>NC_138897.1:55337405-55937405 GCF_965194825.1 Balaenoptera physalus
CCTTGTGCGTGCTCTCCTTGATGCAAGTGACCTTTCCATCCTTGTACATATTTTTTAAATGCTTTTAAAAGCCATTCAATACTTCAGCATGCTAACTGTACATTTTTTATTCACACAGAATCATACCTTTCGAGTAATGAGGGAGCCGAACAGCACTGCAATCTGTGATTTGTGGGAATTTCTTGCTTTCTCTCCGTTCAGACACCCCAGTTTGACAGATGGGGCACAAAGCCACAGAGCAATCCATAACTCCAGTTTGTATCATAAATTTTTAGTCCCTCCTCCTCCACCGAATGCCTGCTTAATGGTAGCTAGAATCCTCATGCAACAATGTTGGCATGAATGGGTAGAATTTAGGACATTTCTTCCAATGGACTTTAGGAAATCAGTTTTACAATTACAAGACGAGGAAGGGCCCCAACGTTTAAAATTAACAAGCACCCACCTGTGTCCGAAAATGACCCCAATACAAATTTACTCGATGTGGTCCTTTTTCAAAAATTTTTAACAGGTAAGTTTTGAAAATGTCTTCCAATTTGATTGGATTTATTTTATTCCTAAAATGCCTCTGTCATTTTGGACTGTGTTACCTTTAGCATTAGTGTATCTACCTGCCCTTAATGATTCAGCCTATTATTAGGCTGGAGTACTTAAGTAGAAGAGATCTGTTTTTTGTATTTTTTAAAATTCTATGAATTTTGGATTAGTCAGGAGACAAGCAGCCCACAGAAAAATGTGGAAAACTGTGGTGAATGTGAATCTCTAAAAAGCAAAGCTGCATTTAAGACAGAGCTTCTGGGTGAACTGTCATGACACCATATTGATTACCGTTTGGTGACCATTTCCCTCTGAGACGGTAGGTACCCATTCAGGTGAGCTGGGTTACCTATGCTACAGGAAGAGAGCAATTAGCCATCACATTCTCAAGCCTTAAGGAACATGCGCTGGGCTACGGTTGAATCAGCAGAAAAGCAGCGATGAGAAATATATAAAGTAAAGCGGCTTAAAGTTCGTTACTAATTAATGATAAGAAAGGAAATGTAAATATTGTTTTCCAATGCTAGTAGCATGTTAGCTGAATAAAAATCATGTGCAGTATTCATTAATCCGTCTGTTCAACAAATCAGTGTACAAACCAAATCAAATAGTGGACCAGTAATCATAAAGTTGCAGATGGAGTTGATTAAACAAATTCGTGTTAATACTTGAATATAGGGTGCTATCTTGCAGAAGGAAGCTAATTCTACCAGTTATTCAGGTATATGTTTTCTGTAATAATTCGTATTAGCAGAGACCTGAACATTTCTGCCATTATTCGGGGCATTGCCATGCAGAAGCAGCTGTGTTCCTGCATGGGAAAAGTTTTGAACTCTATTTTTGCGTTGAAAGTATATCCACAACGAAAATAAGGAAAACTGATATTATATATTCCATGAAGTATATTTCTATTATCTTTAAAAGCATGGGTGCATGTGTATCTTTATCTCTTTTTTAAAAATAATGATTTTCAGTATTTTTAATGTGCCAGCATAAAGATCTAGAACAAGAAACATATCCTATGGTGAAACAAAGACAAAAATCTTATCTAAAAAAATCCAAGTAAGTTCAGCGTACACATTGAGACACATTCTATTTATCTAGTGAATTTCAAATTTACTTAACTACTTTGGAATTTCAAATATCAGTTTGTTTTGTTTATGCATCCCATTTGAGCTATAGTCAAAGGGTAGGGGATAAAGTATACAGCAACAGGTTTGATTTGTAAAAAAGTCTCTACCCTCTTTTTTCGAATGAAGACTTTATTTTTTTAGAGTAGTTTTGGGTTCACAGCAAACTTTAAGAAGCTACAAAGATTTCCTGTATACTTCCTACCCCCACCCATGCACAGCCTGCCCCATCATCAACAGCCCCAGCAGAGAGGTCCATTTGTTACAGCTGATGAACCTACTGTGACACATCATAATCACCCCCAATCCATAGTTTATATTAGAGTTCACTTCTGCTGTTGTACCCTCTGTCTTTTATTCCATTAAAAAGAATGGTTAAAAACTTCAATGTGATGTAACAGCAGAGTTTGCGGGTGGGAAAGTGTGTTAAAAGATTTCTTTGAAATCCATATTTATGAAGTGAAACTTTATAAATGAATGGCACTTTTGTGTCCTAAGTGGGCTAACCTACCTATAACAGTTTTTGGGGGCACAGACTAGAAAGAGGTTGGCGGCTGCCGGAATGTTGGCTGTAGGCTGTTACTGATGATTTAAGCCAATTAAACACACAGAGTGGTTCTTTTGGTGTCGTTTGGCAGAAAACTATGAAGTGGGGTTGCACGATAAGGAAGAGCCCAGGGTACACACAGTTTCTTGTGCACATGTGCTAGAATCGCTGCAACTCATAAATTCCAATTACTTTTAAAAGCTGGCCATGATACATTTGCTCATTAACCATATGGAAAATGGCACTCAGGAATTTTCTACAGTGTATTTTCAAAGAAAGAATCCAATTGCAGACAGACATTCCTCAGTACCGTGTTTATGCAGCTGTACTTGTGATTAAATTACACCAACTCAGGCCCACATGTAGCCACAGAACTTATTAGTTTGAGTACAAAGTACCTTGTAAGGGTATGAGAACCCGCATTGTGATGTGTTCTGGCCTCTTGGCCACTATCAAGCGAGCATCAAAAGTCATGCATGTGTTTAGAGGTCTCTGGAGAAGGAGCCATGGGACAGAGCAGGGCCGCTCACACCGTATGAGGAACTTTGACAGTCTACCAGGGGGCACTGTGAGATTGCTGCTGTCAGCAGTTGCAGCAGTGCAAACAGTATGAAGAAGCTTCCACAGGGATTGAATTACTGAAGACTTCTGCTCCGTGTTTTTTGGTATAATTGAGAGCACAGAGGGAGCTTGATTTCTCTGTCTTATGATTTGAAGGTGAAGACAAGAGCCTGCAGGGCCCTGTCAGAGTTATGGGCACGCTCAACCCAGACTTCAAAAAAACCTAATTCCCATAAAACCGTGCAAGGCTGAATTGCTTACCTGAATATGAAAGATTTACTTTCACTGAATCATTTAACACACAACCATATTAATTGCATTTTGAAAAAGAAAAGCACAGAATACAGTGCATTGGAAAAAAAACAAAAAACAAAAAACATATGAGTGTTAAAAGAGGCGCTTCTGTTTTAATGCACGTTTGAAAGTGAAACGGGTCCATACAGATGCTTTGACATCCTGGGCCACACACACGAAACACAGATTGTATCTTTTGGAAAGCAGGACATCAGCGTTCATTGTTATCTCTATGGAAAATGTATGAGTACCCCTCTTCCATATCCTGGACGTGTAGCTGCATCCAGGTGTATTGTACTTATACTTTGCTGGTGGATGTAGCTATTATCCCGATTGCACAAAAATAAATAAGAGTAAAAAATGCCAGCTGGCCGTCTTAGGTCACTTTCAGCATGAATGGTGAACTGAGCGGCCCTCTCCCTGGTGCGGGAGTGGAGGGAGCCTCCCAGGGAGGGGTGGCAACGTGCTCTCCTCTCCTGCCAATAGAACCGCTTTTCCCTCCCTTCTTCATGCATCGTCTGACCCACGTGCTTCCCTTGTGTGGGGAGAAGCCAAGCATGACAACTTAGTTTCCCCCGGAGAGGGCAAAAATCTCCTGAGATGTGCCCCCAAATAAGAGAGCAAAGCATCACCACTCCCGCATACAGTTTAGATTAAACTGATGACGACACGTAGGACTGTTTTGATTTTCCTTATTTTCTTTCCTTTCAAAAATGTGGTCCAAATGCATGACAAAAACGAAGCCTTCTTGGCATGGTAGCTCGCTGCTCAGACCCGTGTACTGGTGTGGGAGAAAGTGTTTTCCAGAGGAGAAGTGTTCTGCACGCAACACTCTTCTCACAGAATGAAAGTGTTCCTGCTTTCACCGCCACTTAACCTCCTCTGCCCTGCCCCATCTTGGCTGCCTAGAACATCTTTCTGCATCCTTCCATCTGAAACCAAATTAACCCACTACAGGGACAGCCCTGCAAGGCACAGAAGCTGCGAAGGTACTTACCCAGTTAACCAGCATACTCGATTTAACTATTCCTGCTTTAAACTTTCAGGGGGAAAAAAAAATACCACCCTAGAACAAATACCAATTGTTCACTTCGCTTTCACATGGCCAGCAAGCAGATCTTTTCCAACTGGGAGTAATATCCTGTTAGCTATGTTTAATTCTTATTTTACCTGGGGGATTGAGAGTACCAAATGATTTCAGCTGTTCAGGCATTACATTTCGGTCTGTCCTCTCCTTCTGCCCCTGTCTTCCTCACATACCCCTCTGAGACCTTCTTACCATTTATAGTAAAAGGACAGCTTTTCCCTGAACGCAAACCAGCAGGCCCTGTTCAGAAAAGGAACCTTCTGAGATGTTGGGAGGGAAAGACACACGCACACTCCGCTCCACACGTACCATTCTGCCTGTGCTTTGGCGGTGCCCCCGTACCTGCAACATAACCATTCATCCTTCACCAGATCCATTTCTTTTCCCACCTTGCAAAGTACTTTTGAGGGGGGATGTGTGTGTACGTGTAGCTTTTGGTTAGGGGGAGTTTACCTTTGGCCATGAAATGGTCACCGTGTGCATGGTGTTACCACAGGCGTTCTGTTCCAATTGCATTGTGTCTTAACAACAAAGCCCCCCGTGAAACTCAATAAAATTACCAATTTCACAGTTGATTTTCTTTCTGCTCTGCAGCCCTCATACTCCTGGCCTGTCTCCACACACTGCAGGGGATGGTGTCGGACCAAACCAATAAAACGGTGCTAAAAAGGAGCTAGATATAAACCAGGCTTCTCTTGACTCTAATTAGCGTGTCCGGCAACTTTTAAATCTTTGAACTATCTTTGTCATAAAAAAAATGCTATCAATTTATTATGAATTGAAAGAACACTGTTATCTGTGTGGTTACCAGATTGCATACTTCTGTGTGATTCAGGTCATAGTTACATTGCCCAGAACATATGTGGATCCATTTTATTTCTCATACTACACTGTGTCTTCTCCTCTGATATTATTGACTCCTGTGCTAATAACTTTGGTAATTTAAAATCTATCAAAGCTGTATGACCTAAGGTATATAAACCTGAGATCATTGATTAGAAAGCAAGCATTCTAGATCGAATTCAGCTACTAACTAGCTATGGGATCCTGAATTATAGTCCCTTCTTGTCTCTGTTTCCCCACTAATGAAAGAATAAAGTTAAGAAGGGGCAGTTGAGAAAAATATATACAAGTACTATCTTATTTTAATCTTTAGATTAATAGTTGAAATAAATAATGAATGTATTTTAAGGCTCTGGTGAGTCAGGTCTTAGCATATTAAATCCTGCTGGCCTTGTTAACTACAGACTAAGTATCTGATGTAATGCCCACTGTAAGATACAGCTTAAAGAACTGAACCTAAATTATGATGAATATGTGGTTCTGTGATAGAAATATTCCAGTCACAGAGATAACTGACTTTATTTCAATTTCTACCTTTTTTTTTTTCAGGAGCCACATCCAACCCTAAACCCATACCCAAGTTTGATATGGATTTAATTATTGAAGCATCTTTGTCAATCATCTTCACTGCATTCTTATATCAGATAACAGACTGTGTGGTCTGATGGCCAAGCCCTATTGGATTTGGTTTACAATCTCTGATATCTTATAGAAAACACTTAAACATTTATTGGCTGGCAAGAAAAGTTTGCTGAATGGATGATTGATTAATGGACTGAATGAATGCATGAGTAAACTTAGATATTAAAATCTCCAGTGGTTTTCTGTGTTGTGGAAATAGAGATCTAGTGACGTAGAAGTTATTTAGAAACGTTGCCTTTTGATGATCGTAGAATCGCATTCCCATACATTCTTCTGGTATCATCTGAAATCACACTTTGCTTTCATGTCCTTCAATTTTTATTCTTAACATTATTTTTTATCTTTAGTTTGATTAAAGCTTATTTTTTTGTAGGTCTTCATTTGCAAGCATCTTAGAATGATAGTTGTCCTCACATATGAATGGAGGAGTTCTGTCCTATAAATTGTAACTTCATTGAAGCTATTTGTAACAGTATTTGGTTTCACACTGGAGCACAATAATTGTCCTCTTCATGACCACTTATAGAGGAAGGAAAATTGGTTCAGACAAGCTAAAGAATGACCCCAGCGATAGAGTTCCTCTTGGGGAAACATGATTCACGGGGGAGATTTAACTTTACCTCCATTTGCTGTCCGGCACCTCCCCTCCCCCTGGGACTGAGAGGTTCGGAAACCCCACGGAAGGCAGCCCCCATGTGTCCAGAAGCTACTGCTTATCATGTTGTAACCCGCCGCCCTTGTTAACGAAGTGGTTGGGGAATTTCAGAAGTCAGCTTGCTTGTCTATCTTCTCGGGCTGGAAATCAGAACATTAGTAGCAGTGCTCCATTAGTCTGAAAATATTGAACAAATCAGATTCTTTTGGTGCTTAAGCTACTCTCTGTACATTATTCCACTCTGTCCTGCATTCACCCAGGTTACCAGCATGCAATTTTCAAGTTACTACTTCAGCGTGCAAACTGCACGTGCACCCTTCCATTCATTCAGGAGATTGTGTGATTTTGTAAGATCAGCTCACTCTCTTTGAAAGGGTTTTCAGTAGAATTAAATCCAGTAGTTTTCGTCTGTCTTCTCCAAAGCATCATTTTACACTGTGAGCAGTGGGAAGTGTTGAAGAGACACACCGTTTTCTTTATAATCAGTCCTCACCCGCAGGATTACCCATTTCACCACACACCATGAACCTTGAAACTGGCTGCCAAAACCATTCCTCGCCATTGTGTCCATAAATAGGGGCAGTTCCTTTCTCTGGACACCCACACCAGCTGTCACACTCGATTTCTGTGATATTCTCTGTGCATACTTGCCCCATAACTCGAATTGCCTTAGAATGATTTAAAGTCCTTTGTGTTTTTTTTTTAATGTTTATTGGAGTATAGTTGCATTACAATGTTGTGTTAGTTTCTGCTGTACAGCAAAATGAATCAGCTCTACGTATACATATATCCCCTCTTTTTTGGATTTCCTTCCCGTTTAGGTCACCACAGAGCACTGAGTAGTTTCCTGTGCTATACAGTAGGTTCTCATTAGTTATCTATTTTATACGTAGTATCAATAGTGTATATATGTCAATGTCAATCTCCCAATCCATCCCACCACTACCCCCATTCCCCCTTGGTATCCATACATTTGTTCTCTACGTCCATGTCTATATTTCTGCTTGTAAATAAGATCGTCTATACCAATTTTTTTCAGATTCCACGTATATGCGTTAATATACAATATTTTTGCATTGAAGGGAAAGTGTCCCAAACACAACTCTCCCCAAACACCGTGTGTGTGTGTGCGTGTGTGCATGTGTGTGCATGTGTGTGTGTGAAAAATGATTAGCCTGCCTTCGGTGAGGTGAACTGAGAGAAAAGGAGACAAAGAGAGCATGACGCCCTGGGATACCTCCAGTCTGAGGGTCTCCCGTCACAAGCTTTCATAATGAGTATCTTGCATATGACCATGAGTTATCATGACTGTGACCTGCCTCAGGAGGTCCCATGCCACATCTGTACTAACAACTGCATCTGCTTCAGGGTAACCTTATTAGCTTGCCACAGCTGAGCCAGGGGCCTCAGGAGGTATTAGACCACCTCCCCAGAGAGGCCTGATAATTCTGCTCTCCCTAAATTCAGTTCGGTGCCCCAAATTTAACATCAGGACCTGCTGAATTTTATTTTAAATTATCTGCTATAGTAACTCTAGCAGAAAAGAACACACACACACACACGTACACTCCCCTCAAAAGTGGGAACTTCCCCAAATGCCATCTCTAATTCCCATTATGACATATGGCTTGTTTGTTTCATGTGAAAAGCAATGGAAATGTCAAAAGAATTCTCACCTTGGTTTCTGTTTTTCTTCTCACTGTGGGAATGTACGAAGCACTGTAAAGAACACGAAACGCGAAGAACACATATGTGTGAACTTATCTATGGAAATTTTACTCCCAAACCTGACAATGAGAGTAGTAAATAAAGTTCCTGTGAATGGAGTGGTGTCACAAGGAAACCTGGTGATATGTGTGTGTCTGTGTATGTGGGATGTGCAAGTGTGTCATGTGCAAAAGAACCCAGCTTTTCTAACTAAATTCTTAAATAAGCTCTTCATCACTTGTTTCAAATTAATCAGGAAGCTTGGAACCCAGCAAAATGTATGCCATTCATTTATTCATTTATGCACCCCTTGGACAGTAAAAGTGACAGAGAAGCATTAATTCACCTGGGAACATATCTAGGTCAACATCCTAAAGGACATTCCCATAGTTCACTGGTGACTACTCATAAAAGGTACTTTCCCCACTCTCCTCTGATGGGCGAAAGCTTACCCAATTTCCTTTTCATGAGTTCTGCATTTAATGTTGCCCTGCCAGCGAAGATGGATAGAATAACACACCACTAAAATAACCCTTTGAGGGCTAACTCAGATTGTGTCTAACAGAATTCCCCTTTGAACCAAAAGAGTGTTCCTGAGGCTGAGTTGTCTGGTGGCCTCTGTACATCTTCATTTCCTCTCTCTGATCCTCCCAGAGTATTTCCTTAAGCATTTCCTGATATAGTTACAAAATAATAACCCCTTTTCTTTTGCTAATTTTATACTATTTTTCAGCTATCACTTGTAGAATACCTTGCACCGAGATTAGCATTTTACATGGATTGTCTCACTTCATCCTCCAGTATAACCCAGTTATATTATTATCCTGGTTTTACAGTGAGGAGGCCGAAGGAGGCCAAGGAACTTGTTCAAAGGCACATGTTGGGTCCTGTGACCTTCCTGGCAAGTGTGATTCAGTTGACCTTGATATGAAATTTCTACATTGCGTGTGTTGAAGTGGCCCCTACTATAAGACCTTTTATTCTTTCTAGTCCCTATCCAGGCTCAGGGTTTCTTTTCTCTCTCTAGTATTTCCTATGTGGACCAGACTACTCTGAATTTTACACTGACCCGCTGAATCGATGCAGACCTAACTTGAATACAGCCCCTTGTTATCCACAGGCGTGACAGTAATTCATCTTCAATTTTACAACCCTAAAAAGTCCATTTTAATTCTTTGGCTTCTTTTTTGTTATTCAATATTAATCATTTCTCCTCTGTAGAAAGCAGCCTTCACACATTTCCTCGTTTAGATGATTTCCTCAGCCAGTAATTGAAGGAAACTTAAGTGTGGTAAGGCGGTGATCATTAGATCACGTTGTTCTCTCTCCCCTGCCCTGAGGATATGCCTGGATTCTGGGGTTATCCAAACTTTGGGTAACACAGCAAACACAAACACAGTACTATGAAGGAAACAAAATGAAAATTGTGGAAGAAACTGTTTGGCTCACTTTGTAGAATACACCCCTCCGGACCAAGTGAGCACGGCTTAATTGATAATGATCAGCTTCTCGGTTACCTTTAACCATTTTCTTGTAACGCAGCACCTCACATTTCACTGTAAAGAAGGCTCTTGTGAGCAGCGGTGACCTGGCCAACCACTCTGGACATGCAGACGTGTGACAATCGGCCAGGCTTCCTCTACGTTTTCGGTTCTGATTTATCTCCTAGGTCTTTGCACAGTTACTTGCTTCCTATTTCCTTCCTTGATTTTTTCTGCTTGGTATGTTCATCTCTTCTTAACTTACCTCATTTCATTTCCTTTCCCCCCTTCTTCCCTGTGTTTTTCAGTCTCCTTTACTGTCCTAGGCAACTTCTCTTTCCGTGCTTTAATGGTTTCATACATAGTGGTGTTTCCTTTCCTCTGAAAATTCCTTCCTTAAAAATCAAAGACTGAAGAGAGAGAAAAACTATTCCTATTTTTTCTTTGAATAATCTGTAATTTTTATGATTATGGCCAATTTGGAAAATGCAGAAAAGTATATAGGAAAATTAATTACTTACAGCCTCCACTCTAAGAGCCAAGTGATAACATTTTGGTATATATTCTTCAAGTGTTTCTTCTTCAGCCTTTTATTTATACAAATATATACACACATGTATATACTTTAAATATGAATGTGATCTTACCATACAATATAACATTTTAAATGCTTTCTGCTTTTTTAATATTATTATATAATGCACATATTCCCATGTCATTAATATTCTTCAGATATATCAAATATATAATTAACATTTATTGAGTGTTTATAATTTGTCAGTACCATTCTAACTAAATATGTGAATCCATTTATCTAAGCTACAACTATTCTATGAGACAGGTACTGCTATTACCCCCATTTTATACTTGAGGGAACTGAGACGCTAAAAGATTAAGTAACTTGCCCAAGGGCACAAAGCTAATAGTTGGCAGGATTTGGACTGAGCAGTTTGAGGTCCAGAGATTGTGTTCTAAACCACTGAGATACACTGACTCTTTAGATACCTTAATGATTATAAAATAGCCCTTCAAATACTCAGGCTCATCTTTATTGAAGCGGTGCACTTGGACGTTCTGCATAGTCTGAGCTGGACATTTTGAATTGTTACCAATATGTTGCTCTTCTAAACAACACTGTAATGAACATTCTCCTCCACAATCTCTGATTACCTCCTTAGGATAAATTCTTTAATTATTATTATTTTTTTATCTTTATTATTTTTGGTTGTGCGCAGGCTTTCTCTAGTTGTGGCAAGCGGGGGCTACTCTTCGTTGCAGTGAGCGGGCTTCTCATTGCGGTGTCTTCTCTTGTTGTGGAGCGTGGGCTCTAGGTGCGCGGGCTTCAGTAGTTGTGGCACGTGGGCTCAGTGGTTGTGGCTCTCGGGCTCTAGAGCGCAGGCTCAGTAGTTGTGGCGCACGGGCTTAGTTGTTCCGCGGCATGTGGGATCTTCCGGACCAGGGATCAAACCCCCGTCCTCTGCATTGCCAGGCGGATTCTCAACCACTGCACCACCAGGGAAGGTCCTAGGATAAATTCTTATAAGAAAGTATGGGAAAATTCTTAAAGCTCTTCATATGAATTTTTAGATTTCTGGTCAGAAAAGTTGTACTGATATACATCTCCCTCTGTGTGTGAGAAGACCCATGTCTTCATGCCCTCGACCACACTGAGTAATGAACCTTTAAAAAATAGATGTTTTTAATTTTAGAAAACTCCATCTGATACGTACCAACAATGCCTCATTTTAATTTTCCATTTTTATTACTAGTGAGATTGATTTTTTCATCTTTTATTCACCATTTTTATTTGGTATTTTAGAAAGAACTTATTCATGCCTTATGGCCATTAAAAATTAGCATTTGTCACTATATTATTGACTTAAAAGAACACTTCACTATGAGATATTTTAACACTATGAGATATTTGACTTTTAACATATTATTTTTCCACTTTTTTGCTATTTTTCTTTTTAGTGGTGTTTAATGTACATATATTTTAACTTCTTAACTATTTGACAATGTAGCATGTACATTTTAAATTGTGTAGTATATAAAGGATACTAGCCTTTGCAAATTACAACAGTCAACAGATGAAGAAAATACTCTTGCCTGAAACATGGATATAGACAACACATCAAATTTAAGTCAAGACACGAATGGATTAAGCCAGGTCCAGTCTTTCCATTTAGCTTCTTAGACTTTTAAAAATACTTCCTATTTATGTGCATATGCACGTGTGTGAATTGTGCATCTCTGCTTTGAAGGAATGAACAAGAATGAGGAAATGTTGCTTCTTAAATAGAGAAAATTGACATGTAGGTTATTGTACAGAACATACATAGAGGAAGGGCATTGTGGAAAGATCACAGGACAGGTTGTTGATGGGAACTGAACTGTCAGTCTGGCTCTGCCATTCTAACCAAAAGACTATAAACAAGTCCATTTCACCTTATTTATCAAGAGGTTTATATAAAGGTTTATATAAAGGTTTTTGTATTAGACAGTCTCTAAGGTCTTTTTCAGCTTAATCTTCTCCGAGTTTATCCCCAGGTATATTCCACCATACCTATAAATAGATGCTCTTCTTTAAAGACGCAGCTTGTCTCCCCTTTCCTATTCCTGGCAATCCTAACCCATCCAGAATTGGGTTTGGATTATTTACAAGTGATTTCACATAAGTAAATATTCTCTCCACTCTCCCATTAAATTTCAAAATATGAAAGGGCACATAATGTCATCTTCTCCAACTTGGGATGAAGTTGACACCCTAGCTTATAATAAGAATGTGTTGACTGATTGATTACAACTTCTGAAGCCCACTTTTGCCTATTCTGCCCCCCTCTACTTCACCTCCACCTTAGGCTTCTGTAGAACCCTCAACATTTTCGTGGCATCAGGTTCCATCAGAGTTAGAGGCAAGACTTAGATATGCATCTATTTCTGGATGTCTCAGGGGAAAATCCTTTGTCCACATTCCGTGTCAATTGACCAACTTGTGTAAACCCCATAATTAATTAATGGAAAAGCAGCAATTTTTGAACTTGTGTAGACATCAGCAGCTTCAGTTGCCAGCATATTTCTCATTTAATAATTGCTTTGTCAGTTGTCAAAATAAACCCTTTAAGGTAAAGGTCAATTTGGACTTGGGGCTTTTTTCCTCGATGGCCTGAACCAGAATGCAGTCAGCCTTTCCTGCAATCTAGGATACCTTCACTTTGCTGACGGGAATTGACCGTGAGGGCAGAACAGGTTCCAAGTTGGAAGATAACTCACCGTTTCCCAGCCACAGCACAACACAGAACTGGGTGTTGTCTTATTGCTTCTTTAGTCTTGTCGCTGTTTCTGTGACTCTTTCCTGCGCCCATCCCTGATTTCTTGGAACCATTGATGTTAGAACTGGAAAAGCTCGGGATTGTATAAGGGAGTTAATGGATCGGTGCTCATTCTGTGGTGTTCTGTTAGGATTGGTGAGACTGTCACTTCCTTTAGAACCATGCAGAGGCATGTTGGGGAGAAGGAGGAGAAGCAGAACGGGTTATGGGACAAAGGAAAAAAACCGGCAATCCTGCTAAAGCCTTTGAAGTGTTAGACCATCCATCTGCCTGTTTGAGTCTGAGGCTGAATCCCTTTTTAAAATGCATCAAATGTCTGAGTGTGAAGTTAGGTCCTGACAGCATCTGTGATTCTCTGTGGAGACATCCGCACCACGGTTTCCCAGACGTTGTCTGTATTCACACGAGAAGGGTTTGATCCAAAGGCCTCGCCGGGTGGGACCAGGTGGCGCTCAAGTAGACAGGTCGTTTCAGCGAGGTCCTGTGAAGTCTCAGCAGCCAGGCCCCATAAAACCAGAGTGGGAAGAGCTATAGGCTTTTAATTCCAACCCGAAGCCACGTTGTCAAGTCTCTCATTATCCCCGGCACCAAAAGATAACAGGAAAGGGGGCAGGACCAAGCAGGCTTCCCCATGACTTCATAAATCCTGATGGGGAGGGCATTTTTATGGACAGTATAGGAAGTAGATTTTTAATGGAAAAGCACAGATTTTTATTAGAGAATTGTGGCAATATGATTCCCATTTACATGATCAAACGAGTTGCTTAAAATATTAGTGTAGATGACATGCATATTGAAATTTTAGCTGATCAACATTCTCCACACCGACAGCATTAAGATACACTTACTGTTGTACAACAGAAAGTAACACAGTATTGTGAAGCAATTATACTCCAATAAAGATCTATTAAAAAAAAAAGATACACTTAGTAATATCACATGTACCAAAAGACATAATAAACACAGTTATCAGAACCATTAAAAAAATTCACATTCAAAACGGTAAGCACCCTCTGTTCCTAACTGACTGCTTCACAGTTTGTAGGTAATTATTTTTAAAAGCTCTCATAGTTTGTGTGGTAGGAAAGGCACCTACACATTTTTCAGTGTTGGGGGAATTTGGGTCAGATTTAAGTAAGAGTAACTTCCATCACTTTTGTCCCAGTGACTCTTATAGAACTGTAGTAACCTGTAACTTTGCATTTTAACTTTATCTCTAGTTGTTACACTGTTTTCACTAATGCCAACAAAGTATGAAAAAATAATCAAGCGCTACGTTTAAGGGTAGAAAAGAGAGTTTGAATTCGCACCTCATGAAATTAAATTTGTAGGAGATCTTAAACCTATGTGCAAAACTTTAAGTTGAATTTAGGCAGAGAGAGCAGTTTTCTGTAAAAGGGCATCCTTCCTTGTATCATAACACAGGATCATAATCTTCTAGGCTATCATTAGTACCAGATTTAAAACTTTTTTAAAGTTAAATTCTCTCTAGCAGTAAAAGCATCCCCTTGGTAATTGGTTAGGCACTTAGGGAGGGGCACTGAGTTTAGGGGATCACTAGAGTACAATTTTCTAAATTGCCCTTGGAGTGCATTAAGTAAATGCCTAAACGTAGACATTGATCTGTGATCTATGATCTGTGATCTTGCAGACCTGTGATCTCCCAGATGGCTAGTGCTTAAAAAATGTGTAGAAAGATTCCACTGTGTGCATTCATAAGAGTAGTACTTGTAAATCATTGCTCTTTAATACTCTGGGAGATCTCTGCAAGCCGTGGAATGATATGTTAGCGTTTATACTCTCTCATGTAAGAAATAACCATTAGGAACCAACATCAAGGGCGCAAATATGCTGACCCTCATCCCGCAAGAAAGGACTTTGCTGAAGTCTTTTGTTTATCAAAATCATTTCTTGTTTGTGTAACATGAGTCCCTAAGTGAAATCCTCTCTCACTGTACCTGATAGGCTTAGCTTGTGGAGGGGTGGGGGGGAGGCTTTTACAGTACTTAACCTAGATCCTGGACTAGTTTATCATCTGTGAACGATGGAAGCCAGCTCTGACTTTTCTGACTAGTCTACTTGCCTGAACAGAAAGCTCTGATTAAACTTCTACACACGTGCCTGCCTTGACTCTCTCCTACCCCATTGCTCACCAAGCCCTAAGGGGGTGGGAGTGGAGGAAAGAAGCTGGAAGAACCTATAAAAGTCTAATCCAGCCTACCAGCTGAACACCTAAGGAATCAACACTTCCCCAGAAAGCCTGGTCCAAGTTTTGAAGATCTACTTAAACGGTAAATCACCCTGTCATTCATATATTTACTCAACAAAGTAAATAAAATGCTGAATAAATGGGATACAAAATTAATGGAATACAAAGGTAAATAGAATGTTACCTTTCCTCAAGGTAATAAAAATAAAAATATAAATAATTGAAATGTACTAAGCCACAAGGTGTTAGTTAGGAGAAGACAGGGAAGTGGCTAAATGAACATGGCTGTGAGGGGCAAGGGAGACTTTATAAAAGCAGACACTTCTGAGCAGAATCTTGAATGATGAGTCCAAGCCCCTCAGGAGGGCCAGGCAAGAAGGGTATTCAGTCAGAGAGAAGAGTATGCCTAAAGCATGGAGTTTAAAGACTCAGGGAGAAACTAGATCCTCAGAGACCCTATTTCCCAGCCAAGGAAGTTGAGTTTTATTTTGAGGATAGCGGAGAGGCTTCCAAGAGATTTTAATCAGGGGACAACATACTAAGACCTGCAGCAGGCTAGAGCGTGGAAGTAAAGGAGTGAGAGATCACATGCAACGAAGTATAAATAGGCCAAGAGATTTAGATGAGAGTCAGAACCAAGACTCTGGCAAGGGAAATGGAGAAGAAATGGAACACAGAAATATTTAGGGGTTATGACCCGAAGATGTGGGTGATGAAGGAAAGGCAGGTGTCTCAGGATGCTATAAGCCTGTCCGAAATTTCCACCCTCTGGTCCACGTGGAGAGAAACAAATCCTTCCTCTGCCATAAAGTCCTTCATATATTTTGTTGCAGCTGACATGCCTCTTCTCTTGATTCTTCTCCAAGATCAACATTCACCATTTCCTTCAAACTCCGCTCGTATGTCATGGTTTCAGAACCATCATCACCTCTCTGAGTTTGTTCCTCTAGCCTGTGCTCATTCATTCATCATCTGTTCATGCCAGGGACTCTGTCACCGACTGGGGATACAAAGATATGCAGAGTATGTCTCAGATGCTCACGGTCAGTAGGTAAAAGGCAAGAAGTGAATAATTACATGCTCATTGTTGTAAAGGTTTTAATGGAAATGTCTGCAGAGGAGTGGCTTTCAGGATTTTCTCTGCCCAGAGCATAGCTGATATCTGAGATTTAGACCATCAGTTCCCATGGCTCACCCAAATGGCAGAGGCTCATTAGGACCATTGACTCGTCTCTCGTCACAGACTATCCCAATGGAAGTGGGCACCCAGGATTGGGGCATATCTTCCCTTCACTTGCCTGCCCTAACTCCTTGAGCATTAGCCAGCGAAAGGATGCAGTGGGGATGACATACAAAATGTACAGAGTTCTCAGTCGGAATGATGCCTTAAGGGAATTCATTGAGTGATGCGTCGGTGGAACATTGGGGTGTGGGTAGGGATGCTAAGCGAGGCACCAAGAGAGAAGACTAGCTCTTCCACCTGTCCCAGCCCTTGGTCAGCCAGCATCGAAGCCGATATTAGCCGTAAAAGGTGGACTTCCTTTAATAAAATCATGACCTTCCTAGATATCTTTTTTTTTTTTTTTAATTTTTATTTATTTATTTATTTATGTCTGTGTTGGGTCTTCGTTTCTGTGCGAGGGCTTTCTCCAGTTGCGGCAAGCGGGGGCCACTCTTCATCGCAGTGCACGGGCCTCTCACTATCGCGGCCTCTCTTGTTGCGGAGCACAGGCTCCAGACGCTCAGGCTCAGCAGCTGTGGCTCACGGGCCCAGCTGCTCCGCGGCACGTGGGATCTTCCCAGACCAGGGCTCGAACCCGTGTCCCCTGCATTGGCAGGCAGACTCTCAACCACTGCGCCACCAGGGAAGCCCCCTAGATATCTTATGATGATAATTATGAGTTAAGAAAGAGTATGAACCTTATGTTGGCTTGATATCTGGTTATCAAAGCAGATTCACCTGTGTTTCACCATTTAATCCTCTCAATAATTCTAAGAGGGAAAAAAATCATTCTCTACCCATCCCACAGCGCACACAGCTGAAAGAAGACCTTCCTCTTTGGCTGGTCCCACCGTAGCATCTTAGAGGTTACGTAGCAGCACCAAGCCTCGCCTTCCAGCTACATGGAGGGTCTACCTCCTCTTTTAGATTCAGCAGCATTGTGGACAAAACCCTGTGCCTTCTATTTCACCCTGTTCCCCAGGGGCAGGAGAGTAGCCCCATTTAGCCACATGGACACTTTTCATCTGTGTCTAGAATATGTACGGTTTTAATGGTTTGGTGAACAAAGAAGAAGAGCCCTTTCAAATTAGGAAAATGCAATAGATGTGGTTCCTATTCTGTACATTTGTTTAATGCTCCAAGTTCATTTAAGTCAGCGCACTGGAAAGGGGCATAGCAGAAGCTAGTACTTATATAAATAATAGATTTGTTGCTTTATTTATAGCATCCAGCTATTAGATTGTCTGAGGGATAGTAGTCTTGAATAGCTGTATCTTTTATGCATCTCTGATGTTAAACATTAAAATACTGTGTCCCCTCAATCGCTCCTTGAGCCCTAGTTTATGGCAGAGTAAAAAGACTTTTTAAAAAAATTCAAATGTTCTTAAAAACAATCCTTCACTGGCCAGAATTCATAACTCACAGTAGACAATTATCTTACAGTTTCAGAGCAGATATACCTTCCTTTGATGGTGCAGGTTCAAGGTGTCTGGAAAAAACCTGAATATTTTGCTGAAGGGATTTTTAATTTCCCACAAAGACTTTTTCCACTGACCTACTCTGTTTCCAGAATATTTCTATTTAAAAGAAAAGAAGGAAGGAAGAGGTGGACAGGAAGAGGGAAGAGGGAGGGAAGAGAAAAGAACAGAAAAGAAACTTTATTTCTTCAAAAGATCAATATAATCCACAGACCGCAATGAACATAAAAACAGATGGCAGACATGAATGAATTGTGACCAAAAACTTTGAACTTGATCCCAGTTTCCAGACCCCAGGAGTATCCATCCCCTGGTGAGCCCCATATCTGTACTCAATCAGGATAACTAAGAAAGAGCATAAATAAGTCCTGTGCAAATAATTATGTTGGGTCCATTTATGCCTCACATTCAGATATGCCCGCCTAATTGAATCGAGTGTTTAATCCCAGGATTCATTATCTATTTCCCTATGTAAGTCTTTTTTCCCATTTATATTTAGCACCCAGCTGTCCCCTCCTCCAAATGGTCAACTGTAGTCCCGTAAAAATCTTGAGATTGGCCTTCGGAACCCCTAGCTTTGTGCAGCAATTTTCTCAGTAGGGGCAGCTGGATCTTGGTGCATCCCTGCCGCCAGGTTGCAATTGTTAAAGAGAGCAAGGTGCTTGGAGATGGGGAAATGGACCTCAGCCCTTCCTGGGAGATATTCCAGGTAGAGCTGGGTCTACAGCTCAAGTCAGGACCGGGCACTGCTGCCTTTTGTAGTAGTCAGAATAAAGCAATAAAAAGATCGGTTAAAACGCTTGCTGGAAGTTATTGATAGAAAAATTCTTTCTGCACGAAAGATTATAAACAGAGTGTTGTCTGAAGATGGATTTGTTTTAATTTGGCATTGATGTATTTGATACCTGGTAGGATCAAAGAAAACAGAATCAAAGGCAGAAATACAAGCAGCCCTGCTTCTCTGAATATAGGCCTCTTTTATAGATATAAAATCTCGGGACTGGAGTGCTCAAATTTATTTGTACTGATGTTTGTTTAAAGATCAATATTAAATAAATTGGTCTGGAAACTATAGTCATAAAGCAGCTGTCGAAGTAATGTAATCCCACAATGCCATTTTGTCTACTGCATGAAACCTGGTTAACTGTGTACTTCTAATAGCATGTGGAAATCTGTTGAAAAAGAAAATAGCTGAACTGGATTTTCTGAACTAGGACTAAATTGCAATTGAATGTGAGGGGAATTTTTAAAATATATGTGTTTGGTCCCTCTCAGGATGGTTGATTGGTTTTTTATGGCCAAGTATCCAGGGTTTATATAATCTACAACTTTCTTATGAAATACATAAAAATATCTCTTTAGACTATGTTATTACACCTTAATATAAAAGATAAATCTCAAGATCCTTGCTTTCATTTGTTTTGTTAATTGTTGATATTACTGCTCTGTTTGATCTTGTTGTTGGCATTTGTTGTTTGTTTGTGATCACTGTCTTTGCAGTTGTTTCGTCAACTGTGCACTGGTATGCATTGGTGCCTTTGTAAATCTCAAATTTTAGAATATTTGCCCTGCTCTGTATTCTTTAAAGATTCAGGGACTTCCCTGGTGGCACAGTGGTTAAGAATCCGCCTGCCAACGCGGGGGTCACGGGTTCGAACCCTGGTTCAGGAAGATCCCACGTGCAGCGGAGCAACAAAGCCTGTGAGCCACAACTACTGAAGCCCGCGTGCCTAGAGCTCGTGCTCCGCAACAAGAGAAGCCACCGCAGTGAGAAGCCCACGCACCACAACAAAGAGTAGCCCCCGCTCGCCGCAAACTAGAGAAAGCCCGTGCACAGCAATGAAGACCCAACGCAGCCAAAAATAAATAAATAAATAAATAAATTTATAAAGATTCAGAAGAAGAGAACCAGGGCAGAAAGAATTATAAGATGCCTGTGTAATCTTACCCCCACTATTCTTTGTCACACAGTTTTTAAGCGTCCAGGTTTTTTTTTTGCTTTTTACTTACAAACACGTGAGATGTATGTCCTGCTCTCAAGGAGTAAAGAATCTGGTTGTGGTTGGCAGACCAGGCATACATATAAAGAGATGATCACATCTACATGTATATATCACCTGTATCACATGTATCACAATGTAATGTAACATGGATAAACAGTCAAATGAGAAGGACAAATTCCAGAGACAAGAACAGTACAGCTGAGTCAGCAAAGATGAAAGAAGACTTAACACTGGGCCATGATCTACCCAACTTTATTTGGGTAGGGAAAGGAAAACTGAAGAATGACGTGGTGTGACTTTCATAGGACCTTAAAGAGGTATTAGTGATGGTTAAGGTGGCCAAGTAGCAAGGGTTATGAAAGTACAAGTTAGTTGTTTTAATAAAGGTGTTTTTTATAAAACCAGATAATGGAGTGATTAATAGTCTTTTTTTCAGAGAAACCAAAATTATGGCTTAGAATATGCCCATATTTCCATATATTTCTCTTTCTATATCCTTCCCAGTTTTCTATAGGGCTCCCTGCCTAAATTTTTTCTTTATATCTAAATGCTTTTTATAGCTCCTGTCCCCAAAGGACACCTGGAAGGGCATTTTCATAAGTGACTTAGAGGACAGGTGTGAGAATTAAGCAACTTTTTTGATTTCCTGGAATTGCTTATTGCTCACTGCTTGCTTGGGAGGGTTGGAGAACACGGTGATTAGGAAAATGGGCACTAGAGTCAGATTAATGAGTATAAATCCAAGCCTCTCCACTTTCTTGCTGTGTGACTGGGGCGAATTATTGAACTTTTCAAAAACTCAGTCTCCTAATCCATAAAATGGGATTAATAGTAGTAGCTAACTAAAACGGTTGTTTTGAGGGGAAAAATATCTAACACCATGACGGGTACACAGTTAAAACTTTATAAATGGTAGCTATTGTAATCATGTTCCTTTCTAAAGGTTTCCTATGTTGTCATATCTTAAAATATCTGAAACTCTTTCATTTCCACTTTCTATTTCTGCACATGGCAGCAAATTACCAGGAACTGTAGAGTTTTCAGAAGAAGATGAAACATTAGAAAGGAATAAAATAGACTATGTTATTAATTTGTAAAAGTTCAATTAAACCGATGGGGAAGCTAGAATTCAGAATGCTATGTTTCAGAATGCTCTGAGAGTACGATTTAAATAGTTGTACATGAACGAAAGTATTTAGTTTTTACCTCTTAAGCCAGGGACTTCTTAAATCTTTTGAGCTTTCTCAAAAAGAGGTTGTTGAGCATTACAATATTGGAAGTCAGGATTGGTCCATTTGGACCACTTATGCTCCATGACCAGTTCAAGCTTAAATCAAGTGGAATTTGTCTCTTGAGTGTTCCTACCATTCAAATATGGGTGAAGTGACATCTATTACCAGGTGGAAGAGGTTAGTTTTTTGGTTTGGTTTTGTTGTTGTTGTTTTGCCATAGGCTTTGCCCTCCATCCAGGGTTAACAAAAAATATAGATTGATAACACCGAAGAGGCCTAGGAAATTAAGTAATCTTCTCTGTTTCAAAAAGTCTTAACCTTCAGGAATTCAGGACTCTCGTTACTGCAATAAGATTGATGTAAGTATTTGGGGAAATTCATGGATGCCAATAAGAGAGGGAAGAAGTGGCAAAGTGAGACTGATATTTCTCTTGGAGGAGAGCTGGCTTTGTATGATTAAGAGAAAGCATAATGGACAATGGCCAAGGAAGCCCTGCATGATACTGAAACTTCAGCCTGGTTACAGAAGTCAAGGTTAGCTTCAAGCACAGTGTGGAAAACTATGTCCACGACCAGGGCTACGGAGATGGGTTTTTTCAGAATGAAAGGATGCGATCTTGGAGGAGTTCCACAGACCATCGTCTGCAGCCAGCAGCGCTCCTGCATGCTGGTGCACTTACTTACATATGTGGGTCACACAAAGGGGAGAGTGGGGCTCTTTGTTCCGTGTCTGTGGGATAACTTGAGTTTTGTATGATATAAATGGAGACTCAGCGCCACAGTGGATATTTTCTTGGACGGCATGTAGGGACAATGGATCTTCAGCCTTTATCTTAAGAAGATATCTAAAATGACTCTTTCCCCCTGTGTTTGCTTGTTAATCAAAGGCTAACTTTAAAATCTGAAGGTGTTTTCATTTGAATAGTTTCAATAAATACCCGCTTTCCTCAACTCCAAGTGTTTCAGCTTTGCCTTCTTTAGTTTTTTTTTTTCCTTGAAAGCCTTAATCATGGGTAGGTAAGTTGGCAAAGAGGTGCATTTCTTACCTGGGTTTCTTCTATCACCCCAGAATGTTTCAAATATCCAAAAGTGATTTTAGTTAGCGTCTTGATGTAACATATTTAAACATTTATCTACATGTATCCACTTTATATATTTCTACTTTTCTTAATAAAGACGTAAAACTTAAGGTAAAATTGTGGCTGATTGTACTGAATTATTACTCTAAGATAGATTCATCAAATCTCCCAGCTGTATAAGACAGGGCTTACTAATGAAGTTCCCTATCAAAAAGAAAAGCCTAATTTTGATTTGGCTTAGGTAATGAACTTCTTTTTCCTGGTGTGATTATCTGCATGGGGTGGCTAAAAGAGTAGCAAGAGAGAGTGCGCTCACAGAAGCATTATGCAAAATGTCTTTTGTCTCTTTTTGCTGGGATATATTAAATTTTCAATGTAGTCTATGTAATATAAAATTATGATAATGACTTTTGGCCCACTGTGAAGGCAGCTTGCTGGTCCTGAGCATGTGTGTCTGGCTTGAGCACTAGGGTACACTGTGGGAGTTGCCTTTTCTATTAACAAACCTCTAGATACCTAATGATGAATTTTCTTTCACCAAATGTTCTCCTTTTGTCTAAAATACAGGCATTTTCTAAATTGCTTTTGAGAAAAACAAGAGAGGCAGAGAGGTCTATGGTACTAACAAGGGATATTGAAACAAAGCAAGGGCTTGAGTTAGGATCATTCTTGAAATTATAAACCAACCAAAAGGTTGTTTCACGTACTAGTGAAAGTATTTACCATCTTACTGGTATAACTGATTGCATCACTTAGTAAAAGGATAAATTGAACAATTGCCTCAGAAAATATTTCTGTTCCTTCCGGTCATGTGACATTTGATGGTTGAATTTATTATAGATACTTGTGGCAGCTTTCAATATCTATTGGTCCTTCGCATTGGGGGAAAAATATTTCTTCTTTTTCTTTTTCCTCTGTCTTAAAAAATTTTAAATAATGGAAATGTATAAAATAATGGAAACTTTAGTTTTCTTGTTTATCATATTTGATGCAGGTATCTTTAAAAAACTTTATGAAGACATTTTCAAAGACTCTGTTTCATGTCACTTTTAATTTTAAAATGATGGCACTTATGCGTAACAATGAAGGTTACTCTTTAAATAATCACAACTGAAGGCTATCAGCTTACTCTAAATAACACCATTCTTGCTCAGAACACCGTAAGAGCTCTGATTTTAATTTTTCTCAGAGCTGGTTTATGAGATACACAAGAAAATCCATTGAATCACCTTATAGTCACACTTTATCTTTTCTTCATTTTTCATCTCTTTATACCTGAAGGCCTGTATCTTCCTGAAAAAACAGGACTCTTGCTTTGTGCTAGTTGTGACTGACCTCATCTTTTTTTATCACCTTGACATGATAATAAATTTCTGTTTAGGATTTCACAGTTGTTAGGGAAATTTCTGTGATGTCACAAAGCGTGGATGGGATATTTGCTAGAAAACTAGCTTTAAGGAAAATTCACTCTTTAATGCTATGTTGAGAATGCTGAAGAAGAGGATTATAGTGTAGAAAATATGATACAGAGTACATGTTGACACCAAAGGTGTCATTTCAAAGTTGTGTGAGACATTAGATGCTTATTAAGTTTTCTAGTTGTGTTAGCCTATGTCAGGGGAAGGTCAATACCAAGAATATTTGCGTATCTATTGATAACAATGTGAACATCTTTAGCAGGTGTGATTTTGTTTGTAGGCAGATTAATAACTTTGGAACTGATTACCATAATCTATTAGAATAGTTAATTAGAATTGCTTTTACAAACCAAACTAAAGGGCACATGTGAATTAGAAATCTCTTAGGTAACTGTCTCCTGAATTTTATTTCTGGAATTAATACAAAGTCTTGCAAAGAATTTATGTTAATGAATGCTTCTGCTACCTTTCTTAGCCGCTAAACAATAACATGTGAAAGAAAAGCTACTGTAAAGTATCTGTGAAAATCTAGAAAACAACCCGAGTATCCATGCATTGGTTAAAATAAATGGCAGTTTTGTGATCACTTGCCTCTATTTTTTCTCCCTTCTGGGGCTTGCCCTCTCAAGGTTCCATTGCCTGGCCAATCTAAGACATGAAAGCCACATCTGTTCCATGAAAGTCCTGCTCTCCTTGTCTGCAGAAGAGCAGTCCGGGAACTTTTGAGGTAGGCAGTAAGGAAAGTAGAGCTAAGAATTAGGTCATGTGTTAGTGAGCTATGATTCCACTGAAGGCTGCCAATAGTGAGGCCAGTTCCAATGACCTTATTTCAGGCAGTTTTACTTGGGGATAAGAGTATTTTCTGAATCTGGACAATGCTTATGGCAACCGCTTGATCTTTTTTTTTTTCCCCCTTAAATTTCAAAAATCAGTAGTGGTGTGTCTGAATAACCCAGGTGCTGTGCCTGGTGAGTGCCTGTGCTTGGTAATAGCCAAAGATCGATAAGGGGGAGGACTTGAAGAATCTAGGAAATGAGGTTGGTCGGGTCCAAGTGGTGACAGTCTGGTGTATTTGATGAGGTGCCATGCCTGCAACAGCTCCACTTCTGGAGCCAAAAGTAAGGATCCTTTTGGTCCAAGCTCATATGTTCCCTTTTTGGCGTCGAGGGGGAGGACGATGGGAGCAGCCGTTTAGGAAGAACGTTTAGTGTTTTAAACTACACAAGATGATGTTTGCCTAGTAGAAAGACAGTTCTTGGCAGCCAAGTTCTATGTTTTTGCCCTTAATTCTGTGTCTGTGTTTTATCAGCGAAACCAGACAGGCGCAAATGAGCAAAAACTTCCTTGCACATGGAATGTTGCAAAGTTACACTGGTCACCGACAGTCGGTGGTGATGTAGAGAGAGGGGGTCACGGCGCTATAATTGGAAAACTGGAGCTTATTTTATTTACATTCATTAGAGTCTGTTGCTTACAAATCTGAGCATGGAGTAATCGTTCACGGATAACCAGGGAGCCGGGAAAGGCTTTAAATGAAAGGCACCCTAACCTATGGACAATAAACACTCTCCTGGAAGCTGACCAGAAAATCCCAAGTCAGATACCAGCAAACTCAGAGCCTCTGCAGACTACAAAGAGTGTAAATCCTGATGCAGAAGTACATGCAGGGTTCAGTCTCTGCCAAAGGGCAGTAAGTCATTTGCTTCATGGTTTTGCCAAATTGAAGGCTTTTCTTTAGTCGAGAGTCAATAAGGGGACCCTAGCACTGAATTTCAGTTTGCTGTGCCCTAAGGAGAAATGGCCCCCCGAGGACTTCCTCACTTCCAGGGAATATTTCACTTCCTAAGGTCTTGCAAAGCACATGGATGGAGTTAAGGTAAAAGGCATTGCATTTTCTAGCACAATTTGGCAGGACTACAATATCTTTTGTGCTCTTCAAACATTAACGCCAAGCTCTTTTTCTTAAATCTTCCTATGACACAAACATGTAATTTTTCATTTACTAGCCAGAGGATGCTGAGAACGAAATTCTTCAGCTTCCATCAAAACATTTGTCCAAGGAGCTTAGGCTACCATTTCAATATAGCGTTCTGGTCACCAAGAGCTCAGACCCATTTAACTGTTGGAAACCATGGCATTGTCAAGCTTTCAATTTTCTTTTCTTTTGATCTGCTTCTGGAGAGGAATCAGGTCAAGGCAAGGTTCAGTTTATTGGGTTCTTTTGAAGATTTCATGGAGAAGCAATAGTGCCTTTGCGTTTGATTGAGTTTATCTCACTGGGTAAACAGTGGAATTTCTGCTTTTTCTCACTCAGCCTAACTCTGAAATAATCACTGAGTCTATTTTAAAGCAGAAAGTTTGAGGCAGGCCTTCAGTGTTACTTCAGCCACATGCATGTGTGTGCATCTATGTGTTGACCAATGATTATTTTCCTCTGGGAATCTTAATGTCATGCAGTACTTTGTTTCCTATACTAAAATATCCTTAGGAATATAGCAGGGCCCATAAAAATGCCCTCCCCACCCCTTCTGCCTTGTAGGGAGCTATATCTTAAAGGAATCATTTGTCATTCTTATCAAAATGGCACCAGCCTTCTCCCCTCAGACTCCCCATGTGTTGAAAAATGTAGCCGTTATTATCCCCTCCCCCTACCCCCCAGTTTTATGCCTCTTCCAGATGATTTAACTGAACTGAAGCTATGGAAGATATGCTGACTGGCACTTTTCCCGTGCTTAATGTGTTAACAAAAGCCAATGGTGTCAGTTTTAACAGTTTTAGCTAAATTCCCACGACACTCTTAAGAAACGCTGAAACCTCTGCCATGTCTTACCCTGACAGATTCCCTGCCGTCATTGCACACTTAAAATAAATGTCATCCCCAATCAAAAAGTTCACATTTTCTCTGACAATATAATTTGTTACTTTGTTCCTGCTTTCTCGCTTTCTTTGGCACCGCAGTCTTAGCCGAGAGATGTTCCTTTCCTTCGTGTTGGCTGCTGTCCTTTTCGTTCTTCCAAGTATCAGGGTGGGATCAGAAAGGGAAGCTGAGAAGAGACGGCCTTTTCTTTTCATTCAGGAACAGAGAGAAATCTGGCATTTTTTGGATGAAGCACATAAGATGTAAATTATGAGCTGATACCACAGTCTCATTTCACCCAAACACCTAGTTGCTGTATTACTCACGCAGAGCACTTATTGAGAGACAGGGAACAGGGTCTCAAAGAAAGAACCTGGACTCAAGTGGACCTGGGTTGGAGTATTGGTTCTCTGTGCAATAGGCAGGTCACTTAACACTTCTGGCCTCAATTGTCTCATCTAAGAAAGGGGTGTGTGAAGACTCAATGGATTAACACCTGGAAGGAAGGCACTCAGAAGACGGCAGTTGCTCTCCCATCTTTGTCATCATGCCTTTCACAAGGGGACACAGTGTATTCATGTGGCAGCTTTCCTGCATTGACTTTTTGGACATGGCCTTTTGCTGGATTCCTTTGCTGTTCTGGACTTTATGGTCTTTTTGTATTTCTGGCTTGGTGGAGGCACGTGGGATGGCTTAGTCAACAACCCAAATGGTCTCATAGGTTCATCCAGATGGAGAAGAGAGGGTGCCTCCTGTGTGTTCAGAAACATAGCTAAACAGCCGAAACCCAACCACTTTGTACCCTGTACCTCCTTGCTTGCTTGAAAGGGGCTCTCTGGTGCCTTTTGGCCTGTTGGATGGCCAGGCAGCCTGGGTCAATGGAGAGGGTAGGGCGGCGGGCCAGGAGGCCAGGCTCTCGCCACCAGCTTGCTTGTGGACGTGAGGATAAGTCAGTTGCCTTCAACCTCAGTTCCTTGGTTTCATGTCACGTTAAACCAGGGCCTTGAATGAAATGATCTTTAAGGCCCTTCCGGAACAAATTATTATCATTTCTAAAGTATGAAAGATCATTCACATACAATTATTATTTTCTGATCCAACATTTTCTGTTCGTTAGCTGAAAGACAGTCCACAGACTTCTAAGCTAATGCTGCTGTCGGTACAATCAGCTCCTTTATTCCTGCCTTTGCTGCACTCTCTCCTCCCCACTCCCACCCTCTCCTCTTTCTCAGAGAGTAAGAGAGGTGGCTTTCACAGCAGCTGGTTCATTTCCCTGGTTTCACACTGCTGGTTCATGATCTGTTTCATGTGTGCCACCTCTCTCATCTACTGAAAGATAGGTACAAATTGTACCTATAAAAATTAGAATATGACTCAGGGTTATCTTTATTCTTTTTTCGTATTTTGAACCTCTAAATAACTTTCTAGTGTTTATTTTCCTAAACAAATTCTTGGAAACATCGCTGGTGTCTAGCACCCTCCTTTTTTCGATGCTGAGGATGCCTTCAGTAGCTCAGCTGTTTTCAGAGCGGAGGAGATGAATCTCTGTGAGGTATCGTCCTCGGAAGCTGGACGGGCGAGTCCAGCCACGTGGCAAGGACTGAGTGGCCGGGACCTCGGCCTCCCAGGAAGCCCTCAGCACTGTTTTGTGCCTGATTCTACCAGTGGGGGCGCTACCCCAGTAGGTAAGGATGTCTGTAGGGAAGGCCTTAAAGAGAGGCCGAGGAAACTGATCACTTGTAAGATGGAGTCACCGAACAAGGGCCATAGAAAGGAAAATCCTGAACATCCACAGTAATGGGGGACTTCTTTATGCTTTTAGGAAATAGTGCTGCGTAAAATACACTGGTCAGTTGTCCTCAGGTCAATGCACTGACTTTGCCACGTGGCAAGCCTCTTATCGTCTCCCGGAGTCAGTTCCTCCTCTGGGGTTAATGGGGGGGTGGGGGCGGGGCGTGGGGAGGCGTGCCCGCGCGCATGCGCAGTGTCTGTCCATCAATCCGTCTGCGGGTCTGTAAGAGTGCCGGGAAACTGCACGGGAGGGATGAGGAGGACCGACTCGATTTCCTGCTGGTGTTCTCCTCTGAGCCGGTCGGAGCAGTCAGTTCCAGTGAAATCAGTGGGGCCACTCTTCGTACCTGTGATTGTCTGCTTAGTGTAAGGTCTAAGTGTGGTAATACAAATGAATTGGCCATTACCAGCGAGACAAATCTTGATAATGCAGTTAGGAACTGTCAGAGGAGTACTCCAAAGAAACGAGAACAAAGCTTGCAGGGGCAGCTTGTTTCCAAATGTTACAGTTCTAACAGAAGAGGAAACCTTTGCCCGAGGTAATACTGTGGGGCAGGGTTTGAAGGAGCGTTCTCCATCACTTATAGTTGCTAGACTGTATTTTTTTTTTTCTTTTTTTGGTTTATGTTTTAAAAGGAAAGCTGTTTGCACTCATGCCCCACACCGTAGTTGTTCTTTAACACTGCTTTGGCAAGCAGAGGAGTTTTCAGTGAGGGTGTTTGTGAGAACGGTTATAGATTTTGGCTGTTTTAGGAAGACTTGATCTTTCAGTTAAATTTTAAAAGCACAGAAATGGAACACTTGTTTTTATCAACGTAATCAGGTTTGGACTGGACTGTGATGTGGGGAGACTTAACCTGGGGGTTAGAGGGGGACCCAGGGGTATCTTTCTGGGAGGTCAGAGGTCACAGCAGCAGTAGCCCTCCCCGCCTAATTTTCCCCGAGGTCATTTGCATTCCCACCAGACAAACAGCCCCATTCAGCACCCTCACTGACATGCACGTGTGGTGTCCTGTTTGGTTTCTCAGCTGGAATTGGTATTGGGACTTTCTTCTTGAAATTCAACATTGTGAGGTGATCTGTTGGTGCAGAGAGTATTTCAGCATAATCTAATAGATATCAAATCATTTTCTTTTTATGTTAGACCTGAAATCAAGGGATCTGGGGTCTAGTGCCTATGCCTCTGTAATCAGTGTGTGACAGAAGAGAGAGCATAGCCTAGTGGTTAAGGCCACAGATTCCAGAGTCCAAACTGTCTGGTCCCACGTCCTGCCAATGCCCTTCTCGGGTATGCCCTTGAGTGAATCACTCACCCTCTCTAAGCCTGAGCCTCTCCTTAGATGAAAATAATGATAGTGGTAATTATAATAATACCTCATATTGTGAGAATTAAATAAACTAATATATGCAACAGGCTCAGAGCAGTGCCTAGCAGAGTAATTACCCAACTGATGTTAGATTTATTGTGGTTATTGTTGTATCATTGTTAGTACTTAGGCTTTCTTTCTCTTTGTTTTCTTACCTGAAAAATGAAAGGGTTGAACTAGGTGATCTGAAGCTTCCTCCATCCCTGAAGTTTATTAATTTATTGATGTAAAATATTGCCCATATAGAAGTATTTTAAGGAAAGTGACATAAACATAATTTCAACCAATCACTCTGTCCTTTCTACATTTATAGCACAGAAATGAAAATTTTCTAAGGAAACTGCCTGTATATCCAGAAAAAGAAAACACAGGAAACCCTACAACTTTTTTTATATCATTAGGAAATTCATGGTTCATTTCTTTAAAAAACAAAAAAACAAAAAAACGTGATTCACGTGAAAGGAAAAAAAAACGGAAAATTTCTGTCTGTCTACTTTAATTTTCTCTGATTTTTGGTTGAGTAGCAATAATACATTTTATCTTGTATAATCTTTCAAAACCCTTCACATTTTTAACAAGATCCTACAGCTATTTATATGTTATGCTGAAATATAATATTGACTAAGCTGACATATATATTAAAAAGCAACCAAGGAATAAAGGGTATTGTTTTGGTATATAAATCAAAAATAATACAGCAACTGGTCTTTCAGTGATTAAAGCTGCCTTTCCCTTTAATAACTCTCCGAAGAAACAGGAAATGTAATTTCCCTACACCTTTCCTGGGGCTCTCCAATCAGCTAGGTCCTCTGGGGGTTCCCTACTGTATATTCCTTCATCAACATGGAGTCCCCCAAGGGACACACACACACTCTGTTACAATTAGCTGTGTTCCACATTAGTGACAGGAGCTGAGTATTCCTTAGAGGGCTACACAGTTGTATGGTGCCGCTTCCTGTTTGAGCAAAATCATATCTTTAATTGCAGAGAATTTTTTTCATTACCTGTTAATTGATAAATCATGCTTGCTCCTGCTGCTATAGCTTGTGCAGCAAACCTGATCTTGAGGCAGTCTCCAGCCCAACCCCCATTGTCCTTCCACCCCAAACAAAAAGGATAAGAAGCATCATGGACAGAGAAAGAAAACAAGCAGATTGGATCCCTGGGCAGCTGCCTCAAGGAGTAGCATCAAAACAAAAACCAAAGCCAAAAAATATATGTGTGTGTGTGTGTGTGTATATATATATACATATATACATATATATATACACATACACATATATATGTACACATACACACATATACGTACAGATATGTGTGTGTATATATAATAAGATAAATAAGGAGTTAATTTTAAATGTTTCCCTTTCCTTTCCCCCTCCTTTTGTCATTCTTGTCCTTTTATTCATGTTTCTAATCTGGGTAGCAAGAGGCCACTGTCTTGGGGAGAAGAGTAAAAATCCTGAGTATAGTGAAATAATTTAGCTGATAATTCCCCACTGTATAATTTTCTATGCTTCCTGCTAGCTGACCTTGTGGGCTCCTGTCAGGTTGCTAAGGGGAATCCAGCAGGACTCCTACTCTGTTCCTTTACTTTTAAGAAGTATTACAGGACAGAGTGGTATGTTTGTGGTAGTTTAGTTATGGGGCTACACGTTCGGTGTTTGATCAAATAGTGCCGAGCAGCCCCTCCCCACCACTTGCCTGGGTACCCCACCCCCGTCCCGCCCTCCCCCCTCCCCCCTCCCCCCCCGCCCCCGCCCCCGCCCTCTTTCAGTGAAAGCTGCAAGATGGAGAAATTACTGCAAACTGTTGAGCTGGAATCCGGAGCTTGATGGATGTCATCAGAATGTGGCTGGATCCCTTGGGGTGTGGCCGGGGGAGGAGGCTGGACAGCTGATGACATCTAATGGAATGCGGTGCCTTTTATCTCAGAGATGTCAATCTTCACGCACATCGGGTTGAGGGAAAACCTGCAACCACCGCACTGAGGGCCTTTTTCAGAGTTGGAAGGCATGCAGCCCCACACCCTGCCTGCCTGAAGTCCTCTTCCCATATCCCCAGTCTTTCTGGGCTGGATCACGTGCAGTTTGGGCAGGCAGAGGAAGCAGATGGGGATATTGTCTTTATCATGACATCCGCAGACTGGGCAGAAGTTACCCTGCTCATTATGAATGGGACGTAATACACCATTGATTTGTGTCCAAGTAATTCCCAGGTAATTATAGGCCATCGATCTCACTGAGCAGGAGCTATGGCGGTTGTATTCTGCAAACCTCATGTTGCCTCACACCTGACAAGGGCAGCACCATTGTACTCAAAGATCTAGAACGGTTAAATCCTTAAGCTCCCTTCGGCCACAGGGATAGGTGAAGACTAGGATGATTCCAGAGGTCTTTGGGAAACGTGATGGACTCCATTTGCAGTCTGTCTGCAAGCCTTGTTTGGTAAAGTTTCCTCTGATAATATATACAAGGTAAGGCAGCTTCCTGTTTGTGGCTGCTGCCTATAGGCCGCCAACAATAAGACAGGAATTGCATCAGCTGGCTGGTTTTGTGTCTCAGCTGTCACCAAAAGAGTGTAGTAATATTCCTGATTAAATGTCATTACTCTGTGGCACAAAAATGGGAACACTGACATAATTTTGGATCTGTTCCTGTTAAAATTCAGCAGTAGTAGCAAATTTTGTCTGCTATGGATTAAACGCAGCTATTTTTGTGCTATATTCTACTGCAGGCTCAGAATTTTTATCAATAAGTCTACATTTTATACCCATTGATTCCGTCTGGTGTTTAACTGGAGTATTAAAAAAGACCCTATGTAATAGAACATTGAAAACTTTTGTTTCAATCAGCAGCTGTTGTCAACTGCAAATAGCATGCTTAGTGTCCCAGAATAAGATAAATTGAAGATAATAAAAGTTGGTTAGGTAACGGTAGGTAAAACTGTACTGTGAGAAAATAAAGTTTATTTTTAGACACATTTGTTGCATATGCCTTTACCTGATGACCTGGTATTCAGAGTGTATCAATATAGATATGTTTAGACACAATAGTCTCCACGTTGCCTGTGAAGAATGTATTCCTTGTTGTGTCATATTATCTTTTGATGGCCTTTATGTCTACAGGAGGCTGATAAATGTGTGTATGGGTGGAACAGAAAAAAAAGCGTGGACTGAAAGAATTTTAAAAGTCAATTCTAAGGAAATAATCACAGGCTGTTATTTCTCTTTGCCAGAAATAGAATTACGTCATTGCTAAATCTTCGTCCCAAGAAAATAAACTATAAAACCTGATCATTTGTCTACTTCCAATTCGTTTAGCTGATTACAAGCTTGTAGCCAGATGGGGGCAAACAGAGGTAGTGAAGAGAGACATTTGACTCCTAACCACAAATGCACATAGAATCTCTGTTACGACCATGTTAATACATTCATCTAGATTAGTATAATAAATTAGACTGTACTTTCCATCATTGGTAGATGGTATTATTTATTAAACTCTGCCAAGAGACCTTAAAAACGGAATATATGAAGCTGCTTCTTCAATTACACATGCTGTGTCCACTGACCTGGTATTTAGTAGATGATGATATCACTGCCTAAGTGCAAATGTGAATCATAAAAATTCTACCTATCCAAGGGGCAACATGCCTTTCACTGTGGGAAATCAGTTGATGCTTGCACGCCTGTCCCACCATTGAATAGGCAACTCTCTCCTGTTGGGGCAGACGGTAGAATTTACATTCCCATTTGGCATCTGTATGTTTCCAGATCAGGTCTTTGTCTCCTCCTCTTGCTAGATAAGTTGAAACATTGACAGGCAGCGTGTTCCTTTTTTTCCCCTTTTATTACAGTAATTTATAAGATATTTTAGCTAACAGGAGAACGGCCCAAGGGGGCATTCTCATGTTAATTACCAAATGTGGGCTTGTCAAAATCAAATAGCTCCAGGAATAATGCAAGTAGCTCTGCATCATTATATTGTTTGGCCCTCAACCCAATATTAGCTACTTTTGAAAATCTGGGTTCATTAGGCTTTTAAATTTAAAAGAAGAATCACTACCGGGGGCCTTCAGACAAATCTAAGACACAGTCAGGAGCTCAAGAGTTTAATGTAAATGACATTAAAAAAATAGTTTCATAAAACATACTCAGGGAAGCATAAAACAAAACAAAACAAAAAAACCTGTGCCTGAGATTGAAGTATTTATTTTTTGTCTTTGCTAGCAGTCAAATCGAAGATAGTGTTTCATATATGATTATCTTAGGCGTGTGCGGCTGCTCTTGTTTATTCCTAAACATCGTATGCCAGTATGAGCATCAAGTTGGTGAATCCAAAGACACTGAAAAAGCTAGGAGTTATAAAATACTAATATAATTGACGTAGAATATATAGTATATAGTATTATGTGTTAAGTAGCATATCCTCAAAGCTATGCAAAGATTTGTAGTTTGAGATACAGAATTATCAGGCTTCACTTGGTCTCCTCTCTTTTTCTGTCTTCGGAATCTCTTGCATTTTTAGGCCCAGAACCTTAGGTAAGGAGAGGCAAATAAATGTTTGTTTCTTTAAAAATACCTTTCTTTTCCCCCAACTTCTGCCATGCTCTTGGCTGATACAGGAGTAAAAGTAGATGGAATTGGTGACAATGTCATTGAAGGACATAAGTAAACAGCTGGTGATGTCAACAAGAAGTTAAAAGTAAGATTTGCTACACTAAACTACAATGTGGGTAATCCTCTTGTGGATAATCAAGAGCTCACTATTAATTAGAGAAGCGTGAACTGTTAAAATACTAGCTAGAAGATATTACCATAGAGGCTGTGGTGAATAAGAGCTTGAAAATTCAGCTCCTGGTGTTTATTCAGTAAGCATTTATTCAACACCTACTATATACTAGGCTCTGTTTGACATGCTAGGGATATAAAGACAAATACAACATAGTGGTCCGCCTAAAGGAACTTGGGTCAAATGAGGTGCCAGATATGGAAATGAACCATTATATCACAATGTGGTATTTATCTCATGGGGACTATGTACCAGGAAAAAGGATCTTAAAGCTGCCTGGGAAGCTCAGAGAAGACTTAGGTAAAGGACTCCCTAACTGACATTTGAAGAATAAGCAGGAGCTTGCACGACCAGAGAAGGACTTTCCTATTTGTGAAAAACCTCTTGAGGAATTGTAAATATAGCAGGTGGGATGAAATGACTCAGGGAGAGCCAAGAAGTGGAGCCCACCTGACTACTACAGACCTTGCACGCCATACCGAGGAGTTTCAGCTTTATCTTGCGGCCCATGGGTTTTTCTTGAGGAAGTTTAAGAGGAGAGTGACTTGTTTACATTTGCTTGTAACGGGTCATTCTGGCATCAGTGTGGAATGAAGGGGCAATACTGGAAGCCAGAGGAACAGGAAGAAGGAATCACATCTCTCTGTTGTATGCTTGCTTCCCTCTGGTTCTCTCTGCGACTGTTGTCAAACTTTTATAAAAACACTATTCATTTTTCCACTTAGGTATACCCTAGACCAAAAAAAAGTCTGTTTTAGATTAGGTTGATTTTATTTTTTTAATTAATAGAATGTATTTCTTAGAGCAGTTTTAGGTTTACAAAAAAATTGAACAGAAATACCAAAGCGCAGAGAGAGTTCCCTTATACTCCATCCACCCTATTTCCAGATTCCCCTGTTTTTAACATCTTGCATTGCTGTGGTACATTTGTTACAAACGATGAACCAGTATTAATATATTATTGCTAATTAAATAGTTTCACTGCTCTAAAAATCCACTGTGCTGTCCCCCTCCTCCGGAACCCCTAGCAACACTGATCTTTTTACCATCTCCATAGTTTTACGTTTTCCAGAATGTCATACAGTTGGAATCATACGGTATGGAGCCTTTACAGATGGGCTTCTTTTAGTTATTAGTATGCATTTAAGTTTCCTTCATGTCTTTTGATGGTTTCATAGCTCATTTTTTTTAATACCTTTTGTGAAGTCTTTTACAGTTTTTTTTTCTTTAATTTATTTATTTTATTTATTTATTTTTGGCCGCGTTGGGTCTTTGTTGCTGCGCTTGGGCTTTCTCTAGTTGTGGTGAGCAGGGGCTACTCTTTGTTGCGGTGCACGGGCTTCTCATTGCAGTGGCTTCTCTTATTGCAGAGCACGGGCTCTAGGCACACGGGCTTCGGTAATTGTGGCATGTGGGCTCAGTAGTCGTGGCACGCAGGCTCTAGAGCACAGGCTCAGTAGTTGTGGCGCACGGGCTTAGTTGCTCTGCGACATGTGGGATCTTCCCAGACCAGGGTTCGAACCCATGTCCCCTGCATTGGCAGGCGTATTCTCAACGACTGCACCACCAGGGAAGCCCCAGCCAGTTTCTTTTTATTTCTACATAATATTCCATTGTCTGGATATACTGCAGTTTGTTTATCCTTTCACCTACTGAAGGACATTTTGGTTGCTTCCAAGTTTGGGCAGTTATGAATAAAGCTGCTATAAACATCTGTGTGCAGGTGTTTGTATGGACATATGTTTTCAGCTCATTTGGATAAATACATAAGAGAGTGATTGCTGAATCATATGTTAACATTATGTTTAGCTTTGGGGGAAAAAAAACCTGTCAAACTGTCTTCTAAAGTAGCTGTCACCTTCTACATTCCTACCAGAAGTGAATGAGAGTTTCTGTTGCTCTACATCTTTGCCAGTATTTGGTCAGTGTTTTAGAATTTAGCCATTCTAATAGGTATATAGTGGTATTTCATTGTTGTTTTAATTTGCAAGTCTCTAATGACAAATGATGTTGAGCATCTTTTCATATGCTTATTTGCCGTCTGTACATCTTCTTTGGTAAAGTGTCTGTTCAGATTACTTTCCCACTTTTTATATGGATGATTTGTTTTCTTATTGTTGAATCTTAATATTTCTTTACATGTTTTGGATACAAGTCCTTTTATCAGGCATATGTTTACAAATATTTCCTCATAGCCCATGGCTTATCTTTCATTCCCTTAACATTGTCCTTAGCAGAGCAGAAGTTTTTTTATTTAAATGAATCCCAACTTTTCAATTTTTTTTTCTTTCATGGATCATGCTTTTGATGTGGTATCTAAAAATTCATTGCCAAATGCCAGGTACCTAGATTTTCTCCTGTGTCATCTTCTAGAGGTTTTATTTTTGTGTTTTACATTTAGTCTATGATCCATTTTGAGTTACTTTTTATGAAAGATGTAAGGAAGGTCTGTATTTAGACTCATTTTTTTGCATGTGAATGTGCAGTTGTTCCAGCACCATTTGTTGAAAAGACTGTCCTTTCTTCATTGAATTGCCTTTACTTATTTGTCACAGACTAATTAATTGAATTTGTGTGGATCTGTTTCTCAGCTCTCCATTTTGTTCTTCTGATCTATTCGTCTTTTCTTTCACTAGTACCACACTATCTTGATTGCTATTTCTTTATAATGAGTCTTGAAGTTGGGTATCATCATTTCCCTGACTTTGTTTTTCTTCAATATTTTGTTGGCTATTCTAGGTCTTTTGTGTTTTCATATAGGCTTTAGAATTGTTTTGTTGATATCCACAAAGTAACATGCTGAAATTTTGGTTGGGATTGCACTGAATCTGTAGATCAAGTTGGGAAGAGCTGGCATCTTAACAATATTGAGTCTCCCTATCCATGAACATAGAATACCTTTCCATTTATTTAGGTCTTTTTAAAATATATTTTGTCAGAATTTTATACTTTTCCTCAGATAAATCTTATATATGTTTTGTTAAATTTATATCTAACTATTTTTGGGTGCTAATATAGTGTTATGCTTTTAATTTCAAATTCCAATTGCTCACTGCTTGAATATAGAAAAGCGATTGAATTTTGTATATATACATATTTAACCTGGTAGCCTGCAAACTTGCTACAGTCACTTCTTAGCTCCAGGAGAGTTTTTTTGTTGTTGTTTTTTTCGGCCAGTTTTGGGGGATTTTCTACATAGTCAATCATGTCATGTATACAAAGACAGTTTTATTTCTTCTTTTCCAATCTGTATACCTTTTATTTCTTTTTCTTTTCTTATCATATTAGCCAGGACTTTCAATATGATGTTGAATAGGAGTGTTGAGAGGGGACATCCTTGCCTCATTCTAGGTCTTAGGGGGAAAGCTTCTAGTTTCTTACCACTGTTAGCTGTAGGGCTTATATAGATGCTATTCAGGAAGTTGGAGAAATTGCCCTCTATTCCTAGTTTGATGAGAATTTTGATCATGAATGGGTGTTGGATTTTGTCAGATGCTTTTCCTTCATCTGTTGATATGATCATATGATTCTTCTACCATAGCCTGTTGATGTGATGAATTACATAAATTGATTTTCAAATGTTGAACTTAATTTGCATACCTGGAAAAATCCTACTTGGTTATAGTGTGTAATTCTTCTTATACACTGTTGGATTCAATTTGCTAGTTTTTAAGGATTTTTGCATGTATGTTCATGAGACATATTAGTCTGTAGTTTTCTTTTCTTATAATGATGTGTTTGTCTGGTTTTGGTATTAGGGTAATGCTGGCCTCATAGAATAGTTAGGAAGTGTTCCCCTGCTTCTGTTTTCTGAGACAGATTGTAGAGAATTGGTATCATTTATTCCTTAAATGTTTGGAAGAATTCACTATTCATTGTTGCACATAGATGTGTCAGAGACCAAATAACCAGGTCTATTTTGGATTGGGTGAGGGTTTTTGGTTTTAAATTCATTTTTATTTAATACATGCATTCTCATAAACTCACCAACACAACTGTAACACTCTGAATGTATTTTTTTCTCTTCCAAAAAATAAAACTTCATTATAATGATTGATCACCACACTTAAAATGTACACATATTTTTAAAAGTAATAAATATTTTTCCAAAAATCAAATTTCTGAAAATAAATTCATATATGTTGGCCCCTCTCCAAATCATTCTCAATCTCATCTTTAGTGGGCCTTTTTTCTAAAATATTTTTGTGTTTGTGGTTAGCCACATTGCTTAAATTCTCCTTTCCCTCTGTTTTCTTTTTTAACAAAAGCAATAATAACAGCACCTAATCCGTAGTTGTTGTTTCCATTATTTCTATGAGTTAATTATGTAAAGGATGAGGAACAATGCCTGACATAACAGTAGGGTATAATAAAATTTAGCCATTGTTATGATTAGTGCTGTTACCCTACTGAAGAGTCTCCAGTGCTCCTTATCCCACTCGTTGGGGAATACAGATAAAAATCTGTTATTTTTATAACAGATAAAATTTTTATACAGATAAAATTCTGTTGCCTACAGATAAAAACTAAACCCCCAATTTCAGAGTTCAGGGCTTCCAAAACCTGGCCTTTACTGCTGTGGTGGGATTGTTGTATACACCCACACAAAAATCTCCTTCTCATTTCTGGCTGATTACTCACCTCCCCCAGACATAGCTTCCCCCTTGTTCTCCCTCCTACACTTGCCCATCCAGCCCCCTCACAAGGTGTGACATGTCTTGTATTTGAAGTAGAGCTTTGCAACGTTTGTCAATCTGAGCTTTGTTCCTTACCAATAATACAAACCCTCAGTGTTTTTAGATCTGGAACAGACCTTATGAATCACTTGGCCCAAATGAATAGACTAAATCCTAGAGGGGTCAAGTGGTTTATCCAAGTTTACGCCGCTGGAGGCTCTCAGGTGAGATGGCCTATCCAACAGTGCCAAAAAATACAAGTGCAGCAATTACGTTAACTTAATTCTTCAGTTTGTTTTTATTTTGAATTTTATATGACATTCCAAATACGTACTAATCACTGAAATTTTTAGGATTAAAATGTTCTTCTAATTTCCAAGATTTGTCTTACTGTACTTGTCTCCTAATTAGGAAAATCTCAAAGGATAAAAAGACTTCTGTCCACTTGAATGGACATTTCTAGAATTTATATGTGGCTCCTCTTTAACCATTTAATAATCCCCAGGAAGTAAATCTTTCTTTTGAGTTATTTTACATATTCCACAAAACAGAGCCGCTTCTTCAGTTGAATAAAGAGTTTTAAATAGTACACAGGTAAAAAGAAGGGAGTGAATATCTATATAACTAATTGAAGCTACAGAGGGAATAGAAAAACAGAATGTAGTTATTAATAATCCTTCTATTTATATGGAATGAACTATTCATTTGAGGAGCTAGAATATAGGTATTGCTTCATTTAAATTTATAACATTTCTGTGTAGAATGTAAGCATAATATCAACAGCCTGACTTCATTTATGAGTTTGCAGCCTACAAAGTTAGGAGCTGAAGGAGGAGAGGGATATTTTCTGGTCAATTTGATTGCGAAGAAAAGGTTCTGAGGGGAATTCCCTGGCAGCCCAGTGGTTAGGACTCTGTGCTTCCACTGTAGGGGGCACGGGTTCGATCCCTGGTCAGGGAACTAAGATCCTGCATGCCATGTGGTGTGGCCAAAATAAATAAATAAAAATTAAATTCTATTAAAAAAAAAGAAAAGGTTCTGAGAGGGCAAGGATTGCTCGTGAGACATGGAAATGGGTTCATGGGTTTGACAATTGCTGGGGTGTTACTGCATGGTCTGTATTTCTGGGTAGTCACATCCACTTTCAAGTTTTCAAGAATATTTATTCTTACGATTTGTCCTGGAGGAGTCTATCCTGTTTCTTGAGGCTCTTCCTTGGATTCAAATTCCTAATTTTAAAAACTACATAAAGGCAAGAATTACATTTGTGAGGGCCCTTGAAGGGGGATACAATGTCAAAAAGCTTGATACAACTAGAAAGAAAATGTAAGATGAAATACACCACTTCCTAATTTTGCATTTAAGTAATGGTCAAACATTTGCAAAATATGGGCTTATAGCCACATTAAAACGTAAAGTGCCAGGTACTACTGAGTAACAGCAAGTTTATATTTTAGAAACAATAGCAAAACCACAGCCAATTCATACCTTTCTACTACTACTACTACTACTACTACTACTACTACTAATAATAATAATAATAAATAATAATAATAAAACTAAAACAATTTTGAAAACTAAATCTATCCTGAAAATTTCCCTGGAGAAAATTTATGACACCATTTTACAAACACGTGGGAACACAAACACACACACACACACACACACACACACACACACACACACACACACAGAACCCATACAAGTTTTGCCCAAATCTACTTTTTTAGTCAATTTTATCCTAAATACTTGAAGCAACACTTACTTATTTGGTTGCCACATAGCCAAAGAGATAATTGATGCAATCTTGTTAGCCTGTTTCTCTCTCTCTCACACACACACACACACACACACACACACAAAGGCACACACACACATGGCCTATTCAAAAAGATTCACCAGTTACTGTTTCCTTTTAGGAAGAGAGGTTGAACCACAAATTGAACATAAGATATGTCTTGATATCTCATAGTATTAGGCCAAATTTGCTCAACATCAATAGACTTCTTTGAAATTTAATGATAATTAAACAGTTCTACAAACTATAAAGTGTGAAATGCCCAACTCTTGAGTTGAATCAGAGACCTCATTTCATTCAGTCAATAAATCAGATAAATACTAAGACTAATGTTCAACAATGGACTATTGTCTACCATATTCCCATATGGCTAGTTAAGATTCAGTTTTTATCGTAAATAAAAACAGCAGAAAATCCACCCCTTCCTTTGAGGTATAAACTGTTGAATTTATGAGATCAAATACCGTATTGAAGGTGAATTCATATCTCAGGCTGATACTGATGCATGTATACTCTTTGATGTACTAGTGGTAGGCATGCTACCACTAATGTCAGCTAATTAAAGTCATTTTTTATATATGTACAATGCTCATAAATGGTGTTCAGGAAATTTTGGTTGAATGTTTTAATATAACGCCATACTAGAAAGTTCCATAAGCAATATAAAACTACCTAAAGTAGAACTACCTATTATGATGATTACAGCTTGGATTTCTATAACTCAAAGCATTTGTACATGCATCTTTCTAATACCTCTGGTTTTAAAATAGGAGCTTTGGAAGCTGTATTTATACTATGGAGGAGTATATTTGACATAGATATTTAATTTGTTTAGAGCAAAATATTTCTGCTTATTTGACATAACTTAGATGGATAGACTTTTTACTAGGTATGAAGGCTGTCAGCGTAGTTGTCATTTATTGGTACCTACAGTTGAAAATAAGATCAAAATAGCTTAGCAAATGAGATCATCTATACTACAAAATCAGGGAAGGAAATCTGAATGAAAATTAAGGAAAAGGGAGAAGAGTTCAGGACAAATAAAAGAAGCAAAAAATAAAGAATTGCTCTGAAATTAGTTTACATTTAAACCATAAATTTGTAAAGGCAGTCTTAATTCTTCAACTTTTGTAATTTCATCACACTGCTCATCAAAAAGTCTGATTACCAATGCTATTACTAATGTATTACATAGTTGCCGAAGCAAGGCCCAAGTGGCCAGTAAACTCAGGAGAGAAAAAGAAGCAGTTCTAGAGCTCATGTTTAAAAGTAAGATATAAAAAATTATAACAATTCTTTTAGCTCACCCCTACTCTATGTCTTTTCACGGATCCTTCTACTTGTTGATGGGTACAGAACAGGAAAGGGAAGGAAAGAAAATAAATGATATAGTTGCAAATATAAGACTAGAGATTCTTGCTCTCCTAACCTTTACAATTGAAATAAGAAAGATGTAGAGAAACCTAGAGAGCATTCTGTCTCCTCTGCTTATCATGAGAAAGCCAAGATCCCTATCAGTTCCACGACTTACCAAGCACTGAGCAGAGGTGAGGCCAGGCCAGGATTCAGATTTCTTGGCTCTCAGCCCCTCAAGTGTTCCTCTGAAAGACGCTGGAATGACAATTTATGAAAATAACAATTAATGGAGTGAATTTGGATTGCTTACAAGGCCTAAAGGGGACCATTTATCAAAAGGTTAAAGAAGGGATCATCTCTTCCGTAGACAGATCTTTTAAGAGAGCTGAGTTCATCCAAACCAGCACCGTCAAAAGTGCTTCTAAATTCTGAGAACCCAAAATTATTAGTAATGAAATATGGAATTAAATGTTTCATATAGAAAGTGTAGTAGGTCAAGGTAGATCAAGGTTATATAAGGAAGAGTATTTTTTATGAATGTTAATATACACTTTAAGGTGCATTACAGTCCCATGTTAAATCAACGTATACAACAAGTTCATACTCCCTTGCCTCTTAAATAAATTGGTGGGTTCAGTGGATAGGGCTCAGGGATGTGATTCAGGAGACTGGCATCTCAGTCCCTTCCCGTAAACTAAGTAGATGCGTAACTCAGGTAGTCTCTTTACCCCCAGGAAATGAGGAGATTGCATGAAAATACCTTAGCTCTAAAGTTTTTGACTTTGAGAATATTAATCTTAGTATTTAAACTGAGTGAGGAGCTTTTATTAATATTGTTGCTTTTCCCTTGTCCTCACACCTTTTTCTTTATCATTTCTGTTTTTTTATTTTAAATTGAATCTTGGCTCAACATTTCAGCCTCCAATGATACCATTGTGCATATGGAAAAAATATACAATACGCTTTATAACAGTGTGGTCAACAGACAAATTTTTGAAGCAAAAAGCACTGTTTGCTTCTTCTGCCTCTTTGTCTTAAGAGGACCAAAGTGCAAGTTATTATTGTTTATATCTCTAATTATCATCCTAATCCCAAATAGGGGAAAATTTGGTTCAGATTTTCAATAGTCAGTGTAATATTGACTGCAAAAAGTAGAATTAGATTAAGCAGAAGTAGATAGAGTCTCATCCTAAATCAAGTGCTTTATGTTTGATCAAACCAAAACACCCATGAATGTCTGAATGTGTATGAATTACACCTTCCTGACTAGATCAAGTTTCACTTCCCACTCTTTAAGCTTGTTCCAGACTTTTTCCACTTTTATTGAGATGTAATTGACACATAACATTCTATAAGTTTAAGGCATACAACAATGATTTGATATATTGTTCCTGACGTTTTTTCTCCTTCCTTTTTTCTCATTTTGATCTAAAACTTGTCAATGTGCATTCTCTCTGATATCATTCATACCACAGTTTGCTGATTTTTCTCTGCAACCCATGAGCAAAATTTCTTTCTTTTCTTTTCTTCACTTTCACAAGCTGCCTTCATCTCAGTCAGATGGAGAAAACCTCTGTGTGAGAAATTTCTTAACTTCTTCATCAGTAACGCTTCACTATTCAGGGCCACAAAAAGTAGGAGGTAAATTTATATTAGAGCTTCATTTTACCTCTTGAATGTATTCTGAAAACCACTCATCTATTTGGTAGAATAAGCATGATTTCAGATTTAAAATGTGGGCTTGTTTTTAAATATTAGACATTTCCAGGTAAAATGTAGTTTTAGTTACCATATTCAGAAAATAGTATATACTTAAAACCACGAAAATATAGAGAATTAGAACATATTCAAATAACCTGAATGTGCATGACAGTTCATCAGTCAAAAATTATCTATTTTTCAAATGTTTTTCTGTACGCCCCCTTCAGGGATTCCAGTTATACATATATCAAGCTACTTGAAGTTGTCTCACAGCTCATTGGGGCTTTGTTCATTTTTTCTAAAGTCTTTTTTCTCTTTGTGCTTCATTTTGGATAGTTTTTATTCCTATGTCTTTAAATTCACTAATCTTTTCTTCTGTGATGTCTAATCTGCTGTTAAATCCACCCAGTGTGTTTTTTATCTCTTAAAGTTCAATACGTCTTTTTATGTATTTCATGTATCGATTAACTATGCTCAGAGTTTCTCCTGCCTCTTGAATGCGTGGAATATAGTTGTGATAACTTTTGTAATATCTTTGTCTGCTGATTTTATCTGTGACATTTCTATGTCTGTTCTACTTTTTGACTTTTGTCTTTGCTTTATACATTGCATTTTCCTGCATGCTTAGTGATTTTTTACTGAATGTCAGATATTATGAATTTTACCTTGTTAGGTGCTAGATATTTTTGTATTTATATAAAAATTCCTGAACTTTGTTCTGGGAAGCATTTAAGTTAATTTGATCCTTTGGAGGCATTTATTGGTTTATTTTTCGTGGGATCAGAGCAACCTTTGATTTAGGCTAATTTTTCCCCTCTACTGAGGCACTACCCTTCCAAATACTCTACTCAATGCCATAAGGATATTGAAGTAAGAGGTTTTCTGCTCAGATTTGTGGGAACACAACCTTGTGTGAGCATAGACATTTTTCCTGTGCTCCTACCCTGGTCTCAGGTAGCTTCTTCATATGCATGCACTGATCAACTGTCAGCTGAAGACTCAGGGAGGATCCTTTACACACCCTCTCTCTAGATAGTTCTCTCCTCTCTGGGACTCTGCTTTAGGAACTATGCTTTAGCCTCCCTTGGGCTGCCAGCTCAGAAAGACCTCCTTATCTGGAAACTCTCTAGACACAAGCTGGGCAACTTGTGACTCACGTCACACGTTTTCCTTCCTTCAGAGATCACTGTTCTGTACTGCTTCATGTCCAGGGTTTGAAAAATGCTGTTTCATATATTTCGTCCATTTTTTCTTAGTTGTTTGAGTTGGGAGGGTAAATCTTTTTCCTGTTTTTCTACCTTGACCAGAACAATTACTAATTAAATGCTCCTTGACCACCACTTTGAGAGTTAAAACAGAAAGGTGCATTCCTATAACTGGGGAAGGCGGGTTGCAGAGCAAGATCTCAGTTCCACTGACCCTCATTAAAGATCTATCTGTACCATCAGCCCAAGCCAGGCACTTGGGATGGTGAGGGAGGGACACACAGATTTCTGTCACAGTGACGTTCCAGTCATAAGTTCCTCCATTCTGTAAAGCAACTGTGTTCTGAACGTTTTGTAAATACTTTCTCTGCTTCCTTGGTAGAACTTCTTCAAATATTACTGTCCCCTAATAATCCTCAGTGCTACTCCTGTTCTTCCACTGCCTCTGCCCCCAGTGGTGGGCAAAGAGGGGAGTAGTTACTGTACTCTTTGCTTCCTACCTTTATATGCAGATATTTCATTTCTTCTAAAAATGTTTAAAACGTTCCTTCTTCTCTTTCACTCTATTTTCTTTTTTAGGGGGTAAGTGAGAACACATTTAGTAAAATTATAATTTTGCTCTGGATTTTTCTTCAAAGAGTTTTTGACCAAAAAGTGAATTTTACTACCAATAAAGCCAGTCTTGAGTGTGTAGGTAACTTGTGACCAAAATCAGGTTCCTTCCTGCCTCCTTGAAAACCAGCAGGTCTGTGCTATATTACCCGAGCGCCACCGCCAGCATCTTACTGCAGGAGGTAAAAATGCTGCCTAATGAGGAGAGACTGCTCCTAAAGTGAGAAGGGAGCCCAAGGCATTTGTGCACAGATCAGTTTTCATTTCTAAAGAGGTTGATCTATTTATTATTAAATAAGTAACAGGGATAAGAACAAGAAAAGGGAAAATATTTCAGTTAGTTTTCATTCCTCTTTTCTCTTTTTTTTCTTTTTTGATCCATCAGTGTCCCTTTTAGTATATTAACCTGATTGAATGAATCCATTTTGGATGTAGGCCAATCCTACCAGTTTTATAAGGTCTTTTCCAGGTTTTGGTATTAGACTTATTCTGACCTCATAAAAGATTTTCCAAAAGAGTTTAAGAAAGGTGTTATTTTCCCTTGAATGCTTTTTAGAACTTACCAATGAATCTATCACAGCCTTCCTTCCTTCCTTCCTTCCTTGCTTCCTTCCTTCCTTTTTTCTTCCTTCCTTCTTTAAGGAGTTCAATTTTTTTTAAATAGATAAAAGGCTCTTCAGATTTTCTGTTTAATTTTGTAGCAAATTTGTTGGTATAAAGTTGTTCATGATATTCTCTTATTTTCCTTTAAATATCTAGAGAAAAAAAAAATATAATGAACTCATAGTAAAAAAAATATGTATAGAATCAACAGTAGTACTCTTTCATTCCTGATACTGGTCATTTGTATTTTTTTCTTGGTCAGTCTAGACAAATTTATCAATTCTGCTGATCTTTTCAAAGATCTGGCTTTTGATTTCACTAATTTTCCCTATGTTTTATTTTCTATTTCTCTCACTTCTTATCTTTATTTCCTTCCTTATACTGACTTTAGGTTGGATATGCCCTTCTTTTTCTGGTTGCTTCAGGTAAAACTTAAGTCATCAGTTTTAGATTTTGTTTTTCCTTTTTAACATAAACATTTAAATCTATAAATTTCCTTCTAAGAAACGCTTTAGCTTCATCCCACGAATTTTGAAATGTTGAGTTTTCAGTAACCTTCAGTTCAAAATATAATCTAATTTATCTTGTGATTTCTTTGTTTGATCCACGGACTATTTAGAAATATTCTTTTAATTTCCAAATATTTGGAGTTTTTCTAGATATCAATGGTTATTAATTTCTAATTTAATTCCATTGTAATTAAATAGCATACTCTGTATGATTTCAATTCTATTATATTTATTGACACTTGTTCTGTGGGTGAACATACGGTCAATCTTGGTGAATGTTAATACATAATTGTGCACTTGAAAATGACGTGTATTCTGCAGATGTTGAGTATAATGTTCTATAGCTATCAATTAGGCTAAGGTGGGTGATAGTGTTATCCAGATGGTCTGTGTCACTAGTGATGGGGGGATCTAGTTGTTCTATCACTTGCTAAGAGAGGTGTTCAAATATCCATCTATGATTGTAAAATTGTCTATTTTTTCCTTAAATTCTGTCAGTTCATTATGTATTTTGAAGCTCTTATTAAGTGCATGCACGTTTGTTGTTGTTCTGATCAATGACCCATTTTTCATTATGAAATGTGCTTCTTTATCTCTGGCAATATTATCTCGAAGCCTATATTTATCTAGCCACTCTGACATTCTTATGCTTGTTCTACACATGGTGTATAGTCTTCCTATCCATTTACTTTCAACCTCCCAGTCTCCATTTTTTTTTTTAATTGGGGTATAGTTGTTCTACAATGTTGTGTTGGTTTCTACTGTATAGCAAAGTGGAGTAGAGTTCCCTGTGCTATACAGCAGTTTCTCATTAGTTATCTATTTTATACATGTTAGTGTATATATGTCAACCAAATCTCCCAATTCATCCCACCCCACTCCTTTACCCCCTTGGCCAGTCTCCATATTTAAAGTGCATCTCTTGTGGACAGCATCTAGTTGTATATTTCTTTTTATTCATTCTGACAATCTCTGCCTTTAATTAGTGTTCAGTCCCTTATATTTTAACATAGTTATTAATGTGTTTGGTTCAGGCCTACCACTTAGTATTTGTTTGCTATTTACCCTCTCTCTGTTTTTTTTTTTTAATTATCTTTTTCTCCTTTCCTGCTTTCTTTTAGATTATTTGAATATTTTATAGCATTCCATTGTAATTTATCTCTAGGCTTTTTTGATATACCTCTTTGCCTTTATTTCTTTAGTGGTTGTTCTAGGGATTACAATATGCATCCTTAACTTTTCACAGTCAGAGTTAATATCTTACCACTTTATATAAAATGTAGATACTTCGTAGCTATATAGATCCATCTATGATATATATATTATATGTATATGTGTAGTAAATACCACAAAACAATGTTATAATTTTTGGTTCAAGTAATTGTATATGTGTTAAAGAAATTAAAAGGAAAAATAATTTTTTTGTGTTTACCACTTATTTACTGTTTCTGTTTCTCTTCATTGTTTTTGAAGATCCAGGTTTTCATCTGGTATAATTTCTGTTCTGGTAAAAATTCTCTTTGTGTTCTTTATATAGAGATATTTTTATTTCACCTTTTTTTTTTGGAAGGATATTTTGCTATTTTATAGGCTGACAGTTTTCTTTGTCTTCCAGAACCAGCAAAGTGTTGGTCCTATCTTCTGGGCTCCAGTGTTTCTAGTGAGAAGTCAGAGGTCACTCAAGTTATTGTTATTCCCTAAGCAATACGTTTTTGTGAAGTTTTTTGTTTTATTTTGTTTTGTTTGCTGCTTTAAGATTTTCCCTTTCTCTTCATTTTTAAGGATATGTTCATTTGTTTTTTTAAAACCTCTCCTGCTTGCAGTTTGCTGAGCTTTTTGAATCTGTAGAGTTGTGTCTTTCAGTAAATTGGGGAACTATTCAGCCATTATTTCTTAAACTATTATTACACATCATTCTCTTTTTCCATTCCTTGGTACCACAATTAACCCATGTGTTGATATTGTCCTACAGGTTGTTGACACTCTGTTTATTTCTTTCAATACTTTACTCTTTGTTATGCAGAATGAATCATTTCTATTGATCTGTTTTCACAGTCATTGACTTTTTCCATTATCATATCCATTATGCTTTTAAGCCCATACACTGATTGTTTTATTTAACAAGCTGTAATTTTTAATCCTGGAGTTTCCATTTGGTACCTTTTTATAGATTCTTTTCTTCTGCTCTGATTTTCTGTGTTTTCATTCATGAGGAATATATTTTCCATTATATCATTGAGCAAGGTTAAAATGGCTGCTTTGAAATCCTTCGATGCTAATTCTAACATCTGAGTTGACTGTCTTTTCTCTTGAATATGGATCACATTTTCCATTTTCTTCATATGCCCAGTAATTTGGATTGTATCTTGGACATAGTGAATATTATGTTGTAGGTACTCTGGATTCTGATATACTTCTCCAAAGAGTACTGATGTTTTTGTTTTAGAAGGCAAGTAACTCGACTGGACTTAAACTTCAAACCCTATCTCTTGGACTGTAGGTCAAATGTCCCTTCAGGTTTTTTTTTTAATCCTTAATTGGGCTGCTTTCAGTCAGTCCTGCACTTGTGTGATTCAGAAGTCAGCCAGAGATTTGGGCAGAGTTTTACACAGGATTGTGCTTTCCTCACTCCCTCCAGGCTCTTTCCTTTCCAGGGTTTTTCCTCTACTTTCTAGTGGCTTTGCTTGTTCCAAATTCTGGGTATTTTTTTTAAGCCAGAAATACTATATTTTTCTATTGGACCGTTAGCTTCCATGTGCAGCTAAAATCTATAAAAAGTAGGAAATTCATCTTGTGTTATTAGCTTCCTCCAAGTGTTGACTCTCTACAGACTCTGCCTGCTTGTATTCACTTGCCAGTGCCTTCAGGTTAATTGTGGGTTTTTTGGGTTTTGGGTTTTTGGGGTTTTTTTGTGTCTTTTGTCCAGAATTTATAGTTATTATCTGCAGGAATTTCAATCTAGTAGGATCTTATTATGCCAATCCAAAGTGGAACCCCTATCCCACAGGTTTTAGAAAATTAGTGTGTAGGGTGGTTCCTGAGAGTATAGGTATTAATGTACTCTATCATTCTAAAGGGTTGCCTTTTGAGTTTTTTGTTTTGTTTTGTTTTGTTTAATAAAGTAGTTCCCATAAGTTTCTTCAACTGGAATCTTTCTCAGCCTTCATGCAACCCATTGTCTAGTTCTCATTCTGGATTTTGTTTCACCTGCAGTTCAGGGGCTCCGGGATCATTTAGCGTGGCTTCTGGGTGATGCCACTGCTATAGCATTCTCTTCTCCATGGAGTGCCTAAAAGTCTCAGCAGCTGAATCTACAGAGTTCTGTTGTCACTGGAGAAGACCACAGTGTCACATCTGCCCATTGCTCTTAGGTCACCCTGGTCACTGAACGTTCCAGAATGAAAATACGGTTATATTCAAGTTTTTGCCATTTTCACTACCTAAATCCTAAGTGCTTATCTCTGGAAAATATACTACATTGAATGCTTGGGTGTCTAGGCCAGGATGGATAGAGCATTACTGAAGTTACTGGGGCAGGGAAAGTGAGGTGAAGCACTTTGAAAACCCACTGGAGTCAGACTCTCTCAAGGCAAGCTGTGGCTACCCAGGCTCTTGAGCAGCCTGAATTCTCCCAAACCCCACTCCCCTGGGGAAGGCAGGAGGTCTGGAATTAAACATTCATCCTTGAGGACTCTTTTTTTAATATTTTTGTACTTCTGTTTTCTTAAGTATAATACACAGAACATAGCTACCTCATAGGAGTATAATGTGAATTAGGACAATGGGATATCCTGTAAGTCACAGAGAGGAAAAATCCAAACATGCATATTTTGTTTTTATTTATTATTTGGAATGCTTTGTGATACTTTATGAACAGCAAATCCCATGATGCATGGCTTACCATAGATATAAGAACCAGCTAATGAAATGTACCATTGATTTCCTTTTTCTGTCTTTTTTGACCCTCCGTTAAATTTAAAGGGGAAAAGAGATACATTAAATTCCAATTCTAATAATAGCCTCCAGTGGGGACCAAATGGCTAAGACAATGGGGAAGGGAGACCTTTCAACAGTAGGATTTGCTTTGAGCCTAAATGAAGTCTGCTGTGATCATGTTTTTAGCAAAATGAAATCATGGAAGGAAGTTGATTCCTTCTGGTGGGACCCCAAAGAGCAAGTGTCACATCCCCATATCACGCCCACTGGTAGTAATTAAGCTTCACTTTGCAGAGAGCCCCAGGTCCCTTAAGAGGCAGTACTTTTGAGAATCCCAGACTTTAGATTTCCAGTTATTCCCATAGCAATGAATGCCTTCACAGTCTGTTCTGCTTTCTTCCATTGGCCACTAAATGTCTTTTGAGTTCAACCTCTGTATTAATAGGGCATCGTTAGAAAGCAAGATATTTATCAAGGAAAATTATGTTTAGGAGAAAAATAAAACAAGCGTTTAAGAAATATTTTCAGTAAAGAGGATGGTACATTGGATATTCATTTTCTGAAGCAGTAGCTAACACTTTTAATGGAAACTTCTGTGACATCACTGAGGTATTTCAAAAGAACCAAAGTACTTAGAATTAGTTGTAGTAATCATGAAGACTAAATTTATCCTCAGCTTCTATAATGTGTTAAGGATAGAGATGTTTACCCAAGAAGAAAGCTAGCATGGCATTCTTCTGCGTGGATGTAATTTTCACTTGTATTCGTATGGTAGATGTTTGCTTTTCATTTATCCACTTAGAGGTTTTTTTTTTATAATCCTTTTGGAAATTCATTATTTATTTTGTGAAATGCACAGAGGAAGGAGAGGAACTATGATTTGTGACAAGTGTATTTCCTGAGCAAAATACTTTTATCCCAATCACTTTTCTATTCTCTCCATCATTATCTCTTTTTATAAACTGAGATCTAATTGACAAATAACATACTGTTTTCAGGTGTATACCAAAATGGCTTGATATTTGTATATATTGCAAGATCATTGCCTCTTATCAGATAGTCTTTGTATGTTGTAAAACACAGAAATCTAAGACCTCGTTAACCTCATTATTTGTCAACAAATTATAATAACAGTAATTATAAAGTATATATAGATCCCTCGACTTTACTTTTAGAGAATTGCATTTTGACCTCTCCTATCAAAAATGTGAATAGGGTGGAAACATGTGATCTCTCGGTATAAAAATGACATCCTTTTCCCTAACAGGACTGCAGGCATTGGAAAGCAGGAGGGAAAGGTTTGTACTGTGGATATCCATATCCTATCTTGCCAAAGGATAAATAGAGGGCATTCATTCATCAGCTTTCAAGCCCCCACCCTCTTTTCTTTTTCCCCAATCCTCACCTCTCCCTGAAATTGGGAGGAGGGAGGTTCTGATTATTTTTTTTGCCTATTTCTAGCAGAGCTAGGCATGAACAATTAAATTTAGGGCTTCCCTGCGGTCTGTGAATAACAGTGCACAGTGCTAACCATCAGGGCACAAAGGCAGACAACAAAAAAAAGGCTTTTTTATTTTTTGTTTACCCTTCAGGACACTGTTTACCTTATCACCGAAGGGGAAGTTATCATCTCATCCCTTTTGGAAATTGTACTGGGTTTATTCTCCAGCTTCAAATCTCAAACTGTCCAGTGGTAAAGTGGGTATGTCAGCCTGGGACCAGGGGATTTATATAAGGCCCTGCTGTCTGCCCCCGCCTCCGCATGTGTGTACGTGTATGTCTGTCCCTCTGTCCGCCTGTCTATCTCTCTGTGTCAGGCTTTTGCTCTGTATCCGGAATGCACTTTCACTCTCATTCTCCCCACACACTCTCATCCCCTTTTCCCTGATTTTTCTGTCAAACCGTTTTCTTTTTCTCCCTTTCAACCAGAAGGCTCTTTTTTCCTCTTTTCTGTCTCTCTCTAAATTTACTTCACAGCAGATTGTCTTGCAGTAAATCACCAAAAACCCAAATAGCACTAAAGCATTCTGATACAACATTAGCATTTGCTTAACAAGCACAAGATAAACATTAAACAAAGAACTGCATTTCTTTATTAGAGGCTGCAAGATACATAATCCATGAGCACAAGAAACATGGGACCCAGTGGATATGCAGATGTGTGTTATTTCATTGGCGCTGGGCGGCCTTGTTAGAAAAGGTTTTCATCTGAAGGCTTGGGGGTGGATGGTTGACTGTCCCTGGTGGGGCTGTAACTAGATACAGAGACTGTTGCAAGCTAGGCTGGGCTCCCTGGTGGACATGCTGATTGGACAGCCTGAGGAAAACTTGGGAAGCATCGGGAAGTGAACTCAATCACCTTGGGGATGATAGGGTAGAACCAGATGAAGGCATTTGACTTCTTTTGTAACTCCCACCAAGGACAGATTGCCAGTGCGATCCAGCCTCCATAACTGCAAATCAGGCCCTTTCCCCTATGCCGATTTCATTAGAATGGCCAGCATGGTGCAAAGAGGGAAAAAAAAAAAGGTTAGACACAGTAATTTTACAGGCAGGCGGGTACAAAAAAAATCTGCATAATTAAGCAGTCAAGGCTGCTAATAGGGGAGTTTATATGCTCTGGGACCAGGCAAGGGCAGCACATATGGATATAGCACTGGATATTAAATCTACGGCATGCAGACTTACTTCAGGGCCCTCAGAGAAAAGGCTAATTATAGAGAGAGGAATTGTGTTTACTGGTCTGTCTTGGGCAAAGATGGTGAAAGAAGTACAACCAAGTTTTGCAGTTCGACATGAACAGGCTGTTAATAGAGATATCAAAATATGTGCTTGTGGTGGTTTCCTACCTAATCAACACAAAATTATAGATTCTGTGGACACTCCCTCCACCCCACGTTACCTACTATAGATGAAATGCTTGGAGTTAAGTTTCATACATTAAGTATATATGTAATGTCAAGATGCACAGGATAGGAGTGCGTGTGTGTCTGTGTGTGATTAAATCGCCACAAAGCCACGCTCTTTATCATCAGTAAATTTTATTTAGCAGTTTAGCTAGCCACGTTTAAAACGTGTCAGTGCTTCTGGGTTGAGCTCAAAGTCAGCACTTCAGTATCAGTGGATGATCTGAGTGGAAGTTGCAGAGGGCAGGGGTAAGCCTTTTGAGAATGGGTGTATTTCTGGAAGAGGCTCTGATGGGATGGACATTAACATTTCATAATGCACATCAAAGGTAAAGAGAAAACCCAAAGGCCCCTTTGTCACAGGCCCCTAACGACTGCCTCATACGTGAGCCGAGACGATTTCTTCAAATTATTAAAGAGATTCATTTCGTATTTGTATGTATGTATGCATGTATGTATGCGTGTGCTTATTTATTTATTTAATTCCATACAGAGAACTTTTTCCAAAGAGGACAAGCTAGCTGGCCATTTGCCCTGGGCTGGATGCGCCAGCGCAAGCCTGGGTGTTTCCGGGGACCAGAGCCTCCTGCAGATCTCCTTTGCAGACAAGCAGTCTGGACCCTTTGTCCTTTAGGGAAGCTTCCCATGGAAAACAGCAGCCGGCGCCTAACACGGATGTGTGGCTATGGGCTCGGCCATTTGGGGGCCCGTTGTGAATTCCATTGCGGCCCCCCCAAACAAGGAGGGCCAGGGAACAATCCCACTGCCTCGTCTCAAGATGCCCTAAAACCTCGGGCTTAGGAAAGTAAACAGCATCTGATCAGCCAGATATTGGGTCAGACTCGCCTGACATCTGTGCTCTGCTCAGAGGCGGGGAATTCAGTGCTAATGAGAAGACCCAAGCCCGGGCCTCAGTAAGGGAGAGTTGTGAAGGCTAATGAAGGGGCAGGTTAGCCCCTTAATACCAGGGAAAGCATCGCGGCAGCACACGGGGTGCTGTGCACCTCCTTACCCGCTCATTGTTCACCAACTGACCAGGGGCGTCCCTTTTACTAAGAACAGCTGGCCAGATGTCATAGCACTCGGTAAAAAGGGGAAAGGCCTTGAGAGACTACAGTAATGCTGACACTCAAGGCAGATATTTCACACTCGATTTTTGAAACGTATTTTTGCCCTAGCAACTGTTAATTTCATTTTTAAAATCAAACTAGTCCTGAGAATATTTTGAAACACCATGACTTCTGATACCTTCTGATTTCTAGAGGTTACAATGAGGAAGCATTCTAAAGAAAGAAAACTGTGCTTGCCCACAGATTAGTAGGGACGTTGTGGCACAAGCAGAGTGCAGTAGCATCTAAAGTACTTAATAAGTCCATTCTTTTCATCCCATTCCTTCTACCTGAGACTTAAAAATGTAAAATAGAGAAAAATGTCCAGGGAGGGCTCAGCAGAAGTCCATACCTGGGAAATGGTAGCAGCTAGATGTATAATGCACAGCGCAGGACATGGCCATCATTTTCCTGCTCATCAAGAGAAAATGAAGTTGACCAGTAGCCAGTAAGGATGCCCTGCTAGAAAACGGGGAAAATATTGTTATTTCTTGAGATAGAAATAAAGACAGAGGACAGGGCTGAACACACAATTGCTTTTATTTTTAAATTTTGGGGCTGATCAGAAGTAAGAAAACTAGGCAAGCGGCATGTCACTGGTAGAGGAATAGTGTGAATTTGAAAAGATCTCTTTGGTCACATGTTGAATTGTTTGGGGAAGCAAAAGTACTTTGGGGCAGCTCACAGAGCACTTTGTATGGAGAGGAGGGGGAGAATATAGAGGCACAGAGTCAATAAATGAACTCTGTAGAGTAAAACCCTTTGATATAAGGTATTTCAACAAATGGAGCAAACGTGTGTTTCATGCTTAACAAAAGTAACTGATACTTACAGAGCACTTACCATAGGCCAGGCATCGTGCTGGACACTTGCTGTGAATCATCCCCGTTGAGTCTCACTTCTCAGCCCTCTGATGTGGGTGCCTGATAGCCCCATTCACTAGACAGTTTGGCTGAGGCAAGGTTAAGTAACGTAGGTGAGACTACACAGCTTGTTAGGGGCCGCGTTGGGCATCCCACCCGCCACCACCAAGTGATGCCAAAGCCTGAGTTTTTAAAATCACTCCCTCATGGTGCATGGGAAGAGAAGCTTTACAGATGATGTCTGTGATGACTTTTATAAACACTATCTGTCCTACCCACTATGGTGTAAGCCCATTGAAGTCTCTGGTAGAGGTCTATTGTTAGCTAATATGCTAGGCCCCCCGAAGTTCATGCCTCACTTATCAGGATTGTGGAAACATGACAGATTACAAAAACTAGACTTGATAGTAAAGGTCTGCCTGCTATCAGAGGTCAAACCCTGTTTTAGAATAAGATTTTGTGGGGTTCTTTTACAAATTAAAAAGAGTTTAGTGGCTGACCATTCAGCTTCTGAGTCTTCGTTGGAAATAAATATATAAACAATGCGCAAGGAGGCTTAATTGCATTTGTGACCTGCTTTCATACATATTTGGGAGGGTAGAGATGGAAATGGAGAACACACATTTTACTGCCAGAGTGGAACTTTACAAACGTACCAGGGGACCTTTTGGTAGTGTTTGTAATGTGCTGCTATTGTGATTTAGGAAAGAAAAATGCTACTGCTGGGCTTTATTTTCAACGGACTTTTTAAAACATCAATTAATGCAATCAAATGCAGTACAGGGAAATCTGACTTTTTATTTACATTTCTGGGGGCCAGGGAGGGTTTGTTTGTTTTTGTTAACTCTAATCATTTGAGCTATACAGTGTATGGTTTTCTTGGTATTTTCCAAATCAACTCAGTAAGTTATATTTAACAGTCTATGTGAAAATCCCACATGCGGACAAGAAAACAGCCTTGTAACTGGTACCACTTGTAACGGGAAACAACTCATTCTGCCTTGCTTCACACAGTTTGAAAATAATGACTTTTTTGGTTTTTAAAAACAGATTCGTTAATAAAATGAATCATATCAGTTTCCTTACCCATACCCGCAAAATTGAGGTATGTTATTTCTTCATGAATTAGTCAGATTTTTGAATGCCAAGTTTTGAATTCAATCTTGATAAATTAAAAAGTAATAACCTAAAAAAAAAAAGAGCATCTTATGTTTGGCCTTAAACCTTCAAAGGGCACTAAAATAAACCATTACGGTAATCAGAAAGGTCCATGCTGAAAGTATACTTTTCTGATTTTTCCTCCCTTTGTGAATCACTGCCTTAACTAAACACATTATCAACACAAACTGCTGGGTGATCTCCCCTCCTCCTGAGCATAGTGACCCAGTGAACTAAATATCATAGATGATTAAACTAAAAACTTGGTTCCATGTTGAAATGTAATTATTTTCTTCCCGGTAATCTGGAGCCTAGACCCAGATCACAGCCCGGTTCTACCACTCACTACCCATGTGACTTTGAGTTTTACTCTTCCTAGGATTTGGGTTAACCTGGACCAATCTGTGTTATTGAGCAGATTAACTGAGAATCGAAGTATATACACCCACAACCACACATTTTGAAAATTGTGAAATGCTCTATAATCAGTTGTTATATATATATAATCGTCCTCAGGTAGAGGAAAATATACCACTGTAATAGGCTTAGTATTGATAAGAACCTCCTTCTTATGGGGCTTTCCAAAAAAAAAAAAAAAATGGTGGGGGGCAGAGGGAGCTGGGTTTGAATTGTATAGACACTTCATTCAGCTTCTTGTGCTTAAAAGTCGTGTTGGCCTGAGCACAAAGTATGATCTTTTGCAGCAAATGAGGTAATATGTAGGCCTAATCGGGTGAGTTAAGGCCACAGTGACTACTTTGATTTGGAATTTCCCCGCTGTTATCATTTTAAGACAGACTTTCTAATATTCATTTCAAAAGAGAGATGCTCAGATTCTAGAGACACAGATCTAAAGAGGGGCACAGATTCTGCCTCTGTGTGTTACTCGATTGCATTCTCCTTTCTCATGCTGTTCCCTTTTGAGGGGGTGTCCGCTTGCATTGTGGGTGCCATTAGGTAGAGTAAAAAGGCTCAGAATGGACTCGTCTGGCCAAGATGCCAATCTATAGCTTCCTCATCGATCATGTGCTCACTCGTAAGGGTAATGTGATAGTTTTAGCTACATCTAATTCTCTGAGGTTTTATTTCATTTTTAATTCTTTGAAATAGCTGGGCCAATATTTAATTAAGGAAACTTCTCTTCCCATTCTGGGGAAGAAAATTTATTTTGTTACTAAGCATTTTTCTCTGAATATAAGTATCCATGCCATGGTCAGTTATTGTGATTGGTTGGAAATATGCAAAAATAGTGACCGCACTTTATTCCTTTCTGCACATTCATACAAGGCTAATCTATATTTACCCACTCTCATTTTAATTTCTGAAATGTCTTCCCTCCAATATTCAGAGAAAGGAGTACTTTGTTCATTGCCGGTTCATATCTCACTGTTCGCCTCCATCTTACCCAACAGTTACTATCCTACAAAATTATACACTGTATTTACTTTTCTCCAGATTGTCAAATATAGAAACTCTCATGCTAATCTCAGTCTGTGAGAAGAGACATTGCTACTGCTTTTCAGAAGCAAAGGAAGAGTAGGAGGCCAAGACATCACCGTAGGTCACCTTTTATCCTGGAATTTTACATTTTCCTTTATTAACAATGAAATTGATAAGTGAGCTAAATATGATTTGCTTTCAGAAAAGATATAAATTTTATAGTTTTGAGTATCAGATTTCTACTTAGATTGTTTAAGACAGCATTGTAACTCTATGCTGATTGCATCACATCGTGCAGAGGGGCAAAGCAGAGCTTTTAAATATACAAAATGCTTAAAGCCATTGATAGATATTTTAGTGACTTTTTTTCAATAGATTTTTTTTTTCTGTTAGGAAATTATCAGCCTTCTTTACATTGACAGAGTATACAATATTTAAATTTTTAAAATGGATCTGTAATGAGCTGGTTCAGGTTTTAGAAAAACTGTCATAAAGATAGGGGCTTAAAAATTTATTGTGCCCAAAGCATCTTTATAATTTGGCATTATAGTCTTAGAAATATTTAATAGCTTTGCAGAAGGTAATGTAAGGAATTGCTATCTGAGAAAGAGCTATCCTTAATTATGTCTCATTTTTTGTAATTAAAATTTTTTTTTAAACAGCAGGTTCTTATTAGTTATCCATTTTATACATATTAGTGTATACATGTTAATCCCAATCTCCCAATTCATTACCCACCCCTGTCACTTTCCCCCCTTGGTGTCCATACGTTTGTTCTCTACATCTGTGTCTCTCTTTCTGCCTTGTAAACCAGTTCATCTGTACCATTTTTCTAGATTCCACATACATGCGTTAATATACAATATTTGTTTTTCTCTTTCTGACTTACTTCACTCTGTATGACAGTCTCTAGGTCCATCCACGTCTCTACAAATGACCCAATTTCATCCCTTTTAATGGCTGAGTAATATTCCATCATATATATGTACCACAACTTATTTATCCATTTGTCTGTCGATGGGCATTTTGGTTGCTTACATGACCTGGCTATTGTAAATAGAGCTGCAATGAACATTGGGGTGCACGTGTCTTTTTGAATTATGGTTTTCTCTGGGTATATGCCCAGTAGTGTGATTGCAGGGTCATATGGTAATTCTATTTTTAGTTTTTTAAGGAACCTCCATACTGTTCTCCATAGTGGCTGTATCAATTTACATTCCCACCAACAGTGCAAGAGGGTTCCCTTTTCTCCACACCCTCTCCAGCATTTGTTGTTTGTAGGTTTTCTGATGATGCCCATTCTAACTGGTGTGAGGTGATACCTCAGTGTACTTTTGATTTGCATTTCTCTAATAATTAGTGATGTTGAACAGCTTTTCATGTGCCTCTTAGCCATCTGTATGTCTTTGGAGAAATGTCTATTTAGGTCTTCTGCCCATTTTTGGATTGGGTTGTTTGTTTTTTTAATATTGAGCTGCATGAGCTGTTTACATATTTCGGAGATTAATCCTTTGTCTGTTGATACGTTTGCAAATATTTTCTCCCATTCTGAGGGTTGTCTTTTCATCTTGTTTATAGTTTGCTTTGCTGTGCAAAAGCTTTTAAGGTTTCATTAGGTCCCATTTGTTTATTTTTGTTCTTATGTCCATTTCTCTAGGAGGTGGATCAAAAAAGATCTTGCTGTGATTTATGTCAAAGAGTGTTCTTCCTATGTTTTCCTCTAAGAGTTTTATAGTGTGCAGTCTTACATTTAGGTCTTTAATCCATTTTGAGTTTATTTTTGTGTATGGTGTTAGGGAGTGTTCTAATTTCATTCTTTTACATGTAGCTGTCCAGTTTTCCCAGCACCACTTATTGAAGAGACTGTCTTTTCTCCATTGTATTTCCTTGCCTCCTTTGTCATAGATTAGTTGACCATAGGTGCATGGGTAGCTTTGTAGTATAGTCTGAAGTCAGGGAGTCTGATTCCTCCAGTTCCGTTTTTTTCCCGTCAAGATTGCTTTGGCTATTCGGGGTCTTTTGTGTCTCCATGCAAATTTTAAGATTTTTTGTTCTAGTTCTGTAGAAAATGCCATTGGTAATTTGATAGGGATTGCATTGAATCTGTAGATTGGGTAATATAGTCATTTTCACAATATTGATTCTTCCAATCCAAGAACATGGTTTGTCACTCCATCTGTTTGTGTCATCTTTGATTTCTTTCATCAGTGTCTTATAGTTTTCTGAGTACAGGTCTTTGACCTCCTTAGTAGGTTTATTCCTAGGTATTTTATTCTTTTTGTTGCAATGGTGAATGGGATTGTTTCCTTAATTTCTCTTTCTGATCTTTCGTTTTTAGTGTAAAAGAATGCAAGAGATTTTTGTGCATTAATTTTGTATCCTGCAACTTTACCAAATTCATTGATTAGCTCTAGTAGTTTTCTGGTGGCATCCTTAGGATTCTCTATGTATAGTATCATGTCATCTACAAACAGTGACAGTTTTAATTCTTCTTTTCCAATTTGGATTCCTTTTATTGCTTTTCCTTCTCTTATTGCCATGGCTAGGAATTCCGAAACTATGTTGAATAATAGTGGTGAGAGCGGACATCCTTTTCTTGTTCCTGATCTTAGAGGAAATGCTTTCAGTTATTAACCAATGAGAATGACGTCTGCTGTGAGTTTGTCATATATGGCCTTTATTCTGTTGAGGTAGGTTCCCTCTATGCCCACTTTCTGGAGAATTTTTATCATAAATGTGTGTTGAATTTTGTCGAAAGCTTTTTCTGCATCTATTGAGATGATCATATGGTTTTTATTCTTCAGTTTGTTAATATGGTGTATCACATTGATTGATTTGCATATATTGAAGAATCCTTACATCCCTGGGATAAATCCCTCTTGATCATGGTGTATGATCCTTTTAATGTGTTGTTGGATTCTGTTTGCTAGTATTTTGTGGAGGATTTTTGCATCTATATTCATCAGCGATATTGGTTTGTAGTTTTCTTTTTTTGTAGTATCTTTGTCTGGTTTTGGTATCAGGGTGATGATGGCCTCATAGAATGAGTTTGGGAGTGTTCCTTCCTCTGCAATATTTTGGAAGAGTTTGAGAAGGATGGGTGTTAGCTCTTCTCTAAATGTTTGATAGAATTCACCTGTGAATGTCTTGTAGTGGGTGTCTTGTAGACAGTATATAGATGGATCTTGCTTTTGTATCTATTCAGCAAGCCTGTGTCTTTTGGTTGGAGCATTTAATCCATTCACATTTAAGGTAATTATCGATATGTATGTTCCTATTACCATTTTCTTAATTGTTATGGGTTTGTTTTTGTAGGTCCTTTTCTTCTCTTGTGTTTCCCACTTAGAGAAGTTCCTTTAGCATTTGTTGTAGAGCTGGTTTGGTGGTGCTGAATTCTTTTAGCTTTTGCTTGTCTGTAAAGCTTTTGATTTCTCCGTCGAATCTGTATGAGATCCTTGCTGGGTAGAGTAATCTTGGTTGTAGGTTCTTCCCTTTCATCACTTTAAATATATCATGCCACTCCCTTCTGGCTTGTAGAGTTTCTGTTGAGAAATCAGCTGTTATCCTTATGGGAGTTCCCTTGTATGTCATTTGTCGTTTTTCCCTTGTTCTTTTAATAATTTTTCTTTGTCTTTAATTTTTGTCAATTTGATTACTGTGTGTCTCGGTGTGTTTCTCCTTGGGTTTATCGTGCCTGGGACTCTCTGCACTTCCTAGACTTGGGTGCCTATTTCCTTTCCCATGTTAGGGAAGTTTTCAACTATAATCTCTTCAAATATTTTCTCGTGTCCTTTGTCTCTCTCTTTTTCTTCTGGGACCCCTATAATGCAAATGTTGCATTAACAGTGTTAATGTTGTCCCAGAGGTCTCTTAGGCTGTCTTCATTTCTTTTCATTCCTTTTTCATTATTCTGTTCTGTGGCAGTGAATTCCACCATTCTGTCATCCGTGTCACTTATCTATTCTTCTGCCTCAGTTATTCTGCTATTGATTCCTTCTAGCATATTTTTCATGTCAATTATTGTATTGTTCATCTCTGTTTTTTTGTTCTTTAATTCTTCTAGGTCTTTGTTAAACATTTCTTGCATCTTCTTGATCTTTGCCTCCATTCTTTTTCTGAGGTCCTGGATCCTTTTCACTATCATTATTCTGAATTCTTTTCTGGAAGGTTGCCTATCTCCACTTCATTTAGTTGTTTTTGGGGGTTTTATCTTGTTCCTTCATCTGGGACATAGTTCTCTGCCTTTTCATTTTGTCTATCTTTCTTTGAATGTGGTTTTTGTTCCACAGACTGCAGGATTGTAGTTCTTTTTGCTTCTGCTGTCCACCCTCTGGTGGATGAGGCTATCTAAGAGGCTTGTGCAATCTTCCTGATGGGTGGGACTGGTGGTGGGTAGAGCTGGGTGTTGCTCTGGTGGGCAGAGCTCAGTAAAACTTTAATCTGCTTGTCTGCTGATGTGTTGGGCTGAGTTCCCTCCCTGCTGGTTGTTTGGCCTGAGGTGACCCAGCACTGGAGGCTACAGGCTCTTTGGTGTGGCTAATGGCAGACTCTGGGAGGGCTCATGCCAAGGAGTACTTCCCAGAACTTCTGCTGCCAGTGTCCTTGTCCCCGCAGTAAGCCACAGCCACCCCCTGCCTCTGCAGGAGACCCTCCAACACTAGCAGTAGGTCTGGTTCAGTCTCCTATGGGCTCACTACTCCTTCCCCCTGGGTCCTGATGCACACACTGCTTTGTGTGTGCCCTCCAAGAGTGGAGTCACTGTTTCCCCCAGTCCTGTTGAAGTCCTGCAATAAAATCCTGTGAGCCTACAAAGTCAGATTCTCTGGGAATTCCTCCTCCTGTTGCCAGACCCCCAGATTGGGAAGCCTGACGTGGGGCTCAGAACCTTCACTCCAGTGGGTGGACTTCTGTGGTATAATTGTTCTCCAGTTTGTGAGTCACCCACCCAGTGGTTATGGGATTTGATTTTATTGTGATTGCACCCCTCTTACCATCTCACTGTGGCTTCTCCTCTGTCCTTGGACGTGGCATATCCTCCTTGGTGAGTTCCAGTGTCCTCCTGTCGATGATTGTTCAGCAGCTAGTTGTGATCCTGGTGCTCTCGCAAGAGGGAATGAGCGCACGTCCTTCTACTCCACCATCTTCACAAGGACTCTTATGTTTCATTCTTTATTTAACAGATACACTTATTAACTAATTCATGGTTTCTGTTATGCTCATTTCTGTTAGTCTTTAGCTTTGGTTTGTGACCTAACAAAACATGCAGGAATATCTGCTTCTTCACTGTACTTCCAAGCTAAGGAGAGTAACACAGAAATCTTTGTTACAACGTGAATCTTTCGACCTTCCTTCCTTCCTTCCTTCCTTCCTTCCTTCCTCTCTTCCTTCTTTTTTCCCATCTCAATAGATAGTAACTCTCTCACTTATGTTACTCTTGACTGACAGGAAACAGACAGAAAGAACTAGGAATGAGTATAACTCATTGGTATGCCAGTAACATCCTGGCTTCAGCTTATAGTGTCTAGATGTGCTGGTGTATCCAGAATGATGCCCAAGAGAGAAATGTAGGTAAGGAACATCGTGAGCTATTATTTTCCATACATAAGCATGGCATTGCCTTTTTAGTAAGCCGCACACTTAGGATATGCATGGAGTCCCAGTTTCTTCCCAAATACTCCATTTAGTACCATATCAGGGAATGATTCAGGCACTTGAAGAAGTATAATTAGCTATAGGTAGAATAGAATTAAGGAATCCGTCTTTGTTTCTGAATAATGATAATACCATACAGGAGAGCCTCTAGCCCAGTCACCACAGGGTTTCAGGTGACAGTTTAACCAAATCAGTGGGTAATCGCCATTGGGAGAAAGCATCAGCATTCAGCCATGAATGCCTTCTATGCCGTAAGTTGTATAATCATGGGTGTTCCTTTCAGATTGACAGCTCAGCCCAACGTGCTTTACCAAGGATGGTGTTCCTAGCACTTCTGCAGAATCATGAGATACGGGGAATTTAATTTTCCATTACCAACAGGCACTGCATGTCAGCTAAGGCTCTGCTTTCCAGAAGGGAGAGGAGCACTTTCACAAGGGCAACAGACCTTAATAGTATGTACTTAGTTGATTAGGAAGTAGGGGATGATGTGGATTGGAATAAATTCAGGCTTTGTCTTGTCAGGGAGCAAAGGAGTGACCAGATGGCATGGAAATATAAATAATTCTTTGCACATCAGTAAGAGATCTAAAGAGACAATAACTTTTGCTTTGCATAATTGATGACTTAAGTTGTTGTAGTTAAGAGGGAGGAAACTTTTTAAAATGATAGTTCGGTGGGACAGTGTAGTACTGGATTCAGGAACTCTGGATTCTGGTTGGCTGTGACCAAAGCGCTTTGACAGGGTGGACGTGTCAGTTTCTATCTCTAGTCTCAATTTTCTCATCTTTTCAACAAGTCCATAGTTAATGAGATTGTCTCCAAAGCCCCTTCTAATCTTTATCAAACATTCCAGCATTTAGCCAAATATCAATATATACATTCACCCTGTCCTTTTACCTACACATTCCTAGGTTATTGCTTCTTGATTTTACATGAAAAAAAAACACAGTGTTCTGGGATCTTTGAAAATGTTTGAGCCAACAAATACAGTTTGGAGAGGGAGGTATTTATTAGAATATTTCTTAGTAAAAGAATAATGGCAAATCGTGGTCAGCCAGCTCTCCCGTGCCTTCACAATCATGTTTCCATATCACTTTTCAGATTTCTTTGAGCATTGGGAGTGTTATGTGCTTTTGGAGGGATGTTAATCACCTTACAGTAGTTTTATGTCATCCTCTATTTTCCTTCAAGCATAAAAAGCTTTATCTAAAACAGAATGTGGAAGAAGAAACTGTACCTAGATTCACACCCTGTATGTTTATTTTTCTTTTAAGTGTGTTGCAGTTTTTTAAATATATTTTGACACCTTATAGTTGTAACCCACTGTTCTCTTTAATTGCTTATTGTTATTAATTATATAGTGGTAAAACGTAGTTGGCTGCTTGAGCCACTTGGCTGTAAAGAAATTCATTTATCATTATTGCTGTTGGAGCTACAGAAAATTGCCAGCATTCCATCCAGAGATGAATGTTTTTGAGCTCACATCCAGTAGAATTTTGAACACGGGTCAAATCCTTAAGTGTTTTCTTTCTGCTGCTACCCTTTGGTTCTGCTAGTCTCTGCATTGAGGACTTTCATTTTCTCTTATCTTTTGTTTTCAGTCCTTGATTTGCTGCCCTTTCAGTGAAGTTTATATATTATTTTCAGCACTCCATTTAGTGGCCTGTCCAAATAGTTCGCTTTATTTTCTCCTCATATACCCAACTGTACATTTTCCTTCTTAGAATTTCTTTTATAATGCAAATAACATTCCTGCCTTTACAACTTTGTTATATGCACATTTTATTTTATTTATCATTTGATAGTTTTTTATTGACATATAGTTGATTTTATATATATATATATATATATATATATATATATATACTTTGTTTAGGTATTTGAAATTTGAAAAGAAAATCCATTTAGAGAGCCATCATCTGATAGTCTACAATAACATAAGTTCCAGGTTAATTAATATTTTAAAATAAAAAAAGTATCTTCTTTTAAATCATTAATGCAGATTGGACATTGCCTTAGGCCTCACCTTTCAATGAAAGTGGTCGTTATGCCTTTAAGAGTAAATTTAACCCCCTTCTATTCACACTATAAATAATCAGATATATTGAGATTCCCAAATCAGGCAGCCGCCAGTGTAGTGAATGAATGTATGATGTACATATGCAACCGTGGGGATGTGTACTTTCACACACCCAACTACTTCCGATATCTGTAGGTTCTTTAAAGCCGGGCTTAATTTAGAATTCATGCCCCCGCAGCTGCATGTGCCACAGAACAGCCTGGCCAGAGAGCTCGCTGCCTCCTGGAAGCATGACATTAAATTCACACTAGTTAAGCCAACTTAAATTGAGCCTCCTTGAACCTTCCTAAATAAAACTAGTGGCCTTAATTACAATCGGGCAATTTAAAGGTTATGGAGCTGTAACTGGTACTGCAGTATATCACTTTAATAATGCACAGGAAAATTTCTCTAAGGGGCGGCATGGTCTGATTAGAAGAATTCAAGTTTCACAGCACAGTTCCAATAAACTGTTTTTAGAAATCTTACTGCATTTATTGCGCCATTACCTTTTTTTTTTTTTTTTTTTTATTCTTCAAGGCCAAGTTTCTAAGGTCACACCAATAGAACAATAACAATGTGAGTCATTTGCAAATAACGTGCAGTATTGTGATTTTTGCATTGCTGCTTAGGACTTTCTTAGTATCACTACAGACAAAGTGAAAGGGCCTGGAGAAGGTCCCTTGGAAATCTGAGGGCTTCTGGCCCCCTTTATACCCTCATGCTCCATTGCAGATTTGACCTGTGTTCTGGTGTTGAATCCTGATTCTAAACACCACGGTTTAGGGGAAAAGATGTCATCTTTGCCATAAGTCATCAAAAATGTAAGTTTCTTAGAAAGATATTTTCTTTGGAAATGTCTGTCTAGTTTCTTGTCTTAAACCTGTAGTCACTAAAAACCCCTTGGTTGTTGGAATCCGTAATACCTACCGAAGCTGGTAAACCTCATTCCATTTCTTTTGTTTGATTTGGGGGGTTCTGTTTGTTTTGTTTTTAAATCATCAGCAATAGCAACCTATGCCTTCTAGCAAGAATAGACAGATTTTCGGTGTTGAGAGACTTTCTCCTTCAGATAACTAGTGGCTTTATGCCAAGAAGAAGATTTAAAAAAAAAAAAAAGAAAGAAAAGGCCCTGACCCTTGCCATCAACTCAGCAGAGGAACACGGAAACACACCTGACGAGAGCTGTGTCCAGGGCAGGGCTGGAGTTGCTGGCCTACTGCTGTGTGGAATTCATATTAATGGTTGCACCATCTCAGTTCTCCAGGATGTTTTCCCAATAGATTGAACTTTAAAGCAGGTTACGTTTAGTCTATACTGCATGAACTCTTTCAATTTTACCAATTTCTGTGGTTTTTTGGTACAGTACTTGAAGGTAAATATACCTGTACTTCCACCAGTGCCAAAAGTCCCAGATGTGAGGGCATTAATAGGTATTTAATATCAAATAAAAGAAATTTCAACAAAGAGGATAATAAATGCATACATTTGATTTAGTTAAAAGAATAGAGCTTTGTAATATAAGAATGCATAACTATTAAAAATTGCTTAAAACATGAATTGCACATCATGGATGTATGCTGTAGAGACTTCTCTGTGACTTGAGACAAATAAAAGGTAATTATCCCTTCTTTCATATGGTTCTCTTTTTTGGTATCTCAGAAATAAAATGCATAATAACATTTTTTCTCTTGAAATAAGGGATAAGATTGACTCATCAGTTTCCTGCCAGAGATAAGTTGGCAAGTAAGATAGTTATTTTGTTAATACTTCATTTGCCGGAGCATTTTAATCTTATTTCAAAAAATAATGAAGGCAAGCAGCATAAGGTAAATTTGGCTAGTCCAAATTTGTCACATGCAAAGGCTTTAGTGTACAAGGGAATGGAACAAAGTTTTAAAGCTCAATTGATAAATAATTAACATTGTTTTGGTGTTAGTCTTGGCAGTTTGTTCTGGTGAAATTAGATGTAGGACCAGCTAAGTATATATTTCCCATAGATTCGGTATTTATTGAGTCTCAACTTTGAGCCATGCACTATTCTAGGTACTTGGCAAACATCAATACGCAAAACAGGCAAATGTCCTTGCCCTCCTGGAATGGGCCTTGTAGCACGAATTGTTGAGTAACCCCAAACTTAGTTCTTGGCACTCTCTTGGTATGAAGATGTCTGGGGCTGGCCCCTGCCTCTCTCTAACAGGTGAGGCAAGAGCTGAAATGTATTACTGAATTGTGAAATTGGGAGCATGCTGTTTCCAATCATATTGTATGTCTAATTATTATGTGAAGTGGAACTGAATTTTTTTATACTGTCTTGTGCACCCACAAACTTTCTGTCAAGGCAGAGAGCAGAGCAGCACTAAAGATCAGGTGACAAAAACTTTGTAAAAGAGAAAGGGTTGCTTTCATGGATTCAAGTGAACATAAATAAGGAGGAAATGGACTGTTCAAATAAACTGGACCTCTTTCCGTGGAACACAGTGGCATATAGTGAAATCAAAGTTTTATACAAGGAGCTATTTTTTGAAAGCAACCCTAACTTCTAAACAGAACTAGAGATTGTATTTCAGGCTTAGTTGGTCTCCATCCTCACTCCCACCCCCTCCCCACTCTTGCTTCTTCAGAGTTAACAACACTTTTACTAAGAAACATGTACTACTTTCTTCTTTTCTTGGTTAAGAATGTTTTATCTTGGGGAATGGGGTGAGAGGAGCTCAAAGTGATTTTATCAGTGCCTTACCAAAAACTGATGTTTGTTTGTTTGTTTTAATAAAAACATTTGAACCCCAGATGTTTGCCTTTAAAGCTACTTGCCAGCACTGTATAATACACACTCTGAGACTTCAGCTATGCATCCGTCTGTGTTTAGATGAGAAAAATGAAGAAAAGGGTGCAGACCTGGAGGTGCCTACGTACTGGTCAGGTTTAGTCTGCATCCTTAGCCCTGATTCCGAACTTGAGCCACAATATCGCTGCGGAGTCCCCACAGGTGGAGGAAAGCCACCTTTTCAGTGGGTTGTTTGTTTTATTGTTTATTGTTTGAACAGCTTTCCAATGTTTTCGCCTATGTGAGAATATTCTAATAACTGCTACCCAACTGCTAACACAACTGATAATAATAGCCAAGGAATTGGCCAGTAATGCATCTCAGAGCATCTAAACTCCCACTGCCTGCCTCTCCCATCCCAACCCACCTGGACCTCCTGCTAGTTTCCAAGCTGCTGATGTTTATGGGGCTCTAGGCAGCCCCTGGGCTCTTTAAAATCTGCTGGGTACAATGCAGCCTACCCCAGTTGAATCATTTCCTGCTCCAGCCCTGCTGATAATGAGAAGTTCAAGACAGGAAATAACAGTGTCAGTATCAGTGGTTCTGCTTATAAAGTCCAAAACATCATTGTCTTTAGACCACTGGCCAAAAGCAGGTAGTAACTGAGTTCAGTGCAGACCTGCACCTTGTAGGTCTCCTTGAAATAAGATTCTGGCTGAGGCATAGGGGATGTTTATCATTTTGCTTTTCTTGACATACCTAAGGGTTAGACATTTTGTGTGTGGATAGACAAAGCTGAGGTACCCAAGCCTCATTTACTCTTGGGATTCCCAGTCAGTGCCCTTCCTGTCTTATTGGGAGTCTTATGCTTGTATCTCGTACTTCTCTCTTATGTGGCATAGAAATACTGACAGTGCCAGACATTCTCATGTTGCCATTGAGAAAAATCCAAGAAAGTGCTGTGACAGTCTTCAGGCAACATTCATTTTCATGTTGAATTGTTCAGAAGGATAGGGCAGTACTTTTTAACCAGTGTAAGGAAAAGGTTCACACAATATTCAGTATTTTCAAATGCTCCCTTACTTTGGGGGCTTAATGACTAATCTAGTGGCCGACTTTGAGGGCTGAGTAATATTCCCCATTGCCAAATTAGCACTTCAGTGTGTTTGTGTTACAGTTGTGAAATATGTGCTGTATATAACACAGCAGATTACAGTGGCCTGAGCACTATGAACCTAGAAAGATGTGATGGCTGTGTGCATGGTAAATTGCAGTACAGTCTGCCTATTTTTCTACTCCTGGTTTCTAGGGTGAGCCAACGTAGCCAAGGGGTGAGTTTTGTCATGTACGGCTTTTCTTTGTTACTCCTCAGACCCCTAGCTTATAAATGTGTGCTTGGAAATTAACTCAAGGAAGAGGAGAAGCAAAGTAGAGGGTTGGGGGTTGGGAATTGGTTTAGGGCATAGTTTTCTTGGATTTAAAAATATATATAAGGATACAGCGGTACACACATTCAAACTGGAAAAATTGCAACTGCAGGGCATTTGATTCCTCTGTTTGTATTCTGAGGGCAGAGTTTACTCACTCAGTTCAGAGCTTTTAAGTATGGCCCCTGCCACGTGATGATGCACCAGGAGGGGTTTCTAGCTTTGGACTTCAGCCTATAGATTTATGCAGTGGAAGGGGCTGGAGGACCCTTCTGGCCAGTCTCGAGGGTAAGTGAGAGAAGGAGTTCTCCTTATAAACCGTTACAAATTGGTCCTTAGTAATGGCTGCAGTGTTGATCAGATGATATTAGGAGTCCCCCAGTGATTCCTTGGATAACAGCTACATGTAAGTCAACCACTGAACATTTGCTTGTAGCTGCTCTAGATTTTTGTTTTTACTGAAGGAAAAGGAGTATAAACATGAGACACACAGTCTAGAGGCTGCTTAAAGGGTTTCTCTTGTTTAAAGCTTATATTGAAATGTCAGTGTCTTGTGTTCAGCTAACAATTGCCGTGTTGGAGCTTATAACGTGGGTTGTACTTGAGCACCCGAATGGTAGCTATTATTTTTTCTGTTACGAAACTGACTGATTAATAGTTGTGTTCATCCAGGTTTTAGAAATTGGAGAGAGAGAAATTATCATTCCCCTTTGAACTGGCCTTAGACAAACAGATTTTGTTCTTGTAGCACATGATGATAGTAAATGATTATCACGTTGCCTTCTAAGGCAAGGAGGTTGTATTGCGATTATGTATTCAGATTCTTTCCTTTGCAACATTTAATATTAGAGTAAATATTTACATTAGCATCAGTCTCTTCTATGTAGACTTGATTCCTGTTTACATTTATGTTCACACTTAAATGAAGATTAACAAATGGAAATAATTATTTTAGCTGAAATTTAAATACATGTGACATTATTTCTCACTTATACCCAAACTATCTTTAGTCATGCTTTAAAATGTTCTCATTTATACCCAAACCATCTTTGGTCATGCTTTAAAGCGGTTGACCAGGACAGGAAGTTGCTGGCCGCCAACACATTCTCTGTGGTAAGAGCTTCACTCTTGCCTTTCCTGACATTGGACCCACAGTGCTGGCGGCATGCATGCTCCCCTGCACCGGGACACAAGAGAGAGGGGTTTTCTGTTTGTTCTGGAAAGGTGTGGGTTTATACTGAAAGCTCCATATTCTTCTCATTCAGTGGGTTAATACACACTGTGATGCTTCTCTCTCTCTTCCCATGTGCTAGTTTCTGCTTTCACATGTATTTGGCTAGAATACTTTTCAGTCTAATGTTCAGAATTGGAGTCTTTCTGTACTTCATAATATTGCTCATTTTCTGTCTAACTTCTGGCATTCAAAATTTCAGTGTTGTAATCGATCTTTATTAGTAGGGTATAAGAAAGATAGTGGTTTTTTATTCTTTAATTTTCAAAGTAACCCATAAAGGCAAATTATGCTTATTGTAGAAAATCTGAAGAAGATAGATAAGCAAAAAAGAGGAAGAAAAGTCTAGAAGTTTCTTCCATAGATGCCACCTATAACTCTTAATAAAAAATAGGGCTGCACTAGCCTATTATATTCTTAATGGAATATTGTAATGGTTATTAAATCAGTTGACTCAGAATCTCTTTTTAATAAATGAGTCAGACTCTATTATTATCCAATTACTGTCAGTTGCTACCTTTCCGGAGAGCAGAAATGGTTACTTTGATTGAATTTTTTAAGCTTTTGGCACCTTTAGGAAACAAGGTGAGAGTTGTGGCTTCCTGGGTAAAGTCCTTGAGTCTAAGGCTTAAATTGACCTGAAGCTGGAGGTGTTGATAGTGCCACCTCATGAACATGGACGTTTAATGGAAACCATGGTTACTCTGTACTGTTCTTGAGGACCTATCAGATAGGAAGAAAGAAGGAGGGAAGCTCGGTTTTTAAAGGAAACAGAGCTTAACTGAGCTTGATCCCCCAGGACTAAGGGTGTTTTCGAAATTCTTTGAAAATTAAGACACTGCCCTTTGCCACACAATGCAAATATAGAATGAATGATAACTGAGTTAAACAGAGACTAAGTATAAACTTTGGAAATTCTTATTATAAATAAGTTTCATTAGTTTGCCATTATTCTCTGTCCCCCCCCACTTCAATTTTTAAAAGTACAAAATAAATTCTATTAACCAGCTGTAACCATGTTTTGGGTCCCCCTCTCTCTCTCATTCATTATCATTTGACCCTGTGGTGATAAGTAAGTGTGAACACGGGGAAATGAGCAGAGAAGTTAACAACAGCGAGAGGAATTGGTGGGTATGTCCATTGTCTAGGTTGGAGCATCCTGGCTTTTGCTTATCTATCATTTGCTGTGTAATAATTCAGATATATTTTCTGTCCCACTCAAATAACTAGGACAAGTTATTTGTTGGAAAAGACCTCTATGTAACTTAAAAATAAAAGGCAGATAGAACGTCCAACATTTTTTTCAATATTACAATGTGCTTTTAAACTATAAAGAGTTCTGAAAATGCTGGGCGCTATTGTTATTATCGTTGCTGTTGGTGCCCTCACAAAGCGTGGAATTCATGGAAAAGAAGTTGCGCTAATGATGCATAAATACTTTATGAGCGTGTGTCACCTTTTTGTGAATCCACTGGACTAAATTTTGATTATTTAACATTTTGTGATGGAACTTCTCCGTTCTTTGGATAGGAAATAAATAAAAATCGATGAGGACATTTTCCTTATACTGATATAAATATATCTTATGTATTTTCCCTTCTATTATTTTTCCAAACAAAATACTCATAGTCAAGAAAGATAACATCACATTGAACATCACCTTAACGCACATAATTTACGTTATGTTCATGTAACAGTCAATCATTATCCCCAAGAAAACCCACCAGGCCTATGTATGTTCCTTGACAAACGTTGCAAGTTTAAGAATTCTGGAACATATGTGTATAACTTCTTACACCCATAGACCATATCTTGGTTCTTGTGCAAAACACATAATTTAAAGACGAAGTTAGAACTCTTAGGTACCTTCTTGGTATCACAATAAAGGTATACAGCACTGAGGGAATAGGAAACATTTAAATTTGGCAAGTATTTCTGACGATTAACTTACTGACCCAATTCCCTACAATAAATAGTGTTTCTTATATTATTCAATATCCAAAATTTAGAAAAATTTTGGTGCCTTTAGGATTAAAAAAAAAAGAGAGAGAGAGAAAGGAACAGATAAAAAACCTTTGATCTTATATAATCCCTAAAGCTTTTTGTATAACCCCTAGTCATGTCAGTATGCACAATTAAACTCCTTCTTACATAATTATAATCAAGGAATTTACTGTGCCACCCAAATACAGAGTAGGTTTTTATCTCCTGTGAAATGTAGACAGTACTGGGTGGCTTAATTAGTGCTTTGCTTCTCTTTTTACAAATTCCAATCCTCTGCTTCTAAAGACTCATACTTGCGTGAGAAGAAAGATTAGGAATACAAATAGAGTGATTTTACTCCAGTTAGCTAATAATAATTCACTTTGTAATTGGGCCTTTGTGTTGCCAGTAATATCAACTGGTGAAGGACTTCTGAATGCATGTGGTGTTGAGTAAAAGGAAATAACTTTGGAGTGCAGACTCGTTACCCCTACGGTGTAAATATGTCTTTCATTCCCTAGACCTAGACTATCTGACACAGATGTTCCTTAGTAGCATTTCTAATCTTTGCAAATAAGAGAAGATAAAAGTATAACTTGATAACATTTCAGATTAAACTGAAGCCTCCTAGCCCTTACTTTTCCTAATGAGAGTCTTGGGAATAGCTGGTGTATGCCATAGTATGTCTGCTAAGATCATGGACCCTGAGGCCAGGCTGCCTAGGTTTAAGTTCTGGTTCCACCAAGTATTGCTCCTATGACTCAGAGCAAAATCAGTTCAACTCTCTGGGTGTCACTTTCCTCATCTGTAAAATGGGAATAATAGTAGTTGTTGTTGAATTCGATGAATTCATGTCTGCAAGCACTTAGAACAACAGTGTCTGGAACACAGTAAGCACCAAAGAAGTGTTAGGTTGTTCATTCTAGTGCTATGGGTTTTCATTTCTTATTACTGCAAATTGAAACAAGTTAGAATAATCCTTAAATGTATAATTTCATAAACATTTTAATGAGGAAAAGAACTTAAAAATAATGTTTTCTGTCTATAACACAAACTTTTCATTTTATATAGCAAGTGTTTTTACATCAAAATATTTTTCTACCTGTTCCTGAGGTATCAAAGAAAACTCCAGGACTAGTCAAAAGTGAGCCTGGAGCTCATGAAAGTGCCTTTGGAGAAAGACAGGCAGAGTCTAGATCTGAGGGTAAAACTGAAACTGTCTTACAAAATAAAGGGAGCAATGAACTGAGAAGATATGGGGGACTGGGAGTTTCAAGCAGGAAAAAAGAGCATTTATAAAACACTATGAGCATTAATAATATTTCAAAATTGCCAGAAAATCTTGGAAGTAGAAAAAGGAAGTCTTCAATGGGAAAACCACTAAAAACCTTATGGTTAGTAATAGAAACCTCTAGAACCTTCTAGATAAACCAGAGGAGAAGCCTGGGGAGAAGCTGTTCATTTTTCTATGGGTCCTTTATTTCAGGACTTTGGAAATACACAGCCCATAAAATCTTGCTAGTTAGAGAAGAGGAGATGCCTCGTTATTGACACACCAATTTTCCTTTAAAAGCTTAATAAAATGCACTACCCCAAGGTAAAACCTGCCTTGTGATTATCATTCGATTTTAAATTCCAGAAATGTTTCCAATTGATATAAATTCATAAATAATGTGAAGTAACCATATATACTACTACACATTTATATTTGGGGCTGGAAAGAGTTTAATGTATGCAGTTATAGTTAACTCACTAGTCTGTCAAAGATGTGATGGGTGTCAACTTTTCTGCTCACACACTTTTCTTAACAGATGAAGGACTGAACCATGAGTGCAAACTCTGCAGCCAGACCTTCGACTCCCCTGCCAAACTCCAGTGCCACCTGATCGAGCACAGCTTCGAAGGGATGGGCGGTACCTTCAAGTGTCCCGTCTGCTTTACAGGTAGGAAGATTATTTCTGGAAAACTCTGGAGAGTTTCTCAGCCACATCCTGTCTTTCCTACCAGGACATACTTCCCACTGCTATGGCCTTTTACAGGTCTGACTTCAGTTCAATTTGGGAAGAAGACGTTTGATTTCTGCTGATTAGCATTATCGATCGCCACCTACTTTAGAGGCTCAAACGGTCAGGAAGGTTAACTGTCAGGATGAACAAATGGCATTTCAGGTTCTCTCAGAAGTTTGCACTTTTCCATTTGTAAAATGACATCCGTGTTTCGTTCACTTTTCTCCTCTCGGTGTTAAGAGGTTAGCGAGGCAAAGGTGGCTTTTTCATCCTAAGACATGGGACTAAAAGAAGTACAGCCGTGTTGTCAACACGTCTGTTATTTTAACGTGGAGAATTTTATGACACTCCCCCTATGAAATATAAAGGCATTATTAAAACCCTCCCCTAATTCTTTGAACTAGAAAACAGATTAAATGAACACATTAGATGAGGCCTTTATTTCCTATGTCACTGGATTTTTAAAATAGAAGTTGATATAAGTTTACACTTTTAAGAAGAAACTTTTATGAGACGTTGTAACATTATAGTTTTCGGTGGCAGCAGCAGCAAAAAAAAAAAAAGAAAGAAAAAATGCAAATCAGAAACTATAAATTGAAGCCCATAGGGGTTGAAATATGATCACACACGTTTCTGCTGCTCCCACGACAATGACAAAGTTATTTTGGAAAATCCTTTGTGATATAATTTTGCCTGTGTCTTGGACTCATTGGTCAAACCCCTCAAGGCCATGTTTCCTTCTTATTTGTCAGAAAAAGCAAAACAAAACAAAAACATCTCCTCTCAAAAGTGACTTCCTGGTTTGCGGTGTAAAATCCCAAAGCCTTGGTATTAACCTTCACTGCATTCAGCCTGTAGATTTCTGTCCTGTAATAAAATAAAAAGAGAGAGGCCATGTTCCTACACAGTTAGCACACGTAGTACCAGACTATGCTGGTGCTTCTGCCTTTACCATTTGCCTGTGAGGCTCCTTCATTCAATAATGCCATCAGCCACTCCTTATTTTGGAACTATTTTTTGATTCCTCCAAATTTGTATTTAAAATATATATATTATGTTTTCACCATAACGTAGTATTTGTCTTAATACAATGAGTCAGGAGTCTGGGTTCTTTATAAAAGCTCCTAATAAGTCTTCATAAGGAGGAATGGGTCATAGATCTCCTCATGATTAAGACCCCTAGTAAAACAGCCCTTTCATCTTGTGGCCAGGAGCCTTGTAAAATGTGCTAAGTTAGATAGAGATTTGTTGCAGATCAGTATAAAAACCCCATTTCTTTTGGTTGATGTAGGTAAGAGACAAAAATGCATTAATCATGAACGGTCTGCCTTTCCTGTGCTGACAGACCTGAATTGTTTTAGTGTATCTTGAAGTAATTTTAGAAAAAGCAATTAAAAAAAAAAAAAACAACCTTCCAATATAAAGCGTGTTAGGGGGAAGAAGAAATCTGAGCAGTTTTTTAAGGTAATGAGAAATATGATTAAAATGTATGACTCACAAGAACAATATTCTAATATTTTAGGTTGGCTGGCAATTAGAATAATTTTAATGATTAGAGTCAAAGTCAAATGCCAGCATCTTTAATAAATCCTTTCCCTGCCTATACAGATTAATATTGTAGATGCAAACTTTTTTAGGTCACAGTGCACCAGGCATCCATCAGAAGTCAGTTCTGCCAACCCAAACACTGCCTCTGGCATATACAATTTAATTATTAATAGTATGTCTCCTAGGTAAACTGTTACACAGTCTTAGGGCCTTGTTTTGTAGTCATTAAAATTGAACATGTTTATATTATTGAAACCCTTGCATTCAGTGTATAGGCTGAGTTGATCTTAAAGTATCCAAAGAGAATTTACCTGCCGTTCTGTTTCACATTTATAGACAGTGCCCCAGAGTAGCTGTGGGATATAATTTTTAGCATTAACACATTTAAATAGAGAACTGTTTGGTAGCTATGACTTTAGGCAATTACAATAAACAGGGTTTTGGCATCTATGATTTCTTAACCTCTGGGTTGCTGAGAAATAAGAATCATTTCTGTTCAGACAGTGCTGTGCATTTGACAATTTTCGTTTTAAAAGATTTATGGGGGGCAGGGCCTCGATAAACCTTTACTTTGGAGCGGTTTGGGTTCAATTAGGTGCTCGCTCGGTAGAGTGCATCTTAACAAAAGCCAGAGACCCAACCACGAGCACGTGTGACTCAGCTCTCCCCAGGCCCCTGGCAGTGGTCACACCCAGAAGGTACGCCATTCATTCTGCTCCGTCTGCAGCTGTTCACAGGGAGTCATGGACGGAGGGCATTTCGGAATGAAAATAACCCCAAGTTCACTCTTCTTTTATCATTTCAGTGTTTGTTCAAGCAAACAAGTTGCAGCAGCATATTTTCTCTGCCCATGGTCAAGAAGACAAGATCTATGACTGCACACAATGTCCACAGAAGTTTTTCTTCCAAACAGAGCTGCAGGTAATATCCCCATGAGGAGGGCTGGCATTGAACTCAGGTGCTCTTCTTATAGGAAACAAGGGCATTTTACATCTGGATTCACAGTATCAGTCACCCTGGGCCACCATGATGCTTCGTGTGTGCTGGGGCAAAGGGAAAATTAGAGGCTGGATTAACAGACACCAAAGTAATTTTGCCTCTGGCTGCTGTCAATCATAAAAAGAACTAGAACAGACCTATAATTGGATCTTCTGACCCAGTGTGATAGACTTAGGGGTCAGGTTTATTGGACTGTAGGATCATTCACCTCACTTGTCAGGGCCCATTCTCCCAAACCCTGTTTTATTCATGTTCCGTTCCCACTGGGCTACAGGCTGGATGGATGTCCAGGTTATTGTTGTCCTGAGGGGCTGAAAATTGGAAGGGAGAAGGGAAGAGAAGAAAGAAGCTATACTCTTGTCCAGTGTGTTTCTTCTCCTTAACGGAATAGAATAATTATTACTTAGTGACAGCCTTATAGTTGCAAATTTTGCACCCAAAGACTTTTTAGCCTTGAATGTCCCACTTGCTAGATGTGTGACCTTGCGCTGGTCCAAAATGTTTCAGAACCTCGGGTACGAAGAAATAATAGACAGATGTAACACTCACAGGGCTGTTGTTAGGTAAAAATGAAATAACAGGTCTGAATGTAGGGTATAAACTCTAAACTATAATAGAAATGTTTGGTCAGTTTGATGATTCTTAGCAATAGACTGGTGTCAGTCAGAGACCTGGATCCTAACCCAGAAATGTCCCTTATTGTAAAAAGAAAATAAGTCTATTTTCCCCCCTCTTACTTCATCTGAAAAATGGGCCTAATATATATCTTCATTTTTCAGATGGAATGATACAAGAGTAACATGCCTTTGTTAAATCTTGTTGGTGCCCTTGGAGGGGAATGGATTAGAATTCAAAGTTATTTCATTATTGTGAGCATTATTATTAACAGTAAAGTTATTTAGACTAAAATAGGGTGGGGGTGATTTTTTTTTTTGTCCTTTGGTACTGAATTCCCTAAACAACCAGAAGAGGGTCTGATGTGATTGATGTGGTTGAGGCAGGACTAAGGGACCCAAAGCCCCACCCACTCCTTCATCTCCCATCCCATGCTGTGGACCCTGGGGCAGCTTTGGACCTCCTTGGGCTCTGAGGAAGCCATATTTATGTGAAGTTTGTATCAAAATAAGGAATTTACAGTTTATCTTCTCAGCTTTCATCCTACTAGTGAACAAATAGCAAATAAGGACGTCAGATAAAATATATATGAAAGAATGGGTGATGCTATTTAATCGTTATAATGTGTCAATGCACCAATGTTAAAGTTGCTATATTAACTTTTCATCACTTCAAAAAAGAATTCTACTCTGTCACATCTGTTTGTGAATTGAATATAGAAGATAGACCAAGTTAGACTATTATTTAAAAGTATACTTCATGAAAGTAACCTAAATTTCTATTGGAAAATATAGTATTCTTATTGCAATAGGTATGGAAGGATAAGTCCTTTGAGTTTTTAAGATTGTAAAGGATATGGCTAGTACACCTAAATGATGCTGTTAATTAGTATGTAAACTGTGAAGCAGAATTCATAATAGCTTAAAATCAGAGTTGTAGAGATTCTGTAGAGACTGGCTTCTATCTAATGTTCCTGGAAAAAAGTTTGCAACAAATCCACTTTTGTACTATATTAGTAGGTTCTAGTGCTACTGACCTGGTGGTCACTTCAATGTCTTTCATTAAAAGAACCCCACACTCCAGCAGTGGTGGCCTGTGGCCCATTGGCGAGCAGACAAAACTAAGCAATTAAGCATATCCTTCAGGACTCCAGGTTTCTTCTATGGTGTATTTTAGGGTTTCATGGAAAGGACAGTATTCTCTCTTTCCATTACTGTATAGACCAGGGGTTCTCCACCTCTTTGATCTCAGGATGCCTTGACACAAATTATTGAAGACCACAAAGGGCTGTGATTTATGTGGGTTACTATCTGTTGATATCTTCCATATTAGAAATCAAAATTGAGAAATGTTTTAAACGTAAAAATACACAAATACACAATTCTACTAGCTGTTGGAGAAATTATATCTTCCAATGTCAAGTAGCCCCTAGAAGATACCACTGTACACTCATGAGTTAATGAGAGTATAAAGGGCAAACATTGTCTTAATGTTATTATGAAACTAGTCTTGACCTAACAGACTCCCTGAGAGGATCTAGGAGACCCCCAGAGGTCCCCCAGCCACACTATGAACTGCTGGTATAGAAGACATAGTACCGAACACAAAACTGTTTCTGAGTCTTTAAGACCTTATGAGGTCAAACATCTCTCAAAACATTTCTGACTCATTCATTCAAATTGTGATCTGGGCCAAAATAAGACTTCTTTCATAATCTGAAGCTATACCCTTATTTTTCCAATCCCACAACTCAGAATCATACATATTTGGCCTTGATGTGAATACTCAGGTTTAAAATGTACATCATTCCTTTGATAAGAACAGTATTTATAGTTAAAATGTGATAATCATTACAGCTAATAGCCACAGTCATTGAAATATCTATGTAGGTCTGTTTTCTAAAATCCCTAGTAATAACAATGGCTTTTAGTTTCAATACATTAAGAAAAATGGATCAGAGTTAACTTTACTTCTTCTGGTTTTGAGACCTTTTTGATTTTTATGGTTTGAACTTAGAGGTTCACAGTCCTGTGCGTTTGTCTTCATTACCCACATCACATTATACCTGTGCTTAGAGGATGGAATTAATATGACTTTTATATATTGATTTATTTCCTGCATAGAAAGTGGTCGGGGTAGGTATACAAAAAATACAGTTTTGTGCATTTCTAGAATAAGGGGGGAAATCAAGTGAAATTAAGGTGACAATAGAAAATAAGATCGGTAACCAAAATAATAACAGAGTAGAAAAATGAAGCCCCTTTACCAGCCCACTGTAGTTCGTGCCTCGGTATGAAAATTAACGCAGATTTTGAAATTGATCCATGTCATACCACTTAAATTCATCTACTTTTTTATGCCGCTAAAATTCAGAAAGAAGGACTTTTCACAAGAGGCATTTTATAAACCAAATGCCCAAGAACTGGAGATTGGAGATTTGAAAGCATATAGTTTATTTGGCTCTTATACCAGAGTGAGACTAATAGGGTAGGTTTAGGGTGAGCATTCAGAATTGCCCAGGAACATCACTGTGGTGTATCTTTTAATGGTGCATAAACGATTTCATGACCATAATAAGTAATTTACATTTCTGTCACTGTTTATACCCAGTTAAAAACACAAAAACATATTTTTGAGGATAGAAGTGCTTTGTTGGATATAAAATTACACACACACACACACACACACACGGAGATGTGTTATTTTCATTAACATCACTTACAGTACTAGTCAGAATTCAAATAATTCCTCATAATACACTGTCCATCTTCAGGAATCAAGGACTTAGGCATCATCCTTTGACATCACAGACCACAGTTGCTTTTAGAATTAAGCAAGATGAAACCTCTGTTTCCTATGGGACACTCCATCTAGGACTTGCCAGTGTGAAAGCTATTGTCTTTGCATGACCTCTAGACCTTTCTGACCAGAAGTTCTAAATGCCAGTCCAGGGATGTGTAATGTATAATTCCTGGCAGGGTATCATCTTTTTTCTTCTGGTAGAGTTTTCCCCCGTTCTTGCAAGGAATTCTAATATACTTCAAAGGCCACCTAGCATGCTGGTAGGGAAGATGTGCTTTGGAATAAGAGTGCATTATTTGAACTAAGTGAACATTTTGTTATTTTAAAAGCAAATGAATATCTTGAATGTTTCACATGTTTTCCTAATAGACCTCAAAACTTTTTCTGCAGAACTTAAGGAAGCTGCTTTGAGAGAAGGATAGTATGGTCCAAGAATAATATCCTACAATGCATATTTGTATCCGAAGTGGTTTATACAGGTGTGGGCAAGTGGTGTGTTTGTAAAACTTCTGTTGAATAGGCCACTTTCTTTCAATACAGTAATTACTGTTTAATTGGTGCCTCTAGAAAAACTACAATTCAGTGGCAGTGATCAAATCATCCTCTTCCAATGTGTCCCCATAGAGAGTTCTCTTAGGCATCATGTTGTGAATTTAATGGACATAGAGGGAATTCCAGCGGTGGGAAGAGGGGGAATTGGCCTAGATGAACTTGAGGCTCTGAGATGCTGGTATTAAGTTCCTTTTGAGTCAAAGATTATTTTGATACTTGGCCTTCCCTTCATTAATTCATGGATGCAGTATTTTCCACGTACAAAATAAAGTAGTGCTTTGACATTCTGAGGGATACGCCAAAACTTTCAGCTATCGCTAAAGTTTAAATACATAATTGTCTCTACAGCTGTTTGATTTCTTCTCAAATCACTTTCCCGCCAAATCAGCCTGATTTTGATGCATATTTTTCACACCACAGCATCACTGTTGCTCAAGTTTTATGGTCACCTTTCTGAAAGAAAAATGAATTACTGCATATGGGATGGGACATACAGGACAACTATACAGCATTGAAATGTGCTGCTATGTGGCTGACTGGGTCATTCACTAACTTAGCTCCTTACGTAAACTAGCCTTTTAATAATTGTTATATAAGTTTGTGTCTCAAAGTATTAAGTAACACATGCTGAGGCATTGAAGAATCCTTGTTGGGAATCCCCTGGCGGTCCAGTGGTTAAGACTCCACGCTTCCACTACAGGGGGCACGGGTTTGATCCCTGGTCAGGGAACTAAGATCCTGCAAGCCGTATGGTGAGGCCAAAAATAAAAATAAGAGATTGAATGTATTAAAAAAAAAAAAAGTGAGCCTTTAAAAAAAAAGAGTCCTTGTTAATGACCAAACCACAGATACCATACTATAGACTGCTATCATCCCTGTACCGTTCTGAGGTAAGAAAATATATTTATTAATTTAAAAATATTTATAAAAATATAATTTTATCATTTTCAATTTACCATGGCCCCAAGCTCTCTATGACATATCGAAAATAATTAGAAATATATAATATTTACAGTCTACTAGAAAAGATTTACATATGATTAACTCTCATATGAGGTAATATGTGATAAATTGTTCTAAGTATTCCAAGAGAAAATGTTTATTCTCCAGCTGGGGGAATCGAGAAAGCCATCATGTGGGAAGCATTCAAGCTGGTTTTGAAGGATGGATATGCTTCCGGTATCTGTGGATGTGAGAGAGTTAGCCATCCATAAAATCTCAAATAGTTAATGGTTATTTTCAAAATAGTTTTTATGGGTTTTTTTTTTTCATTTGTTTTATTTTGCTTTGATTTCTGCATAGGCAGCTTAGTACAAGGGAAAGGGCATAAAGTACAGAGAACAATCACCAGAGTTTGATTTTGGTCACTGCCGCTCACAAGCGATGGACTCTTAGCTTCCGTTTTATCATCTGTAAAATGGGCATGTAGGAGACAACAAAGCATCCTGCCCAACCCCCAGGGTCCTGGTGAGAGTGCAGTGGAGTAGCCGATGTTGAGCCGTCAGTGCAGAGTGTGGAACAGGGAAGCACTGGCTGAGCTCTGCTTCCCAGACCCCCTCCCTCTCCCTAATGCTGGCCTCAGTAAACAAAATCAAGATCCATCATTACTTGGAAATAAAATCTCTATCCCAGACATGTCAGATGTTTCCTTAGTTCTCTGTTCTAGTTCATTGGAACAATTTCCCAATTAATCATACCTTGACATAGTTTCATGTTAATTGGTTTCCAGGTAAAAATTCTTATTTTCCAACATTCATCTTTTTCAAGGGATTAAAGAGTCTTGAGCTTCTTTTTAGTTCTGGTTTTTCTTTTTAGCACATAACTGTAAAACTAAACCTTTAAATTTGCTTTCAGAAATGTATTTCAAAACAACCTAACCCTTCTACCCCCACCCCTGTGAAATTAAAGATGAGTGGCCAAAACAAAGTTTTATCTTGCCCCTCCACATAAGACAAGGTAGGATCGGGGTGTACTGTGGGGAAAGGTTTGTTTTAGTTTTAGCTTGTTTTCATATTTTTCTCGGAGTCAGGCTGAAATTCTCTTTTGCAAACAAGAGGAGTGAAAAAGTGTGTCTTTACTGCTCACAGCACATCTATAAGAAGTGCCTCTAAAACTATTTGCCCCTCATAACTCATCTTCTTCTTACAACTTTTCTATATTTTTCAATTGTTTTGTTTTTATTTCTAACAGAGCTTGAAATTTCTTTCATTATCCCCACTCCAACTGTAAGACTCCAAACCCTGTCCTGCCTTGTCTCTTATCATGTGGTCTCCCGTTGGGACCCTCAGATTGGAACGATTTGCCCATCACCATGTCTGGGCCTCCCATAGCCGGGTTCCATATTGATCGACAGTCATGTGGTGGGGTGTGCTTCCTGCCTCTTCCTGGGTGGTCTGTGCCCCATACCTTAGTTCTCCACTGCCATCGATCCACTGGACCTCTGTGTATCTCCTGTTCTTGGGGCTGAATTCGCAGTCCTTAAACGCATCGTACAGACTCAGAGGGCTGCAGGAGTATAAATTGTATCAAGGGAACATGTGGCTCTGGAACTGGTCCACTTCTACCCCGCCTCATTTCTCTGCTTTGTGGGCCTTCGGGGCTTTTGAAGCAAACTGGTGCTACGGCAGCTTCCACTTAATTTGCTCAGTGGTTAAATTGATCTATCTCTTTTATTTGATCGGATCTCTGGGAACCGAATCGTTTGCATTGATTTATTGATTGGAGCTATGTTTTCACCATTACTTGTGATCACTTTCAGCTGTTAATATTGGATAATTCAATCAGGATTGATTGGCCTTACCACTGAAGGCAGAAAGTTAATCATATAGGACAAAGAAATAGGGCACGGCTCACCTCAGTTTGACTGTTAGTCTCTCTCACCCCCTTCCTCCCTCCCTGCACCTTCTCTCTTCCTAACATGTAAGCAGTAGTAAAAAAACCTATCAAAGCTGCCCTTTGTCTTGAGCAAAGAAGGGAGTTTAAAATTTTATAGCATTCATAATGCATCTAAAGATGAGGTAGCTTTATTTTGCTTTTTAATAAAACTGCACCTAGAAATTAAGCAAGCATACCGAAAGATAAGCACGATTATCACAATGAACTCATTGGGACTACATGAGTAAATGCGTTTTCAATTACCCGTTTTGTACCAATAAATCTCTAATCCGTGTGTGCATGCTTGGAGGCACAACCTGGGCTCACCTTTTTCTACATTTGGCCCTCACTGCTTCACCATGTGTCCTACCAGTCACATTTTCAAGAGTCAAGCGGGTAATAGGACCGAAGGAGGGGCAACAGAGGTATTTGCAATAAGCGAAAACCACTTTACTTACATTGAATCATTTCTACAACACCCCAGCTCAGTTTTTAAAAGTTCTCCATCCATTAATTTCTTAATGTTCATATCGATGGCTGGTTTTCGCTCTTAAGAGATGGAGCCCCACCTCCCCGTTCTAGGACTCATTCCCTTCTCCAACAGCCCTGTTGTTAGCGATCTGCCATTACATTATTTTTTTGTCTGGCCCAGAGTTGACGACAGATGGCCATCTCCGAACTGCCATCAGTGCGACCTTATGGAGCATTCAGCTAGTGTGTACTGAAAAGCACTGCGGCCATTGCTGCAGCTCCCTCCCCTCCCCCACCCCCTGGAAACGTTCATCACCTCTGCCACATTCCGCTTTGGCTGGGCTCTGCTGGCCCTGCCGGCTCCTGTGTCACCAAGACAGCCTGCTGCCACAGCACCGGAAGATCTGCCTCTGTTAGGAGCGAGAAACTGCGGGCACAGTCGTCCTGCAAAGACAGCACTCTGTCTCAGCACCTTTGCAGGCAGATCCTTGGGCGAGAGCTGGACCTCCACATTTCTAGAACATTCTGCAATCCAGGGAGGCACGTTGAAGTCCCCCGTGTGTTCCTATTTTCGATGTTTGCTCTACACATGGATCAGTTTCCTCACATTAGCAGAGACACAAAATGCCAAGAATAGACTCTTTGTGTTTACAAACTTCGATCGGACTCTTGGAAAACACCACTTCCATATCCACCTGCTGTGGCAGTTAGAGAGAAGGTAGTCACGGGCTTCAACGCTCAATCCCCTGAAATGGGCAAAGAATCCACTCCAGCATCCTCTGACCCGTCGATGTGGCAATCCCTTGGCCAGCCGCATGAAGTGAGCTGTTGCTGCACATTTGGGGAAAGATTGATAGGTTGTTCTTCACTGAGTTTGCTAAGGCCAGGCGGCTTCAGAGCCAAGCGTGTATTTTCAGAGGAATTCACATTTGTATCCTTTATTGTTATATTTGCAGCGAATCTACAGCTGTAACAGGCTCTGCCCCGCAGCTATGAAGGAGTGAGTTCCCCTCATTGGGGAGAGAGCAGTGCTCCGTGAAAGCCTGAGATATGGCGGGTGAGATGAATAGCGCTTAAAAGCGGTGCTCGCGGTGCTGTCATCTAGAGCAGCAGCTCCGACGCTTTAAACGGGAGTGAAAGGCAGGGTAAACGAGTCCTTTACAAGTGGTGAGATTTTAAACTGCCTAAAATAACAGGCCTCCTTCATTGATAACTTCATCGAGGGAGGGAGGGAGGGCATGGGGGAGGTCACTGGGCAGGACCCGCTTTCCCGTAAAAGGAGGGCAAAGTTTGCAAAGGGGAGGCTTTTCCCTTGTACCCGGCGTGTCTGGCAGGCTGGCATCTTTCTTTCGTGCCCTCCTTTTGCTTTGATGCGGCCCCTCAGATGGCAGAAGACCATCTCTCGCCGGAAACCGGAATCGCCCATAAAAGGTTTCCTTTTTCACTTTGCCAAAACTTAATTTTCTAATGATCTGACTTACACCACTGGGCACATCTGCTAAGTTTGTGTGCCTTCTAGACAAATAAAAGGCTACTGTGATACTATTAGATATCAGCAGTATGCTTAGCTGTGCTTGGGGTTTATGAGGGTGAAAGGTGATCGTGCAGGAAAATAGAACAGTCTGTTTGCCGTGAGCCAGGCACTAAGACCTCATCCCCATACTCAGTTATAATTCGTGACAGTACTGGTGGGAGGCCCTCATCCCTCTGTGGACTTAATGCATCTCCACTGGAGCCTGCCGTGAGCACCCTGCAGCCCCGCCCACCATCTGTGCCTTCACTTGCAAGCTCGCTCTCGCGCTCGCGCTCGCGCTCGCGCTCGCGCTCGCGCTCGCGCTCGCGCTCGCTCTCGCGCTCGCTCTCGCGCTCGCTCTCGCGCTCGCTCTCGCGCTCGCTCTCGCGCTCGCTCTCGCGCTCGCTCTCGCGCTCGCTCTCGCGCTCGCTCTCGCGCTCGCTCTCGCGTTACTCACTCTTTCCTGAGATCTCTTGGTATTGATATTGCCAGGCGACTAAAACTGCTTTGTAAAAGTGGCTCTCCAAAACGGGCTTGTCGTTTAACTAGGGGAAGAGCTGGAAGGGACGCATTACAGTGTTGTCAAATGTCTCATTTAGAACATGTCGATTAGAAAATGGGCAGGGAAGCAGCAATGGCCTTAAACCAATCGCAGACTCTGGGAGCCAAGGATGCCCTGCCAATCACCGATTAGTACGAGGCACCTGTGGTCCGTGGTGAGAGGCCAGGGATGCAACACAAGGTGGACATTACGATTCAGGTTAATCCTGTTCTGAACCAGAGTTCAGAGTCCGGAGTCGAGTGTGAGAAACGTTTGCCCACTCTTCCCAGGGGCTTGGACCAGCCGGTGGCGTGGGCACCAACCCAGTCCCCACACACTGGCCCCTCTGTGATGTGACGCTACCCACTCTGACAACCAGAGCTGGTTGCCTCAGGGCTACCTAAAGCCTCTGCTCAAAATGATCAAGCCCTGGGCTTTACAGAACGCCACCTAAAATAGCCGTGGTCGTTTGTGTGGTGTGAGCCACCTTCTAAAGCGGAACGAGCAGAGGTTGCCGAAGTCCCACACTCGCTGCAGCCCGGAGCCAGCAGCGGTCTGTTCCCACCCTGTCCCAGCCCCTCGTGCCCCTGCCTCCCTCCTCCCCTCCCTGCTTCTTCCCACTCCCCACTCTGCTGGGAGCCCAGAGGGTGATGGGGCAGGAGGACAGTGTGGGTTCAAACAAAAGATGACCCTGCACCTCCTCGAGCATGGCTGAGCCAAGATTAATGTGTAATGTTTCACAATATGTGCTCTTAACAGAGTCCATTGTTAGTCCTCCTTGAATAAGATAAATCAAATCCAGGCCTGGGACACCAGTGTATGAATTTAACAGATGTGATGCCATAGGGAAACTACTGTGTTATAAACTGCAGAAATGGCCTTTTTCTACTTCAGACTCGGGCTTATTCCAAAGAGCCTTCAGAGCTCCAGTGGTGAGGTGAGAGGTCACCCACTAAGACAGTAGCACCCACACTGTAATTCAGCCTTGTGTGTAATTGGTTCAGAATCTCATCCTGACGTCTGGCTGGTGTTCGGCCCATCATCCCGCTCACCCTCCGAAGGAAAAGTAGGGCAGGGATGGCTGTGTTTACTGTCCAGGTTTTCTTGGGTGAAAGATCACTTGGAGATGACAAAGCTGAGTAGTCAGCCTGAAATCCTGGTTGGTATTTTATTAATTTTGCACCAAGATAAATCCTGAAATTCTGACAAACTCCATGACAGGTGAAATTCCTTCTTGCAGAATCTGCTCAGCAAGAGGCTGCTCATTTCGTTCTGTTCCGAGGCAGGCAACAGGAGGGCAGCTTTCTAATCAGCCCTCAAAGGACCCCCAGCCGCCCCAGAGTCTCGGGCTGATTGAATAACTCCTGGGCCTCTTCCCCTAGGCCTCCATCAGCGGGAGTCCTGTGGAAAGCAATCTCCCGCAGACTGGCACTGAAGAGAGCTTTAAACCACCATTTTCTGCTCTCCCGAGGAGCCTGGAGTACTAAAAGATAGATGGACTGCAGATATTTTATGAGAAACTGTCAGAAGAAGAGCAGAGTAAATGTTTTTTTTCTTCTTCTTTGAGTCACACACTACATCACTGCTGAATTTCTCCCAGAATCTTTTACATTGAAAGTAAGAAATTAATTGGTTGCTAACCTTTCATTCCCCCTCCCTTCTTCCTCGTTGTCTTCCTCCTTTTTTTTTTTTTCTTAAATATCCACACAGAGGCCCTTTGCTTAACCACAGTTGCAGAAAATCAGTACCATTTGCAATGAAATATTTATAATGACAGAATGAAAAATTGGATTCATTTTCTGGACTGTAGCCGAACAGTCTGCAACTTTGTGCAGTATTGTTAGGCATCCCTCCTTCCTCCCTTTCATTGGAAGCTTTTTCGAAAACAGGCCACATGTACACTTACCTATGCTTTGGAGGGATGCCTACCAAATCACAGAACCCGTTTCTGGGCTTTTTTTAAAAACAGAGGAGAAAAGAGCATATTTTCGTCTGTGTTGCCATGTGGGGGGCACTCAGCTGTGGCCCATAAAGAGGTAGAGAGGATGTGAACCCCGTCAAAAGAAGGAGTGTTGGCGCTGGGAAGGAGGAGCTGGGAGAAGTTTACAAGGAATCCAGGAGCCGGTCTGGTCTGCGCTCCGGAGCGGAGTACAAATAGCACCCAGCAGGCCATAGAGTCTCGGGGCAGGTTTATAAGGGAAATGGAAATGGGAAGGCACAACAGAGGTGTATCAATAGACGCTGATATCAGAGCTCACCTTCTTTTTTCCCTTTAGCGTTTGCTGCCATAGGCTTTCCTCCCATGTGACCTCATATTCAGAGCTGCCTTCTTTCGAACGAGGGTTGGCTACTGCATTTTTTGTTTTCAAAGATGAAAGACAAAAGGAGTTTGCTAGGATGGTGCAGCGTTGCATTTCAGACAAGCCCGTCTCACAAGTGCAGGGCCACCACAAGGCGTTCTTGCTTCCTACACGACTTGATTGCATCTGCAGCAAGATGCCTGTGAAGCACATTTCAGTCTCCCAAATAAGTTTTCGCTTACCACTGCACAGACGGGCCCAAAGAGCCGGCCCACTTCTCCTCCCTCCATTGTCGGGGTATGACAGAGCTTACATCCCCACTCCCACTCTGGGGCCTGCTCAGGCTCCCAGGCCAGCCCTCTGACTTAACCTTTCATCTGTTCCCTTGTGAAGCCCTGGGTTTAAGTAGTTAGGGTTGTTTTCTTTGGGTGGTTTTTTCCAAAGCGAGAACAGTTGTAGCGGACTTCAGCATGAATAAAAACAGCCAAACTCAAATCTGCAGGTTTTGCTCACTGAATTTGCATCCTGCATTGCCAACTCCGCAAGATCACTAACCCATATTTTAGTGTATAATAAAGGCTGCCTGTAATTGAATTAGCTCATTCATTCCATCTGATTAGCCCTGTTTTATTCATGGAGAGGAAAAATAATACAAACTTACTTTCTCCAACATATTGCATGATGTGAATGTAAAAGAGCCTTCAGCACTGTAAAACAAATTTATAAAGATGATGGAGAGTTAATTTCAGTATTTGTTTATCCTAGGAATAGGAATAATACAGAACACATCATGCTGCATTTATGTGGTGATAAGTTTAACGTTCACATCTACTGTGTCAATCTGTCCTCCAGTCAGCCCGGCACGAATATCCTATAATAGGTCTCTCTTCTTACCAAAAGCAAGAAGGCCTCCTCAGTTCTGAAGGACAGCTGGGATAAACAGTCTTCTGGTATCCACCTTTGGAGAAATCCGCCTTAAGAGATTTCACCCTAAGGTCATTACCTCTTATCCATCCATGGATTACCATTTGCAAGCTTTTTGATTGCTTACTCTCCTCTCTTTGAAGCAAAATCTTAGCACACGTTTGGACCTGGGTGATGAGAAACACTGAACAGGAAAGGAGTTCTTCATCATTGGGACCCCGGGCTCTCAATGAATAGACCAATTTGTGTGTGATGCATACTTGCACAGAGACTTGGAGGTTTTATACAGGTTTCTAGGTTTGTCTTTTCATTGCATCCAAAAAAAAAAAAAAATCTGGAGAAATGCTGACAGTTCAGCATGAAATGATGTGTGTTCTGACACAAACTGCATTGTAGCTAGGAATCTAGCCTGAAGTTCTTTTATTGTAGCATTTCTTTGATTCAGGGGAGAAAAAGAATTTTCTTTAAAAGTGTGTGTTTTAGGATGTGACAATAACTTTTCTCCATTGCTGTGCATGAATTCAGCAGAATGTTTCCACTTAACCCTTATTATTGCCGGCTTTCTGGAAGACCTAGGGTAGGGGGAAAAAAATGTTTTTGCATTAGTTTTTCAACAACTTAGGTGAGTCTGAAATATATATCCAAGTAAATGGGGACTGTAATCGTGGCATGTTCAGAATCAATCTTTTCTGCAGACCAGGAAAGGAGCACTGAATAGCATTCATTTAGGTTCTTCCGGATGTATTTCTGCAAGGGGCGTGCCTTGCCGAACGGCTGGATGATTTTAAGTGTTATTAAGCAGACTTAACAGGAGCAACTGGCCCTCAGGATAGAAGTAAAGGACCATGGCGCAGAAATCCTTGGTGGAGGAAAGTTCCAGGGCAAACCCATCCTCAGAAAGAGAAGCGCCCAAATGCAGACTGGATTTGAATATCTGAGTTAACTACTTCTGGGAATATTTCTCTTCCTCTTGGCCAGCTCCTTCTATGTTGTGGCTGGTTTGCATTTGTGTTTGAAGTGCCAGGCGGTTTAATGAAGTTATTCTTTTATAAATTTTGCAACACTGAAGCAAGCATGAGGGCTTTAAATTAGAATAAGTGCCACTTCTGTGTGGCAGGTTCCTTTGAGGACTGATTAGAATGAGGCCTCCTGCCGCCCAGTCCTTTCTGCCCGGCGGCGGCGGCGTTGGTGCGTGGGCTTGTTTACAGCTCACCTTTGAATTTGCACGAGAGAGCGGGCGTGCACCATGCCTGCTGCCTGGGCCTCTGTTAGCGGAAGCTGTCTTCCTTTCCAGGATCATGTTAAATACTTCACTTTAAGGAGTTATTTTTTTAATTATATTGCTTTATTGTAATGAATTAAAATTAACTTGGAGCAGCAAATTATCTAAGGATGTGAGGGTTATAGATTACTCTCACCATAGCTACAGCTTTGTCGGGGGGGACTCAAGGGCTATCTTTCTAGAAGCTCAGTGCACCATGAGGGGTGGGGAAACTGTTCCACAGAGACCGGGAAGCAGCGTCAGAAAAGATGCCCAGGAAATGGGGAGAGAACGGGAGTCTAACGTGCGGGTTTATGGAGCGGATAGAGGCTCTTCTTGGCCAGAGTGGTGGGCGGCTCTGCCGTTTTAAGACCTGAAAGCTTCTGGGACCAGAAGAGATGAGGCGCAAGAGGGAATCCAAGTATATGTTAAGACCCAACAAGGTTCCATGTAGGATAAGGGATGCACTTGGCATTCCTGATTCCCTCTCTTCCTGCCTGTGTGCACTGGCTAACAGATGGGTGATTTCAGGGGACATGGGGCAGGACATTATTAAAGAAAGGGGCTTAAAGCTTTCTGCAGGACACAAAACATGCAAGGGGGAGGGAAAGGAAAGAGAGCAAGCAAGGAAAAAAAAAAGCACCAAACTTAAGTACAGAATTATTTCTCTTCTCTCCAAACCAGGATTATTTTTTTTTTAATTGAAAGTGAGAGACACCCAAATGGAATTGGGCTTGTGAAATATTTGCATTTTAAAAGGACTTTCTTAGAACTTAAAGCAAGGCCTTCTTGGGGCTCCTTCTAAATTGCATTCTCCATGCGGGAATATGAGCCCTGGGGGACCCAAAGATCAAAGGCAAACACCAGGGATTTTACCTGTAGAACCCACGCAGGAATGTACCTCTCTCCCGGCTCCGCACCACACGCTCATGCCAGCATCCAGCGTAGGCACGAGTGTACACACATGCACATGTGCACACACACTCATTCTTCTGCAGTTTCATTATGGAAATTTGGGAAACCAACACATTGTCTTTTCACAGTTCTATTCTTTGTATGTATATTTACTAAAGCAAATGCCCTAGTAGACAAGCATTTGGTTGCTTATGATGGGGAAAGGTTGTTTTCTGTTATTCTTCGTGATTTATAACATGTTGACTTACTCTTACTGTGAGTTTACCTCCTAGAGAGTGTGGCAGTGTTTTTAATAAAAGAAATACTACACTACAAGGAAGTGGCATTTCTTTTGCTTTTTGCCCAAGTTCAATAAACTATTTTTCATAATTATTGGGAATTGGTTGAAGGGAATCCTTGTCCATATCAAGTGGAAAAGCAGGAAGGGTTCTTGCTTCCTCCCCCTCCCTAGAAAGGTTACCCTTTGAATATAAATTACTGTGCCTTGTGCTTCTCCCATTCTAATCAGATGACCTTTTGAGTCTGGTGGACAGGGTTTAAATCCTAAACCTGCCGGTCAGTTTTTACATCAATGCCCTGTTCCAACAGCTTTCAGGTACATAACTTTCAATGGATTTCAAAAACAGACGTGAAGTAAGTAATGCAGGTGGAATCTTGCTGCTGATGGTCAAACAACCTAACTTGACTGCAAGATCTTGGGCCAAGTAATGTGATGATGGGTAATTTCACTAACTAAATCCTTTACGAAAAACCTTCTGGGATTCAAAATCTAAGAGAAAAGGGAGGAGCAGGAAATGTGTAATGTTTGCAAGAGGACATTTCTGAGCAATTATCAATGTAAGCTCCCATTATTTGCTGCTAATTACTACACGAGGCTGTTAAATATTTAGCAGAAGTTTGTTTAATTGTGTTTGACTTGGGATGGGGCGGGGGGCGTGAATATGGCTTGAGCATCATGAGTCAGTGTGTACACCCAGAGCCAGGCAGAGAGGAAATTTGCATTCACCCAAGATGAACACATTTCAGTGTCAGCCCAGCCTTCTTTTCCCTTCATTCCACAGATTTATTTATCTTTAAGGTATCTACAATTAGAGCACGAAGAAGGGGCACTGTTCACGGATGTAAAATTGGAAGGAGGTCATTCTTAACCTTGTTTACAGGTGTTCTAGTTTAGAAAGCGCCAGTGTGATAAATTAAACATTACAGGGGGAAAAAATTAAAGCTTAGCAACAACTGGCACATGGACACATCTGTCTGTGAAGCACTGACTTAATCCCTGAATATCTTATTAGACCGTATTGCCTATCAAAGCCTTCTGTCCCACAATACGCTGGATCCTGCAATTCTAGAATCTGAGCAGAATCTTTAAGCTCTGGCCTCTCTTTCATTTTTGCTGGCTCTCTGCAGTTTGATTTAAATTTTCCATTGGCTCCATGCATGTAAGCAGGTAGCTCAACTCATTGATCTCTTTTAAAAATAAACTTTGTACTTTTAATGTATTTCCCAGTGGCCATTTTGCTCTTTTTAACCTATTCTTCCAATTCGGCACCTTTTTTTTTTTTTCTTTTTCCTCAATGTAGTAGATAGTGCATGCTCCTATCAGTTCAAAAAAGGGAAAAAGGGTCAGCTAGCGACTGAAATTTTACTACCATTTCTTTTCATGTATTTTATTTATTATATTTATTTATTTATTTATTTTAATTTTTGGCCATGCTGTGTGGCTTGTGGGATTTTAGTTCCCCAACCAGGGATCGAACCTGCACCCTTGGCAGTGAAAGCAGAGTCCTAACTACTGGGCCACTAGGGAATCCCCTTTACTACCATTTTTAAGCTCGTAATGAGAAATGAAATGGTTACGAAGTTAACATTGTCATGTGTGACCCATCAGCAGTATTTGTCCTTTTGAAGCTGGTGGACCAGCGTGGCTTGTTTTATTTCTCTGAAATGTTTAATTGTCAAAATACTAAGAATTGCTCTACATTAGCAATTTGGACATGGCATTCCTTTAAAAATTAGTCTCTGCTTAGGCTTCTGAAGACTCACATTAGACTAAGGCTAGGCTACTTTATAGGTAGGTATTCTCAAGATATTGTTCACCACCATTGGCTTTCCCAGCTTGGTTTTCTGTTGTAAAAAAAAAAGCACCTGTGGTGAAAATAGGCTCTGTTTGAAGTGACCCCTACCTCCCTGCCCAGCCGCATGGATCTCCAGCCCCACAGGGACCCAGTACCCTGCCCTCCGCCGCTCTCAGCCTGGCTCCTGCTTGCTCTCTCCCCCTGGAGCCCGTCACTCTCTTCTATCCTCCCCCTCCTCATCCCTCCAGCAGCGGGCAAGTGTGACTCCTCTGAAAACTAAGCCCAGCAGGTGAGGCGCCCTTCCTCTGTGGCCCATGGCACCCTGTCCTCCTGTCCCTGGTGAGTGCCCTGACGGTGAGCAGCTGTAGTCTCTGCAGCCAGCCCAGCCCGGGGATTAGAACATAGCAACCTGCACCGCTCAACAGTTGCTTCTTCCCAGAAGCCAGCTCAGCCACTGGAGTGGCTATAAGACCTTGAAAGTTGGCTTAAACTCTCTGGGACTTAATTTCCTCACCTATAAAATGAGATGTTGGAACAGATGCTGCTAGAACTCTCCCAGCTCTGAAACCATCTCTTTTTTATTCTGAAGCATCACTTACAGGTGTCGTTGGCTCCTGCTATTGACTCTGAACCAGCAAATGAGGGATGATGGCTTTGCAGTCCGTTCAGAGTAGGGAGTTGTTTCCATAGCCTAAATAGTAATTTCCAGATTTTAATATTTGGGTCCCTTTATACTTTATTAGTTTGTAAATATTTCTAAAGCAGCACTGATTAAGAGCCACTAAAATGTACCACCTTTGTTCATTGATGGTACATGGAAGGTCTTAGTAAACTGCTGAAGGAGTGGACATTTTTGGAGAGATGATTATTTATACAAGCAATGCCATTTATTATATATCTATCTCGAAGAATCCTTTCCCTGATTTCTCAGCAAACGCCCATTCTCACCATTGACCGTATTTTTAAATGCCATGCCACAGTTCCGTGTGGCATATATGTGTCCCTTTTGCTATCCTTTTTTTTTTTTTTTTGTAATTTGACGGGGGGAGATACCTCTGAGACTGAAGACTAGGTCACATCCTCAAGCAGGCGTGGCAAGCTCAATGTGTTTTCAAAACACTGGAAGCAGTGGTCCTCAACTGGGGATGATTTTTCCCCCAGGGCTTATGTGGCAAGGTCTAGAGATTTCTGGCTGTCACGACTGGGAAGGTGCCCCTGGCATGTTGTTGACAGAAGCCAGGGATGTTGCTAACATCCTACTGTGCACAGGGCAGACCCCTAGAACAAAGACTAGTCCCCTTCAACATTCCAGTACTGCTGAGGTTGGGAAACCTGGTCCCACCGGCCTTCTAGAATCTATTTAATTTGTAGGCATCTCTCTCTAGAACAAAGCAATTGAATGACATATTTTGTATAATGACTAAGAAATAGCTTACTGGATTGTCTTTTTGGTTTTTCTGGATGAGATAGAAGAAATTTATACTACAGATACATGGTCAAGGCTTCTGAACATAAACTCATAAACATGCCAGTGTCCACATGCTTCAGAGTTATCTCAGCCCAACCTTTTCTAGGCTTATTTAGCATGAATGTCCAAAGAACAGCAAATACAAAAAAAAGTCCTTCAGTGAGGTTTATTAGAATGTGAAATCGTTTCCTATGGGAGGTGTGATAGAAGCTTCATTGCCAAAACCGTTTAAAACTAGCCTAGAGTGTGAACTTTATAAAACAATTTTTGTCCAGCAAGGGGACAAACTAAATAACCTAATAGTCCTTTTCTGTCCTTAATATCGTGTATTTTTCTGATCACTTCTGATGATGCCATTTCACCTTTTGCTTTAATATAGCTTAGTGTCATCCAGAAAATGCTTTGAGATGTCAGGCCAAGCCCATGTGAACTGTTAAATGTCAAAAGAAAATGCATCAGTGTCTCTCTAAGTTCATAGTGATGACATTACCATAAGAAAAAATAAAAAGGGAAATTTTGTCAGTGCAAACATGATCATAAATGCAACATTCATGGCATTAAAGAGAGGGGCAAAAGCATATCATGACAGTTTGGGAAATTCCATTGCTGTTTATCAAAATAAAAGTGTAGAGCCTCATTTTAGTAAATTCTGCCAAAGTAAAAATTGTGAGTCAACCACCCTGGTCATGAAAATCCATCATATGAATATGTTTTTTTTAGACTCTCAAGGCACTTTGAGGAATACTATGCATTTGTCTTCTAAGAACATTCATTAAAATATATCTCACCAAGATGCACATACCCACATATATGTTCCTGAAATAGGGCCCATGAAAACACAATTACCCCAAATTTCTCCAGCTAAGAAGTATATAATTTGTAGACAATGGAAACTTTGGGGTGGTAAAATGGGGTCTAATTGGTATTTTGGATGATTTGGGTGATTTTTAGAACATTCTAACAGTAATTCCAAAGCTGAAGCAATTCACTTTTAATGAATTTAAAACTATGAGTACTTTGGTAATCATGTGGACTTTGAAAATGTTAATTTATTGCCTTCACATCCTGTTAACCTTATCAAGACAAAGGCTACCCTTTGCCATTGTATTTTTTTCTCTAACCTATGGGGGAGATCACCCAGTATCCTCTCTGCATTAGCTAGATACGCTCCTAAAGCTGTTTTACTAGCAAAAGAACTTGGGAATGAAAATAGAGAGAGGGTGGAAATGTAAAAATCTTGATTAGAAAGTATAATTTAATAGAACATGTATTGAACCAAATGTATTGATTAATGTAGAAGATATAGTACTTATATTGATTCAAACCAGAGATTTAGTACTAAAAGCTCTAAGCCAAAAAGCTGCTGCAGATTGCTACAAAAGTCAGTTTAATGCTGTCCTTGAGAGTGCCTTCACAAAGAAATTCTTCTAATGTTTGAGGACTAGGTAGAATGCGGTATATGTCAGTTTGATCCCGGAGGGTTTTATTTTGTACTCTAATAGCTGTTATGAGCCTACATTATATCCAAGGAGTAATTTTCCTTAGGGGTGCCCGGCTCGCTTTGTGTCAATATTCTAGCATTTTAAGTCACGTACAGTATATGCTTCTGGGAACACGGAAGGAGCCAGCCAGACTCATAATGGTCTGCATTCATTAATAAAGGCAGAAGCTTCTGTCCCTCCACTGCCCGCTACAGGGATGCCTCTTTGGCCTTCAGGGACCCGTGCAGACACATTTAAAGAAAGCTTTATTTTGAGTGGGCAGGAGATAAAATGTAGGACTCGAAGGCATTTCCTAAGTCAGCTATATGCCCGAGCACAGGGTGACCTTAATGGGTCAAAGAAGAATGCAGGTCAAAAGACTTATTATCCAGGCTGTTGGAAACCAATTGCTTTTGTTTAAAAAAAAAAAAAAAAAAAGCAGTAGTGCTTAAAGGTGGACGATAATGTAGAATTCTGTTTGCAGCCTGTAACTGCACGACTGTATGTGTACTGGGATATGCTTCTAGAAAAATAAGAGCATACACACTATCTATAGTGTTTACAGATAAAGGTCCAACCCTCGTGATAAAAGGAAGGGTAATATAATTAGTTAATCAGTGATGATTGATTACGGATGTTTGCGTTCTTCAACTGAAGAAAAAAACAACATGCTGCCATGGTGCTGTCACCATCTGTTGAAAGAAACAGCCACATTTAATCCTTCTATTTCTTTTATTTCTTCCCGCCTTGCATTGTTGCAAAGCCACAATTGCCTACTATTTCTTCTGGTTGGAAAACATCTCATTTAAATTGAATACAACTGCAGTTTAAATTTGGGATTCTAATGGCATGGTGAATTAGTGGAAAGCTTGCTATTTTTTTTTTTCATTCCTTTTTAAAATAGCATGCTGGCTCTTTTTCTTAGTTTTAAAAGCTTGTCAGAATTTGAGACAAAAGGCTATAAATAGACAACTCATGGTAAAAATGATTAACATCTTTGAATCAACAAATCTCACAAAACTTCCATTCTGACACAGTTTTTATTTTTATTATCACTGCTATGTAACATTTTGCCGATGCCAACAGAGGGCTACAAAGCACAGACAACGAGACGTGGTCTGTCAAAATATTGGACAAGCGAGGGCAATCTGTGGCACCACTTTTGGGGCTAGGGACTTAATTTTTCCACCCTGGGAAGGTAGATTCCCCCTGGCTTTCCTCCAGAGCTTAACTTCATCTTTGTTATAGGTGTAAATATTCAAATTCACATCAAGATCACAGGAAAATGGGATAGTTTGGCCAAGGTGAACAGTTACAGGGGGATGGTGGGTTTTTTTTTTTTTTTATTTAAAAATATTTTGCTTGGATTGCATTTTAAATAGGATTAAACCGTTTGACCAGTAAATGTGGTCAGCTCTCAGAAAGGAGGAGGCTGAATTAATCATGTGTTAGCGTGCCAAGCCCAAAATGAGAATTCCAGTCTTGTAAAATGAAAGGCATCTCATATTTTAAAAGAAATTCATAGTGCTAGAAGGGAATTTTTAAGGTCCTCATCTGTTTTTTAGCTTTCTAAGTTTAACTTCACATTTTAGAGAAAAAAAGATAGAGCAAACTCCTTCTAAATGGGGCCCTTTACAGTAAAGAGTGTTTTTGTTGTTGTTTTTTTTAAAAACCTGGCTATTAAGGTATCATACCTAGATGGATTGTCTTTTAAGCTTTAAGGTGTGTTGTGAATTTGATTTTTTTTTTAACACAAACCCCCCTCGTGTAAAACAACTGTTCATAACTGGGATTAATGGTTTGCAATTTTCAGTTACTTAGACATGGGGTCTCCAAGAGATGGCTTTTTGCAGAGTAGAATATGGCTCTCTGTGGGATTACAGAAGTTTTCTTCTCTTCCTACTTCCTTTTCTGTCATCACCCCCCCAACCCGCGTCGATGTTGCACTGATGTTCTCCCCGATTATGTAAAACACTTTCCCTTCATTGGAACAGATATTTTTTCTCATAACCTGTCATTGCATTAAAGTACCTTGGGGACTGTGAATTGCTGTGTAAAATTGGTGAGATTACCCACTGCTTTGTTCTAGTGTAGTGGTTTCCTCCAGACCCAAAGAACAGAAAACTCGTATAGGAGAAGGCTGCTTGCGCGTGGCCTGGCAGCGTTTTCTCGCCCTGCGTGTCCCTGTCTGTGCTGCAGGGGCTCAGGAAGGGCTCTGTGGTGTGGCGGGGGGTGGGGAGGAGCTAGGGCAGGCACCTGCCCTCTCCTTGGGCTTAGCGCTTCTCTGGTCTACTTTTCATCTTTCCCACTCGCTTCCTGTCTCCCTTTCTGTCTGTGATTTTAAAAACACACCAAATAGGTGGAAAGCTCCCATGAAGCAACTTCTTGTTTCTCTTATCCTTGGATCTTCAGTGAAGCCTGGAGACAAACACTCCTCATCTTTCTCTCCAGCCCCTAAAAACCAACCCAGTAACCTGTGCAGCTCAGACATTCCTTCCTTCCTCCAGAAGATGAAATCAGGCCATTTGTATTTTCAGTGACTCAATGTACTGCGTGGACGAGGGGAACAGTCACATCCCAAAGATCCTCAAAAGTGGTGGGGACAAGCCCTTGAGGACTGGATCAGAATCACCTGAGTTTTTTGTTTGTTTGTTTGTTTGTTTTGTTTTCAATGCAAGTATGCCCAATTCCCACCTTGAGAATCACAGACAATGGTGAACCCCAGGACTGGGAGGCCTGACCTCACCCTCAGCTGATCTGGAGAAAAAAAGAAAAAGAAGGGCACTAAGTGACCTCAATGGTATGCAAGTATCTCCACACCAAGAGAACTTTCTGCCTTTACCATGTTTCATGCCAGATTTCCCATTTAGCCGTTATTTGTATTACAGCTCTTGAGTTTTGTTGAATCTTGAATTTTGCAGGCCATACCCTTGTCCTTCTCTCAAATGATATATATTCTTTTCTCTTAATATGCAAAGCATAAATCCTTTATAGTAGCAACTTCAATCTGTTGCAATAAGTGATTCATATGTATTTGTTCATTTCTTTGCACCTCCGAAGAGACTTGTATGGCTTTGGTTTAGGATGAAAGCATCCAAGAAACAACTGTTGCCAACTATTATGGCCAACTTGTGTTTTAGGTTTTTGTTCTGCAGTATCTTAATATAGGCACATAAAAGAACACAGGATAGATTGCAGTATAGCTTCCTTCATTAACCACTAAAATTCGATTGAATGTGGAATGTCTATAGTAAGCACTTAAATATTTTAAAATAATGTTATTAAACTGATTTCTGTTTTTTACTTTATGATAAAAAGTAATCACACATCCTCCTGTCAACGTTCTACCATTTAGATAACTATTGTCATAGCTTCTTGTATTTATTTTCTTAAATTTTTTTAATTAAAAAAAAAAGCACCTCTCTGTAAGATCAGGCTTGACTCTTTGAGATAGGAAAATGCATGAGAAAGTTTAGACAGTGCATTTTGAGTAATTGACCTTTTTTACTGTTTGTAACCTCTTTGATCATAATTATGTTGATATTTAAGGGGATAGCAATGTTTCTTAGTCTCATCAGTATTTTGATTACCCTTTATGTCCACGTGTTAGTGAAAAATAATTTGCAGAAGTATTTATTTAGAATCAATACAAAGAAAAAAAGAGTTGGCATAAAACTGGTCTGCTCCTGTATGTACTTTTAGGCTAGTACTACTAAAGAAAAATTTAAAATCTAGCTTGTCTTTTACTGAATTAATAAAAATGGTATGTTTTAAATAAGGCTGAGTGAAATAACATCCTCATTATTTCCTGTCAATCTGCTTATAAAATGGGCTTAGTTTGAAATAGGGAACGGAAGACCTGGGTCCTTTTCACGAGACTCATGTCTCCTTCACTGGTGCTTTTAGCCCCAATTGGGCAACCCTGAGCAGCCAAGCCTCCGGTCCTTCATCCTTTACTCATTGGGCAGGCATTTTGCTAGTTTGGTGGGGGATGAAAAGATAACAAAGATCTCTAAGACAAAGCCCTCTGTTGAAAACTTTCCATAGCTCTTCTTTACCTACAAGACAAAGCCTGAACTCCTCAGCCAGGTACAGCGGGCTCTTCATAATCTGGCCGCAAACTTCTCTCTATCTTCATTTCTCATCAGCATGCTTGGTTCTGGACACTTGAGAAGATTCCAACCAAACTGAACGAGTTGCAGGTCTACGAACATACCTTGCGTATTCTTCTTTGCCTTTACCCACGTGGGTCTTTGGCCTGGAATTCCCGCCCTGCACCCCAAATGCCTCTTCATGTTTCCAGCCTCAACTAAAATGTCACGAGTTACGTCCACTGCAAAGCCTTCCCCAAAGGCCAGGCAGGGTTAGGCGTGCATGATATTCCTATGGTCATTTCTAATATAATCCCACCAGGTTGCTTTACCATCATGTGCCCACATGACTTTCTTGAGACTGACCTGCTGTGGCCCTTGCCTAGCTTGTCAGTCGTTCATTTGGCCAGACCCTCTTTGCTGAGCGCTGCAATCCTGGGGGCTATGCCTGGTGGTGATACCAGGATTCAAGAGATGCTTGTGAAGCAATGAATAAATGAATGAAGACCCAAATTACACACAGGGAGAGAGCCGAAATTACAAATAACCACAAGACCTCAGATGCATACAATATAAGCAGTATAAAGCACTGTGGGAAATCAGAGGAGGGGGAAAGCAGTTTTAGACGGGATGAGCATGAAATGGTAGTATTTTGTGATCAGAAGGGATGGGGGAGGGGGTCAACTGGGAGAGGTGGGAGAACGAGGCTCAGGGGAGGCACAGTGGAGGGAAGGTGCACATCAGGCCATCTCCAGGCGTTTGCTCCGAATGAACGTCCCATGGTCCTGTGACCATCCCCCGTGCAGGCCACAGGCCCAGGTCTGGAGCCCAGTGTTCACCCCCAGGGCCTGGCTTGTAGTTATAAGTTACCCAGGAATCCCCGTTGCCGGCTCACAATTTGGAACCGGGATGTTGGCTCAGAAAGGGGACATGCTGTGTGGATGGAGAGGAGGCCACCAGAATACAACAAGGACTGCACCCGCTGGGGACGGGGGAGGTTGCAGGCTGCTGTGATCTGCTCCTGCGCCAGGTTGGGACCCAGCACCAAGCCCACCCCCAGGAGAGGAGCTGGAGAAGCTTCCTGTCCTGTCAGTGGTCAGCCAGGCTGTTCTTGCCCGTGAAGTCTATATTCAGGGACAGATAGAGCCTCTGCTGTTAAGACGTTCACCTTCTAAGAGTGAGTTAGAACAAAAGCATCTGTAATGAATGGAAATGATGTGCAGATAAATATAACTGTTAAAATAGTGCTACCCAGGCATTTGAAAAGACGGTCGTATTATGATAAGAAGAGATGGTGGAAGGTGGGGTGGGGTGGGGGGATGTCTCCGGGGAAGCAAAACAGAGGCAGAGAAAGGGGAGACCCCTGGCCCCGCCCTTCCATCCTGGCTCCCTCTGGGGGAAGGGAGGAGCCGGTCCCATGAGCACCAATTCATCTGGGTGCAGAAATACAGTATTTAGGTCATTATAAATCAATCAGCATTTATAGATACTTGGTTTGATGAAAATACAATCACTTAAGGTTTTTTTTTTTTTTCCCCCTCTTTCATTACAGAATCATACGATGACCCAACACAGCAGTTAGTGCAAGCACGGTCTCTCAAGGAGAATGACTTTTGTGGCACAAAAAGGGAACATATTTTACTCTTTGCACGAAACTTTCATTGTTAATGTATATTATTCAGAAACATTGTATTGTACCATAAAACTTGTATTATCAAAACTGTTGGATGTTCATGTGTTTGAACTTTTGAGCACCGGATAGACCCCCTGTATATAAAGTGTCTCACATGTATTATGTCGTCTGATACTAAAATGGTCTTATAAAGACAAGTGGACTTGGGCCCTATTCAGGCAAGATTTAAAAAAAAAAAATGTGAGCAAAATGGCTTAAGAGAAAGTATTTTCAAGGAAGACAGATTAAAACAACCCTGTTACACAGGAGACTATGTTTGGACTTCCTTTTCTTAACACTTAAGCCTAGAATTTCTCTTTTGGTATATCAACAGTTAAACCCAAGACTATTTTTTATTGCTGAAGATTCTTGCAAACCATGAAGAGATGTTCTCACAGAACCCCACAGCTGGATAAGGCCCGTATATATATTTGTAAGCCTTGCAATGTGACAGCTAGCATCACTATATATGCAATAGTTGTTATGTAGACTGTCAAAGAATTTTTTTTTTCCTGGATACATTTGAAGCTTTGAGTGTTCAAGGTTTTCCTTAATGATTTCACACAGCCAAATTCTTGAATCAGTTGAACTAACCTGTATGTTACTGTTATTAATGTTTACTCTGCGGTCTGAACCTGGAGATTACTGGAATTGTTTTCCAAGAGGAAATAAATTCAGTTTACCATTAGGTGTGAGTGTATTTGTGTGTTTTCTTTTTCTAGTTACTCTGCCATTAAAAAAATCTAATTGCCTGCACCCTTGGAAATGAGTTCTGCTCTTGAGAATATCCCAGGCATAACCTCAATCATATTTAACCTTTCCACACTGGGCCAAAAAGCAGCTGGGAGGAGATTCATCACATCGCATAGGGAAGGAATCAGACCCGATGTACTTCTTCCTCTTGCAGATCCTACCAGGTCACATTGTACTGGAGGATTTTGACATCACAGATGGATGTGATGGCTGTTTTCTGCATAATTTGCAGCCCAATTCATGTCATGCTGTGCAAATCTGAACTCCAAGTAGATGGCTGCAATTTGAGAGGCAGTTTGGCTTATGTGTACTTAAGAAGCAGCTTTGTTCATTCAGAAGACAAAGCACAGAGCAGGGAGCCTTGCACTGGCACAGAGCGCAGACTCTCAGTGTGATCTTCTCCACATCACCCACCTCCAGGCCTCAGTCCCCCAGCCCGGAGGGGGTGACGCCAGCCCGGAGAGGTGACGTGGCTTGGTCATAGGCCTCCACGCAGGCACGGGATGTTGCCTGGACGTTTGCTCACTGGTTGCTCACACCGTGGCTTGCCACAAAATGGTGAATGAATAGGCACTCGAATTTCAGAGGCTTTTTTTTGGGGGGGGAAGAGAATAGCGATGTGTATGTTGAGCCCTAATATACATGTTTAGCCAAAATCAGTAAATATAGACCTGATATTAGTGGGCAACTTTGATCCACATCCTGCTTAAAATACTTCACCCACTGTGACCCTTTCACCCTCTTTGAAACTCTGAGGACCTCAAGCAGCTCTTTAAACAAGCGAGAATCTTCATAGCACTTTTTTTTGATGGAGAAGCTAAAGCATGGACTGATTCACTTTATTGTGACCACCTGTCACCAGGGGAACCATGAATGAAACCAACATACCAGCCCCGCAAGGTGTAAGCCTCACCCCATGGTGCTCAAACCCTAGCCTGCGTCAGGATCACCTGGAGGGCTTGTTACATCACAGGGTACTGGACCTGACACCGGGAATTGCTGAGTCAGTAGACCTGGTGGGGCTCAAATGTTTGCAGTTCTAGGACATTCCCAGCTGGGGCTCATGTTCCACACTTTGGAGGGCCACACTTTGAGACCCACTGTTCTACCCCATTTCCAAATTAGTTGAGTGCATTGAATGTGAATAGCCATGCAGGGTGCTGGCAAATTATATTACTTATTTTGATACCAATAAAAGAAAGTTTGGTCCAATTATAGGATCATTCAGAAACAGGTACCTCCTGGTAATTAATGTACGTTTGCTTGCCAGAATGTATCGTGTGTGTGTGTTTAGTTTTTTAATGCTAGGAAAACCTACATCTATACATTTCACAATGGATTGCCAGCATGCTATTTAATTAAAAAGCTTTTTACCAGCTACATAAATAATGAAGTATGCTAAGAATATGCAAGTACATTCATAATTAAAATACTCAGCTATATTTTAAAAAATTAAGACCTCTGGTCTGTTCAAGGATTTTGCATTTAAAATGAAATAGCCACACGATGATTTTTTAAAAAGGTTTAAAACCTCAGGTTATTAATGAGTGGGTTATATTTTACTAAAAGGAAGCTGCTCTTCATTCATGAAAAGGAAAGCAGGTGATGGTATTATCCAGGGATGGAGCCTAAGCTGCCTTTAACAGCATCACCTCTGAGAGACTTCCCAGCCTCCTGGTAAACAGCAAGGGTTGGAGTTCCTAGGAAGCAATGGAGGCTGGTGCTTATCATTCTAGAGGCTGTCACATGGCTGGCCATTGGGCTCCTTCAATACAAGCATGTTTCAGCCTCTTCCCAGGTAAAGCTGGAGGCCAAAGAGGTTGACTCTTACTGCCCCATATGCCTGCCTGATCCTCCGGTGACTATGAGATCGTTCCGATTCAGCAGGCCCTTCTTTATAACCAACCATTCTTTGGATCATAAATACTGAACGGTGTGTGGAACTGTCATTCCTTCCTTCTGCTTATTACCTTGTTTATATTTATTTCCTGCTTCATTCCCTAAGAATATAAGGCAACTTAAATAAAGATTAACAAAACGTTAATAGGGAAAGCAGCATCGTGCAGAGAAGAGAAAATACAGTAAAGCAGTTGGCTTGCTTTCTGCTTTAATTTTGGTTTTGAATGCATTTTTCACACTGGCTTTGAGCTTCCTGGTAGTAAAGGGAAAAACAACAACGGAAAGGAAGGATTATACCACTTGCTTACGAGAGATCTTTTTCCCTATCACTCAATTCCAAAAGAAATTTCTCAGTGACTTTATGTGCCGTCGGGTGGCCAATACAATGGCCACTGTTCCTGACCCTAATTTTATGATCTCATGCAGTGGCTGTCACCTGGAGGAGTGTAGCTGCACCTACAGGTAGAGGCCAGAGATGCTGCTAGACATCCTACAGTCCACAGGACAGGTCCCCAGAACAAAGAGTTATCAGGCGCCAAATGTCAACAGTGCCGGCTCTGAGAAACTGCTCTAATGTAAAATTCTCTATGATTGTTCAAGGACCTTTTTACATTAGAATTATCTGGAAAACTGTAAAAAAAACTCTATTGCCTGCAAGATTCATATATATACATATATATATATATATATATGTATGTATGTGTATGTGTGTGTGTATATATATATATCTGTATATTTTGGCCTCACTGTGTGGCTTGTGGGATCTTAGTTCCCTGACCAGGGATTGAACCCCTGGACCCCGGCAGTGAAAGCGCCGAGTCCTAACCACTGGACCGCCAGGGAATTCTCCTAAAAAACTCTATTGCTTAAAAAAAAAAAAAAAAACTCTATTGCCTGAATCCCACCCCCAGAGAGGCTGACTTAATTGGTCTAGAGTGCAAACGTGCCCCCGGTGATCCTAGTGTAGCCACGTCCGAGACCCACTAGGCCAGGCTACATTCACACGTAGGTATACTGGGTTCAAGACTAGAAATCTGAAAATAACATCCAAGGAGTAGAGAAGTATGGGCCTCAAACTGTCTTTCCTCAACATTACTTTTTAACAACGGGGCGTGTAATGCTTATTTTGACTCTAAAGTAACATAACCTATGGCAAGTTTCAGAAGAAGGGGAAAGGGGGAAAATGACCCAGAACCCCACGTGGCACCCTTACCCCTGATTCAGGGTTACAGACTTTATGAGTGAGAAATCTGGCCCCATGGGAACTCTGGCCACCCAGAGAGCAAATCACCCATCACCTGCCAAGGCCAGGTCGCCCAGTGTCTCAGGAGAAGCCAGCAATCCAGGTGGTTATGTGCCATGTGCCAATTTCTGAATGTTGGCAGCCTACTCCGTTTGTTATTCAAGCTCTGCGGACCCCCTGCTGTGCAGGCCATATGAGATAGACTTTCGGGCCAGGCCCTACTCTTGGATTGCCAGTTTTGACCTTCAGCATCAAGTATTATTTTTTTCCAATTATTTTCATTCCAGACTATTTAAAATGTTTGTTTAAAATTATTATACGATTTGTATATGTGAGCATCATATGCAGTTTTGATGTTGCTTTGTGGCCTTCGTATTTCTATTGCTTCAGGTAGAACAGTAATGCACCAAATGGATGTGTTCTATATAAGCCCGCCCTTGTTCCTGGATATTTAGATGTCAGACGGATTTTTTTTTTTTTTAATGATGAAGGATAAAAAATAGCAGAAAGTCAATATTCTCTGTTGCAAGTCAGATATGCTATATTCTCTGTGGCTAATGGAGGCTAGGTTAAATATGCTTTGGAAATCATGTAAATGGGTGAGAGGGTTGACATTCTACTTTGAAGGTTGATAAGCTTAACCAGTGTTCCAGCCCAAATGGAAGGTCAGGACACCAGAGGCGGCCCCCAGGGGTCCCCCGCAGGCTGGGTTAGGCTCCTTGGAGCAGCGCTGGGTCTGTTCCAGAACTTGGACAAGTATTCCGATGAACCCTCAAGTTCCACTCTACAGAGCACGGCAGCCCTGCTTTGTGCCCGCCGGGGTGCAACATTGCAGAACCCTTGAGAAAGGACGTTTGAAACTCCAGATCCGTTAGAGAATACCTGCAGACACGTCTCCACTCAGCTTCAGCAGGCCGGGGCCTCCTACCATCTCCCTTGTCTGGAGGGAGCACTACCAAAGGCGCTGCACACGCCCGGAGTTCGAGAAAGAGGAACGATTTAGGGTAAAATGACCCGGTGTGGGTTTCTGGCAGAACCCCAAGGCTCAGGTCTGGTTGGCACTGCATTCCCGGGTGAGCACCTCGCGGGGCCAAGGAGAAGCCCCGTCTCCACCAGATCCCTTTGTAATGAAGTCAGCTGTCAGCTGGGGGAAAGGCACAGGGCCCCTTTATTTCCAAGCAGGTGATGCAGCATATTAAAGGCTGAATTCCATCTTGTGCTCGCATCCTGAATGAGCCAGTTTGCAGGCAAGCTCAGTTCTTTCTGCAAAGAGGGAAACTTGGCAATGGCGGAGGCTGAGTACTTAAATGGCAGTCAACTTCTGGCTCATATCAATTAATTCCTTCATGGACTTCTGCCTAAGTATAGCATCTTGAATTCCCAGCTGCGGAGGCTATGAAAAACAGCCCAAACAACACACGCCGTGATCCAGGGGATGGCGCGCCGGTGAAACGATGATGGGTGAAGCTGTCTCAGGGAAGCAGTGGGCGCCCATCGGGGGCTCCCTCTTTGTTTACCTGCAGAATCCAGGGCAGGACACGCACTCCCTTCTCTGGGTGGGAAATTCTTTGAGAAAACTTTTACTGTGTCCAAAGTGAAATCATTCTGAGGGGAATCACCTCCTTTTGGCTTTAAAATCTCCAAATCCAAAGTGCCCATGAGATGTGGAAGCAGGACGGGGACTAGGAAATCAGAGGAGGGCTTTGTCGTCACTCAGGCACCAGGAAAACCTATTCCAAAAATGGTCCTCGTCCCAAGGAACCTACCAGCGTCGTCTCCATCTCCGTTTCACGTGAACAAGGAGCATCTTGATCAGGCACTGCAGACAGACTGAGTATTGGTGGTGCCACGTGAGATTTGGCAGTTCTTCAGTTCATCTGTTCAATACAGACTACAGCTCAGACCTTGACATCTACACGGGGATGTGAATTTCAAATCCCTTACCACTCAGGTGGGTTCTCCTCATCTAATGCTCGAACAACGTGGCTATCACCAAGTTATAACCGATGAAAATCAAGGTCACGTGGCAGGGACAAACTTTTCCTCCGCTGCATGTGAAACATCCCTGGTTTGTCTCGCTCTCTGCTGTCTTTTACTGAATCAGAGGGAGAGTTTGGTTTCCTTGTCCAGGAGACAAAACCTTTGTTTCTCTAACGGAGTGTGCTGTCCAACATGGTAGCCACTAGCTACCTAAATATGTGGCTACTTAGATTTAAATCAATTTAAATTCAGCAAAGTTTAAAATTCAATTTCCCATTCTCACTAGGAACATTTCAAGTGTTCAGCTGCTGTACGGGGCTAGTGGCTACCGTATAGAACAGCACAGATACAGAACATTTTCCTCAACACAGAAAGTTCTATTGGTCAGTTTGACAATTCTAACCCACCCCCTCCCACCTCCTTTGACCCCTTCAATGTACAGAGGCCCCTCTTTCTCTAGCGCCTTTAATTTTTTCCCCACCTATCTTCATACTGTTCTCTGTCTTCAAATGTGCACAGGTTTTCCCCTCTTCAAAAAAAAAAAAAAAAAAAAATCATTTTTCCTGACTCTGAAACCTCCTCCCAAGACTGTTTTATTTATTTCCTTTATTTTCTTCCAAATTTCTCAGCTCTGTGGTCTGCTCCCACATCCTCCATTTCCTGACCACTGACTCGCTCCTTCCTCACCAGCAGGCTGGCTTCCATCAATATCCTTTTACTGAAAATGTGTTCCGAAGGTCACCAGTGGCCTTCTCACCATCCAACGAGAAGGGTTTTTTCCCCCGTCCTCACTCTCCTCTGCCTTTCAATAATTTACACCATCAGTCACCAGGTCCCATGTTCTTGCTTGGCAGTATTTCTTATGTTTATTCTTTCCTTTCTATTTCCAATGACAGGACCCTAGGGAGGTCCTTTTCATCTGCTACCTCTGGTCTCTCCTCTCTCTAATTCCTCTTCTATATGGCCACCATGTTCATCCTTATAAAACAATTATTTCACATCATGAAATGATGTGATTTCACATCATTTCCTCATTCAGTAAATACCAGTGACTCCCAGAGTAATGTAGTGAAAAAGAGCGTGGTTTAAATGGCACTTGAATCCTTTTCTGCCACTTACTAGCTATGTAGCCTAGACCAACTTACTTGGCTTTTCCGAAATTTCTTTTTCCTTCTTTAATTTGAGGGTAAGTGTACTTACAAGTTGTTGTAGGATGTTTGCTGGTGTTGTTATCAGTGGCTAAAAACACCTGAAATATATTAGATGCCCTATACAGGAAAGTTATTGCTTTAAGTATTATTACCTTTATTTAATCCAGGCTCTTTTTATGTTGATTCTAGAATCACTGCTTTTTCTCCATTGTACCTCTTATCCATCTGATTCCCTCCTTTATAGTGTTTCTAAAAAAAGCACCACTTTTACCTTGTCTCCTGCTTATGAGAACCTGAAGTAATGGTCTATTATCTTCCAGAAAAAGATGAATATTCCTTAGACGTTCAAGAATGTTTTAATCTTGCCGAGCTACCCGTTCAGCTTCAACCTGTTTCTGTCAGTGAATCCAAGTCATCCTCCTTTGCACATCTAAGTCCATCCCCTTACGTCATTTTTCACGTCTATTGTCTATTTATTCCTCGTCTTCACACGCTCTTCCTTCTTTCCCTCCACTTACCTCAATCCTGGTCAGTCTTCTGGTCACAGACCAAGCCCCTCTTCCATAAATCCCAGGCTAATCTGCACCATTATCTCCTTTCTCTAAATTCCTATTGCCCTTATAGCCTAGCTTAGCAATTCATGGCTTCCTGGCTGGATTGTAAATCTTTCAAGCATGGGGAATCTGCTCTCCGTATTTTTTTAAAATCCACCCGCAGTGATGTCACCATGGAAGTTCAGTTAAGCACATGTTGATGAATTAAGAGCTTGACTATAGTCCTCAGTCCCTCTTAGTTCAACAAAGGATGAGGGGGTAAGACAAGATCCCTGCTCCCCAGAAACTCACAATTAAAATTACCCAGAGATTCAACCTCAGCCTTTTTTCTCAGTTCCACAGTTGCCACTGGTAACCTGGTAAAGAGGGGCATCAAGGACCCGGGTCAGCATGGACTCAATTTATAGCCACAACACATTGGAGTTGGATGTCCAAAATGCCTCCTTCTTTGATCTCTTCGACGGTAATGATTTCAGTTGATGTGTTTAGCACCAAAATCCAATATAGCCAATATTTTGTAATAACTGTAAATGGAAAGTACCTTTAAAAACTGTACAAAAATTTTTTTAAAAACTTGGCTTTAGGGGCTTCCCTGGTGGCGCAGTGGTTAAGAATCTGTCTGCCAATGCAGGGGACACGGGTTCGAGCCCTGGTCTGGGAGGATCCCACATGCCGCGGAGCAACTAAGCCCGCGAGCCACAACTACTGAGCCTGCGCATCTGGAGCCTGTGCTCCGCAACAAGAGAGGCTGCGATAGTGAGAGGCCCGCGCACCACGATGAAGAGTGGCCCCCGCTCGCCGCAACTGGAGAAAACCCTCGCACAGAAACGAAGACCCAACACAGCCAAAAATAAATACATAAATAAAAAACAAACAAACAAACAAAAAAACTTGGCTTTAGACAGTATGGTGAATATAATGACATGATAAAAAAAAAAACAACTGAATCTGAAAAGGTACCAGATCCATATGTAAATCCAAGCTTCAGCCCACTCCTTTCTTAAAGCAACAAAGATGTTGACTGTGATTACAGATAATCAGAGCTCTCCTTCTGATGAAATGGGCATATACTGAACCAGGCGTACGCTATATTCCCTTGACAAATATATTTACACTTAGAACATGGAGAGAAAAGAAAATGTCAACAGCTGACAGCTTCTTGGCCTATGGGGTGTGATCCAGGAGCATAATAAATTCATTTAATCTTAGTGTTGAATAGATGCATGTTAGGCTTGTGCGTATTTTTTTTTTTTTTTTTGGCCTTTCCTCCAACATGTTGTTTGAATACAGTGTCACATTCCTCTGTGTTGTCAGCAGAGGCAGGAACCACGCTAGTCCTTTGGGTCCAACCTGGGATAACTTTCCCTAATGAGTAAAGATAGGAATGAAAAAGGGACACCATGTAGAAGATGTCTTGTTGCCAAATGTTGGTGGATAACTATTTCATACTGAAAAATATGCCTCAAGAATGTTGGCCGCTGGGAGCTTACAAAGTCCAAAAGAAGATGTATTTCCACAGAAGATCTTAATCATGCTGATAAAGGGATAAGCATAGTCAAGAGGATGTAAACCAGATAAAAAGCCACCTCTGTTTAGAAGTTGGTTCCTGCTCCTTTCTCCTCATTAAGGCATTTCTCATCTCAGCCAAATTGGATATGAAGATATGTTCCTTATCCCTGGCAGATCTCACAAGATATCAAACATTTCAGACTTCATGTGTGAAAGCATGACATATTGGTTAAGACTGAAAATAGCATGTTTCTGGTAGAGTTCAAGTAGATAAGAAATACTACACCCCACTGTTTTTGTAAATGCCAGAGTTCCACTGAGTCGAGACAGATGGTAGCAGGCAAAGAGGCAATCTTATAATCAAAAGCTAAAATATGTCAAAAATATGTTAGCAAGCAAAATAGAGCAGATTACTAGCTTCTCGTGTCATGACAGCTTGCAAAACATGTTAGGATGTTGAATCTCTAGTTATGTAAATAAAGGAACAGTAAACAGAGCAGCAGCAAATGGTGTGAGAGCTCATTTAACGACTGCCCCTTCATGGCAGTCTGGGGAAAGAGGAAGTCATGTGGTCACAAGGAGCCTCGGATGGACCTTAAGAGGTCCCCAGCTTCAAGTATGGGGATCCATTCTCCTTCCGTGAGTAACAAGTTTCTCTGTGATACCCAAAAGCTGTTTAACTAAATTACAGGAGGCATTCAAACTTACCAGAGAGAATTGTAAGGATTCCTTTGAGAATCATCATGTCATTTAGCTCAAAGAAACAAGAGGGTGAGTGTTATTTTGTGAAAACAAAATGTACCCAAGGCTTTCTGTATATGTCAATCTCATTTCAAGGAGGTTTTTTTGACCACGGGATGGCAAGGCTTCCATGGCCCTGGAGAATGAGCTTGACCACAGGTCAGCCCTGGGCTTCTTATTGTCTTGGTTAATTTTTGATCAGGTTTTTGGAGAGTGAAGGCAATGTTTATCATGACTGGGGGAAAATGGAGATACTTTTATTGAGCACCTACTATGGCCCAGGTACTATACTGCTGTCACATCAAATTAGACCTCGTGCCTCTTGAGATGGAGAGAAGATCACTTTGACTAGTCCGCACCCAATGGAAGTTCAAATCTGACCTCCTCCCCCATCTTTCCCTTCCCCTTTTCTGCACTCAAAGTACCCAGGGGCGGAAAGAAGTGGTAGAAAGTGGGCCTTGTGTTCTCATGCCAGCATTGCCACCACCTCTGGCTCCAGGGTCCTACTTTAACACTGGCTGCCTCTCTGGTCCACTCGATACCAAAGACACAAAGGTCAGCCCCACTTTTCAATCTCCATAGGGAATCACTTGAGGAAATTTCAGTGTACCAGAGAATGCTGCATTTTAAAGCAAGAAATCTTTTGATAAGCTACTTATCAAAGGGTGAAGGTCCAAGTGTCTACACATATAACAAAAGATGATAATCAAATTTCTGGAGATAAGACAAGAAAAGGAATTTGCATTGTTCTTGAGGAGGAACCAGCAAGACTGGGCTCTGCATTGGAGAAGAAAGGACCAGAATAGGCAACAACCCCAGCTGTGTGGTCACCAAGTAAAGACTATAGAGATCAGAAGCGTCTGCGGCATATTTCTAGGTTTTGTTTGGTTTGCATTGGTTCTTTGAAGATCGGGCAAGGCAAACCTCCTCTGCGCTAATACTCCCACTAATACTTCTGGGGGAGTGGGTTCTTCCTGGAGAGCTCAGACTGCCGTCTCTGCCCCGCACAGTGGAAACAGACACCTGGTCAGGAGGCAGAGAACACGGGAGTGGCTGGCGCCTGGATGACCCACGCCAAGCCAGCACTCCTGTGAAAGCACCCCTGAGAAGAAGAGATTCACCGAGAGTGTGAGTTGGGTGACAGAGGAGTGGCCGATGCTACAGCTGCTCAGCTTCCAGTGGACACCAAGCTCCTGATGTGTCCTCAGCCAGATGCCTGGGAAGTTCGTGCATCTCCCTAAATCCACACAACTCCAGAAAACGTGGTATCCCATTTCACAAAGGATTGGGGCTCAGAAAGGTAAGGCAACCCGCCCAAGGTCTCATAGCTAAGCGGAGGCATGATTCAAAGCTGAGGAATATATGTGAGAAAAAAAGGAAGAGAAAGGGTATGTTTATGTGATACGGATTTATGCATTAGCTAAAGACCCAACTTAGAGTTATGTCCCTAAATACAGAATACCTATAAGCATTAATTAGAATCCTCTTCGGCATTCCATTGAGAAAGATAATCGTCCATAAGACCAAATAAGACCTCTTGACTGCCCTACAACTATCATTCGGTGAAAATAAAAATGGATTCAGGGTGCGCTCCTGCTAAGTCAGATATGGAATGTGCAATTCACACGTTCTGGTGAAATTGAAGCAGGTGAATTCTAACTGCCAGGAGGTAATGAGTATAATAGCCAAAGGGAATAACTCAGTTTAAGCAACCATATGCTTCAGTTATCTACAGGTGTGTAGATGTAATGGGGCCCCCTTTATAATACACTTGATCGTTTTTTTCCTAGTTACACCTAAGTGGATTTTCCCCCATTGGGAAAGCCAATGTAGGAAATCTTGGAGGTTCGGGGCCATGAGAGCTCCGAGGGAAGCTAAGTGGGGGGGGTCAGTTTATAAAGTAATGGGGCCCGGGAGGCAAGATGATGAAGTCCTAAGTTCCTGTCCTGCTGTGTGATTTTGGACATGGAACAAGGTCTCTGGGCTTCAGGTGCTTTATTTCTAAAGCACGGGAAATGGTCCCTGTCGCTTAAGCTGTCATGAAGATAAACTGAACACAGATATAAAACATCCAGCCCAATGTCTGCCACTAGTTGGTGCTCAATAAAATTTTGTCCCTATTCGTCTGCAGAGTGTTCCTTTAGCCTAGGAGCAACTGAGAGTTTGAGGAGCAACTGTTAATTTTCTTTACTCTCAATTTTTCTGTCAGGTGCCATGGGAGACACTAGCATTGCAGAGCTGAGTAAGGCCATCGTTCAACCAATGAGCCCACTGAAGGCTCAGGAGGCAAAGACCCCACACACAGTGACCATCCACGTGAGGAAGTGCTCTTCTGGGGTGTCGAAAAGATGCTGTGAGAGTCCAGGGGGTGAGGCGTCCATCTGTACACACGAGTTCCATGACGGCTTCAGCGGGGAGATGCAGTGGGAAAATCAGTAAGAGTCCTCTGGGTTGTCAAGCCTACACAGAGCAAACAGCCTGAGCACGAATAAAGGTGAGCTTCTGTCATTTTGTTGGAATTCTCAAAATAAATGTTGCTGTTCATAGAACACAATTCTTGTCATATTTTCATAGTCATCAAAACAGTGTGAGGATAAAGTGCGGGTAGGGGCTCAGGCACCCACCCCTGATCTGTGAGCTGGACCGAAACCCCGCAGAGAACAGGGACTAACAGCCGTCCTGTCCCTCTTGTGTTGCCAGCACCCATCACAGCGCCGGCACAGCCTGGGAGCTGGGAAAACTGTGCGAGAGTAAATGTGCAACCCACCCTCCGGGCAGGGTGGACCCAGCTGAAGCCGACAAAAGGTCAATCTGCCTGGGTTCCCTGTCCAAGGACCTGGCAATTCCTTGTCTCAGTTCAGATCAGTGACATGCATCAGTCCTTGGCAAGGCCACAGAGGGACACAGACTGACCACATGGAGTGTGAAGAGGTAGACCAGCAGGCCAGAGGCTTTGGGGAGTTCTCAGAGCACAAACTCAGGCGGATCAAAGTTCTGGACATCACATGCAAACCAGAGTGAGGCGTAACAGGACACAGGGGACTGGATTCTGGGAGAAACAGGGGAGCAGCCAACGTATATCAAGAGAGACTCATGGCTCCAGTGAGCAAAACTGGGGCCCCTGTCCCAAATCAACAGATAACAGGAAAATGATTCAATACTAAGCCACCACCCAAGCTTGGGCAGACCTGCCCACAGTCGTGACTGATCTGGGTCCTGGAAAGTTTACCCACTTGCCTCAGGGGATGGCGACCAGGGGAGAGGCAGGGAAAGTAAAGCAGACTCAGTAGATCCAATAGTGTGACAATAGCTGACAGTGTTTTCACTGATTGATATTGGAACACACAGCTGCGTACTAGCCACCCCAGTCTCTGGATCTTAATTTAACTTTCTTTGTTCTGTTATGAATATGCTCCATGGCTGGGAACCCCGAAGCATTACCAAATATGCTTACTAATAAAGTTAGTAAGACGTCACCACTCGGCGGACATGAGCCAAAGTTCTTTTTCACGGCTAATGCTAAATGGCCGAAGTGTGCCTGCTCACACACTGTGTAGCAGGGTCATGTCACTCACGTCACACGTGGGTGTACGGGGTCTATGTAGCATCACCATCTCCCTACTGATCTGTTCGTTTTCATGAGTGCCCGTCTGCTGCGTAGTGGTGGGAAAGTAATAATTAGATTGAGCCCAGTCTAGCAAAGTTAGTCAATGCAATCATGTAAGGGTCCCTTGAAATAAATGCTCAATATCCCAAGATAAAATCCTCGCCCCTCACACTCAGTCTTCATCTCCCTACTTACAAAGGCGGCATCTGAACACTGACTGAAGTGGTAAACAGATGTAGGAAAAGATATGCTTGTGAACACGGACCTAATGCAGTGGAGCTGTAGGTGGGTATGTCGCCAGAAAGACGTCTTAGACAACATGAGGGTGATAGAGAAAGCAGAGGTGGGTTCCTATCTTGTGGATGGCAGGATGCATTCCAGCCAATACGACCACCTTCTCCTTTCCTGAATCATCTCAGAAATCTAGCCCTCTGCTCTGCAGGGTGGTGAGCAATAGAGAGGAGCTTCTGATATAAAATACTACTATAACGATCATGACAACTACTACTACTAATAATAATAATATTAGCGCCGAACACTTATATATACTTACATAAACTTACTGCTTGCCAGGCATTTTTCTAAGTCCTTTACATATGCAAATCATTTAATCTTCATAACAACTCTTATCATGTAGATTCCAATGGTTATTCCTGTTAATATCAGCTAGTCATTAGATGTGCTGGTGGCAGAACAGATTTTTTTATGTGTGTGATAATGGAAATAGGATTAGGGAGGTGATAGAATGTGTTCTAGAAATTTTACATTTAAAATAAAAGAACCTCATCGATCATTTATTAACACGCACTGGGTGCCAGCATTGCACAAACGACTTCATCCTCACAACATACCAAGGAGACAGAGGAAAGACTGGTGATGCCAACCTGATAGGAACGGTCGGGGCCTGGACGTTCAGAATCATATTTTCTGCCTTTAAGTTATTGATACTTTAAGACAAATTTAGGCCAGATTAAGTCAGGTTTGGTTCCTGGCTATGGAGATGATGGCAAAGGTGATGCCAATAAGAGCCAGAAAGAGAATTCTTGATGGATTTCATGAGGATACAGAATATAATAGTGGCAGGAAGTTGTCTTCTTGAAGAAGAAACTGACATGGATTTAGATGGAATATCGAAAACTTCTGAGTATGTAAAGTAGTCGCCGAGGGACAGACTATCCTCCAGAAGATAAGCCGATACTATTTTGCTCTTCATCTGCCTCCCTGTGCTGTTCTCAGCTTTCTAAGAACCTAAAAGAGCGGGATGGGTAGTTGATTGGCATTCACTAACCACCCACAAATGCACTAGCCACACGCTGTCTCACGGCCTCAGTTTCTTTTCAGGAGTAGAATGTGACTGCCCTCTCCACCCAGAATGTGAGCTCTGAGAGGAGGGGCTACGTATTCTACTCCTGCGTGTAGCAGAAAACTGACTGGAGAAACCATGGGTCTGGTCCCTTATGATGATTCCTATAGGGCTGTGTAAGTACATCCCACAGGGTGCTGTGTTTTTTGTTTGTTTGGTTGGTTTTTGGTGTTTTTTTAAAATTTTGTAATTGAAGTATGTATTTTTTTAAACCATCCCAGAGTCACCTGATACTAGTATAACTGAGAAAAAGTGACTTTGCAACCGTTTAGTAAGCTACCGCTTAAATGGGTCACCAGAAATAAATCCTCCAAAGAAAGAGCTGCTAAAGGGTAAACGATGTCAACCTTTCTCCTTGGCGATGCTGGCTCCCCTCCAGCCGGGCCCAAGTGACCTCAATTACTTACCACAAGTCATCAGAATTAAATCAAATCCGTCTGCAGTTTGGGTGGCTGGGGCCCTATCCAGGAAAGCTGCCCACGCCGAGAGGGAATGGACACAAAAGGCTGCTGAAAGCTATCCAGATAATATCTGAGCTCCCGGCAAGAAGGAAATGCCACCACCATCTGCCTCTGTTTGTGATGACCTGGGAATAAATAAAAATTAACCTTGGTCCTTGAATGAATCATGGAGCTTATCAACACTTCCTTTGTGTCTCTAATGACTATGGTGGAACAAGTTTACAACAAATTTTGGAGGGACAGGGCGGGAGGGCTGTTGTTCTGAATGGCTCTTTACGGGGCTTGGCGTGCGCTTCTCACCTGCTTTTCTCGTATTATGTGCCACCAGCAATGCCCTTTGTACCCTGTGTTGGTGATAGTGAAAAATAAGGAAAGAAAGTGTTTTGAACCCAGCAAGAGTTCAAGGAATCATTGGGGAGGAAAGGAGAGAGGAAGGAAGGGGAGAGGAGAAGGAGAGACAGCCAGAGGGAAAGAGAAAAAGGCAATCATGGTCTCCAGAACATCAGTGGTGGACCATGGCTGAGATGGGTCTCCAGGGGGCTGCATCTGACCTCTACCCAAGGGTCAATCAGTAGGCCAGTTTCTGTACTTGATGCTGAACACTTGTTCTTTTCTTTAATCCTCATAGTAACCTCACGATGTATGAATCACTGTTTTACAGGCTCGGCTATAATCGCAAAAGAGCATCAACTTGCCCCGGACACTCAAAATTGAATAGAACAGCCAGAACTTGAACCTTGGCTGATTCCAAAATCCAAGCTCTTTTCACACTTCTGCATTGATTCTCCGTGGCAATGCCACAGGTCACTGGGGGAGAACTGATATTAGCCATTAACTTGATTTTGAACTAACAAGCTAGTCACTTAGTGAGGCCCCGAAGAAATGGAACAAGGTAGAAGCACACATTGATGCGCTTAGGAGTTGGGGAGGGGAGGTGCTGGGGAGGGCTCCGGAAGAGCAGAGGGGAAGTAGCTCTAGATGACGGGATGCTAATTTAAGCTTTATTGGTTCTGGCTTTTGCTGGACCTCAGAACACACACTGCCCGCAAGTGCCTCAGCACCACATTCAGGCCAAGATGGGCCAGAGCCCTCTCCCTCGCCACCGAGAGTGTACATGGAGAAGGAGATTCAGGGTTTATTTCTCACAAACTAGTTTGGACAGGAGCTCAGCCAATGTAGCCATATTTTAGAAATCTTCAAACCATATAGAAATGCAAAGAAGAAGGAAAAAGAGGTTTTGATCAAATGGCTCCTAGGATGCACTTCTTGAGGATACAGATGGAGAGCGTAAACCTAGCTCCACAGTCACAATCAAGAGAAGCAGCCGTACCCGGGGTTCCGGTGTCCCAAGCTGACACTAATTTTCTCTCTCAGATGATGATTCTAAGTAAATATGTGTGAATATTAGTTCCAGAAATCTGAATCAGCTGCAGAGAATTGTCAGCTATAACATAATTGGAAGCTTGGTGAGCTGAACCAACTCTTTCTGAAACTTCTTTTATTTTGTTTCACTAACATTGTTTTCAACAAAGAGGGAGACATCCCTTACATACTGACATATGGTACCTTCTATTTATAACAAGATTAGCAATTCATTCACACCTTGATTGAATCCCGCTTTATTGAGATGTCACAACAGATTCGCACAGCCTGCAAAGGGAAAGACTTACAAATGATAATATTATGACAGGCAAGACACCTGAAAGTAAATGAATCATAATTGATGACAATTAGAAAGAGTTCAGCACAAACACAGAATCATAGCCGTGATGGTAAGCAGGATTCATCTCTTAGAAGGAGAGGATTGCCATGGAGAAATTCTGCTGAATTCTTATTGAGACCCTGAAATCCATTCAAACCTGTTCACTCATAGCTTATTTTTCTATTAATGGATGAAGGGCCTTCATGGCTTTAGGGCTTTAGTGTATGTCTGTATTCTGGTCCACAGCCTCACATGAACCCCTTATTTTAGGATAGAACTGATGGGTCCTTCTAGATGCCCTGGCCGGAAGCAAAGGCTTCATCTTTGTCATCTCCTTCTTCCTTTCACCCTACATCAATCAGCAAGACATCAATTTTACCTCCTCAATATTTACTGAATCTTTCCATTTCTTACCACCCGTACTACTCCACTTCAGACTGAGCCAGTGTTGTTTTGCCTGAGAGCTTCCTCCCTGGCCAGATGCCTCTAAATCCATTACCAAGAGTAATCTTTCTAAAGTCCTCTATGGCTCCCAACTGCTCTCAGCATAAGGGTTAAATGTCAAGGTCCCGCAGTCCTGCCTGAGACATGGTGTTGCATAGGGACAAGAGCAAACCTGGTGCAAGTCCTGACTCTTGGGAGGGGGTCATTTAGCTTCTCTGACCCTCAGTTTCATCCTCTACAAAGTGAAGGTCATAGCAGTATCTAACTTTTGAAAACTAATTACCTACAAACCTCCTGGAGGGGCTGATCACTTGCTGAGGGTTCACTTCTCGGCTCACTGCCTCTCTCAGCCCATCACAAACCTCTCTCCCTGTACACCCTGTGCTCTCAGCCCCAAAGGCTTCTTCTCCAGCAAACTGTGTTCTTCCACCCCCTCTTCCCGCCCCAGAGGTGATCCCTCTGACTGTAAATCCTCATCTGCCCCCTCTCCCGGCCCCAGCTCCCACACACTCTGCTGGACAACTGCAAGTCATTGACTTCATCTCTGCGTCCCTGCCACCTCCTCAGGGAAGCCTTCTTTGACTACTCCCACTCCCAGATCACTTTGTAAAACACTCTCCTTATACTCCATACTTCCTTTTGTAGCCCTTAATCCACCTGAAAACTTATGTTTACTTTTTCTGGTATGCTTCTCTCTCCCTCCATACCAAAAGTTCTGTAGAGGGCAGGGATTGAGTCTCACATGTTTACTACTGTGTCACCTGGACCTTAACTTGTTGGATGATCGAATCTAGGAGGTCATACCAGCTCCCTCATTCACAGATGTTCGATGACTTTCTGTGGCAGGCAGAACAATGGCCCCCAAAGAGGTCTACACCCGAATTTCTGTGAATATGTTAACTTACGTGGCAAAAGGGACTTTGCAGATGTGGTTAAGGGTCTTGAGATGGGGAGGTGGGCGTGGATTACATGGATCGGTGCAACGTAATCCCAGGTCTTTGTAAAGGGAGGCAAGAGAGTCCGTGTCAGCATGGTGCAGCACAAGAAAAACTCAACTGGCCATTGCTGGCTTTACAGACGGAGCAAGGGCCCATGAGCCAAGGAATTTGGGTGGCTGCTAGAACCTGGGAAGAGCAAGGAAACAGAGTCTCCAGTAGGAACCAGCCCTGCCAACACTTTTGAGTGTAGCCCTGGGAGACCCACTTCTGACCTCCAGAACTGCAAGATAGGTAATCTGTGGCATCTGAAGCCACCAAGTTTGTAATTTGTTACAGCAGCCAGAGGAAGTGAATACACTTTCCCAAGGTCACAGAGCAACGGCAGAGCCAAGGCCAGAATCTAAGTATCTAGACCGTCCAGGGCCCTGTTCGTTCCACTACACTCCCCTGCCTCTGCCTCTCAGGGCTTGTTGGTTTTTCACTGTGCTTTCTCCTTTTCCAGAGGAAGAGATCTTTAGGGATGCAGCTGCTTACGGGCAAGGGCACGTGCACAAGGCGTGGCTCCACGGATGCGAGTGTGGGAGAAGGTGTGTGGGGATGGAGAGTCTGCCTGGCCACCTAATAGACTCCCAGGGGAGGCTGGGAGGTCCCAGTCCAGCCACGTTTGCCCGCCCATCTCCTGTCCCTGCTGCACAAAGCCTGACAAGGTCTCACTCATGTTTCAAAGCGCTCCGTCTTTTCAGGGCTGTTTGTTATTGTCTCTGCCATCACAAGTTTAAAAAAGGAAAGTTAATTAAATATGGAACAAGACTGAGCAACATCTTTTAAACCATCATGTCATTAGAACCGAAAGCCTCAGAGAGCTGCTTAAAAGGGGTTTGAGAACAATGACTGTTCAATCAGATATTTATGGGCATAGTTATGTAAACACACTCTTTATTGTCTATGTATATTTAATATAATTATCAGTTTTGTAGTTGGACTCTCCAGAGACCCAACAAATCACAGTGTTGCTTTGAAAATGTCAGCAGAAAAGACAATTATGTTGCTAGCAAATATTCATAAATTATATTAAAATGTCCTGTGGAGATGTCCCCTAAGTTGCAGAATCCTTTGCAGTAACTGAATAAGGCCTTTCTTTGATTTAAGGATGGTTTTAGAAGCAAGAAGTTTCTTTGGGAAACCTTAAAGGCATGAACATGGCAAAGGAGTAGGCGGCCTTGGAAAACAAGAGCATGTGCGTTCCAGAAGATTCAGTCCCTCGCCATTTCCTATCATCAGTTGGTATGTGTGCACACCCACTCAGGTACATGTAGACACCTGCTCACCTAAGCAATGTGCACATTTTATTTCTTAAAATACCCCATTAAGAAGAGAAAATAAATTCAATCTGTTTGCTCTTTTTGCACCCTCTTAGAGCCGTAACTCTTTCCTACAGCTTTTTTCTTTAGCAACTATTTATAGTATTTCCCATTTTTCTCTCTTATCGTTTTTTTTTCTCATTATGCCCATGCAGAAATAAGTGGAGAATGGGGAAACTGCTCAGTACATTAGAATGCACCAGGCTCTTGCTAAACCAACATGAGTGGTGTAGGTTGAGAAACACCTAGTAAGCATTCACAAATCATTTCTATTGCAGGATATACAATCTGCAAATCAACATCTTAATTAGCTGCTAATGACATTCAGAAGGAAATGTTAATGTTAAGCGCAGAAAAGCAGTGTGGTTAAAAAAATTAGATTTTCCTGCCTTCTTCTTGTAAAAAATAAAAAAGGGAAGAAACGATATCCAGTGTTTATAATGGGTGCTATAAATACATGTGCATTGGCAATTTGAAGCTTCTTCAGTATATGAGGCCTGTATTGATAGGCTACCTTTCATGGAAGGAGTTCAAAGCCTTCTACCCGCTTCTCATTTATCCTCAAAATACCCCTCTGAGGGCAAGTATCTACAGGCAAAATGAAGTGGAGAGTTGAGGCAGTTATCTACATAATTCAAACCCAAACTTCTCTTAACGAGGAATAAGTGGAGTTTCTGAAGAGACTGAATTTTCCTGATTGGCTCTCTATGTAGATCAAATTCCCTGGAAACCACATCCTTTTTGCACCATGCTGGCCTGAGGCAGACAGCCTACAGGAGCCAGAGCCTGGGGAATGGGGTCCCCTCAGTTTAAAAGGCTGACCTCACGCTGCCTACTCAGCCCCATCTTTCCCCAGCTGGCTGCTTGGTCTCCCGCTGCCACCGGCCTCAGCCCAAGGACAGCTTCCCGATGCGCCCCCCGCCCCTGCCTTTGGTCCTCTGCTTTCCCTTCCCAAGCCCCCGCCTGCCTCACCTTAGAACCTGGCCACCCTTCCCTTCCCTCGGAGCTTCTCTCAGGTCCCCTTCCTCCTTGAAACGTTCTTTGATGAGGAGCAAAAGGACACCATCCTTTCGTTTGTCTGTTTGTACATCAGGTTGCTTTGCTGACCATTTTTACCGTAACCTGTTAGATAGTATCTGTGTGGTTTCAATAACGATGGCGCGAGCCCTAGCTGGCCTTCCCCTGGTAAGTGTCCCCGTCTACCCCAGGGTACGGCTCAGGCAAGCACCGAGTGGCTCTGCGTGTCCTTCGTCTCTTGCTCAGGCCTGTCATCGTTCAGGCTCGAGGAACTGACACTCAGCGGGACAGTCACCCTCCACGGGTGACCACTGCCCTCCCGTCGGCGATCCATCTCCGACGGTGGACGCGCCCTTCTCCCGAGTTTTCCACAACAGTGCTTTCCCATCGTTCCCCGCAGGCTACTTCCTGCAGAGCTGGGGGCAAGGAGTGCATTGCAGACAGAGAAGTGGAGCCACCGTGTGAGCGGTGACCCAGCTTCCGGGTCCACTCCCGGCCCTCCCGGCGTTGCACCCACAGCTCCGCCACCCCCAGGTGTGCCTCACCACCCGCAGGCCTCTCCCTCCCATGATCCTCAGGCTGCAGAACAAGGAGGATGTTTTTCTCCTTATCCCACTCTGAGCCCCACCTCCTGAGTCTTCATTTCCTGTCCCAGGATACACACGTCTCTTCCCAGAATGATTCCCGGTGGAATGTCCATTTCTTCCAGGGGAAATTCCACCATGACTTGCAGGCATATGACTGGCCCTGAGCCCCGTCCCCAAAGATGAGACACAAGCTCCGCTCCTGAATACGCCTCCCAAGCATGCAGCTCAGCAAAATTCCCTTTCACGTCTTACCCAGAGGCCTGTGCATCCCCGACCTCAGGTACTTCCTGTTCAACTTCCCTCTGCTCTGCAGCCCCAAACATACCTTTTCCGAGAAAAACACAAAACCCCAAAAAAACACAACATGTAGAAATGGGGGGGGGGCTTCCCTGGTGGCGCAGTGGTTGAGAATCTGCCTGCCAATGCAGGGGACACGGGTTCGAGCCCTGGTCTGGGAAGATCCCACATGCCGCGGAGCAACTGGGCCCGTGAGCCACAACTACTGAGCCTGCGCGTCCGGAGCCTGTGCTCCGCAACAAGAGAGGCCGCGACAGTGAGAGGCACCGCGATGAAGAGTGGCCCCCGCTCGCCGCAACTAGAGAAAGCCCTCGCACAGAAACGAAGACCCAACACAGCCAAAAATAAATAAATAAATAAATAAATAAATTTAAGAACAGTTTTTCCTTTAAAAAAAAAAAAAAGAATGAAGAAGAATTTAGGTAAGTCAGACTAAATAGCAGTATCAGGACCTTCAGGCTGAAAAGGGAGGAGAAAATGTGGGGGGAAAGGACATGCATCAGAAAGCAGTACCCTGAAGTAGAGGGAAATCAAAGGACATGTAAGATATCTGGCGAGCGAAGGTGGAGGTCTGGGAAGCAGGCTGGTTAACAACTTAGAGCAAGATTTTCAAAGAGGCCATGGCTCAGCATCTGAAATAAGTTCCTCAACAAAAGACAATGGAAAGCTGAAAATACTCATTTTAGGAAGCTTAAAAAGAAAAAAGCCACGTTCACCTAGGGACCAGAGAATGTAACGTCTATTTAAAGGACTGTCAGTCTGGGAGAAAAATGTCCTTCCACTAGAGGCAGCAAGAGCAGAGGCTCCAGTGGAATCGTAGGAGCTCAACACTCGCGGGGCCATTGTAGCAGTGGAGCCGCCATTGATGGGAGTGGAGCCAGTGGTGGTGGTAGTGATTGGTGGCCAGGTGCAGGGCAATGACTCTGAGGCTTCCCAGCCTAATGAATGATTCCCACCCAAGGGGAGAGTTGAACAAGCCATCAGAAGAGGTCTGCTGACATTGGAAGGTGGAACTGAGGTGAGATCTGGAGTCGTTACCTCTTGAGTCTTCAACTATCTCCAAGGCTGAGGAACCAGCCCTTCAGAGCTGACCCAAGTCTCTTATATTGAAAATTCCACTCTTTCCCACTTGTTCAAGCCTCTGTGCTTGGAGCCCCATTTTCTACTGGAAAGAATCTATTTCACACCTGAAGTCTTTTCAGCACTTTGTACTCTCCTCTTATAAAGATTTATGTGGGGCGGATCACCTACTTTCCTGTTCTTTTCTTGTTCTGAAAATATGTCCCTAACTTTCTTTCCTATTCTAATAGGTCTCTCTTCTTTGGAGTCAGCTATAGTGAAAAACTCTAATTCTCCTTTCGTGGTTGGAGAGAATGTGAGGTCAAGGACAGCTTCTGTTGCAACCCAGCCTTTCTTGAGGTCTGCCCCCGATGATGGCCGCTTCCAGACTGACTCAGGAGATGTCTTATGTTTGTCTAACAGGGTGAGTGTTGGGTCACGAGCAGGCCCTTTTGAGCAGGATAATGGTGACACCGAGTCAGGAGGTGTACCACTAAGACTGAATCTAGCTGCCTTCATTCTGAAAAGATATTCTAATTTTCTAAAATCCTGAGAGATGACCTTGCCCAAGGGACAGTGTAGAGTATGATTTTTCATTCTGGTGATGGCCTATTTTGTCAAATCAAGATAGTGTCATGTGCTGTGTTTAAAGTTGGCCTTAGCATGAATCGAAGTTTGGTTTCATTTAGAAGGTACTGAGTGATTGCTATGTGCCAGGCATCTCACTAAGCTCTAGAGAACAAGAGATAAAAGACGCAGTTCTCAGGAAGTTTTGGATAAGGTCTGTGTGTGTATTTGTCAATTCACTTAGCCGGGCTCTACGCTGGGCACTGACGCAAGGCAATGCACACAAAGTGGTCTTTTCCCTAGAATCATCACAGGTAAACAGTCCACTGCAACAAATTGCTCTGCTGGTGGGGAGACGAAGAATAACACCTTTAATTCCAGGAGAGTGTAAATGAGGGAGAACATTCAAGGCCACCAGGGGAGGCTGTGAGAAGGCTGAGGAAAACCCTGGTGCATGGCTGGCCAAGTACCTTGGTTTCCAGAAGACTCACTTCTCTCTCATTTCGGTGGGTCCCTTTCATTCAACTAGTATTTCCTTTCCTTTCCTGTCTGATTTCTCCTTGCATCCAGTGTCGTGTCACCTGGAGGTTATTTCTGCGCAGCCAGCCCATTCCCCTCAGGTGTCTGGAAGACTGAGTTTTGCAAAGGGTTGTTGGGCAATTTTTTGATTATCTCTCACCCTTCTGCCTTTCGTTTTCCCCCGGCTTATCTCTATCCTGTTCGAAGTGAAGGCACAGAGTTTAGAACCACGGTATCTAATTGTCAAGGAAATAGCTTATGGAGGATTGCTCCTTACAGCGGCTAATGAGGATTTGTCTGTGGCCCATGTATCTCTGAGTTTATATAGGAAATTTCAATCAATCTAGCTTTTATTCTGTTTGTGGCTCCATGACAATGATCCCATTGGTCCGTTGTGTATAATGACCAGAGTTTTATTTCTTTTGTTACTGCTTTTGGACATTTCTCAGATGTTTGATACTGTTATCTGCACGTTTTTATCATGGCTGACGAGCACTTGTATTGGTCTATCTGGATAAGTACTTCCCTGTTTGAATCTTATTTTCCTCGGTGTACAGAATTTATTGTTTTTGAACCTCATGTTTCTACTGTGACTTAAATTGTTTCTTGAAGCACAAGCAATTGGGGCAGGAACTCATTTTACTTAGTATTTAGGTACTTTTTCAGGACACCATTGTTTTCCAGGGCAGTTTCCATCTGGTAGATTGGAGATATTCATATCATGGTCCGAATTTTCCTCTAATGGGCATACACTCCATCTGCTGTTTCCTGGTTTTAACACACTCTTGTATGAATGAGTTGAAAAAGTAGTTATGCCAGAATCTTACAAAAGAACACCTGGATCAAACCCTCTCATAGTTAATACAACACATGTGAATGTGGGGCAGGGTTGAGGTGAGAGAGTCAGCCCACTGATTGCATTAAAACATCAATTGGCCGCTTTTATGATGGGGGCAGCCTCCTTTAAGTTTTTGGTAGCTGACCACATTTTACTCTGTTTCAGTGAATCAGAACAGCAGATTGCAACTAGAGGAAGTTTCAGCATGAATAAGGTAGAACTTTGACCATTATTATTACTTACAAACAAATGCTGTTTTATGAATAATGCATTAAGTCTAAAACTCTGCCTATAGGGGAAAAAAGGTTGGAAGGAAACAATCTAAAATATTGACAGTGAAGGGACCGTGGATGATATATTCTGTACGTTTTCCATTTTCACAACTTTCATCCATGTATGTATGTTGTGTGTTTAGGATAATATATGCATAGATGTTTATTAATTGATTTAGTTGGGCTCCGTGCTAGGCACTGGTGGTAAGATGATGATGAGACACAGTTTTTGCCCCAGAATTATTACAAATAAACAATTCACTGTAACAAATTACTGTAATTAATATGTGAAAATGCTTATGGGAATTCAAGAAATAAAAAGATATAAGAGCTCTGCATATATTTTGTCATGTTTATCCCTAATTATTTTATGTTTTGGATGCTATGGTAAAATGGAATTGTCATTTTTATTTCATTTTCCAGTTATTCACTGCTAGCATATACAGATGCAATTGGTGTTGTATATTGACCTTGAAAAATTCATTTATTGGACCTAGTAACTTTCTTTTGGTAAACTCTTTAGAATTTTCTATGTTCATGATCATAGAATCATCTAGTAAAGACATATTTCCTCCACATATATATGGCTAATTAGCACATGAAAAAATGCTCAAAATTACTAGTTAGCACAATAAGATGCCACTATACAACCTTTAGAATGGCTAGAATGAAAAAGATCTGCAATAACAAGTTTTGGTGAAGATGTGAAACAGTTGAAAACCTCATATGCTGTTGGTGGGAATAGAAAATGTTACAATCACTTTTATATCTTTTCATTCACTATTGCAATGTCTAGAAGCTCAAGTACAATGCTAAATTGAAACACTGAGAGTAAACATCCCCCTGCTTTTACTGATTCAATTTTTTACCATTTATTATGATGATGATAATGTTATCTGCGGGTTTTTTATAGATTTTTTAACAGCGTGAGGAAGGTTTTGCCTGTTATTTTATTCTCCTATTATTAAGTTTTCTCCTATAGTTTTGTCAAATGCTTTTGTGAATCTATTGAGATGGTCATTGTTTTTGCTTTTATTATTTTAATATATGAATTATATTAATTGAATATTGAATGTTAAGCCAGGCTTTAAATTCCATTTGCCCAAGAGGTATTCTCTTTTTATATTTTGTTCTATTTGACTTGGTACATTTTGTTAAGGATTTTCTGTATCTATCTATATATTTTTTTAAATTAATTAATTTATTTATTTATTTATTTTTGGCTGTGTTGGGTCTTCGTTTCTGTGCAAGGGCCTTCTCCAGTTGCGGCAAGCGGGGGCCACTCTTCATCGCGGTGCGTGGGCCTCTTACTATCATGGTCTCTCTTGTTGCGGAGCACAGGCTCCAGACGTGCAGGCTCAGCAATTGTGGCTCACGGGCCCAGTTGCTCCGCGGCATGTGGGATCCTCCCAGACCAGGGCTCGAACCCGTGTCCCCTGCATTGGCAGGCAGATTCTCAACCACTGCGCCACCAGGGAAGCCCACTGTATCTATATTTTTGAGGGATATTGATTTGTAGTTTATTTTTCTTTTAACAGTTTCCAGCCTGGTTTTAGTACCAGAGTGATCTTGGCCAAAAAAATGAGTTGGAAAGTAATTTTTGAAAGAGTTTGTATAAAAAGTTGTATTATTTCATCCTCAAATATGTGATAGAATTCACCAGTTAAGCCATCTGAACCTGGAACTTTCCTTGTGGGAAGATTTTTATAATTAATTTAAAAAATTGTTTTCTAGACATAGATTCAGATTTTTCTACTTCTTTCTTTATTCTGGAAATTTGTGTCTTTCAAGGAATTTGCCCATTGAATCTACATTATTGAAATTATTGGCATAAAATTGTTCATGATATTTCCTTATTATTATTTTAATGTTTGTAGGACCTATAGTGGTATCTCTTCTTTTGCTACTGATATTAATAATTTGTCCTCTCTCATTTTTTTTCTTGATCAGTCTGTCTAGAATATTATTAATTTTATTGATTCCTTCAAAAAACTAGCTTTTTGTTTTCTTTGTTTTCTCAGTTGTTTCTAGTTCTTTGTTTTTTTTCACTCTAATCTTTATTATTTCTTTCTTCTAATTACTTTGCATATAATTTGCTCTTCCTTCTCTAGCTTCCTAAAATGGAAGCCTCAACTGTTGATTTTACACTTTTCTTCTTTTCTTCTTCTTTTTATAGCCTTTGAAACTATAAACTTTCCTCTAAGCAGCATTTTTGCTGCATTCTGCAAATTTTGATACGTTGTTCTCATTATATAGTTTGAAATACTTTTTAAAGTTTCCTCATGAATTCTACTTTGCCCCATGGATTATTTAGAAGTAAATTATTTAATTTCAAATACTTGGAGTTTTCTTGAAATTTTTTTGTTGAGTTATAATTAAATTTCATTGTAGCCAGAAAAAGCACTCCGTAAGATTGCAATCTTTTGAAGTATATTAAGACTTGTTTCAGTCAGCATATCCTCTACATTTGTGAACCTGCTATATGAATTTAAAAGAATATATATTCTGCATTTCTTGGGTACAGTGTTCTGTAAATCACAATGAGCAAAAGTGGTTGATAGTTTCATTTAGCTCTTCTAGCTCCTCAGTTATTATTATTATTATTATTTTTTCTGTCTAGCTAGTCTATCAATTACTCAGAGGTATGTTAAAGTCTTCCTGATTGTGGGTCTGTTTATTTCTCTGCCAAGTTTTACTTGATTATGTTGAAACTCTGTTATTATATGCATAAATATGTATAATCGTAAATTGCTATATTTCTTAATGTTTTTGCCGTTATGATGTTTCTCTCTTTATCTCCAGCAAGATACCTTATCTTGAAGTCTATTTTGTCTCCTGTTAATATAGCTGCTCCCATTTTCTTGTGCTGAATGTTAGCATGCTATATTATTTTCAGTCCATTTACAGTTAACCTATTTGTTCCTATGTATTTAAAGAGTATCTTTTATAAACAGTATATAAATGGTTGCTTTTTTTATTCAATCTGAAAATCATGCCTTTTCATTGGAATATTTCATCAATATAAATTTGGTGCAGTTATTGAAACAGTTGACTTTACGTTTGCCATTTTGCTATTTATTTTCTTTGTTTCAGATCATCTGGGTTTTTTTGTTTGTTTGTTCCTCCTCTCCTACCTTTTTTGTGTTAATTAAATATTTTCTAATATTTTGCCTTAGTTCCTCTGTTGGCTTTTTACTCTCAAGCCAATTCATGCATTTTTATAATGGTTGTTCTAGAGGTTAATACAATACATACATCTTTAACTTATCCCAATTTATTTAGAGTTCATGTTCAATTACTTCAAGTAAAGCATAGTAATCTTGCAACAGTATATTTTCATTTCCCTGGCCTTCCCACCACCCTTAGTGTTAGTGTTTCTGGTACTCATTATTTCTTCCTGCAAATCTGAGTAGCCATCTGATGTCATTTACCTTCAGCCTCAAAAACTTCCTTTAGTGTTTCTAATAGTACAATTCTGCTGGTAATGAATTATCTTAGTTTCATTTGTCTGGCTATGCCTTAATTTCTCTCTCATTTATGAAGCATAAATTCTTTGGATACATAATTCTTGGTTTTCAGTTTTTTTCTCTCTCCAGCAGCTGAAATATGCCATTCTAATTTCGTATGGCTTCCATTATTTTTGATGTGAAGTCAGTCGGTAATCACATTACTATTCTCCTATATGTAACATGTCATCTTTCTCTGGCTGCTTTAAAGATTTTCTGTTTACCTTTGACTTTCAGCACTTTGACTATAATGGTTTATCATTCCTGGGGTTTACTGAGTTTCCTGGAGTTATAAGTTAATGTTTTCCACAAAATTTGGGACGCTTTAGGTCATTATTTCTTTAAAAACTTTTCCTGGTCCTTTCTCGCCTCTCCTTTTCTATCATTCCAATTTGAAATCATTCCAGTTTCTATGCTGTATCTCTTGATGGTGTCCCATATATCTCTGATGCTCTGTTCATTATTCTTCAATTCTTTTTCTCTTTGTTCTTCAGATTGGATAATTCCTATTAATCTCTTTTTAAATTCATTGATTCTTTCTCCTGACACTGCAATCTGCCTTTAAGCCCATCTAGTGAATTTTTTATTTCAGTTATTGTGCTTCTGAGCTCTGGAATTTCAATTTTTTATGGTTGTCATTTCTCAGTCAAGATTTTCTAACTGCTCATTCATTAAGACCATTTTTCTTGAATTATTTGAACATTTTATAATAGCTGATTTGAAGGCTAATTGGGCCAACATCTGGACCCAATTAGAGTTGGTTTTTATTGACTTCTTTGTTTTTCCTGAGTATGGGTCACATTTTTATGTTTCTTAGCATGTTTAGTAATTTTTGTTTGAAAAGTGGACATTGTAGAAAATACAATGTTTTGACTCTGGGTTCTGTCATATTACTTAGAGTATTTTTGTTATTGTTATTGTTGTTTTATTAGGCAGTTAATTTGCTTGGAGTCAAACTGAAAACTTTGTGTCGCCTGTGCTGTGTAGTTGTTGATAATTCCATTCAGTTCTTCTGACTTCCAGCTGCTGAATATTTAAATTGACTCTTGGTAAATCCAGAGAACTCACCCAAAACAGCTCTGTCTCTTAAGGCTAGATTCCTTTCTGGCCACTGCTTGCTTTTTTGATGCCTCTATCAGATTCTCCCCCATAGATGCACACTTTAGTGAGCAACCAGTGACTGGGCAAAACTTATGCTCAGATTTTCTGGCTTCAGTCCTTTTGCCATTCTCTTGCTTATAGATTTCCCCCTTAAAATTTCCCCTGTGCTCTCTTCTCTGGTATCTTGAGCCTGTAAGGTGCCTGATGTTTTCCATCACCCTAGCCAGTCAGGGAACATCTTCAGGCAAGATAACTATAAACTCCCAATTCTTCCTTCTTCTAGCTGCAGTTTTTTTTTTTTTGGCTGCGTCAGGTGTTAGTTTGGATCTTTCATTGTGGCACGTGGGCTTCTCTCTAGTTGTGGTGCGTGGGCTCCAGAGCACGCGGGCTTAGTTGCCCTGCAGCATATGGGATCTTAGTTCCCCGACCAGGGATCGAACCTGCGTCCCCTGCATTGGAAGGCAGGTTCTTAACCACTGGACCACCAGGGAATTCCCCTAGCTGCAGTTTTTTAAAAGCAAACTTTCCTCTGGCTTCTCTCTTCTCTTGGATGTTTCCCTATTCCTATAAATAATTGTTTTTTATATTGTGTACAGATTTTATAATTATTATCTATGGGAGGGTTCACATAGCCACCCTCCTCCACCATCATTACTAGTAATGCCTGTGTTTATGTCTTTAGTCTTTATCTTCTTTATGGTACTGTGAACTCCATGAGGGCAGGTAAATCCTTTGTTTATTTTTGTCCGTCCAGGATTTAACACAGAATAAATGCTTAATAAATATTTGCTATATGGTTAAATAAAAATTCAGACTTCTACCATAATCATGCAATGAATCCCTCATTTGTGCATCCGCAAATATTTGCTGCTTTTATTTAATTCTCATAGTCCCAGTCACAGGGTCTGTCCCTTGAGGAAATAGACCTCTTTTTTTTTAAACAGACTATTTGCAGTCTAGGACAACAAATGTGGGTACTATATTTATTAAGTGAAGTTTTCTTGTAGAGAATAAGATAATTCAATAAGAGAAAAAGGGAATAAACCAATAAGAGAATAAACTATAAGTGAATCACTTTGTTTCAACTTCTAGAGAAAGGAATATGTCACCTGTGAGTATTGCCAGTGGCCTTGGAGATTCTCAGAGTCGTTTTACTTCTCGCTTAAGGCTTACTTTAATGCTCAGACTCTAAATACTGTAATTTCCTTGAGTGAGAAGTAAGCCCCCCTCTAATCTCCAGGTGTTCGGCCTACAACCAAGACCACAACATCTAGGCACCAACCAACTTAGGAATCAGATGCATTTTACTTAGGTCAGGTGCACACTAAACAAACAAAAAACCCCCAAAAACTTCCCTCTATATGGATAGCTGGTGTCTTTTAGATTGAAGCTGTTTTGGTTTTTTAAATTTCTTGTTATTTGTTTTTTCACCTCATTGATGGCTGCATTCCTATTTTGGACAGAGCTGACTATCTACCAAGCATGTAATACCATTAGGGGACCTGGATTTAGAGGCAGTGTATCTACATTAAATAGAAGAAATTATTATTACAGTTTTGTACTTTTGGATGTGATCCCTAATTTGCTTTCTGCTTTAAGGTACTGACATGAAGAGTTCTATATAGGTGCTACTGGCTACATGTTGGGAATGTTATATATTTAAACAGTTTGCAGTTAATTAAGAGTATTGACTTGGAACTAAATCAGTGTTCTCACACAACATCTGTGCTCTCCTCCGATCTGTCTATGTATTTAGATGGCGTCTATCACCGTGGTATCTAAGCGCTCAGAAAATCTAACTAGGCTAATTTCAATTTCCTCTGTGAGAGAGAAGGATCTACCTCTCTTCATCACCCTCTCTGCCAGAGCCTTCTTGAAGGGAGTCATTATTATTCCTCAAAGAGAAAGGCAGTTGAAAGAGAGCCTCAAGCAAGAAACAGCATTTTGCACCTTCCTTGAAAGTTGGGGATTTGGCTTCTGGAAGTGTTTTCAGCTTGTAAACAGCACCAGAAAAGCAAAAGGGCAGTCAGTGCTAAAGAGGCTGTGAACATGATAAAGAAGGAGGAACACTGGAAATTTCCTTGCAAGCTCTGGCTTAAAGAATGTGCTGGTAGATGGAGCTTGACTGTACACTCACAATGTCCTAAGCTATCACCTCCTGACAGACGCACAGCTTTTATTTACCAAAGAAGCAGAAAGGCAGTGTTCTCTTCCCAACAATGAACAAGTGCTCTTGTTCTCCTGTCTGTGGGTCTCTGTTAACATTCCGACATCTTAATTTCTGTGTTGAGGAAAACTGCCTGATTTCATTGGTTTTCAGTGCCTTGCCTGCAGCTAGACGTATGGATAAGGCAGCAGCAAAATCATTATGAGCTCCATTTTGCGGTTTTAACACACATGGGCTACTCTTCAGGAGCCAGTGCAGAGGAATAAATGTGTGTACAAGCAGAGGATTGCAGTCACAAAGCAGAGCTTGTTAGGTGGGAATGAGAAAGGATCAGAGATGACTGAACGTGTTTGCCTGACCTGGGTGGGCAGCTCTTGCGATGGAGTGTGAAGGAAAGAGAGGGAGGTTAAAAAAAAAACAAAACCACCAACATCGCCACTTCACCTTACCTCAGTTAGAGATCAAAACCAATGTGGCTAGTTGTTCCCATGCTTCTTAATGTCAAAGTTGTTTTTGTTCTCTTTTTGTTTGCAATTTGTGTTATTTAGAGTATCCAAGAAGGTGGTGGGGATGCTTGGCTGGGGATGCTGAGATCCAGTTCACTGAAAATGAAGGAATTCAAAACTGTACTCCTTCTGGTAAGAAGAATTAAAAGGATCGTGGCAGTATGTGGGGTGTAGTCTAGAAAGGCTGACACTAGGATTGATAGGGTGGCAGCGTTTGAGACTGTGACTCACCTCCAAGCTCCTGTTGCTGCTTGGAGAGGCATCCTGGAGCCTCTGTGCACATCTGTCTGGAATCATTTTAAAGCTATTAGTAAGTGTCCAGCATTAGAGAGATTTTACAACCTAAGGATGTGCCAGACTGTGACAAGAAAATGACTGCTGGCCAAAGCCAGTCCGTGACCCCAACATTTTCAAAGGCCTGGCCTTGGGGTGAAGGCATCGTTCCAGAGCTATCATTATGGAAAGTAGCACCATGGATAGGAATGTGGAAATGACGTGTGAGTGACCACACGGGAAGAGGGGAGCTCAGTCCATCCTCTACCCCTTTTCTCAGATTCACTTAGCAACATCGTTAGCTGAAAATGTTCTAGGAAGTTCCCCTAAATGGATGAGCCGTTTCACAGCCTCACTCTCGAAATGAGCACAAAAATGGTTTTTAAGCTTAGGTACTGGCCCGACTCATCTGACCTTCCAGATCTGGGAAACTGGGGCTAATTTCAAGCTTTCTCTGGGAGAGTGTGAATTCCCTCTTGAGTTGCTTCTCTACCCAAAGTCCCTGTAGAAATATATTTGTGGGGATGCGCCATCATCATGAGCTGTAAAGTGTAGGATAGTCCAACTTCTCTCTGCCAGAGACTCACTGGATAATCTTGCCTGTGTCTTTGACTTTTTTAATCTGTAAAACAGATTACACTTGGATCCTCTGTTCTGTTTGTGGGGTGACAGTACGGGCAGTATTTAATCTGGGCCATAAATCTTTGGGACTATTTAATTTTCAGCTTTTCTACCATGTGATGCAACTACTACTTGATATATTTAGGCGACAAAATGCTTTTGGAGTAATTCAATGAGTCCTTCAAGATGAAAAAAAAATGTACCAGATACGTTTCTAAGGCCATGTAAGGATGGGGGCAAGAAATAGTTTCAAGATTCAATAGGGTATGAAGATGCCAAGCAAATAAAACCCTCTTTCCCACGTGAGTTTGAAACAGCTTGAGAGATAAGATTAGAAGTATGGCAGGAGACCAAAATATTACCTTTCTACCCTGATGTTGGGGAATATGGTTTATACCTTCAGGGAGGAAGGCTGTGTAATAGAGAGACCCAGAATTAGAGAGACTTTGGAATAGATCGTGTTGGTTGGATCACCACTATCCCCTACACATGGGAGGCTGCCCTGTAAAACGTGGGGAAAGGAGAAGCAGGGCAAATATTTGCTTCCTATGGACGACTCGCTCTCAAGAACAGGAAGAGAGGAAAAGTCTGGGAAATATGCCCTGTTTCATCTTCCCAACTCATTCCCAGATCACTGATTCCACCCTCCTACCAGCGGAAGGGTGGGGAACAGGGTGGAAAGAGGCCAGGAGTGTATGTGTCCTCCATTTGGAAGGAAACGTAAAGAATGGAAAAAAAGCATGGCCTCCTACCATTAGGTGGTCTTGGAGGGTATCTGTGTATTTTCAAGAAGACCTTTTGTTTTTATAGCTCCCCCAGAGGAGGCAGTGTTGACTAATTCCTAACCACCTTCTAGGTCAGCTTTGGTGAGATATCTCAGTCTTTCCTGGGATTTTAAAACAGCATCAGGAGAAGGCATTCAATCAACTCACCCCAGTGTTATATTCTTGGATTTTTATTGCTATGGTATGTTCAAAGTTTTTTATTCTTTACTGAATTTTGGAGGGCAGGACCACGTTTATCTGGGTGAGAGAAAGAAAAGCTTCATTCTCGATTTTACCACAGTGGCAATGATCCTCTCTGAAGTTGTACTCATTTATATGGAACTTCAGGAATCATTCATTCATTTATTCATCTATCATTTAAATTCAATAAGAATTCACTGAGTTTTTTCTAGGTACTGGGCACCATACCAGGCAGCAGGAAAGCTAAGTCAATTCTGTTTATACTAAGGATGCTAAGTAAGGGATATAGGTAGTCCTGGAGGAGCTAGGACATTACTTTGGCCAGCAGCCCACCACATAATAATGTGTCTATCTATCTCCTTTAGATCCTGGTATGCACTGGGGTTTGTGGTTGGGAGACATAAATATCTTGATTTGATTCCTCCATATAAAGTATGTCAGTTAGATATGTAATGCTTAGATATTAACGTCTGCCCTCCAAAAGATGTGTACAAGAATTTTCATAGCAGTTTTATTTATAATGGCCCCAAATTGGAAACAACCCAAACGTCCATCAACAGGTTAATGGAGTGAAATAACACTCAGGAATAAAAAGGAACAACCAACCAATACATGTAACACAGATGAATCGCGAACCATTATAACATTAGGCTGAGCGAAGGAAGCCAGATTAAAAGAGCACATGCAACCTGATTCGACTTATGTGAAGTTATAGAATAGGCAAAAATTAGTTATAGTGATAGAAATTAGAACACTGGTTGCATCTAGAGATCGGGGGTGGGGAGATTAATTACAAAGGGGCATGAGGAAGCTTAGTGGAACAATGGAAATGTGCTGTGTTTTAATTGCAGTGTTTGTTACACAGCTGTATGCGTTCATCAAAACTCACAAAATGGCACACTTCCTGTGTGTGTATTTTATTATGTATAAATTATACCTTAAAAGTGTAAAGAAAAATATACAAAAGGTGCAAATTGATTAAGGAATAAATGCACAGTCAAACATATTTTAAAAAATGAAATCCATCAGAAACATTTCAAATGTTTCCTGTTATTTGAACTGTACTAATTTTTTTACAATTTATATAAGCCATGATTTGGAATATCAAAATACAGAATGTTTTTCTTCCTATTACCAAACTTCTGGGGGAAAAGTTATATTACAGAAATGGAATACACTAGGAAAAAAACATGCTTCTTTTTAAATATTTATCTTAAAAGGTAAAGAAAACTATGGACTGGCATAATTAGAGAGAACACATGTGAGTCTTTATATGTCCACATCTATAGGTGATTCTGTTTTCAAATAAATTTAAGTGATAGTAATTGCCTTTGTGTGTGAGTTTGTAAATGTGTGTATGGGTACGAAGCCACACAGATAAATAAAAGAGGAAGCAAAAGAGGAAGCATAATTAACATAATTTGAAAAACTGGAAGAAATTATTTCAAGTATGTCAAATTATTGTCATTTATGAAAAGAAGATATATTATTGGTTATTTTCATGTGTATTAATTGGCATTCAAGCCATCTGTATCATTTACTCATATGTATGTAATGGGGATCATAAATATCCCTCTAACAGCCAGAAAAGAGCCATATATCAGGAGAGATGACAATCTTGGGGCTATCATTCAATGACTTGGTATTAAAGGCTGAGCATTTTCTTGAGGTTATTAGAGTTTTACTTTAAACTTCTTTTACAGTTACATACAGTCGCACTTAAACACATTGTTTTAATGGATTTTTAAAGCCCCCTACAAAAACTCACTCTAAGTATAGTGAATGAATGTCTAGCTATGGTGAAGTTTATTCCAAAAACTGTAGTTAGTTTTTGAGCTTTTAATACTATACTTTGTTCTAGAACACCGGTCAAATTTCAGTAGACTAGGAAATAAAAATGGAAATTGTCATGAACCCTTTCAGCTTCCATATCACAACTTTTTTCTCCAATATTTGTGCACACGTTTCTTGAAATTCACAGAAGTGTCTCAGTTCTGATACTAATGAAAGTCAGAAACTTTCATTTTGATAGTTGTGTCAATATGTCATACCAAAACAGAACTACCAAAAGGTGCTTTTAAATGAAATTGCATCTTAAAAGAAAAGAAGGGTGTGGTTTGATTTGTTTCAGCCCAGCCTGGGAGTGGTAAGGAAGAACGAACCCTGCGGGGGCCCAGGGCAACTTCCTGTGTGGTCTCTGTCAACTCACCTGGTTTCTGCGACTTCTCTGTGCGCCCTCATGTCCGGCTGGGGCTGTAGTGGTGCTGGGGCCATAGTGGTCTCACAGGAGACTGCTGGTTAGCGTACCTCATGGCAGGCAGGGCGAACCATGGTCGTATTCGGAAACAGAGATGAATATTTCTCTAAGCAAAATGAAAACACAGACTTAATAGCATTCTCACCATGATCTGTAATAATTTGTTCAAGTGCGTGCTTACACTCCTCTGATCTGTGAAGCGTACTTGTAGCTCCAGACCACCATTCTAACCAACTGGAAGATACGGGGGACGTTATTCCTTCACCCTGATTACAGAACACCCGTCGGTTTTGTTTGTACAGTTCTATCATTCACCTTTGTCAACAGGAGAGTTGGAATCTGTGTCTTTAAGAAGGAGGGCTGTTTCTGATTTGGTGAGAAGAATAGACACGTGACCTCTCACTTCTGATGTTGAGCTCTGAGTTCAGTTAGAGTTTGGATGTGACTTGCTGAGGGTCCGATGGCTTCTCAACCCTGCCTGTACATTGGAATCACCTGGGGAACTTTTAAAAAATTATGGATGTCCAAGCCCCACCCCCAGAGAACTCTTTTAATTGGTCCAGGGTGGAGCTTGGGCACCAGTAATTTTTAAAAAGCTCCCTGGGTGATCTTAATGTGTACCAGGGTTGAAAGCTACTGGTTTACAGCAAGATAGTCTCGGCCATACAGCAGTAGAAAAAAGGGGGCCTGGGACTGAGTGTGACAGGGTACAGGAAGGTTTATGGGGCTTCTATAACTCTAGCAAACATCTACAGTGAGGTTCTGGAGGTACGAACATGAATTAGCCAGGGCTCTGCCCCCAGGGGCCCATCTCATGGATCGTGAGGGAGGGAGACTCATAAGCTCATGACTACAGTAGAGGGTGTTACATGCCATCCGGGCAGGGGTGGGAAGGGACACCAGGCTTTGTCCACAAGTGACAGGGAAGTGAAGCATCCCTGGGTAGTATCCAAGCAAAAGCCGAAGAAACCACTCTTACTTAACTGAATCTTCCCTTAAACACTCTGGTTTACATTATTCATTCATCTGATCTTCACAACCACCCTGAGAAGTAGTTATAACCTTGCTGTGGACTGCATGTTTGTGTCTTCCCCAAGATTCATATGTTGAAACCCTAAGCCCCCAGTGGGATGGTATTGGGAGGTACGGCCTTAGAGTTTATTCTCTCTCCCATGTGAGGACACAGCCATCCAGGAACAGGGTCCTGGCCGGAAGCCCATCATCTGGAACCCTGATCTAGGACTGCCAGCCTCCAGAACCACGAGAAATTCATTTCTGTTGTTTAAGCCACCCAGTCTACAGTATTTTGTTATAGCAGCCCGAGCTGGCTAAGAGAGGCCTAGAGTCATACTGGACAAGTGAAGATACGGAAATACAGTTGTTGAGGACGTGGTTGACGATACAGCATCTGAGGTAGAGACGGTAATGATTCCACAGACCCTGACTGGGTATTTCACACTGCACGGCCTCGTGCAGTCCTCACTGTACAACCCTGTAAAATGTGTATTATTATCACTACCTTTTATAGATGCACAGACTGAGGCCCCATCTCATGAAGGAACACGCCCAAGAGCACGTAACTCCTATTAAGTGCTGAAGCAGGGTGCGCTCGCTCCCCACTGCTGCTGTAACAGATGGCCACAAACCTTATGGCTTAAAACAACACAAGGACATTGCCTTACGGTCCAGGAAGGTCAGAAGTCTACAGTGGGTTGGCAGGGCTGGTTCCTCCTGGAGACTCTAGGGGACAATTTATTTCCTTGACATTTCCAGCTTCTAGAGGCTGCCTACCTTCCTTGGTTCCTGGCACCTGCCTGCATCTTGAAAGCCAGCAGCACGACCTCTTCACACCTCTCATCTCTCTCTGACCTCTGCTTCCCTCATCGCATCTCTGACTCTGACGTTCCTGCCCTCTCTTGCCCTTATGAGGGCCCTTATGATTAGATAGGACCCACCCAGATAATCCAAGATAAATCTCTCCATCTCCAGATTTTTAACTTAATCACATCTGCAAAGTTCCTTTTGCCCTGTAAGGTAATAATACATTCATAGGTTCTAGAGATTAGGATGTGTTTGTCTTTGTGTGGGGGTATATGGGGGGGACATTATTCTCCCTACCACACAGGGACAAACCCAGACCCAGGTGTGATCGCAAAGCCCTTAATCCCTGGATAATACTCCTTGCCCCCTTTTCCAACACACACACACACACACACACACACACACACACACACACACACACACAGGTCTAGAAATGAAATTTCTTGACTTCCCCAAAGTGGAATCTTTCCCCTTTCTCATACTGTTTGATACTTTCAGACAAAAAATTCATGGCCTGAGTCATTGGGATAATTGTCCCAGTGTCCCTTTTCATCAAGAATGTGGGTGCATAGCTATTATAATGGGAGGAAGCTGGATCTAACACAGGAACTTTTGCAGCTAAGATTTTTAAAGTTTTGGGGTCCTTAAAAGGAGATGGCTCTGTCCTTGGCCTTCATTATAGCAAATACATGTACATTCCAACCAATATCTATCTAGTGCTGCTGGGACTCAAATGTTTTCATTAATGACCCAAAATGTCTCTTCTTGTCACATCTCCCTAACATTCAGAAACAACGCCTGCCACACCTGGGGTGTTTTTTGACGACTGTGGCTGAATGACACTTGCAATCTTCTTTCTGAAGTTGAAGGTTTTAATCAAGAGGAGAGGCCAGAGACTAAACCTGGCTTCTGACACTGTTGAACCTTCTCAGCCCAACACCCTGAGCTTCTCTGAGACGAAGCCAGACCTCGCTTGAATCAGTGCAGAAGGAGCAACTTTGCCCACTGCCAGAAAGGGAGTTATAATATTTATAAGAATGTTAAATACATTTTCCATGACTGTCAGTAATACGTTCTTGGGCTTTCATAATGCAGATTTCGAAGGAGTGGATTTCGTTGAGAATACTTCAGACAATAGTCAGAGGCACCGGAGGTTAATTCAGTGTGTGGGTGATACAACACTCAACAGCAGTCATTGCACAACGGGTGATTAGAAACAAGTAGTGAGTGAGTTAACTGAAGAGGTCTCCCTGATACTCTACTATAGTCTATTAAGTTTCCATTTTTCATACTGAGTTTGCATCTTTGGAGACCTCTATCATGGGGTAGATGAGTTTTTGTGATTGCCACCTCCCCACTGGCTCTCAGCCAATGTTAAGTGGTAATAACCCACAGACGAGCAAGGGGTTAACAAGCACTTTAATTCTCACATGGGTTTACTGACTCAAAAGTAGATTTGACTGTTGGAAAGGATCAGACAGCAAGCACTGTGTGTACTGCTGTGAAGGCGCCGTAGCCGCAAGAGTGGAGCACACATCTCCATGGATGATGCCGGGGGACTTGCTGGGGACCGGGTTTGAGGCCTTGGGCAGGTCTGTGTAAGCAAGTTGAGCTCCTGATTCTGTTTTTTCAGCCTTGCCCCTAGTGCAGCAGTAGATTCTACCCATTTCTCAGATATAGTTAATATTCTCCCTCTTCCAGATGGTGTTTATTGATCCCACTAAACTACAGCCTTCTCGTCCACTGCTGGATTCTCATGGCACTTTATCTGATTGACTCTCTGTATTCATTTGCTCGGGCTGCCAAAACAGAGTACCACAGCCTGGAGGGCTGACACAACAGAAATCTACTTTCTCACAGTTCTGGAGGCTAGAAATCTGAGGTGAAAGGGTCAGCAGGATTGCTTTCTTCTGAGGTCTCTCTGTTTGCCTTGTAGATGACCGTCTTCTCCCTGTGTCCTCACATGGCCTTCCCTTTCTCTGTACCTGTTTGTCCAAATTTCCTCTTCTTAATAGGACACCAATCATATTGGATTAGGGCCCACCCATGTGACCTCACTTTAACTTAACCACTTCTTTAAAACCATATATCCAAGGATGTGGAGAAAAGGAAACCCTCCTACACTGTTGGTGGAAATGTAAATTGGTGCAGCCACTATGGAAAACAGTATGGAGGTTCCTTAAAAAAATTAAAAATAGAGCTACCATATGATCCAGCAATCCCACTCCTGGGCATAAACTCTCCTGAGTTTCCAGAGAAAACTCTAATTTGAAAAGATACATGCACCCCAGTGTTTATAGCAGCACTATTTACAGTAGCCAAGACATGGAAGCAACCTAAATGTCCATCCACAGTTGAATGGATAAAGAAGATGTGGTGTGTATATATACAATGGAATATTACTCAGCCGTAAAAAAGAATGAAATAATGTCATTTGCAGCAACATGGATGGACCTAGAGATTATCATACTGAGAGAAGTGAGACAGAGAAAGACAAATATCATAGGATATCACTTACATGTGGCATCTAAAAAATGATTCAAATGAACTTATTGACAAAACAGAAACAGAATCACAGACATAGAAAACAAGCTTATGGTTACTCAAGTGGAAGCGGGGAGAGGATAAATAAAGAGTTTGGGATTAGCAGATGCACACTACTATGTATAAAATAGATAAACAACGAGGACCTACTGTAGAGCACAGGGAATTATATTCAGTATCTTGTAATAAACTATGACGGAAAAGAATCTGAAAAGGAAAAAGAAAAAAAAAACCCTATCTCCAAATACGGTCACATTGTGAGGGACCAGAGGTTAGGACTTCGACATATGAACCTGGTAGGGGCGGGGACACAATTCAGCCAATAACACTCTCCCAGCCCTTCTCTCTTTCAGCCGTGGCGTATATACAGCTGCTTATTCACTTCTGTGTCTCCTCCGTTAGACGCCCGCAAAGAAGGGGAGAGGGAGGGGGGAAGGGGGAGAAAGACAGAGGTTAGGTTAAAGAGGCGTGACCCACACTCTTCAGATGGTAAACAACCATGCAACAGAACAGAAATAAAGACCAACGGTCTATAAAATAGCAGACTGTGCAAGTGTACGTAGCTGAGGAAAAGTCTTCAAACTTATCAATGACCCAACTGGAAAAAAATGTCTGCCAGAGCACCTGGCCGCCCTGCTGGAGGATGTTACTACCAAAACTGAAGGGAGCAGGCTTTTGTGTGATCCTGGGTGGCGAGTGGCGTGTTTGTGTGAGAAGAGACGTGGTCTATTTGGCCTGAAACTGTCACCCAGAGAAGGCGTTCGGTAACAAGAAGCCCATCAGACGTTCCCTGAGCTCTGCGATGACTCTCGTGTGTTTCCTGTGTTTGCTCTGGTCCCTCTGGAGGCCCTGTGCAAAGCGGGACTTTTTGTTGCTTCATCCAACTGTGCAGTCCTGTGATGTGGCCTCTCCCAGTCACCCTGCTCCACCGGGCAGTGTTTCAAGGGATCAGGAAACCGTTTTCCATCCCAGGAGCCAGCCTCCAAGTTAGAAAGTTCTGTGGTTTGGTTTGGATTTCACTCATCCCTACAGAGAACTGAGTCTGCCAATCTCTACATACATGTCAGCATAAATAGCAACAGATGTACCTTCGACATGTAAAATCGCCATAAAATATAACAAACTCTGTTTTTCCATTTGGGATGAGTCATTAAGCATATGTTTGTGATCCTCTTTCATTGGCAGATCTGAGGCACACATTTTACCTTGCAGAAGACCAAGAGCTCTTTCTTTTTCAGGGGTTCCTTCCTGTCTCGAGAACTGATTCTTCGGCAACGCCTTGGTCTGTTTCTGTGGGTATCTTGAATCAGCCCGTGGAAAACGTATGGAATTTTCTTTACGTGAGCTGCATGGCGTGCCTGAGCTCTGCCCTTGGAACTATTCTTGGCCAGAATATTTGAAAACCCGGTCTGGTGCTCAGAGGGCTGTTCATGTGATTCCTCAGTGGCTGGCCTCTTGCAGTGGAATATGCTGATTTCAGGAGAGTTTGTTTGGTTTCTGATACTTCAGAGAGAGACACGTGGCGCTTGGCAGGGCTGCAGGCAGGGAATACAGGAGTTGAGGAATTGGTGGATGTTATTTTGCAGAGGGAGTAGGAGGGTCTTTTGTTTGTTTCTTGTCTTGTATGAAAGAGTTGTCTGAAAGTCTTTGCTGTACTTAGGTCTCTGAAAGTCAGCCATCCTGGAGGAATTTTGCCTCCTATCAAACTTAGTATTTTCTGGGAATTAAAATTTTTCTCTTCTAAAAGAAGGATTAAAATTTTTATTGTGAAAGATTTTGAAAATGCACAAAATAAGGAATATAATATAGTTCATATACTTATCATCCAGATTTGATAGTCAACATTTTGTCACACTTGCTTTATTTATTCCATTTATCTTGCTTCTTTCTTTCATTCGTTCATTTTTTTTTTCTTTCTTTCTTTTTTTTTTTGTTTCTTTTAAGTACTTTTTAAAAATAAATTCTGACATCATATCAGATGACTTCTGAGTCCTATGCATAAGGGATTTCACCCTTATGCATCTCCAAATAAAGACGTTTTATTACAGACATGATAGTATTATTATAACCAACAAAACTAACAGAAAAATTCTTAACATCATCATATGCCAAGTCTGTATTCAAAATTCCTGGATTACCATAAATATATCATTTTATAGTTGGTTTGTTCAAGCCCAATCTAACTGACGTCCACTGATGTATTTGGGCGTTTTTGTCTCCTGAGCCTCTTCTATTTTTGAATAGTCCCCTTGTCTTTGTTTAGGCTTCCCCAAAAGTAGACCTTAAGATAAGGACCAGGGTGCAGGTATTTTATTTGGGAGGTAGTGCTAGGAAGCAAAAGTGATAGAACAAGAAAAGGGAGACAGAAAAGGCCAAGAAAAGATGCACCGATGAGCAGGTTATGACTGTGGGTAACGGGGTTTAAATGCTGCAGGGGATACTCTGAGGAAGGGGGTAGCAAGCTTCTCAGAGTTGTCCCACCAAAAGTTGAGGAAAGTGGGGTCTTTATCCCCTGACTCTCACCCCTCATGTGTTACTTCTGGGTTGCCCTGCTCAGCGGCTGGGCGAGCTCCTGTGATACCAGAAGAAGGCCTGAGACAGAGAAGCAGAGAGCACCAGGTGACCCTGGAGGACCTTGCCAACATGGACAGGAACGGTCCTCCAGCGTGGGTGGGTAAGAGCCAGCCACACCTCCCCTTTCCTCTCTTTTTTTGGTGCCATTGACTTGTAATTCTGTAAAAATGTTCCACATTCTGGACATGACCTACTGTTTCCTTGTTGGTATCTTAGCCTCGGTCCTCTCTCCCCCCATGTTTCCTGTGCACTGGAAGTTAGATCTAAAGGCTTGATTAGGGTCCATTTCAATGTTTCAGCAAGAGAACTTACAGTCGGTGTTCTTTCTACATATTTGATGGGGAAGTTCCTGGGTAGTTTGCATCAAGGGAGCGTGAGCCCTTACTTCACCTTGGTGGCCCCTTACGGAAGAAGGTACCTTAGAGATTCCTAGTCTAGCACTTATTTTATGGGAAGGGGAATTGATGACCAGAGGGATCACTGACCATCTCTCTGCCACATACTCTTCTCACACTTATTTCACATTCGTCATGTATCTGATACCTTCTTGCAATCTCTCCCCTACCCTGGGCATTGCACTGGAACTTCCTCCTCTATTTCTCCTACTCAGTGGCCTCCCTGTTGCCTAAATCCTATGGATGCTCCGTTCTCATTCTATATGCTATCTCTGCAGCGCTTAAAATTAATAACCACACTATCCTTCTTAAAAATAGTTGCCTTGCTTGTCCCCTCTGATCTCACTCTCCAATCTTTCTAATTAATCCCTCTTAGTCACATCCGTTTGCCTCTAAAAGGTAAGGATTTGCTAAGATTTGAGAGATACCTGCCAGATATACTACAGTTTAAAAGAATATTCCATACCTAATGAAAAGAGGATTCTAAGAACTAATATATAATTCCTATACTTGTGAGAATGTCAGAATATTAAGGCAAGTGGGTAGAGACAATTCTGTCAGTCCCTGATAATGCTTCCCGGCTTGGAGAGATGGGAACAGAGACATGAGCGGACCACAGAAAAGATGGGACCGTACTGCCAGGAGTCTATTCCCTCCCTGTGGATCTGCAGTGGGCACCAAGCCAGCAGAATGCTCAGTGTTCACAGGTCCCACAGTGTTTTCTCAAGGTTGAGAGAGTGATTTGGAAGCAGGTTAATAAAACAGATGACAAATTTGAGACAATCTCCAAGGAAACAATGTTACAACCTTAGATCAGCTGCAACAAGCAAGAGTCATTGAGTAAAGAAAATATCTGACCAACCAAGTGACACGCCTGGGTGCTAAATAACAGAATAGCTGAAGTTTCCACTCACACGGTAGTAGGTGAGCAAAAAGCAACCTGAGGACCCCCACTTCCTTCCTTCTCCCTCCAAGTGCTGGCCCCAGTGAAGGGGTTTCTATTTATATCTATCAAAATTCAATGGACAGAATTGTCCATGATCTTAGCTCCTTCTCTAACTTCCTCGGGAAAATGAGTGAATAAAATGATACTTAACTCTACAAGCTCCAGCCCCCACCCCTATGTTAAATCCTAGCAAATGAGAGTTTTGGAGATTTGACTTTCTCTATATTGATGGTAAATTCAGTGTTACAAGGTCCTACCTCCAAGGTGAGATTGAAGCAAAAAGCAGAAGCTTAAGACCTAGAAAAATTATACAATGCAAAAGGAGAAAATGAGCCTAACACGCAAAAAAAAAGAGAGAAAAGAGAGATAAAAAGCAAAATTTGAAGTAAATTTTACATCAGAAGGTATAATGAAAAATATACAACTCCATCACACTCCTAAGAAAAGGAAAGGATAAATGAATCTATTAAACAAGAGATGGGAGAAGATCACAGAATGAAAAGGGAACTGCCACAGGTAAGTAAAAAACAAAGGGGAGAATAATGTTATTATAGAACTAAAACTACAGTAGAAGAACCAAAACACAGAACTCATACTAAAGAAATTGGATCAGTAGAGAACTGTCTTGAGAGAATCACTCAAAAGGAAGAGAGAAGGACAAAGAAAAGAAACTGATCAGAGCAAAGATGAAGCTGTGGAAATCAAACAAGGAAGATTCAGCATGTAGTTCGTATGCCTGAAGAAGTCAGAAATGATAAACAAAAACACAAAAGGGAGAACAGGCAGTTTGCAAGGCTCACAATAACAGGCAAAATGAATAAAAATTTGTCAAAGCCCAAAGTCTCTCTGAGCAAAGGTACAGAACTTTAAGGACAAAAACAAAAAAACCCCAAAAACCTTAGCATTGCTTAAGACTGCAGTCACACTACATGGGTACAAATTGCATTGCTCTGATGTTAGACGGGTAGTACATAACTTAGAAGATTATCATAGGATGAAACATGAAAACCTTTGCAAAGTTACTTAGCCTGTTGCCTGGCATATAGTAAGTACTTGGTAAATGCCATCTATTATTACAAACATTCAGCCAGAGGAAATAAATATATAACCAACAATAGAAATCATCAAGTTAGTCCAGAATTTGCATTAGCAGTATTAGAGAATTTTAAAGCTGAAAGCTTGTGGCCAAGTATTTCATAAGCAGTCGAGTTGTTATTCTTGTAAAGACAAAAGAAAAGCATACTCAAAAGAGCAAGAATTTGGGAAGTATATCACTAATGAACAATTCATGATAAAGGTCATTTGCAGATGTATTCCAGCATTGGAAAAGGTGAACCATAAAGAATGGGGAAATTATAGTATTAAAGGACTGTTAGTGAATATGGATCAACAACTAATCCCTAGGAGGTTCTGAGGAAGGCATGGACCTTCTCAGAATAAAAGGTACATACTACCTATATATAGAAATGTTCATAATATTTTAGGTTATTGAAGAATCTATGGGAAGTAATCCATGGCCTCCTTTGGAATCCCTAGGTGATTGATGATTTATTTATTTATTGATGATTGATGTTTTAAACAACAATCTAAGTTTCAGTAATGTGATCACTGTGATTAAAAACAAAAATTAAATGTTAAATTCATGATGGAATACATGCATTTCTTATTTTTTTCAGGAAATAGATGAAAAGATGCAGCATCTTTTGATAGATCTGAGTAGGTATATGAAGATGTAAAAGTAACACTTAGAAAATTGAAGACAAAATCTACACATTCTAAATAGTAAGAACAAATTAAATAAATATAGATATTATAGACTAATTAAACATGGCAAAATTTTAGTAATAGGCATATCTAGGCAGTGAGTATATGGTTGTTCACAGTACTGTTCCTTTAACATTTCTATACATTTAAACTTTTTCACAGTAAAACTTTGAAGAGAAAAATAAACAAAATGTTCAGGAAAAGCTAAAGAAGAAAAATAACATAAAACAAATCATAAAAGCTACTCTAGACTTGCTCTCATAAAACTTAAAAACAAATTTCAAAAGGATTAAGCCAAGTAATTTAACTGTCTCTCCTACAAAATTTAAATCTTCTTTAAAATAAAATCTAAAAATTCAAATACTGAACCGCAATAATATTTACAATGTGGCATCCAATAAAAAATTACAAGATATGAGATGAAGCAGGAAATTGTGACCCATAATGAGGAGGAAAAAAATCAATCATAGGAATAAGTCTAGAAATGACAGAGTTGATAGAATTATCAGGAAAGGAATTTAAAACCTTTTAAAATATGTTTGAGGACTTAAAAGAAAGCATTACATAAAGAATAAAGAAATGGAACATATTGGGAAAAAGACCCAAAAAAAATTCTAGAGATTAAAAACTATAACATATGAAAGGAAAATTTCACTAGATAGAATTTATAGACAGTACATAATAACAGATCAGTGAACTTGAAAACATAGCAATAGAAACTGCAAAATGAAATTTAGAAAAAGAAGACTGAGAAAATTGAATAGAGCCTCAGTAACTTATAGAACAGTATCACGTGGCATAATAAACAAGTAATTGGTGTCCCAGAAGAAGAGTGAGAAAAGATCAGAAAATATATTTGAAGAAATAATGGCTGAAAAAATTTTTTCATCTAGTAAAAACTATACATTCAAAAACCAAGAAACTCAAAGAACCTTAGGCAGGATAAGTATTAAGGAAAAAATATCCATATAAACACATTATAAATAAATTTCTAAAAACCCAGTAATAAAAAGTTTCAAAATATTCAGAAAAAAACACATAGATAGGGACACACATAAGAAATAACAAACTTCTGGTTAAAAACAGTGCAAATAGAAGACAGTGAAATGATATATTTAAAGGCTAAAGAAAAAAATTCATCAACCTAGAATTCTTTATCCAGTGAAACTATTCTTTGAAAATGAAGGTGAAACAAAGGCATTTTCAGATAAACACAGCTGAGAGAATTATTAATAGGAAGTGTGCACTACAAGAAATGTTAAAAGTTGAGGGTTCTTTTCAAGATGGTGACATAGGACACTCCTGAACTCAACCTCCTCCCACAGATACACTGAGTTTAGAGCTACTTATGGAACAATTGTCACTTTAAAACAAACAAACAAACAAAAAACACAACCTAAGGGCTGATTGAGGATGACTTTACGTCAGGCAAAGGAGAAGAAAACCACATCAAAGTAGGTAGGAGAGGCTGGGACACAACAATCTCACCATAAACTCTACCCCCACCGCAGTGAAGTTCTTTATGCTGAAATAAAAGACATCAGAGAGAACATAAGGAATATAAAGAACTGAAGAGACATAGTATGTAAATGGGAAATATAAAATACTTTTTTCCTCGTTTTTCTTTACTTTCTTCAAAAGATAATTGACTTTTCAGATGAAAAAATAGTACCATAAGGTATGGAGAATTAAATTGTATGAAGACAATAGCACAAAGAGTGGGAAGTAAGAGTATACCTGAAATATAATATTATTACATTTAAAGGTAGATATGATAAGTTAAAGGTGCATATTGTAAAGCCTAGACCAAACACTAAAAAAATAAAACAAAGATATGTAGCTAGCAAGTCAATGGTGGAGATAAAATGAATTCTAAAAATAATCAATTAATCCAAAAAAATAGGAAAGGAAAAGAACAATGAACAGATTGGCCAAATAGAAAACAAATAGCATACTGATGATTTCGTTAAGTGTAACTGAGATAAGCACTCCAATTAAAAGGCAGTAACTGTCATTTAAATAAAAAGGAAAGTCCAAACTATATGTTGTCTAAGAAATAAACCTTAAATATGAAACCATGAATAACAAAAGTAAAGGGATGAAAAATGACAATGAAACACTGATCAGGAGAAAGCTGGAGTGGCTACGTTAATATCAGACAAAGTAGACTTCATAACAAGGAATGTTACCAGAAATAAAGAGGGATATTTCAGAATGATTAAAAATGTCAATTCAACAAGAAGACATAACAATCTTAAATGTGTATGCATCAAATAGCCAAGACTCAAAATACATAAAGTAAAAACTGATAGAAATGAAAGGTGAAATAAACAAATTTACAGTTATATTTGGAGATTTCAATACTTTCTCTGTTATTGATAGAAGAAATAACAGATAGAAAATCACTAAGGATTAAAAAGATCTGAAAATGTTATCAACCAAACTGACTAATTAACATTTATAGAACACTACACCCAATAACAGTAGAATACATATTCCTTCCAAATGTACATGGAACATTTCACTAAGGAAGATCATATTATGAGAAGTTAAAAAGTTTTTAATAAATATGAGAAGAATTGAAATCATAGAGAGTATGTTCTCTGACTAGAAGGAAGTAAATTAGAAAAAAAATCTAGGAATTTCCCAAATATTTGGAAATTAAATAACACGTTTCTGAATAATTCATAATCAAAGAAGAAATCACAAGGGAATTTAGAAAATATTTTTAACAGAATGGTGATATATAATAATTTGGGACAGAATTGACCTCTTTGTAATACTAAATCATTGCATCAAAGCACATGGAAAGACTTTCTTTTATTCAGATCTTTTTTATTTTGTTCTTTTATGAGTTTTGAACTTTTCTCCATAGAGGTCTTATGTATTTGCTGGTATTCTTACATTCATTGTAGTTCTGTGGGTTTTTGTTCTTATTTTGTTTTGTTTTTACTATTATGAAACATAATTTTTTGTTATGTTTTCTACCTGGTTATGACTGGTGTAGAAATAAATGCTACTGATTCTTATAAATTGAACTCAGATCAGGCAAACTGTACATAGATGTTACACTAGTAACATCTATGGATTCTTTTTTTTTTTCTATATAGATCCTATTATTTACAAATAATATCTGTTTTGTCTTTACCTTTCCAGTTCTTACTCTGATTTTTTTTCCCCTTTAAGTTCTTTAGAACATTGGTAAGGACTTATGTTGGAAAAAATATGTTATTTTTGGCCAAGGTAGTTAAGAAACAGGTATACTCTCTCTACTGTTTTTCCCCATCTGCTGGCAAAGGATTCTGGCGTGGGAGGGGAAAGGCAGGGTGAAAACATGGAAGAAGCTTTCATCCCTGAGTTACTAAATATTATAGAATGCCACCACATGAACCCCTGACTGGACTTTTTGTGTTAAGCCACTGCATTTAGAAGTCATCTCTCTCAGCAGCTAGTGCTACCTTAACTAATACAAAGAAAAATGGAGATTCACACTTTATCCTAGACAAGAGATTTCAACACTATAGAGATGTGAAATTTCCTTACATCATTCTATAATTGGAAGACTATCCTAATCACAATCCCCAATAGGGTATGTATGGGAACATGACAATTGGATCTATGTTTTATCTATAAAAGTAAATATTTGAGAACAAAGATAAGAAAAACTAAAGAATAAAGAAGGTTACTGAAGAATTTTTCCTACAAGACATTGTGAAATAGATCAATGCTATATATATTCTTTAAAAATGTGATGCTGATGAAGGAATAGAGAAACCGATGAACAGAACAGAATTCCAAATAGTACCAAAATATAGAGCCAATATATGCTAAAGGGAATTTTAATTCAAGAAGGGAAACAACAAGTTGAAATAAATTGAGTGTGTACTTTATATCTTATGAAAATTTTTTTCAGATGGATTGAAGATTTAATTGCATTCATTCAACAAGTCTTTGTTGAACACTGTATGCCAACACCTGCTCCAGCTCCTAGAGGTACAACAGTTAACAAAAAAGACAAAAATTCCCACCCTCACGGAGTTTACATTTTAATGGTGGAGAGAGAGACAATAAGACAATTAAATAAGTGAAATATGTAGTAGGTTACATGGTGACAAGTGCTGTGGAGGAAAATAAAGCAAAAAATAGAGTTAGCATTTCCCCAACAGGCGGGCATAGGATTCAATTCAAATGGAAAAGGTGACGTTTGAGTAAAGATCTGAAGATGATGAGAGGGATGTTGTACTGTCATGTAAATAAGAAAGTCATAAAACAAATAGACTAGGTAGCTGTTTCTTCAACCTTAGAATGAGGAAAATTTTTCAAAACATGAGAAGGAAGCTGGAAATCATTAAGAAAAAAATGGCCAAATTTACAACATCAAAATTTAAACAAACTTAAAAGACAAATGACAATCTGGGGGGAAAGAGCAACATATTGCCACACTCAGGGCTTATATCTTATAATTTATTGTCCAAACCAAGGTACTTTGGGAGTGAAAGAGCGTGCTATTTATACTTATGCCAGAAGAGTAGGCAGAAAGTAGAACTTTCACAGACAAACTAAACTGGGTTCTTATAAGACAGGCATCTCAAGAGAGAAGTGCACATAAATAACCGCAAGTGGAAGTAAACATATGAAATTATGTTAGACCTCACTAATAACAAAAGAAAAAAAAACAAGAATGGGACTTTATATTTTTTTGCTTATTTCTTTTAAAATAAAAATATTGATAATGTTTCTGATGAGGCTATCCTGGTAGGATTTCAAAATGATGTAAATTTAGTTATGGGAACTTGGGCAAAATATATCAAATTTAAAATATTCTTATCCTTAACCCTGTACTTCCAAATACAAGAATAAATTTTAAGAAAATAATCAAAAATAAATAAAGTATATAGTATCAGGATGTTCAAAGTAGAGCTTTTTACAATGGCCAAACAACTGAAAACATCCCAACTGTTCATCAATAGGGGTTTGTTTAAACAAATTGTGATATATTCATACAATAAAATAGTATGCAGCCATATTAGTTAAAGTAATGACAACTGTTGTAAAAAACAAAACCAAAAATGTCCACATGATAGAAGTTTCATTCTCCCTCACATTCAGTCCAACATGAACTCTCTCCTTTCCCTTTCATCTCTACTGGAAAACTAGCCAGCTCTTGCATCAGCACATCTTTTTCTCATAAGACCTTGTTAGGATCAGATAATAGTGGCCATCACACACTCAAACGGACACTTCCCAACAGTTTCCCTGAGTTAACAGTCTCGGTATGGGGCTGGTCAGCCTTCCAAGTTATTGCAGACAACAATTTTACCAAGTGTTTTGCCAATGCGTGATGGAGTACTCAGCCCTCTAGACTGCTAGTTTCCTTGCCATTCGCCATTTTAACCTAAGCCAGATGACATCTATTTTAGGATTTGGTTATGGAAACACATTCAAATCATCAATTTCTTTAAAAGTTAAGGTAATGCTAGCTGCTGTTATAAACAGCACCAAAAATGTGGAATGGCTCAAACATGATACAAATTTATTCTCACTCAGAGTCTCACACAAGTGTTTCCAAATGGTGGGCAGCTGTCCTCCAAGCAGTATTTCAAGGATCCATAATCATTTTAAACATGGGGTTCCTGCATTTCCTAGGCGTCATGGTCATCAGCAGAAAGGGAAAAAGAGGAGAGAAGGTAGTCCCACATTTCACCAATCTGAAGCCAAGGGTACCACGCGTAACTTCTGCTCACAATCCATTGGCTAAAACTCAGCCACAAAGTCGAGGAAGTCTGGGAAAGACGGTTTGGCTGGGGACCCAGAAAAAGGAGGAAACGGATTTGGTAACTAATATATTAGTCAAGGTAAGCTTACTAATGCTGCAGTAACAACTCCACACATCTCAGTGACTCCACCGACACAAGTGTATTTCTTGCCCACACACAGTGTGGACAGCACTACAAGCAGCGGTCCTCCATGTGATGACTCGGCAAATCAGACCACCGTCAACCCTTAGCACCATCATCTCAAGACGAGGCCTCCTCCTTGATGCTAAGACAAGGAAGAGGGAGAGTGGGGATTCGGTTGCTGTCTTTTCACTCCTTCAACCAAGAAGCAGCACTTGTCGCTTCTGCTCACAATTATTCACACGGCCATGCCCAACGGCAAGGGGGTGAGAAGTGGGGTCTTCATATATTGATATTTAGAAGGAGAGAGAACCAGTACTGAAGAATATCAGTAACATCGATCATAACTAGCTAGCTGACCTCTGTCACTGCCACATTAACATGATGATGTTTATGGGGTGAATTTTCATGGATGGTCTTGAAATATTTGTTATGTGAGAATCTGCAGAGTGTGAAATAACAGAAATAGCATGATGCCACCTTTTAAAACTAAACGCATATAATCTAGGTGAAGGCCAAAGCACCTGACCCTTTGGAATTCACATTAAGTTCACCCCCACCCCATTCCGCATTCTCTCCTCTTCTCCTATTCTCTCTAGAGGCTCTTCCTGAGGTCCAGGTGTTCATGGAGGGGGCAGAAGCTTACTGTGTTCCTCATTCCTTCTGGCGCTGAGCTCCTGCTGGCGCTGAAGTAGGTCAGTGAGTAATCTTGTCCTTCCCTGTGCTATCCAGGGGTGACATCCCAGCATATCACCCCAGAAGTGGGACAGAGCATCTTTCCTTGATGTCTTCCAGAAAGCATCACAAAAGGCACTGGAGATTTGGGGAACTAGTGAGAAGGATTACATTTCACTGCCACACAAAAGAAAAATCCAAATCAATGTTAGATTTTCCTAAAATGTCTCAAAATGTCCTTCTGCCATTTTTGCAACTCCATCTCTGATCTCTGTTCAGCCACCTCTTTGGTCTACTGGTCTCTTGTCAATCATGACTTTCAAGTCACACTGCCCAACTTTGAGAAATACATTAAGATATTTTCCTAACTGTATTATATTTATTGTTTTCCCTTATACGGTTGCCTTCAGAATGGAAATTCTGATTTCTTAAGAAAATTAATATAAGGTTATGATGATACTATTAAGTATATACAATTATATATAAATATACTTGAATACACATGAATTCACACACACGCACGCACTCACGCACTCACATAGAGAGAGGTTTCAAACCAGCATGTTAATAGTAGCATCTGCATGGCTAGATTAAAAAATGATTTTTCTCTCTTTTCAATTTTCTGTATTTTTAAAAAAATTTTTCCATAATGAGCAAGTATGAATTCTACAGTAAGAAAAAAATATTAAAGCAATAAAAGCCATAAAAAAATACATTTTTCACCAGTCCCTTCTAAACACCAGAAATTTGCTAATTCCATGTCCCCTTTCCAACTTGGAACCGGCCTTGCCAAAGACTGAATCACACAAGCTAACGGGTGCTACAGAGACTGCTGAGCCCACGCACTGCAGGGCCTCGGCATCCAGTGGGAGGCGTGGACCCGGCTGGGAGAAGGCAAGGTTAGCGTGCCCCTTTGTCTTGCTCTGTCATACTACCCTTTAGGCCAGATCACATGGCACCAGGATCTATATTCCCCAGGGAAACCATCTCCTGAATCTAAAGTCAGAGCGGGGAAGAGGGCAAAGGTGATAAGAAGCAGAGCTGAAATTTTTAATAGGAAATGCCTCCCGGTGCTTACAGAGAGAAAGGGAAGATGGGGAGAGGACTGTATCTTCTAAGGTTGTTTGCAAATCAAATTCCTTTTCCCTTCGAGGTCTATGTAATAATCACTTATTTCTTAGGAAAAGAAATTCTAGAATATTTCTGATGGAGCCCGCTGTAAACAACCAGGTGGGTGTTTACTGAAAAGGGGATTGCTTTCTCTAGCTCAGGCTAGAGGATTCTGTGCTGGTAAAATCATAGGTAGGCTAAGACAGGAATGCAACGAATTGGTTCGTTCAGACTGCCTTGAACATTTGCTCTGTGTAGAGGTCTGGCGTTTGAATCGGTAAATAGTGGCCGGTGAATGCCGACCAATATCCATATGGGATGGACATATTCAGGAGGCTGGCCAAGAAAACATCTCCGCACCAAATAGGAGTTTGTAATTATTAAGCATTTAATAAATATTAAGTAAAGAACACATGTAGGAGGTCAAACAATGCTCTGAGAGGTAGAGTTCTTTTAAAGGCTTGTGACAAGACATCCAAAGGTGTTAAATATCTGATGCCACCACTACCCTCCCTTACCTCTCTCCCTGCCATCTGATGACTGATTTGTGAGGCTATAATTCAAGAATTTGTGTAAGGAAGGTGCACAGATGCATATGGCCCACAACACACTCAGTGAATTCACCCTGGGCCTATCAGCCTGCCAGTTTCCTTGGGCTCTCAACGAAAGGTACAGGCTGATTCCCATGAAGGAGAAGAGACAGTCACACTCATGTCAATACTTCTGGCACTGAGTAGTGGTCTACTTCATAAGTATGCAAGAGAGTGTTTTAGGACAACTTGCCTGCTAAAGTTGGATGGGCCATTCGCCACCCCAAATCTCAGTGGCTCATGGCAACACACATTTATATTTCACTGATGCAGACTCCTCTGTGGGTTTGGGCACCTCTCCAAGGCAGCTGTTCTCCACGCGGTGACTCAAGCATCCAAGCTACTTTGATCCTCTTGCTCTGCCATGACAACATGAGTCCTCTATGACCACCACAGTAGGGAAGAGAGTGTTGAGAGAATTCATACCTACTTTTCTATGCTTTGGCCCAGAGGTGACACATGTCACTTCCAATTGCAGTCCATTGACCAGAACAAATCACAGGCTTCCAGCCTAACTAATGAGAGTCTAAGAAATGTAGGTGAGTCTATGCAATATTTCAGAGCATTTTCTCTGGTCTTTGACCTTCCTTTATTCTTGCCAAGGAGAGATCTGATTGGGCTGGCATAGGTGCATTCAGTATGGAACACTTGTCGCGGGCAGAATTCCTGCTGGTATCTCCAAGACGGCCAAGTTTCCCGGGCTCGGAACATATGTGGTTATCTTGCTGCTCCTCCTGCACCCTAGTTTCACCTCCCCGAAAGAATACACTATAGCAACTGAAACTTTAAAAATCAGTCAGGGCCACTTTTCTTTAAACAAAATGATGTGTGGTGAAGCCCTGTGGCTTCGTACCTGTTCCTTCTAGTGTATCCATCACACATACTCTGGCACCAAAGGTTCATGCTTAAAGGTCTCTTCCACGTACAAATAGAATGTCTGATATATCAATGCCATCTCCTCACCAACACCGATTGCATGCTGACCAGGTACCAGCTGGGAATATAAGGATAAAATTTTACCCTCAAATACTTTCAGGTCTAATAAGAAAGATGGATAAATTACGTATTCTAGTACCTCATGTAATGAACAGTGTGAGGGATGCTGAGAGAGGCCTGGAAAGGGTAAACTAACCCAGAATGGGAAATCCAGGAAAGAATCCAAGAGACAGTGACATCTGACCTAGATGAGAAATATGCGAAGAATGAAGAGAAACTGAAAGTAGATCCTCTGACTTCTTGGAGCTAAAAGTGTCTGTGTGTGCGTTGAGGGGGATGGAGGGGGCGGGCGGGGAGGAGTGAAAATGAGGCTGGAGAAGTAGGTGGAGCTCTATCACAAAGGTCCTTCTGGCATTTCCCAAAACAAAACCTTTCTGTGCCTGGCTTATTTTCAATTTGACCTTGGAATGTGGAAATGAAGATCCACTCAGGGTCTCACTGGCTGACTTCCTCCCAAATGGCGGTATCTTCTTAATGTCACCTCGAGATCAGAACCCCAAAGAAAAGCTAAAGCCTCTTTTCCTTCCTTTGGTCTAGAGCCAGCTGGCAAAGTAACCAGCAAGTAAAATCAATACAGTACAACTGGCGGCTGGTCACCCAGACACTCCCCCAGCCCCTTAGGTTTGCGTCTAAGACTACCCTCACGGCTCACAGCGTCCCCTCCCCCGCCACCGACGGTTCCCTCCCGGAGAGTGGACCACAGCGTGGCCACCTGGCAGGCTTCTCACCTCTAGCTCTCCTAGAATGCATAACCCCACGCCACCCACATGTCTCCCCAGCCTGGGTTTTCAGGGCTTGGCAAGAACGTGGGATTAAATACGTGGCAGATGTGCTCAGGGTCAAGGGGCTTTCATTCTTTTGCTGATTCGCAGTTTCCCTGACAGTCTTACTCTGTCCAGATCCTCTGATTATTTCCTATCCCATCACACTCTGAGGTCTTGAGGTCTGTGAATTTAACTTTGAGCATATGACCGAACTCAGCAAGCCAGGCAGTGTCGGGGACCCAAGAGATAGTCTACGAAAGAGATTGAATAAAATGGCATCAGTGGCTGGGGAGGGGAGAAACCCATCACAAGAGAGTTTATCTCGGGAGGTGACAGACAATGATAGGTGTTGCGAAGTCTTAATGTCAACCAGTATCTTGGAGGTTGAAGTTCAGCTCGCCTAGGGTAAGAGGACATTATCAACTTTGCTCATACTCTGAGGAATAGATATGTCTGTTACCAATCCAAGGAGACCAGGACACGACAGCAATAAATGTTATGTCACCTAGCAACAATGGTTGTGACCCAGAGATGAATTGTTTGGGGAACAGGTCATATCAGAGTGACTTTTAAATAGCTCTCCCCTTTCAACCTCCTGTTTCTCAACTGGACAACCATTCCGGGCGTAAATGCCATGTGTCTGTCCCTGAAGGGGGTATATATTTAGGTTTGTATGTGTCTGGAAAAGGATATGCTTTCTTGCCAGATCTGGAGCACTTGGGCAATTCTGATATGATGGAAAATGACTGAGATACGGTAATTCTGCATAGAGGAGAGGAAGGTCTTAGGTGGTTCATTTCTTTAGAAGCCACTTCTCAGCTCCTTTCCTGAGATGGCAAAGACAATGGCAATCGCAGGAAATGATGCTCCTGTAATATACTGGCCTCGAAGCTGATTATAGATGGAAAATGAAAAAAGAAAAGAAAATTAGGGTGCCTAAGAATTGTTTCTCCATTCAGTTGGGCAAAGGACACATCTTAATAAGACAGCTGCTTGCAGTTATTTATGAAGAGGATTCCCATTCGTGGTAGGCTGAGTAATGGCCCCCAAAGACATCCACATCCTAATCCCTGGAGCCTATGACTGTCACTTCATAGGCAAAGGGATTGGCAGATGTGATTGATGGGGGGATTATTCTGGATTATACAGTGGGCCCTAAATGTCATCATGAGTGGTCTTATAAAAAGGAGGCAGGGGCAGACTTGCTGCAGGAGAGAAGACGATGTGACCACAGAGGCAGAGACTGAAGGGATGTGGCCTCAAGCCAAGGAAGCCTAGAGCCACAAGAAGCTGAAAGAGGCAAGAAACACATGCTCCCCCTGGAGGCTCTAGATGGAACCAGCCCTGGTGTCCAGTGTCAACCTTGACCTTAGCCTAGTGAAACTGATTTTGGACTTCCGGCTTCCAGAACTGTAAGAGAATAAATTCGTGTAGTTTTAAGCCACTCTGGTTGTGGCAATTTGTTATAGCAGCCATAGGAAACAAATACAGCATTTAACACATTCAGTGGCTTACTTTCACCCTGAAGCCTCTGCTATATAGTGACATCCTCTATGTTTTTTTTTAAATGGATTACATATTTTTTAATTGAAATAGGTGTGTGGGTAGCGATCTGTCATATTTGCTCCATCCTAATTCTACTTGGCTCACTTATAACCACATTTTTTGAAGGAACTGTAGCAAACAAGCCTCCTGAAGTTCAGAAACTGTCATTTGTAGAGGTGAGAAGTGTTTCTGGCAATCACTCCTGGAGGTTTTGGCCAATCAGGGTGGTCACACTGGGCCAGGCGACCCTTGGGTACTGCTGTAGTGATCAAGCTCTGAGCATAATGCGGGAGCCCCTGGGGATCCGTGCAGCCTGGGGTGGGGAAACTCGGATGGAAAATCCAGGACAGGTATGTCACAGCCCTCGACACTGCCATCCTGATGTCCCCTTTTCCTGCTTCCACAAGTATTTCTTAGACTTTTCCTTTGGTGATGAACTCCTCTTCAATTCAAAACTGCCTTTTAAATTCACTTAAATCTGATCGTGTCTTTGTAAGCATGATGGGAGCAGGGACACACAGTGTGATTTGCCTTGGGCCCCATATACCCTAGGGATATTCTTGGATGCTCCATTCTTGGACTGGACACAATTGTTGTAGTTATGTAGGGCCAGGAGAATTTGCAAAGTTATCAACGAGAGCAGAGGGTCAGAGAGAAAGAATGAAGCCAAGACAGGGAGATTTAGAAATGCAATCTCATTTAATCCTCACAATTACCTATAAATTGAGGACAATTTCTCAAATTCACAGATAAGCTGAAGACCAGGAAGACTTAAGTTACTTGCTCAAAGTTACCCACTTAAGGGGCAGAGCTGGGCTTTGAATCCAGACTGACTGGCTTGATTCCAAGGCTCTTGGTTTTTACCACACAATCCTGAAGGCAACACAGGTTCCTGAACAAAATGCTTTGGGCATCCCAGCCTCTCAACTCCCACCAAAGAGCCCAGCAAAGGGTTGGGGAGGGGCGGCGATTTATTCAGAATGCTATTCTCAAGTAATCAGAAAAAAGAGTCTTGTTTTGAAAGCAAAACCTTTTCTTTAAAACTATACTCCATACCCAGCTCATTCCTGAAGAAAGGCACGTGGAGAATATAGCTTCTTGCATGGGGTACTGGATGGGATCCATGTGGTACTGTTCCGGTCCTAACTCTGCCATGAAGATATGAGATCTTCAGCAGGTGTCACAAAGCATCTTTCCTGTTCCATTTCACCTTCCTGAATCCAGCTGTCCTCCACTCTACCCCACCTTCCACCTACGCCTGAAGGAGAAACGGCAATGCTCAGAGCTCCAGGAGAAAGCAGCAGAATGAATCCAATCTCTCTTGGGGACGAATTTGTTTTCTGCCATGCTGATGACATGAATGACTCAAGATGAATATCCAAGGACATATCAGAAATTGGTCGACAGTGGTGAAGGAAAGGAAGAAAGCCTGTTTCTTTATGAGTTTATGAGAGTTTTCCACTAAAGTCAGCAACAGCTTAAATTCAAACCAGGCACAAGACACTTGCATCTCCATATGAGTGGTTCATCAAAGGGCTAAAAGAAAGGAAATCTGAGCCGGAGCAGGGTCTGGCCTAAAAGCTTTCAAGTGATTTCTTTCTGTAAGGAAACTATTTCCTTTGTCTGTACATGCTCAGGAAAACTGCTTTTTTGGAACCTGGTTCCCTCTCAGTTGGGGTCACAGTTCTTTTGACCAGTTTATAAAATCAGAAGTATGGACATATCTACCCTTCTTGACACACACACACTCACTCAGTTATAAATATACGGGCCTTGCTTATTTATGCTGGAACACTATATGACTCAAATATTTAACCTGGGCTGATTTAAATGAAGGTCAATAAGGCAGGAGCGTGAAGTAGCTAGCACCCTGGATATTCAGATGATCTATGACTAGGCATGCTAAAAATCAGGGAAATCACGTGCTATTGTGGTATCTCTGGAAGTCCTTAAAAAAAAAAAAAAAGCCAGCCCAAAGCTTAAGTCCAGACTTTTCTGCTAAGGAAAGTAGACTGTTTCGACAGTATTGCATTGATTAAAAGTGAGAAGGCATAGCCAAACTCCACCTGGAAAGGAGCCTTAGCCGCTGCCCCACCACGGGCTTCCTCTTTCGGCACTTTGTTAAGACAAATGGCTCTCAAGTTCTCCGTGTTTTTCAGAGTAAGTTCAGAGAGGTCTCCCCTCGGCCCACCTGGGCTCTCTCAAGACACCCACCGGTCGGTGGCAGCTGGAACGGGACAGTGGTTGGGTGAGGATTAGGGGTTTAGCAGTGTGTATGCCAACTGTGTGCCTTAACGTTATTACATTAGGCTCTTTTCTGGCTTTTGTTCCTTCCCCCCCGCCCCGTTTCAAATTCTCTCTTTTTTTTTTTTTCTCTGTACTCTAATCAGATTCTTAGAAATTAGAGCTGGAAAGAGCTCTTAAACTTGTCTCCTCTCTCCCCTGCCGGGGCTCGGTTGTTTCCTATGGTGAATTTTCCATAGCTCCAGCCAGGCCTCCTTCTAAATGCCTCTGATTGTGGGGTTCCTACCACTCCCCCCTTGAGAGACACCTCCCTGGCCTCCGAGACTGGACTCTAAGGAACACTTTCCAAATGCCCAACTGTCAAATTTCCTTTCCTTAGTTTCATGCTACTCCTCCAGGCCTCCTCTCCTAGAGGCGGATTTGGGTTCCTGCATCCACTGCGCCCCCTGCAGGAGAAACGTAATTGACATCTTTATAGAGCAACAGCTATTTTTAAATGGCTTCTCCTTGAGGGAAATGCAAATCGGATTCTGCATAATCCATCAGTGCACTAAAATGATAAGGGACTCCATTCAGGAGGCTTTTACATATACAATTGGGGTGGAGAAACTCTATAAATGGAATAAAGTCAAAATTTTGCCTATTAGCTATCCTTATTTGCATTAACTAGTTAGTGGAAATTAAGTAGTACTGATAACCCTGCTTTCTGTTATTAACAAGGTGATTGGCTTTATCCCCAGGGTGACTTAGGTGTCTCTGTCCACTTTCCAAGAACTGGTCCTTATAGCGTTGCAGGGAGGTGCGGGGGGAGTGTCCATGAACCTTCTCTGCAGAAAGGGCCCCAAACAGTGCTCACTGCTGACATGGTAGAATGTTCTGGCTGATGGCCTAGCTCCGACGCCACCAAACCACTGGTGGAATTTGGTTCCCAGTCAGTCTTTCTCCATGAAACTCTACACGCAGGAAACTTTCAAACAGATCCTGGAGGTTTAGAATAAAGAAAGTTTCTCAAAATGAATTAATAATAAACAGAGAGAGATTTATGACTATTTCTGAAAACTTACTTGAGTAACATAGGAAACACAGCAGGGTCTGCACAGAGTGCAACATATTGTCTTTTCGCTCTAGTTGGGGGCAGGGGAACAACCATTCTTGGAAAACTTAGAGATCTGCCTGATTACAAGTTTACAATTTCCTTCCGTATAGCACTGAGGAAAAAATACGTTAATTAATGAAAAGTTGTGTGCAGCTTCCTTTATTTCTGTCACGCTAGGCAGGTCAGTTGTGTCACTTTTACCTGCCTTTCTTTGGATCTCCTCAGGGTAATCGCCAAAAACCTAATAAAGTTTGGGGAGGTCAGAAAATTGCCCAGCTGAATGGAAATGTTATTTCAGGAGGAACAGCTTAACACGAGAGAATCTTCTTCTTTTTTTAGGTGAATGCTCTTCTCTTTTTTTTGCCTCATGTCTCAGGTTTACACATTTTGCAAAAGCAGTTACTCTTATTTTGAAAACATCCTTTTCTTGGTTTCTTGGCCCTGACCAGGCCAGGTGGAAAAAAATTTTGCTTTTAAATATTTTGTTACACCAACAGTTCTTTTCCCCTTAGCAATAATTTTCATCTTCAAACTCATTTTGGGCGTAGGAGTGATTCCCAGGAAGGGATCCCCAAACACCTAGAGGTCCTGAAGGTAGTAATGGGAGACTATATATTTTACATATTTCAAAAAGCCTAATGGAAATCACATACTTACTCAGAACAGGGCTGCAAAAGAAATCAGTAAAATTTCTTTGATTTGGCTAGAAATATAGCAAGTCCCGTGTGTTAAGGATGGTTAACTTGATGGGAACGATGTCGTGGTCATGACAGGGATTAGTCGGTGTGACCAGTAGATCTCAAGTTGTAACTGTAGCCCCATTACTTGGTTTGGTAGATTAAAAATCTTGGAGCAAATAGTCTGAGGTGGGAGGTGGTTAGAGGGGCAATTTCTAAGCGGGAGTTTGAGGAGAAGAAAGTCAAGAATCTAGCTCTGTAGTGTTCCTTAAGTGACCTCTCCATCTTCTAGGGTCACTGTCTTTGCTTTTGATGACTTTCCAGAAGAAAGGGAAGGTTTACGAGGAATCCAGTGACCCTGGGGTTTGTTGGGGCGTCTTGCCTGATTTCTCCCTTGCATACCTCCTTCTGATAGAGCAGGAATGGGGTGCAGATTCCAGGGGATTGCTGGCTCTAATTCTGCCTCATCGCTGCCTCTGTCAGTGCCTTGTTTTCCCTCTCTAGGGAATAAAAGACACTGCGGCATCTATTTCTTCATTCATTGTAGAAGAAGGAGAATAAACCAGGTATTTTCAGTGTGTGAATTCCTTGGAGTATGATGTTTTGTAAATACAAGTTATTATTAGCCTATAAATCCCACCAAAAGCAAGAATCCAAAGACAGATATTTATAAGGAGATATTGTCCAAATGGAGTCCTATACATTTATGCATAGACACAGATGTATATACATATGCGTATCTTATATACATATGAGTATCTTACATGTATTTATATACACACATATACACACACACTTGTTCTTTCTCTTTTTGGTCTGATTTATTAACAATTAGTGTTGCATTGGAAAATGGGTTTTACGTGAATCACACACTCCTGATCTGCCACACATTTCAGTGGCAGATCATATTTTACCATTGGGGTTTCAGAAGTCGCTGCGGAGCACAATGCCATCTCCATATTCATATTTCAGATCTGTCAAGACACCCAGATAGTTCATCTGATCACATGGATTTCCATTCCGGGCCTTGAGAGACAAGAAATCCGGCCATCACAGAGAGCCGGGGCAATTAAACCGAATCAGCGCTCCCGGTCTCAGCGGATGTCTTCTGGGTTACCATGGGGGACACGGGTTGGTATGAGGTTTAATCAGGCACTAACAGCACCTTGCTGGGAACTTCATGGTTGATAAAGGCAGCCGCCACAGACCAAGTAGCTCCTACTTTTTAAAGAGAAAGCAGCCTCTTTTGAAATGTAAAAAAGGCAGGCTTTGTTGCTCTGTGCGGAACGGGGAGAATCTGAGAGGAGTTGTACTTATTTTCTTTCAGATTCTCCAGCATTCTTCCTGGGTTTTGAGAACAAAGTGAAAGCCCGTAAGGCTAAAGTTTTCAAGGGCCCTCTTCCAGCCCAGACCCCGCTCTCCCTTGGGGGTCCCATTGCTGGGCCCACTGTTATGTGGGTCTCACTGTTACACTTGTCATTGTCACACTGCTTCGTGAAGCACATTGGTCACAACTAGGTTCTTGTGCCTTGAATAGCTGGATCCATGTGCCAAAAAAAAAAAGAGGGAGTAAAAAAGAAAAGAAATACTGTCCGAATGGGACCCGAGTATGCATGAATGGGGGGCCTCTTCTGAGGTCTAACTGCTCTGGTCTCTGAGAAAGAGAAGTGATCTTGAAGGAGTCATTCTTTGCCTTGGAGTTTCATTTTGCTCTTAACTCTTTTCAGGTAGTTTTTTATTCTCAACAGAGAGCAGTGGTTGATAGCCCATAAAAGAGGCCCACCATTTGCCTATATGTACACTGGCCACATAATTCATCATTAAAACCAGGACACTTTCAAGAGTGAAAGGGGATGTTACTGATAATCACTCTGGGACATGAGCTATGACCCAGGACTCTTCCAGGTAAGCTACGACACAGGGCCGCTCAACCCAGCGGCTGGTCTCGCAGGCCCTAGTGGCAGAATCCACACTTCCTCACAGATGACCCCCATCCTAACCTCGGAGGCAGGTCTTGGAGAATCACAGGCTCAGAGAGTCCACTTGGCAAAATAACATGGGAATCCCACCTCGGGAGACTGAGGATTTACGATTAAAAAAATAAAGAGGCACAATGGCATTTCTTTCGCAGGTGGATAGTTCTGTGTTCTTGTCCAGAATTACTTGATGCTAGTGGCATCTTCTTTACTATTCTTTTCCCCTCTTTCCTCCTCTTCTTCTTCTTCTTCTCCTTCTCCCTTTTCTAACTCACATAGCGGTGCCCAGGTCTCTTGGTGGCCACGGTGATGGGGGTTACTAATGCCTCCTCTCACCCATCCCTGACGTCTCTCTCCTCTGTAGCTACCAGGGACCTGCACAAATACCACATTTAACCCCTTCCAGCTGCCCAGGGAGGCCTCAGCTCTTGCCTTCTCATCAGATTCTTCCAGAATGGCTGACCCACTGTGACACTGCTGGGACCCACGATGGTAATAGTCACTGCTCACCTGCCAACTGTCCTGAAGTCCAGAGGTACCTCTAGGGGCTGGTGGGGGTCAGGGAGGGGTAGGGGGTGAAATCACCAACAGCCCTCACACTGGCCGCTTGCCACCACTTATACTACCCTGTCCTTACCAGCCTTAGCCTGTAGCCTCATCCCAAAGAAGCGAAAGGCGCCAACATCCCTTCTCAAAATCTCTCATGTACTGTCCCGAGGTTGTTTTGTTTTTTTCCTCTTCACATTTTAATTCCATTTAGTTACCACATTCCCTCTCAAACAGGATTAAGAGGAAGAAGAATAAGATAATAAGGGGAAAACAAGAACTCTGAGGGGCTTCTAGAAAATACTCCTAAGGTAAAATAACCCGCAGGGTGACAATTATTTTAAGGTAGAGGGGAAAAGGACCAGGAGACTAGGGATACAATCAGGATAATGAAATATTGGTGACAAAAAGGTCCAGGAATGTAGTCAAGTGTCAGAGAGCCCTTGAAGGAAAGAATTCCCTCTTTGCTCCACACAAGTCCTTTTTTTAAAGCCATTTCTATTTTTTTTGTTTTTGGCTGCGTTGGGTCTTCGTTGCTGCTCACGGGCTTTCTCTAGTTGCAGTGAGCGGGGGCCACCCTTTGTTGCGGTGCATGGGCTTCTCATTGTGGTGGCTTCTCTTGTTGCAGAGCATGGGCTCTAGGCATGCAGGCTTCAGTAGTTGCAGCACATGGGCTCAGCAGTTGCAGCTTGTGGGCTCTAGAGCGCAGGCTCAGTAGTTGTGGCACACAGGCTTAGTTGCTCCGCGGCATGTGGGATTTTCCCAGACCAGGGCTTGAACCTGGGTCCCCTGTATTGGCAGGCGGATTCTTAACCACTGCACCACCAGGGAAGCCCTAAAGCCATTTCTGAAAAACCAAAACAAAACTTTGAGTCCGTTGTCACAATTTCTCTGCAGCGTGAAACATGACAGTATTGGAGCCTTGTTGACACGCCTGTGATGCCCCAAGAGAAAGGGGTTAACTGAAAAGGTTGCAAACCTTCCAGTCTATGGGCTCAAAGCCGATGTACATGCACATTCCTGCGTGCATGTGTGTGTGTGTGTGTGTGTGTGTGTGTGTGTGTGTGCGTTTATTTCTGGGCTTTTCTTTCCAGAAGATGTGGACGGTGGCTGCACTATGTCTTAACTGTCAAGCTATTTTTTTCCTTGCTCGCTTTCATTTGTGTTTTTCTTCACCTTTCAGAGACCTCTTACCTCTCCTCTCTTAAATCTACACTCACTGCAGAGCAGACATAATCCCAGATTTTCAGTAAATCAACACTATTTGCTCCCCACTGACTGAGAGAATTTGATACTGACAGACTGTTACACCTGAAAGAAAAATACGGCCACGGTTCCTCTCACATTCTGCGCCTGGAAAGGAACGCAGGGAGGAGTGTGGGGGGGAATCCACTGTAAATTAGGTAACGCGGGCCCTGTTATTCCTAATGTGTGTTTCGTGAAATCGGGTGCATCCGTTCCTCTATCCTTGCCCGCGTCTTTGACCAAACAAACCCTGGTACCTGGAGTATTTCCAAATGCAATTAACTCCCTTCAGTAAGGGCACCGGTGATTTCTTCAGACTGCAGCAAGGGTAGAGTCCACTGCCTGAGAGCCTGGACGGCCCTCCAAGTGTGACCCGGAGGCTCAGATACGAGGACTCTGGACGCCACACGCTGATGATTCTGGGTTCTGCCTGATGAAGGCTGTGAGGTCCAAAGAGTTGTTTTCTCTGTTATTCATTTCTGTATCTAGGACAAGCATGGTGGCAGGATTTAGACCCTGTATTACTGGGTCAGAGTTACTGAGAACAGAACTGGCTTCAGGTGTCTGACTCAATCTTGGCTTTAAATATCAGGTGGTGGGCTTGTGCTTAGAGTGAGATCTGATTCCGTCTGGGGAGACCAGGCCTTCTGCCTCGTGTCCCAGCCTGCCCAGTGGAGGGAATCCAACGGCTGCAGCTGGAGGCTGACGGGGTACCAAGTAGGAAGCAGTATGTAGGGTCCGGCGCGGGTACAATAATTGGCAGCCATAGTTTAATTGTGATCCTAGTCAGCTCTAAGACCAATAAGCATCAATAAGACCAGTTATTCCTTGGTAGAGCTTGGATGGATGTGACCACCAAGAGATTGTGAGCTACTTGAGGGCAGGAACTGTGCTTTTTCCAAGGAACAAACATGGCTAGCAATATACTCTAAAGGTGTGTGTAAGGATGGGAGGGGGTTTTTACCATCAATTATACTTGGGAAATGATGCAAATCCAACCCTGCCTTGGAAATCACAAACCATGTTCACTTATTAAAGGCTATGAGAAATCCTTCCAACGTAAAGCTAAACTTAGCATTTCCCATACTTCTTTGGACCAAGAACTTCCTTCTCCCGACCCCTTCAGAACACCTATTAATACCTTACAAGACCACTCTGAGAATGGCTGCCTTTATCATCATTCAGATCCTGTTGCCTCTCACTGCCCAGCACCGAGAAAGCAGTCAATATGATCCCACAGATATGGATTGAGCCCCAGCCATTGGTCTAGGTTCTGGGGATACAGAAGTGAAATAAACAGACAATTCCTGCCCAAGTGAATCTGATATTCTAGTCTGTTCTCTGTAACCTCAGGTTGATCAATGAGGTTCAATAACAACCCAGTCCCTTAGGGTCACTCCAAGTGAACTGGGGCCAAGCTGGGCCAAGCAGGTGAGTTGCCTGTGGACATGACCCAGGATGGGAGTCCCCGGCCACACCTACAGGGTTCTTCAGGTAGATGACCAGCCTCTGCCATGTGGGCCACTGGGCATTGCTGCAGTCAGCAGCATGACCCCTACCAGCCTGCTTTGCAGGGAATCTAGTTTCCGCCTGTCAATCCCAGCTCTGTGGCTGCACAGCATGTGAGTCAGGAGGTAAAATCACTCATTTTCACTTTACCTTGGTTTCCTAACATGTAGCAAATAGGGATGATTAATAATATTCATCTCCCATTTCATATCCCCTCTGGGAGATACCAGCCTCTCCGTAACACATAATCTAGTGCCTAGGCCCTTTGGGCATTCAAGACTATTTAAATTATTTCATAAAAGCAGAATTCCAGTCCTTCTATTTCATCCTTTTCAGCTCTATATGTATTTTTTTCCATAGTCACTGTTTCTCTTCTGGTGTCTGTTTTGTTTTCTGAGGGCAACGACTGATGAAAGAAAACAATCACCCCTGTCCTCTGTGAAGCTGAAAATCCCCCCACTTCTCCTTTGGTGCCCAGCGATACCACTGAGTGTCAGCATGCATCTGTCTCCTTCACTCATTTTCCTTGGACCCTCTCTGTGTTTTTAGTAATTGATTAGGGGCCCTGCAGAGGTCTCCTCCACCCCCTGTGGTGTGTTTCATTTGTGATGACCACACCTCCCTCACAACCCACTGAGATGTCAAAAGCTGCTATTCAGAGGCTGGCTGACCAACTGCAGTAGGTTTTGGCTGACAGGACTCTCCCACCCCAAGCTCCCTCTCCTGTCCTGCCCCTCCCACCCCGGTGCCAGAATCTCCCTGGGAGCCTCATTATCCAGGGAGCTTGGCAAGCAGGGACGTCAAACTCTAAGTGCCGGAGCAGTGATGTAGGGTCTACCTCTCTGTGCGGGGAGGGAGGCAGGTCTCTGCCCAGGCAGCCCCCCAACCTTGACTCAGAACATCTAACCTGGCCGGGAAATACTGAGCATGTGCCCATCACAGCTTAGCCGCCACCTCCCTCATGCCCCTTTTTTACTCTACTGGTTAACAAACTGGGTTCTCCTCAGCCTTCGGGATAAAGCCTGTTTGTTTTGCATAACGCCCGCCTCACCCCCACTCCTCGCACTGGATCCAAGCCTAGGTTTTAATCATCAGTAACAAATCCTAGATCCTCTTTATCTCCCGTCATCACTGCCACAGCATCAGTCAGAGCCGTATTTGCCGGTGTTCTTGAGGGGAGAGCCCAAGACGGGGAAGAGAGAGGAGAGACTGAGAGAGAGAGAGGGCGCGCGGATAGGGTTGTTGGTACATTTCATCATAAAAATAGGTCTTTAACAATAAACGAAGCATGATTATAATGACAGTCACAGTGCTGGGGCCCTGAGAGCATCTCTCCTCTTAGGTCCCCACTCTAAAGGGCAGGTGAGAAGTTTGACAACGAAGGAAGAGAGGTCACCAGATCTTTTGCACATGACACCGTTGAGCCTTTATAAGCAGGAGGTGTCCCTGAGACCTGAAGCAGCCCTACAAGGCCAGATCGCTTGTACCTGAAATGGAACGACTCCACTGGTGTAGAATAGAGAACATCTTTAGGGAAAACCAAGCATCAGGATGATCCGTCCACTTGATCTGTTTAAGGAACATGAGTTCCACACTCTCTACCTGCCTCTTCATCCTGCCTCCAGATGGTGGACAGTTCTACCTGTCCCATCAGCCTCACCTGTTCAGTCTACCCCAGGATGGGAAGACCTCTGCCCCCAGTTGAGAGGAACAAGGCACGGCGGGCAGAAAGCAACTATCTCCCCTGTGCTCAGGAATGAAATATGGCCCTATGGTCTTGCACATCCTCATCCAATAACTCAAGAGACCATTCATGTGGAAGAGAAGTTAAACTCCCTCAATGTGGCTCCAGAAAGCAGACGGAACAGAAAGGTGCAAGTGACAAAGCCTGCTCTGGACAGAGCCTTGGTACGATTAAGGCCTCCCTAACTATTAGATCTCTTACAAAATCGAATGAGCAGCTCATTCAGGACGGAGTGTGTTTGCCATGCTTGGGGTTATCCCTGCAGAAGCTGGATGGTCTTTTAAGTGGCATAGGGTAGAACAGGTTGCTGCACAGGATAGAGACTGGAGTTACATGGTCGGTCTGTCCTGACCGTCCCAAGTCTGAGTTCACACTTCTGCCAAGTTCAGCTGGGACTCCTGAGGAATGTGTGAGGCCAAGCAGGAACCAGCAGCATGTGAAACAGGCAACAGATACTCCCCCATCTTCTGCATTCCTATCTCCCCACCAGGGCTCAGGACAACGGCTGCAGTGGCCCCTGGATTCTGCCTTTCAGCCTGGCTTGTACAGAGTGCATCCTCATGTTGAGTGGAGGTGAGGGTAAGGGAGTGGAAAGGGTCAGTTTCCCTGAGAGCTCCCCAGGGATTGCAATTCTCTCCCAGGGGGCAGGTGGGTGGGAAATCACAGGTACAGATCAGCATTTGGTCAAGGGGACTGACCAAACCCCATGGCACAACAACAGCTTTCCAAGTTTTCTCTGGAAGAGAATTCCAACCTCTCTTCCAAATTTCAACTCATTATATCTTGAAAGCTTACTTTGGAAACCACATCAGATTCTAAATTTTAAGAACGCACATATACTCTGAGTGCCTACTCTATGCCCGGTATGGTGGTTGGTGGTTTTGCATCCTTGGTACAGAGATAGGCATAGTGCCGTATTGTCGAACAGCAATGATTTTTTTGCAGACTTTGATTTTAATACAATAGCTCCAGTATTGTGCAATAAATCTGGTGGAATCACTGTTCCTGGATCTATGACGTTTTCTTTTATGAGTAGGTAAAGATTTAAGAGGGAAGAGACTGGGAAACTTGTGTCTGGGTTAATGTAAATAAGACACAAGGTTTTCATGCCCTTCTGCTTTCACTGGGGACTCATTTCCCTAATACAGCCTCGTTGTAAAACAATCCACTCCTGAGGAGGTCAACAGTGAGAAGTTTGTCTTCTGAAATTAGCAATCAAAGAGTGAAAATAATTAATAGAGAAAACAGCACAGTTCCACACTGCGTTCCCATGTAGATATCTATAGAACAATAAATCAGTAGGGGAAAGAAACAATATAGGCATTTACAATTAGGCCTCGTACATAATGCCCGGGAAGGAGAATTTGTGTTAAAAAAGACAGCATCTGCTGTGAGTTGGTTTATAAATAATACAGCCAGATATTCAGGTAATGACATGACAGACGGTCTCTTGTGTCCTTGTCCTTTTGTGTCCGGTGCTGAATGTGTTTACATCCCGCAGCTTATGACATACATGCCTGGCCCGTTTGTGCTCCAGCCAGAAGCTTCTCTCTTCTCCAGTTAAATGCCTCTTTGCCCAAACCATAGCATTCCACATCGACGACCCAGATATCCAGAGAAATCTGCTCCATTTGGTTTTAATTGATCCCTTACTGTGAGAAGGTAAATGCCTGAAAGAAGTGTGATCAGATGCACATTCAGGACTCTCATCCATGAACCAATTTCTTTTGTGTTGATACCCAGGCTTGACAAAAAGAGTGATGGTTAAGGTCAAGTGCATGAAAGCTTATTCTAAACAATGATGGATGAGGCAAGGCTTGGACTGGATCTTATCTAGGATGTTCTGCTAAAAGGTTGGGTATTGTCCACACCCCCCCCCCATTTTTAAAAGTCTCCTAATTCTCAAATTAATGAAGTTATCACAGATCCAGCATTTGTGGGAGCTTTTTTCTTTTCTTTTATTATGCAGCTCATCCACTCTGCTGACAGCAGCGTGAGTGATGGCCTTCAAGCAGATGATTCTTCTTTGCCATGAAGAAACTGATAAATACTGCCTGTCTCTGCGATAAATTGTGCATGAAATAGTGCACGCTGGTAATCTACAGAGTTATGGTAAGGAAAACGGCATTGTGAGGAAATACAGCAAAACTGCAATTAACTGAAACCCAGTTGAGCCTTAAAATATAAATAAACTTAAAAGAAAAAATAAGATAATCTCAGATTATCTTAAAATAACCTGAACCATGTTTTTTTTTGGTTATTGTTTATTTCTATTTATGTTACACTTTGGGGGCAAAATAAGGTGATTTCAGGGGCTTCATCAAAAAGTTCATTTTCGGGGTATTTAATTAGTAGACGTTTATCTCAACTTCTGATACCTGCTGTGGCCTCGGTCTTGTACTGTGAGATTTCCCATTTGTAATGCTGACCCAGAGACTAAGCACCACCCAGAATTCTCAAATAAAAATAAAAATAAACCTACTCATTCTCATTTCCTACAATAAGAAAGCAAATTTATGTATTATACATGTTTATCGTCAGTAAAGTTTGTAGTAAAAGATTGAAAAACTTTTTAAGTTAGAAATCTCAAGCTCTGGTTTCGGTATGTAAAGTTTTTACTGTACTTAGAAATACACAATACATTTCAAAAATACATTTCGATAAATTGGGTCAATTTTTGTTAGACTTTCTGCATGGGTGCTTAGATTACACTGTTTTTTTGGAAAGTGGCTATGGTGCTTTCTCTGTCATGTGCAGATACTCTTTGGGTGTCTTTCTCCAGGACTACAGCCACTACACAAATGTTGCCTGGCTGTGAACTAACTGGATGTGTTCTCTGTCATTTCCACTTGCTGACCTTCTATGCACTAGGAACCCAACCATAAACCCAAATGCTTAGTGTATCTCCCATGGATATCAATTAAAATGTGCTCTGACGTTAGTCATTCACAAGAGAGTAAAAATTTAAGTCCCAATGTGTTAACCTTTCCAGGAATGTTCCCAGTGTGAGGATTGTCTCAAATAGTGAAATAAAAATGTCTGTCATCATTAAACAAGCATCAGTGAGTAGGTATTGTGCTGGAGACCAGGAGTCGCTCAGCACATGATATTGTTGGTCTAGAAAGAAAGTTGGAAGCCCTCCAGTAGTCCGTTTCAATTATTTAGGCTCAACTCATATTCAGACCCTGCTTTATCCCAGGCAGCACACTGTTTCTGCAAATCTGCTCTCTCACTTCATCCTTACAAAACTGCATGAAGTTAGGATGATTATCATTATTTCACTGGTGAGGTAATTGAGACTCAAAGAGTATTAATTTATGGGCTCAAGATCATATATAACCAGTATAATATGGCAGAGCTGGTATTTAAAGCCAGGTTTCCTGGCTCCCAAAGTAGAGCTCTGTCAGCTACATGACTAATTAGGAAGCATATTAAAAATAACGGGAAATATAGGATTTGCCATTGGTATTCATAATGATGGAATTCTTGGGAGAAGATGGGGAAAAATCTCTGTACTATTAGCTTTTGCTATAGTAATGCTATAACAACCTCGCTAAAACCCAGTGGATTAAAACAACCTTTAGGTATCTGTGGATCAGCTGGAAGTGGGCTGATCTAGGCTGATCTCACTTGGGATTGGCTTCAGGCTTCAGTTTGGGTCCTGGTCTGCTTTATATGTCTCTCGTCTTCCTTGGACCAGTGGGCTAGCCAGGGCTTTCTCTTATGGCAATTGCAGAAGCACATGAGAAGATGATTAACCATGTAAGGACAGTTCACTCTCCATTTGTGACACTTCTGATAACATTCTATTGATCAGTGCAAGTTGCAAGATCAAACCAAAAGTTAAGGTAGCTATTAGTGGAAGTAATCTCATCCCAGGACCCTCAAAACTGTCACTGAATCATGGCATCAGGTTCAAAACCCAGGTGGTTCTCACGGACTACATCAATTCTGAGTTTAGCACTTGATTTGAAAACCAAAGAACTATAAAAAACAAGTGTTATGTCCCCTCCACATGTAACACACAATAGTGGAACAGGGATAGGAGCCCTCTTTGAAAAGGGAAGAATGCGAGACACACAGTTGCCACTAATCATAGCAAGTCTGAAATTCTACTGGGAAAATAGTGTCAAGTGTCTTTTCCCTGGAGGTAAGTAATGTTCCTTCATCTGGCCCCAGTTCTGCCCCCTATGGGTCTCTCTTGTGTCTGTTGTTTGCCATCACTCTTGACTCCACCCCCTGGTAGGTCTTTTCTTTTCCAACATCCTCATTGGCCACTTCTGATGAAGCCAACAGAGAACATACTTTTCTCAAGAGCTGAGCAGCTTTCCCAAACTGCTTCCTGTCTCTAGAATCTTGGGGGCTCAGAAGACAGTTTATAAGTTGAACAATCAATTGTTAAATGTCCAGCAGTGCTTTTGACAATATAGATCTCTCAAAAGCTGCGTGGGTTTTCTATATATTTGATTCACATCAACTCCATGTGCCAAAAACACACCCACAATTATTTCCAACACATGCCTCTCTATATATATAGACTCAGTTATGAGTACTCCCACCTCATCAGACTTCTGTGGGACTGTGCCCTGATCTTTCTGCAAGACTTTCCGTTCAGCTGCAAAGATTTACTAAGTGCTATATTATTTCTTTCATTAGTCAAATAAAAGAGTGTTGTAGCCATTCCTCTGATTTGGTTTTCATATTAAGGACATAGCTTTCTGTCAGCACCACAAATTTGATGTTTTCACAGAGTCTTTATCATACTGGCCACATCTTCAATTTTGTAAGATTCCATTCTACTTCCAACATTAAGATTTCTGGACTTTCTATATTCCCTCAATATGTTGTTGGTAAAAAATAGCCATATCTTTTCTGAGTTCTTCTCTTTCTCACAGCTCATCAAATGGAATTGTAGCAACAGCTCAAGCTTTCAACATCTTGCCATAGATCTCCTCCCTCAAATCTACACATTCATTAGGCTCACCATCTATCTTCCAGATGATTGCAGGCAACAGTTCATCAATGTCTGCCACTGTGTAACATGGGTTCTCAGTTTTTCAGCCTCCTCTGTGAGGTTGGGTTGTTTGTTTGCTTGTTTTCTGCTATTTTACTCTAGCTGCCCATAGTAGTTTGTGTATCAATCACTGTCTGTTTCCCAAACCACTGTCACATATTTTAGATTTTTTTTAATGAGAGTAACCCATTTCCAGTACCAATTTCTGTATTCATCATTTATCCACCCTGATGTTCCATAACAAGCCATCTCAAAATTCAATGGCTTTTGAAACAATCATACGATGCTGTTTATGCATCTGTGCGTTGCCTGGGGGTTGGCTGATCTAGACTGGGCTCAGTCGGGCTCAACTCCAAGTTGGAGGTTGGGTCCAGGTCTGTTCTCTTATCCTCTTTAGACTGTCAGGCTAGCCAGGTGATGGAAAAATCTCAACCACATTTCTTACGGTGATGATGGAAGCCCTGGCACAGTTGCATCCTCTACTTTAATCCTGCCTTTTAACATCACTTTGGCCAAAGCAGGTCAGATGTTAGACCCTATAATAGCTTTCTATTGATGCCCCAGCAAATTACCACAAACTCAGTGGCCTAAAATAACCCAAGTTTATTATCTCACAGTTCTATAGGTCAGAAGTGTGACACAGGTCTTGTGGGGCTAAAATTAAGCAATCAACAGGACTGTGGTCCTTACGAGAGGCTCTGGGGAAGAATCTGCTTCCAAGTTCATTCCGACTGTTGGTAAAATTCACTTCCTTGTGTTTGCAGGACTGAGGCCCCTGTTTTTCTTCTGGCTGTGAGGCAGGGACCCGCCTTTCCTCCTAGAGGCTGCCCACATTCTTTCTCATGCTTTGAGTCTCTACAGCTTCCCCTTGGGCTGCATTTCTCTGATGAACTCCACTCAGACAAATTTCTCTATTTTTAAGGGCTATTGTGGTAAAATTGAGCTCACTGGATAACCTAGGATCTTCTCCTTCATTTAAGATCTATATCTTTAATTCCATCTGCAAAGTCCCTCCACAGGTATGCCTAGATTCATGTTTAATTGACTAGCCAGTGGGCAGAAACCTTGAGTTTGTTCTACTGCAGACCCTAAATCAAGGGGCATAGACACAGTCTCTGTCCACCATGATATGGCAAGCCAGCATCATGGGGTGGGCAAAAGTAGTCTTACTAGAGATAAGACAGAATGAGAGTGAATACATTTGAAAAATCAAAACCAGAGGTTAACAAACCTTTTCTGTCAAGGGTCAGATAGCAAATAATTTAGGCTTTGTGAAATACGTGGTCTCTGTCATAACTATTTAACTCTGCCATTCTAACTCAGAAGCAACTGTAGGCAATGCATAAATGAATAGGCATGATTGTGTTATAATAAAGCTTTATTTACAAAGACAGATGGCAGGCCAGATTTGGCCCACAGGCTATAGTTGTCAACCCCTGATCTAAACAGCTACAGTTCCCCACCAGGCTCCTTCTTCTATAATAAAACACTTTGGTGATAGATCATGTCTTGAAATATCAAGTGGGCCTCAAAGATAACAACAACAACAAAAAATATTAGTTTCTTATCAGAGATTGATTTTACCCTGGATCGCTTTTTCTCTAAAAGCTTCCTTCAAATCGGTATGTTCTATCATTTAAAGTGAGGTTTACAAACTGAAATATTGCACTTGATTATCTGTTAATAGGCTGCACCATGCAAGATGGCACTGGGCACTTGTGAGCAAACCATATACTGACTGTCCAGGAAACTGTGGACGTGTTATGCGGTATATCCAGCTCGGTGGCTAAGTCAGGGGTAATCTAAGGTGGCTAAGTCCCTTGTTGACAGGCGGAGGTTGTCAAGCCAAATTTCCTGAAATTTGGAAATGCTTATCTTGTGGAGAGAATTTTGTCAGAAACCTTAAGAGTCCTCGGAATTCAGTTGAGTTCAGCCTGATAAACACTAAACATCTATGAACATCCAACTTGTGTCCACCACGGGGCTAAAAAATAAAAATGACTGCTGGGTCCTCCGTGTGGCCACACTGGGTCCTGTTGGAGGTGCTCAGGCAGGCTGAACAGAGCCTCCTTGCATTCACCTTCCTAATCATTTGACTTTCTTGAGCATTTGCTTACGGAGCATTAAGCGTTTTCTTTGTAACAGCTGATTAAAAGATTGCTATTACTGAAGAAAACATAGATTTAAAAACAAAAGCAGTTAGTAGCTTTTATCCATCATCAAGGAATTAACCAATTGGCAACAAGTAGGACAGCTCAATTTCTTTAGATATCTGAGGCCTAAACAGCTTAATTGGGGAAGCATGTTAAAAGGGATGGAATGACATTCATTATGGATTAAGTTAATACATTTCAGACCCATCGCATGGCTTAATTTAACAAATTCCACATCTTACTGTTAGGCAGGAAATGGCATCTCATGAACATCATTACCAGTCAGTCTGACTTGAGTTAGTTGAAAAGTCTGACTCCATCTGAAAACGGTTAATCTTAATAATAGTGTACATGGCTTTGGCAAAACCCTCTGTGTGCTTGGGAAGCTTAGGACTCTACTGTCAGCTTGCCCAAGGCCCTCCACTCCCACCACACTACTCACAACCAGGAGAGAAGGAGTATCAGTCACTTTCCAGTTAAACCCATCTGAAATGGAGCAGGGTTAGTCCACTGCTGGGAAAACTGGATGTGTCCTACCATGACTACTTCTAAACCTTAAACAGAAATCACTGAGTTATAACATGTACATATTTCTCTGTCATCAGATCGACTGTAGTCCTTGAATGTAGGAAAGGGGAAATGAGAAATCTGGTGAAAAAGAATACAAATCACTACTACTTATTATTGACCATATACTGTGAGCCAGGGAATCTGCCTACACTAACTCATTTACTCCTCAAAATTACTGTGCAAAGTTGATATTGCTACTCCTAATTTGTTGGCAAGGAAATTGAGTCTGGATAAAGTTAAATAATTTGGTGGTGGTCACGCCCTAATAGAGGCAGGATTGCAACCAAACCCTATTGATTCCAGTTCTTCAGATTTATACCTTCCACTCCATCTCATGGGCTCTGGAGAAGAACTGGGGCTTAACTAGAATGCTTGAAGCGATCAATCCCCCTTCAGGAGTCTAACCAAAAGGTGTCACTTCCAACTTGCATGGATCCTACTTGGTTGAGACATCTCAAATGCCACTTATTATTAGAAGGGATTCTCCCAACTTTCCCCCTCCACTCTGTGGGAAAACATGCATGAAGAATTCCACAAGTTTTCTCTAAGTCTTGTATGTGTCACAAACAGAAACAGAGGCAGGCTGCAGTTGCCCCTGTTCTAGAAGCCATGGGCCATAGGACTTTCTGGCCTAGCTTGGGGCAGCCCAGACAAAAGTATAAGGAAGGTATTGGGCATAAGACAGCCTACAAGGATGTATTGTACAACACGGGGAATATAGCCAATGTTTTGTAATAACTATAAATGCAATGTAACTTTTAGAAATTGTATAAAACAATTTAAAAATTAAATTAAAAAAAAAAGAAATGGGAGAAAACTCTAATTCGAAAAGATACATGCCCCTCAATGTTCACAGCTGCACTATTCACAATAGCCCAGACATGGAAGCACCTAAATGTCCATCCACAGATGAATGGATGAAGAAAATGTGGTACAATGGATAAAGAAGATGTAGCCCACATATACAATGGACTATTACTCAGCCATGAAAAGAAACGAAATTGAGTTATTTGCAGTGAGGTGGATGGACCTAGAGTCTGTCATACAGAGTGAAGTAAGTCAGAAAGAGGAAAACAAATACTGTATGCTAACACATATATATGGAATCTAAAAAAAAAAAATGGTTCTGATGAACCTAGGGGCAAGACAGGAATAAAGACGCAGATGTAGAGAATGGACTTGAGGACATGGCAGGGGAGGGGAGGGTAAGCTGGGAGAAAGTGAGAGAGTAGCATTGACATATATACATTACTAAATGTAAAATAGATAGCTAGTGGGAAGCAGTTGCATAGCACAGGGAGATCAGCTCGGTGCTTTGTGACCACCTAGAGGGGTGGGATAGGGAGGGCGGGAGGGAGATGCAAGAGGGAGGGGATATGGGGATATATGTATACGTATAGCTGATTCACTTTGTTATACAGCAGCAACTAACACAACATTGTAAAGCAATTATACTCCAATAAAGGTGTTAAATAAAAAAAAAAGGAAAGAAAGAAAATGTGGTACATATATACAATGGAATACTACTCAGCCATAAAGAAGAATGAAATAATACCATTTGCAGCCACATGGATGGACCTAGAGATTATCATACTAAGTGAAGTAAGTCAGACATAGAAAGACAAATATCATATGATATCACTTATATGTGGAATCTAAAATATGATACAAATGAACTTATTGACAAAACAGAAACAGACTCACAGACATAGAAAACAAACTTATGGTTACCAAGGGAGAAGGGGATGGGGGAAGGATAAATTAGGAGTTTGGGATTAACAGATACAAAATAGATAAACAACAAGGTCCTACTATGTAGCACAGGGAACTATATTCAATATTTTGTAATAACCTATAATGTAAAAGAATATATATATATATATATATATATATATATATATATATATATATATATATATATATATATAAAACTGAATCACTTTGCTGTACAGCAGGAACTAACACAACATTGCAAATCAACTATACTTCAATTAAAAAAATTTTTAGGGCTTCCCTGGTGGCGCAGTGGTTGAGAATCTGCCTGCCGATGCAGGGGACGCGGGTTCGAGCCCTGGTCTGGGAAGATCCCACATGCCGCAGAGCAACTGGGCCCGTGAGCCACAACTACTGAGCCTGTGCGTCTGGCGCCTGTGCTCCGCAACAAGAGAGGCTGCGACAACGAGAGGCCCGTGCACCGCGATGAAGAGTGGCCCCCGCTCGCCACAACTAGAGAAAGCCCTTGCACAGAAACGAAGACCCAACACAGCCAAAAATAAATAAATAAGTTTATAAAAAAAAAATTTTTTTTGGACAAATGTATAGAAAAATTAGTATTATATATGGTTTATCATTGTCAAATCCTACTAGACATGATGATAAATTATAAAAACTTGCTTCAATGAAATTTCTCCAAATTGTCTTACAGAAATAAAATAAAATAAAATATTGCATTAAAATATTTTTTAAAAGTATCAGGAAGGTAAAATTAGCCTGTGTTTCAGCCTTTCCTACTCTTTCTTAATTCCTCATGTATCAGTCTAACAGTGCTACATAAAAACAACCACAATATCTCAGTGGCCGCAACAGGAAGCATTTATTTCCGGCTCACTGATCTGCAGTCATTTTGCATGGCCCTGATGAAGGTCTAAGTTTTGGCTGCTACTCGGCTGAGCTAGGCTGGTGTCTGAGCTCCAGCCCTGGTGTGAATCAGGGAGTCGACTGGATCATACTGATCCAGGATGTGGATGATTTAATACATACCTTACGACAGGTATAAAAAATTATAAATATTTGCACCTTTGTTCCACCCCAATATGGAAACTTGGGGGTTCAGCCCAAGTCCAGGTGCCTCTCATGATTCTGGGGCCAGTGAGTTATTTCTGCTCATGGAGCTGGACTAAGTGTCAGCTGGGACAAGGGAAAGAAGGCAATGCTCTTAAGGGTCAGAACACACACATGGTCACTTCTTCCCACATGTCTTGGGCTGAACATATCACTGACCTGAAAAGGAAATTACAGTTCTTTTTGCCTCTAATGCTGGGACCCCAGGAGGTGGAAGAGGGGTCCCCAGTCTTAACTGTCTCCTTTCCCACTCATCATCCCACACTCATCGGTCCAAGGGCCTCCCCTGCCCTCAGACCCCATGCTGACCCCTCCCTCAGGCTGAACCCCCAAGTTTCCATATTGGGGTGGAACAAAGGTGCAAATATTTATAATTTTTTATACCTGTCGTAAGACATGAGGGGCAGAAAACAGCATTTTTTTTTTTATATTGACACAGATGTCTATGTTGATAATGGCAATCCCAGGTTCAGTACTGTAACATAGAGTATACTGCAGGCAATAAAGAAGGAAGAGTGGAGTCTGCCACAGGGAGGATGGGAATAACCTACGAAATGTAGTTTCCTAGCAGTCAACTCCCCCACTTACTCACAAGGCTATAGCACTGGCATAGGCAGAGGCCTCACCCCAGCCCCTCTGAACACCAGCCTGGATTCTGTGTATACTTCAGCTGCCTTAGTGAGTGCACTGAGCATTACTGTCAACCCCAGTGGGCCTCATGATGAAGTCATCCTCCTTGCTACCTTGGAGTGGCTGGAGCTCAACATTACCCATGAGTGAGGGTGCGAGTCTGAGTGGGCCCAGAAGCACGGTCCCTGGATGTGACTCTAGTCCAATTTCAGAACTCTGGGCCTTTCCCAGATGGACTGGCCTGGAGCCACCCATGCAGTTATAGAAGACAGCCCTTACAGAGTTTCCAAGAGATCCAGCTCACACAGACAATGCCCACACCTCACTTTTATCATCATAGTCAATGGCTATCTTTCATCCATTGATCAGCATTTATAGAACTTCAACTGTGTTTCAGATACTGCTCTAGGATTTGGAAGTAGGAAGATGCCAAATTCATAGATCAAGCACTGTGGGAGATGACCGTCTAATTGGTGAGGCAAACACATGTAAAAGGATAATAATTTTTAGAAGAGCTAATAATTATCAAGCACTGATTACATGCTGGACATTATGGTGTTTTTTTTTCATGTATTAAATCATTGAATGCTAACAACTTTATGAGGTAGGTCCTACTACTAGCCATATATATATGTATGTATATCTATCTATCTATCTATCTATCTATATATATATACACACACACACACACACACACACATATAAATCAGATGAGAAACTGAAGCAGAGAGAAATAAAATAATTTGTTTTGGGTCACACAGCCATTAAGTAGGAGAGCCAGGATTTGAACCCAGGGAGTCTGGATCAGAGTCTATGTGTTTAGTCACAAGGATGAACTTCCATCAAAATGTGATCAGAGCTAAGAGACATTCAAACTTGGTACCTTTGGTAGCAGTGAGAGAGACAGCAGCTAACTCTGTCTACAGAAAGTTTTCACAAAGAAAACAGCCCTTGGACTGAGGTCAGGGAGGAGAGGATTTGCACATGTAGATAACCAAGAGGACAGCGTTTCCATTAGAGAGAACAGCATGGAACAAGCCTGGAAGCAGGAGAAAGTGGAATTCAGAGTTCAATGTATCAGGAGCTGAGGATAATGGAGCTCCGTTTGCCTAGCAAGATGAACTGGTTTGTGATCCTTCAGCCTTACAACCATTTATTGGAAGAAAGGCTCAAATGCCAGAAAGCTGGAGAAAGGAGGAAACTAAAACATACAGATAATATTGAAGCAGAACAGTCCACCCATAAATGAATAATTGAATATATGTGGGAAATATTTTTGCTTCTGTGGAAATGTGTCCAAATTCAGCCTGTCTTGTTATGGTTAGATGGGCCTTAGCCAAGGATGGGTCTTTGCCAACCATTTAGGTCCAATCGAATGGGAATTTATCTGTGATTGAACAAAACAGAATAAATAAAATAACCAAACCCATTAGAAGGTACTTTGAAGAGATTGAATCATTAAAGAATAGCGCTGAGTTGACTGCAAAGTAGAGAAAATCATCTGAAATGAGTTTCCACTTAGATAGAGACGAGCTAAATAATTTAGCTTATTTTGAGGTGACTTCATTCATTCATTAATTTAACAAATATAAAAAAAAAAATCTGTTGAGCACTTACTCTGAATCAGGCTCCGTTCCAGCCTCTGGGCACACAGTGGCAAACAGACAGACCAAGAGTTGCCTTCCTGGAACTTATATCTAGTGAAGGGGACAGAACTGAATGAGGAGGTACTCAGACACCCATCAGTAAGTGGACCAGATTCCATACACAGGTTTGTAAAGCACGTATCTTTCAGGGAGACAAATCTCTTAAGCTGTCAGATGAGAGAATACTTGTGTGACAGCCTTCTGTGTGCTTTGAGACTTTGTGTGTTTCGGGGAGTGGGGCTGGAGGGGTTCCTTGCCCTAAGACTCGTATTCACTGTCTATTCCTCTCTCCCTGGCTACATGGGATCTAGACCACTGAGAAACAGGTTCACGAAACTATTTCACCAAATTTGACAGTCAGCAAAACAGTCCTTCAGAGTGAGGGGGCCAAAGCACCTTTTAATGGGATCCTTCTCCAAATTCTAGACTGACTAAGAGACAGACACAGAAGTTAGGCAGATGGAACAACATATCAGCTTTGTCTCTGAAAAGGCTGTTTTGGCAACAACTGGGTTTCCTCCTATTTTCCCCTCTGAACTGAACTTACCCACTCAAACTACAGGCTACATACACTCGTCTACCACCAACAGGGACAGCACCTGCATAGTTAGCAGAGGCAAAAGAGAAACAAACAAAAAAAATGTGTGTATCCTGAGGACATCCCTCTTCAAAAGAGAGAGGGAACCCAGAAGGAACTGAAAGGTAAATACCTAGTTCCTTATTTCATCCTCGGCTTCTGGCAGTTAGGTTACATATGTAACAGGAACTCCAGAAAAATCGTTTAACCGAATAGATGGTCTTGTTCTCCCTTGACAAACTGTCCAGAGGTAGACAATCCAGAGTTAGAGCTGAAGGGCCATGAACCCTTAAGGGATCCCAGTGCCTTTCACCTTGCTGCTCCATCCTCATTAGTTTGTGTTCTTATCTTCATGGACACAAGATGGCTGCTCCCCATCCAGTCATCACTTCTACATTCCAGGAAGGAAAAGGGGGAATAGCAAAAGCCAAAAAGGTACTTGTCAGTTGAGTCTGCCTCCTTTAAGAAGCTTTACCGGAAGTCCCATCCAGTGACTGCCACTTACATCTCAGTAACTAGAACCAAATCAAATGAGTAGCTACCCCTGGCTGCAAGTAAGTCTAGGGAGGTTAAAATATTTTCCTGGGCATACTGACACACCCAAAAAAATCAGGGTTCTCCTACTAAGGAGGAAGAGGAGAATGTATATTATATAGGAAACTAACTGAATCTGGAGGCCTAGGGGAGAATTCCTGAAGATATGTGGGGGAAGGCTGGAGCTATTTTGCCAGAGTTTTCTCTGTGAAGATTGTATGTTCCCCCCAATTGATGAGAAGGTCAGAAATATGGGATAAGCTTCCCCCAGCAGATTGGCCTGAGTGTATTTGGGAAAGTGCTGCCTCTCTGGCATCCTGTCATCTCATACTCCACTTGCTCCCTCCCCAAATCCTATCCCTTCCACATCCCCTTTCTCCTGCCCCCGTTAGGTACCTGCCTCTTGCCCCCTTCTTCTGTGGCTGCCTTCCAGACAGCACCCAGCCCTGGGACCCTTCCTGACCCTGGCTTTCTCCACTATACAATCCCAAGGTCATGTCCAACCATGTCAAGGCCTGTTCTCTTTAAAGGGGACTGACTAGAGCTCTGATCAATTACACCTCATGTGACAAGGGCAATGGCTGTGATGAAGTTAGTGGATTGCTCCTTCCAGACAAAATATTTTAATAGGAGATGCCCTCGGCCAGAGAAATATCTAATAGTGGGATTTCAGGCAATGGGTTAGGCAAAGAGTGGGGAGGGGGGGCATTTTGAGCTGGGACCTGTCAAAACATTTTACTTAAATGACTCTTACTGTACACCTAAAAGTATTTATACAGCTTGTGCTACAGAAAATAAAACTATAGAGGCAGACTTTTTGAAACGCCCTTGTTATTTTCTCGGAGCTGTGTCTGCAGGACGATAGGAGAGCTGTGCTCATTAACTGGAAGCTGGGTGTCATGGATAATGTGGACCTCACACCTACCGTCCCCACTCATACAGAACACCTGTGGTTCTCCTCGGGGGGACCCACAGGTTACTAGAGCCTGCTTCACCCACTCCACAAGAGACTGAAGTGCCAGGGGATTGACATCCTCCCTGGGGCATCCCTTAACCAATGACTGATGGGGACAGAAGTACCAAAGTCCCTGAATTAGAGCAGGATGATTCTGAGGCCTGACTTAACCTCCAGAATTCCCTGGACAGATCAGGATAAAGTCCTCCCCTGTGGGACTTTTCAGCTGAGACCACACACACATTGCTCAGTTTCCTCACCTTCCCTAACCTGTTCCCCCATTTCCTTACAGGTCTCCTGGGAGCAATTCCTTAATATATTAATTTTATTCAAATCTTCACGCCTGGGTCTACTTCTGGGGAACCCGACCTAAGACACTGGACAACATTAATACGTTCTTTCACTCACCAATTCCAGACTTTCTTATATACACCAAGACTCTTTCCAAGAATTGCTTTCTGGTCAATAGAAATGGGGAATTGTCTTATTCTCAGTGAAGAAAGCGGGGCTTGTGATACTCAGGGAAGGATTTTTTGTGATAATCAGAGAAAGAAAGGAGAGACCTCCTAGTTAGAAGATGGCTAACTTCCAAAGGCTTTTTTGGGGAGTGCTAATAACAAATATTAGAGAGATAGTGCAGCATTTTTTTCCAGTAAAATATGAAGTATTCTGATTATAACACCAACTCCAATATGTTTTTTTTTTCTCCCACACCACCAGGCAACTCTCAGACACCAGCTGGGTATCCTACAATTCAACTCAATTCTGACCCTATCTACCTGGAGATAGCATCAGATCCCACAGATAAAGCCCCAGTCTCATAAGACTGCCTGTCTCCCCCACTTCAGACACCAATCGCAAATCCAGGTTTCCACCATGATCTCTGAGTGGGCCACTCTCCCCAAGTCTCCACGCCTTCATCAACCCAGAAGCTCTGTCCTTTTGGGGGTTTTACAGAGGCTTGATTACACTGGCACCATTGATTAAATCATTGGCCAGTGGTGACTGAACTTAATCTCCAGCCCTTCTCTCCTCCTAGAAGGTCAGGGTTGAAAAGCTCCAACCCTCTAATCACATGGTTGGGTCCTCTGATGACCAGCCCCCATCCTCAAGTTACCCAGGGACCCAAAAGTCACCTCATTAACATAACAAAAGATATCTTTATGTTCTCATCACTTAGGAAAATCCAAGGGTTTTAGGAGCTCTGTGCCAGGAAGGGGGACGAAGACTAAATTTATATTTCTTATTATAAATCATAGTATCATTTTGCTGTAATTTTAAACCTTCTTTAGCTGGTAAACTAAAGTGAAGCTTAACTGTTACAGAGGGTGATTCACATCTGAAGACAGGGCATTGGTCTATAAAAGGAGGGGATGTGGTCTTAGTACCTTTTGGTAGTTCTTCCATTCAGGTCATGAGTTTTGAGAGTCCCTAGTTTATTATAAATTTGCATTCAGCTCCTACTCTGACCTCAGCACTGTCCTAGGCTCTGAACACACCGTGATGAACAGGTTAGACCAGAGTCCTGCCCTCACAGAGCATTAGATTAGACCTGAATGGTTTCCTCTTGGATGCCTCCTCTTTCCTATTTGTAGGATTTGTAGGAAGTAATGCTGGCTAGAGCAGCAGGTGATATCAAGCACATCAGCAACAGGAGGAACACTGGAGGGAAAGAAGAAGAAAGAACTAGCCCCTCAGCCTAATATTGCTTCCCCACCAGATACACACAGTGAACTCCCTGCATTAACTACGAAGCTGCTCAGAGATGAACAACACGTGCAACCGACCGGGCAGGAAGAGCCTCTGAAGTTAATGGTGACTCTCTGGGCTCAGAGGCACGACAATAAAGCAGGTCACCAGCTGTCCCCCTCTCTGGAGGATGGGGCTGTATTACTTGGTTTTTACAAGAAAACTCCCTGTAATTCCCGGCTCCACAGCTTTGTGGTACTACTCATTCCTGCAAAGTGTTTTCTGCCTTCTTCTAAAAGGTTCTCCACAGCGGTCTGGCACTGTGCTCTCCGGACAAGAGCCATGTGTGACTGAAGGCAGACAGCTCCCTGTTTTCCATCAGCACGGCTAAGAGAGCTAATGGACTCAGGCACGGGATGGCCTGTCATCCCTAGCAAGCTGGGTCATTTCTAAGGGAGATGCCACCTGACTTCCAGCCTGCTTGGGATGTGTCACAGGAAAGCTTCAACCTGTAGAAATTGAGGTTGGTGAAAAGATCATCCTGAGGTTGAACAACTTTTGCAGAAATGGTGTTACTAGAGCCGAAAAAGCACTGAGTTGTAACACACCCTCTTAAGCATCTGATCGATTTCTTAGGACTCGGTGACAAGGCAAGAATGAGCTTCCCTGACAGCCAGCTGACTGGGGCTAGCCCTGGACAAAGCAGGGGAGGGCTGGCTGCGGACACTCAGGCTCGTGCCAGATGGGCTCCAAATGGGGATGACAATACTGACACACCAGGTGGGAGCAGAAAGGACTGAGTTTCCAGTGGAAATCGTGAAGTCTTTGGGTCCGCCTTTGAGAAGCTTCCTGAAAACGAGGCATGTGGAATCTCAGCTGCTCTGGAAAGTGCCTGAGAAACCCCACAGCCAAGGGAGCACAATGGCTCCTGGCAACCACACCCGGTCCTTCTCCCCCAAGTCCCTCATTCCTCCATGGTCTCAGAGAGGGGTGGGGAGGGAGAACTGTTCCTTCACATCTGCAGGGGGGTTAGCAATGGAGGGGGGACTTCTATTGTAATCTGCAGTCATTAGTTTTGGGGAGTCATCATTTGCTTTTGTTCATTTCAGAGTTCATCCATCAGTTTCCAAATAGAAAGAGAGTGTTTACTAGTGAATGTTAGCTTTCCCGGGGTCACTATCCCAACAAAGCAATTGCCTGGAACTGGGAAGGTGAGTAAGGACCAGCTCCTCCCAGCTGAATTCTGAGATATAAGGCAAGTCTCGTTTCTATAACTTACCCTCTGTTAAACCTTTTCTCCTCTCCTTTCCCAGTCCTAACCGGTGCTCTGCTGGTGCTCTTACTGCTTGTATGTACCTTTCACACAAGGCACTGTTCCTACTGAACTGTTTGAGGCACATCCTTTCATTCATTCATATATATATATATATATATATACATATACATATATACCATGTGCCAGTCTCTTTATAATTTATACAGATTAAGTTTAAATGTTTTAATAAAGTAATACAAAAGGCTCAGCAATGTTGGGTTTCCTTTGACTTAATAAATAAGAAAGGCCCAATGAACAAATTCTTTCTAAGGTATTAATTGATGGCTCTTTAAGAATTGCCCTTTCAAGGAACCCTCCTACACTGTTGGTGGGAATGTAAATTGACACAGCCACTATGGAGAACAGTATGGAGGTTCCTCAAAAAACTAAAAACAGAGTTGACATATAATCTAGCTATCCCACTCCTGGGCATATACCCAAACAAAACTATAATTTGAAAAGATACATGCACCCCTATGTTCATAGCAGCACTATTTACAGTAGCCAAGACATGGAAGCAACCTCAATGTCCATCCACAGATGAATGGATAAAGAAGATATGGTATATGTGTGTATATATGTGTATACACACACACACACACACACACACACAATAGAATACTACTCAGCCATAAAAAAGAATAAAGTAATACCATTTGCAGCAACATGGATGGACCTAGAGATTATCATACTAGTGAAGTAAGTAAGACAAAGACAAATACCGTATGATAGCATTTATATGTGGAATCTAAAATATGACACAAATGAATTTATCTATGAAACAGAAACAGACTCACAGACATAGAAAACAAACTTACGGTGTTACCAAAGGGGAAAGGGGGTAGGGGAGGGATAAATTAGGAGTTTGGGATTAGCAGTTACAAACTACTGTATATAAAATAGATAAACAACAAGGTCCTACTATATAGCACAGGGAACTATATTCAGTATCCTATCATAAACCATAATGGAAAAGAATATGAAATATATATATACACATATATGTATTATATATAAATATAACTGAATCACTTTGCTATACACCAGAAACTAACACAACATTGTAAACCAACTATACTTCAATTAAAAAAAAATTACCCCTTCAAGAGTTAGGGGCATAGCCTGTGCTAGTTCTCTTGAATCACCAAGGTGTTTGATTTCATTGTGTCCAGCATTTCTGGGAATAATTACAGTATAGAAATGTTCTTGTTAGAAATTTGATGTCAAGAATACTAATTAACAAAAACACTCAGTTATTGGTATACCAAGAAACTAGTAAATATACTAGTAAGTAGTCTATTAAGAATTTCTGTGCAACTTCAGTTTACGGAGCCCTCATTACTTTGCAAACACTGACAACTGACTCATTTTCCTAAGTGGAGATTCGATGTCTTGGTGTACAGTGGTTTCTATGTTCAATCCTTGAGTCTCTTCTGGGACTCTACAAAACTCTTTATCTCTTCCATAGCCGCATGATTCTTCTTTCAGGAAAATGCAACAATACCTTGTGGGTCAGGGTGTTTATTACATCGATGCTGTTTACATCAGATTCCATTTCTCTACTATGAAAATTAATACCTGATTCGTAGCAAAGATGATTTTTCTCTTCTATCTGGTTTATTCTTTTTAACTAACATATTGTAGCCATACTATATGCCAGGCATTGTATTAAGTGCCTTTCCACAGAATATATCATGCACTCCTTCCCTTAGTTCTATAAGATAGGTTTTATTATCCTTATTTTTCAGCTGGGAAAACAGACCCACAGGGATGAAGTCTCTTGCCTGAGGTTCAAGGGTCAAAAGTGGCAGAGTTGGAACTGGAAACCAGGTCCATCAACTCCTGGTCCAGCACATGCTCAGCTGCACCATGGCACCCTCTATAGTTTGTGCTGATATTTGATTTTCCCCAGAAACATTATGAGCAGACCTATAGCTTCATTTCCTGTGTGATAGCCTATATCCAGCATTGAGTGGTAGTACCTCGAGCTCCTATTAAGTCATCAGTTAGGACAGTACATGTAGGAAGAGGTTCCTTGAAAGAATTCAAGGCTTGCTTGCTCTGTCTTGCTTTATTTGAAAATGACTTTTCTCTAGTAGTTGGCTTTCAAGTAGCACACTGGACTTATAACTTCTTGAGCTCAGAGATGCTCTCCTGAGGACATGTTCTTTATTTTAATTGAAGTCTTCATCATTGGCTGGCTTCCAAGTGGTCTACCAGATGTCTTTTTCTTTGCTATAGCTGAAGCAGATTATGATGTTCCAGTTCATTTTTTCAATTTGCTGTACTTTGCTGGCAGCCTGATTTCTTTAGCAAACCACACTTGAGAGGCCAAAATCATGGAGCAAGGCAGCAACAAATGAGTCTTTAGAATGTGTTTTCTTAGATAATCTCAGGCAAATTACACACACACACACACACACACACACACATACATCTTTCATTTTAGTGATCAGACCTAGATTTTCCTAAATTTTCACATACATGTAACTTTCTCAGGATGTGCGGCCCCAAAATCAATCCTCAAGGGATTAACTAATCTCCCAACTGGGACTTTAAGAAATCTCCTTTCTCAGAAATCTTTCATTTTCTGCTTGGAAGCTTGAAGAAAAATATCCACTGCCTTTCCCTATTCTTTTCTTCAATCCTATTCTCTATGTCCTGAGATGCTTCATACTTCAAAACAAATTGTATATACATTGTGTGTAGGTACAGGGAAACGCCTTGAAGTTCATTCTACTCTTTGAAGCAATACAGAGTTAATTCTTACTCACAACTATATTTACATCACCTAGAACAGTTTTTGGTACTTAGTAGTGTCTAAAAAAAATATTTATTAAATCATCTAACTCATAGTCCAGCATCAATTGGTTGGCTAAGGCAATTCAGGGAATTTAGTCATTTCTTATTTTTCACAGACTTCTAGAGTCTGTGGCCTTTACCTCTAACTTAAGTGGCAGATGATGAGGGGTTTCATTTTACTTTCCGGTTTCATAGGGGAGCAAACCAATTAAACATATCATAAAACAGATGGGAATTTGGGCTTTATAGGAATCTGGGAGGGTCCGGGGGCCTCCTGGGACCTGTCACCAGAGTGAGGACTGGCAATCTCCATCTCTTAGACAAGTTTTGTTATCCTCGGGTGACAGTGTTAACACAGTGCTAGGCTGCCTTTCCGACAAAATACAAACAAAACCAAACAGAATAAAAACAATCAAACCAACCCCCCACTGCCCACTGGCCGACTGAAGCAGCAGGATTGTCGTGTTGTAGAAGGGGCCAGAACAGGAGGAGGTGGCAGTTTCCTAACAAACTGTATTGTTTGAGCCATTTTATTTAGTGTGGAAAAAAATCCCTTGTACCAAAGATTTATTTGGAAGTTCTGGGCTTAACTTTTGGTAAGAGTTGGAACTAAAAACTTTATTGGGAACGCTACGTACACTCCAAAGGCCAACAAGAGAATTTAAGTTAGATGTGATTAGTATGAAGAAAGTTACATTTATTGTACTCTTATGTATAATTGATCACATGAAAGGCCTTTTGTAACTATAAAAGAGACAGCCCATTAAATTGTTTTACCCTGAGGATTATACGAATTTGCGGATATTGGATTGGATCACTGGCCTATTGGTTTCACAGCAATGGTAAATCATTAAGATGCTTATTTTTATTCATATATCTTTCTTGCTATTTATTATTAACCAAATAGCCCCTCCCAGTTTTAGCTTTATTTTCACACATCTGAACCAATCATTCTGTCTCTCCACCATCAGCAAATGATCAAACCAGTTGCTAAGAGCTCTATAGGTCACTTTGGAGGGATCTCAAAACAGAAAAAAATATTTGGCAAGAACATTCCTTTGTTATTTAGTCTTGGACAGACAGTCCTATAGAGAAAGTCAGAGGCCATCTTATCTCTTGATTTGAGTAGAGAGACCATGACTCTGGGCACTGTTTTGTGCAAATTAGTTGAGCTCATTTCCAACCCTTCCATTATCCAGATAAGAATGTGCTCAGAGAGCTAAAGGTTAAGATATGAATATTACCTGGCACATGTGCGACAAGCAAATTGGCTCTTAGGCTTCTGCCTAGAAAAAGTTGATGAGATTACTCCCCATTCCTTATTTATTTCATACAAGCCCACAGGAAAACATAAGCTCAAACTCCTCTTACAGATGTTTCAGGAAGGGACAGCTGCAAATCACAGCCTGTATCACAGAATGAGGCTGAATCTAATTTGTCATTGTCAGTTCCCTTGATTTAGGGTTTTCGTTTGAAGAAATACACCTGGCAGATCTCAATCATTAGAAACAGGGGGAGATGAAGTCCGATAGCTGTGTTGACATGCAGAATTTCTCTAGTTAAGCATTTCACATTTCTTTGAGGTCTCATAATAGGGACCCAGCCTGGTATTTGGGGGGCACTGCAGAAGCTTTGGGATGTGCTTGCTACCAAGGACATCTTCAGTATCTACTGTTCCCTTTGTGCCCAAAGCAATCCATGCCCTATGCTGATTTTTGCATTGTAACAGATCAATTCCACTTTGAATTTTAACTGGAGAGGTCAAAAGGCGTGTGTGTATCCATAAATCTAGGGTTCTGTCAGCCTAGTGTAATTTGGTTGAGAGAGAGAGAGACAGAAGCAGAATGAGAGGTTGTGCTAAATAAATGGTATTCAGTTTTAAATGAAGTCTCTCAATTAGCATTGAACATTTCTTTAAACAATCAAGATATTAAAGCTAGAAAGAAGTTAATGAGCCTATGGAGAAAGTAACTTCTAAAGATCACTTTGTGCTTGGGATGGTAATTGCTTTATGACATTTTGATGTCATTACAACATGAAATTAGGAGGGCAAAATGTTTCCAGAGTGTTTCTTTGGATACCCTGTTAGGAAGCTATTAAAAGGCAAGAGTACGCTGGCAAAATGATTTCAGTGTGTGCTTTTGGATACCTGCTTTGCAAAACGTCATGAACTGAGGCTACAGTGCAAAATGATTACTATGTGTGTCATCCACTCCAGTGCTGTTACATTCAAATTGCCGTGGAAGATTAAACTTGGAAGCAAGAACATAGAGGTGTGAGGATGAGGTGGGGGGGTGGGGGGAATTGGTGGAGATTTGTCTCATTTATGATGGCAAAATGTAATGAAACAATCATAAGCATTAGGACTGAACTTCAAACTCCCCCTGAACCAAGCACCGTCCAAGGAATGATGCTCAAGAGACTTTCTACTTCTTCTCACCATGATAACAACGAAGCCCGTTATTGAAGGACCAAAGCAGTTTTATCAAATAAGAAGTTGCAAAACAATATGGTTTAGGGTAAGGAGGAAGGTCAGTTTACAGCTGGAATTCTAAAACTGCAAGAATGCAAGAAAGAAAACCTCTTTTCTTTATACAATTGAAAATTCAAAAACTCAAAACTTGAGAAGAAATACTGACGTACTTCTCTGCTATGCACCCAGAAATTATAAATAATAATCTCCAAAAGAGTAATAATCTACCCAAGAATCACAACCAGGCACATGCCAATACTCTAAGTCTCTCTCACAATCTCTCCTTTCTCTCCCAGATGTTGCCTCCTGCTGTGCAATCTTCACATCCAAAGAGGCAGTAAGAAGCAGAACATCTGGGACGCTCCATTATAGGAGTTAGTCCTCAGAGGAAAAGAGGGTTAAAACAACGAATGTTCCTTTCTGTCAGTCCATAAAACCATGCTTACTTTTCTGATGTTGGCCAGTAAGTCAGAGCTTTGTAAAGTATAAGATACTTGAAAAGTCTCTTGGCCCACATCTTCCATGCTCATCAGTGAGTTAATTTGAACTCAAGGCTATGTTTGGTGTTGTGTGCGTTGTCTGTATATTTGTATGGGCAGATATGTGTGTGCTACCATGACTTCAAAACCGTGGTTGCTGTTAATACAGTTGTTATGGTAAGAAAATGTGTAACTCAGTTAGCCTGTACTCAAATAAAGGAATAAGAAATTGGTTGAGATTAATATCTCTCATCACAAACACAGTGGGAAGGTTGGTTCTCAGAGGCCCCCGACAGCAGCGTGCCAATGGAACCATTAGGCACCATGCCCACCTTCTCCTCTCATGGTACCGCACACATTTCTCCCAAACCCTCTCTTCCTGTCAAAGTTATATGAAGAGGCATAGAAGCTGTATCATCAAACAAAGGAGAGATGACCTAGGGACAGATTTCCTTGACAATGGGCCCGTGGTCTTTCTACATCAAAGACACTGAAGGCAGGATGGTCCAAATATATTTTCTGTCTTACTCGCCAACTTCCCTGCTCTTACCCAATTCTGTTTAGTTTTAAAACCAGATCATGCTGGGTTTAGATTAGCTGAACATTAATTAGAATAAAGAAAGAAAAGGAGTCCTATTCAATTTCAATTCCATTACCTAATTTGGTGTATCTCTTAGATTTAGGCTTATCGGGAGCGGCTTGGAGATTCACTTCCGTTTGGGGGAAGATCCCCGTCAGGATCTATTCATGGGGTTTCTCCTGGCTGCGTCAACCGCTTCAGCCTTGCTCAGTGATGCCATCAAAGCTCTCAATGAAGTCTGAGTTTCAGTAATTTGCTATTTATGTATTTTTATAAGCTCCTTAGAGAAAGTGGTGCTATAACTGTTCAGCGTTATTATTATTATATGCATATGCACTGCCACTTATTTTTGAAGAGTAAATATTTGTGCTCATTATATCAGTGTCATCCACTGTGCTAATTATATCAATATCAACATGTTGATATTGATATAATTAATTAGCGCAAAGATTTACTCTTCAAAAATACATGGCAGTTCCTCTGATTCATTTGCCATGAGGGGAGCATGAGTGAAGTACAGTTCTATAACACTATATTTAGGCTCTGATATGCAATCAGCTTTAATAATGACCTAATACTGAAGGTGGCCTTAGACAAGTAAAAAAATTTTTTCCACAGTTTCCTGAGGATTGGATGCTAAGATGAAAAGCATCTGAGTAGCCTTCTTCCAACATTCTACTTGGTGATTAACCAACTACCCAAGTATAAAGCTGCTCCTAATTAACCCTGAAGACCCCAACAGTAAGGTAGGTGGAGTGAATAAAAGTGATAAAAAAAATAGAGAGAAAATAATTCTCCTGAATTAACTATTATTATTAAATGATTTTTGGCTTGTTACATTTTTATTGGAAAAACTTCTCAGCAATGAGAATCAGAAAGGGGTGGGAAAAAAGCATCTGAGTCATAGACCACCAGAGCAGTCAGAAGAATTTAATCTGAGGTTACTCATGATGTAAAAAGTTCCCGGTGATTGTATTAATGACAATGACATTACAATGATAGTTTACATTTATTGTTTTTACTCTGGATCAGACATAATGCTGAGAGGGTTTTTTTGTGTGTGTATTATTGCATTTAATACATACAACCCTATGGAGCACAATTATTATATTTGTTTCATAGATGAGGAAACTGCGGCTCAAGAAGTGTGAATAATCTGCCCTAATCACATAGCTGATGAGTTGGGGTGGGTAGAGGGGCACCCAGCTCTTAGCTCCACCAATCACCACTGTCTTTCCAATGGACACGTGACCAACTACCCAGAAAGAGCTGGCCCAGGGGTACTTGAGAGGTGGCTCCTTGTACTTATTTTATTAGGACAGGAATGAGAGAGTGCTTTGAACCTACTTCTCTCCACGAAGACTATATTGGGGTTGCTTAGAAAGAACCATAAATCTCAACCACATCTTGACAGGAAATTAGCAAAAGTAAGGCTTAAGTGCAACCAATGCTATTTCTCCTGGATTCATAAGCCAATAAATGGAAAGCAGTTTTTTGAAACAGATATCAGGAGATAATTAAAATGTCAAACCTCTAAATTTTTGTTAACAAGTTCCTGATGACAGGCCAATTTAGAGAAATAGATTTTTAGAATCAGATCTTTGGGATATGCTAGTCCTGATACAAATGGGGAAAATTGAAACCCAGAATCTGGTGACATGCCAAGGCTGAATATTCTAGAAGAGCAAAGAAAAAGAGCCAGAGCTTTGGACCCCCATTTTTGTGTTCTTTCTACCATGCCCCTTGGCTTCTTCTTGCCTTGCTCTGCAGAGTTGGCCCAATGTGCAAAAATCTCCTCCAAATTTATGAGTAAACCTCAGTAATGCTCCAATGTTCTTAAATCAAATAATGAAAAGAAAGAAACTGAGAAATGTATCTCAATGCAAGAATCACTACTCTTGCCATTTATTCATCTGTTTGGCCATCATTTTCTAAGTCTTTGAATGAACCATCTGTCATCTTAGATATCTCCCTAAGTAAAAAAAAAAAGAAGAAAAAGACATGGTTCCATGTAAATAAGTTTCCACCTTTGCTCATGATGTTCCTTTTTGCTTTTTAAAAATTTTGAATACTGGGCTTCCCTGGTGGTGCAGTGGTTGAGAATCCGCCTGCCAATGCAGGGGACACGGGTTCGAGCCCTGGTCTGGGAGGATCCCACATGCCGCAGAGCAACTGGGTCCGTGAGCCACAACTGCTGAGCCTGCGTGTCTGGAGCCTATGCTCCACAACAAGAGAGGCCACGACAGTGAGAGGCCCGCACACCGCGATGAACAGTGGCCTCCGCTCGCCGCAATTAGAGAAAGCCCTCGCACAGAAATGAAGACCCAACACAACCAAAAATAAATAAATAAATTAATTAATTAAAAAAAAATTTTTTTTGAATACTGTCTCTTGCCATTTCAGCTAACTTTGAGTCAGAAAGACAGCCCCAGAGACAGCAGAAACGCAGAGAGAGGCAGAAGAGATAAAGACTTGGAGAGAAAGGCCGACCCAGGAGTTAACAGTGGACTTTCCTATTTTTGCTCATTCGCAACATCTTTCCTGGTTTTCCCAGGTCAGTAGTAAGACTTGGTGCTTGATGCCTGTACCTGTGGATTATGTCCCTTCTCTAGAAATTTAACCGCTTCTAATTCAGCATGACACAATTCCTTTCTTCTCATGTGGCCCAGTCTCTGAGTAGCTTACGTTTCCTTTTCTTGGAGCCTCACAGTGGACATCTCACATCTTCTGCCCCCTCTCTCCCCGCTTCTCCTGCCCGAAACCTTCCCTCTCCCTCCGTCCAGTGTCTGCATTAAAGAACAATCCTGTTGGTCCTGCCTGTGCCTCTCCACCTCCCAACATCCCCTGCTTACTTTTCTTTATTTCACTGCCTATGTGCCTCTATATTAGAGGGCACTGCCTTCAACGAGGCCCTTGCAAGCATTATAATACATTGAGTATATGGTGTTGGTCTTTCCCCAAGGCGTTAACAGCGCTCATGGTCATCGTCAGACTCAGTGCTTAAAAGTGATTTTCATCTCCCAAGAACTCCTGAAATAGATGAGGTCCCTAAGGCAGGCTTCAAAATGAGGCTTTTCTGGTCAGGTAGCTAAATGCATTAATTAAGCTCCACGTGCTTTGTTTCAGGAGAAGGTCACAGATTTATCACTTCCTTTGATTCACTTGGACCAGTTTTTTCCGCCTCCTTTCTTCAAAAGCTAGAGTCCACGACATACCGTTTTTGGGGAAGCCGACACTTCAAGAAAGTACATTCTTCAAGGTCAAAAATATTCCACTTTACGCCTTTCACTTTTACAATGTCTTTAATTCAGGCCTATAGAGAAGCCCTTTGGAGCCTTCACTGACCCAACGTTTTCTTTTTCTTTCTGCATCTTTCTTGTCACTGAATTTCTCTGGAACAAATTCCACTCTCCCTCTGCCCCGGGTCTGTAGAAACCCTCCCTTATACCTATCTCCATCTATTTGTCCCTGATTCAAGCCTTCTCCTCCTCACAGCAGGTTCTGGTCTTCTGCTTGTGGTCTTGGATTAGAAAAAAGTGCCCTTTAGAAAGCCACTCCAGAGTGGCCTCTGGTCCCACAGTGGCAGCACAACGAGGTCCCCACAGTGTCAGTCTCCTTCCTGCCTTCCCATCTCACTCGGAGGGTCCTGCCCCCCCCACTGCTCCCTCTCTTTTCTTTCGCCTTTTTCTTTATTCCCCTTCTGCCTTACACTCCTCCCTCTCCATCTCCCTTCCTCCATTGATTTCTTCCTTTTTTTCCTTCCTTCTTCTTTTCCTTCTGAGAGTGGAGATCTTCCAGGTTCAGTAATTTTTATACAGCAAGAAAATGGTCAGACCAGGATTTGAACACCACACCAAGAGACTCAAAGACTTTTCTTTTTCCAATTTGGAAAGAAGCTGATGCACTAATATTTACAGGGCTTGAATCTTTGATTAAAAATTGAATATCTTAGGCATTCACACAGAAAATCATGCCCCTTCCCTCATATGTCAAGGCCCCATTTCCCTCATAAGTGAAGCAGAGGGCTTAGTCTGAGCTCAGAGGATCTTCCAGTTTAACTGAAACCTGTAGGCATCAGAATTACAATGTGAGCCTCAGAATGTATATATATATATATATATATATATATATGGATAATAACAACTATCTCTAAGTTTGGGGTGATAATTAAATTAGACAATGTACCTAAAGCCCAGCATGGTTTTCTTACACATAATAACATATAATAAGAGTGGGTTACCCTAAAAATAGAAGTACCATATGACTCAGCAATTCCACTCCTGGGTATATATCTGAAAAAATCCCCCAAAAAAACATTTGAAAAGATATATGCACCCCAATATTCATAGCAGCATTATTTACAAATGCCAAGATATGGAAGCAACCTAAGTGTCCATCAACAGATGAATGGATAAAGAAGATGTGGTCTATATATACAATGGAATATTACTCAGCCATAAAAAAGAAGGAAATTTTGCCATTTGCAGCAACATGGATGGACTTGGAGGGCATTATGCTAAGTGAAATAAGTCAGACAGAAAAGACAAATACTGTGTGATACCACTTATATATATAATCTAAAAAATACAGCAAACTAGTGAATATAACAAAAAAGAAGCAGACTCTCAGATACAGAGAACGAGTTAGTGGTTACCATGGCGGGGGTTAATATAGGGGTAGGGGATTAAGAGGTACAAACTATTAGGTATAAAATAAGCTGCAAGGATATACTGTACAACACAGGGAATATAGCCAATATTTTATAATAACTATAATAACTTTAAATCTTATATATATATAACATTTAAAAATTGTGAATCAGTATATCATATACTTATAACTTATATAATATTGTACAGCAACTATACTTCAATAAAAGAAAAAAATTAAATTAAATTTTAAAAAGAGGTAGTTACCATATACGTATTGTAAAATTACTAAGGCCAAGCACTGTGCTAGGTACTCAAACCATCAGTTCTTCATTTAGATAAGCAGAGAGAATAGAGGTCACCCACAGCCTCATTTATATTCTAATAAGTAATCTATCTTAACCCCCTAAAATATTCCTGAGAGATGCTTTTCAGCATAAGTAACTGAAGGCAAAGAGGATATTTTGGGGCTAGAATCTTCCCATGCCTCACAAATAATGCTTATAGGCAGTTACCAAAGGGACCCTTCTCATAATATCCTTTCCTGGAAAAACATCCAAGGTTGGACCATTTCCACAAATAGGACCAGGAAAATTCCCATGGTGCTGAAGCACTTGTTTCCAGGGGGTTAGTGGGTCAACTACTGCTCCCTTTTCCCAGTGGAAAAGTTCAAGTTATCCCACAGGCCACAGGGGTAAAGGAGGGCTGCTGTGGTGTGTGGGAAAGAGCACAGGATTGGATGGGAAACCAGCTCTGCCACCAGCCTGGTGAGATCCTGGGAAAACCAGTTCACCTGCCTGGTTAGATGAGTCATTCATAGTCTTGTGCCCCACAATCACCTGGAAAAAAAATTTTTTTAATTGCCAATACCTGGGCCCCTCCCCAGAGTTTCTAATTCAGTTACTCTGGAGTGGGACCCAGGCATCAATATTTTTAGAAAGCTTGCCACATGGTTCTACTCTTCAACCTGAGTTGAAACCACTTGGTGAGCCTAAACTCCAATACCTAGATTCATCTAAATCTGTTATTTGCTAAATATCTATAGGATTGGAAACTAAACCTGAGCCGAGATACTGGGTTTTAAGGGGATATTCTTTTTCATAAGCCACGTGCCAGGATTTCGTCCTCGGTGGAGACCTAGCACTGATTCGTGCGTCTGATAAAGCTTTCTTGGGTACCTACTATGTGCAAGGTGCTTGAAGATGCCCTGAAGCAGCGTGGTGCACGCGGACTCGGTTATTTAGAAGAGCAAAAGTCCCTCCTCGTCCCATCCGCTTCACCCTCTGGGAAATGGTCAGAAGCTCTGAGTACTTTTGCATCTGGAAGAGCCACTTGGGAGAAGGCCTTTGCTGCCGCAGCAGACGAGGAATTTGGCTGACCTCCCTGTCCCTGCTGATCACCGACCAGGGACTGGGTGAGAATCAACCCCCTTTGCACCCTCTATCCTGTCTGCTCCAAGTCCCCCCCACACAGCCAGAAGGCGACGAGAGAGCTGGGTGGAGTGAAACCAAACTAGAAGTTGGTTCTCCACTTTGGTGTTGACTTGAAGGTAGGAGGGGGGGACAGGCTGAGGTACTTAAAAGATTTGCATCTGAATAAGAGGTAAGGTTGCATTTTTCAAAGAGATTTAATCTAGTGCCTCTGAACCAAACAGCCCACCTCTTTCCAGAAAAGATTTGAGGCAAAGGATCAAAATTTGGCTCAACACCAAAGCAGATCTCCTGCAGACAGAGGTCAAGTTGATGAGTCAGCCCACCTCTCTTTTCTAGAAGAGCAGCCATCTCATAAACGTCTGTGTCCCTTTCTAGACTCTCTGCCTAGGGTGCTAATTTCCCCTTCGGGGACTCTCTCAAACAACCAGGTGTTCTTGAGAGCCCTATGGATATTGTGGTGAGAGAGCTGCCTACATTGTTGGAACCAGGAATAGGAGTGTGCGGTGAAATAAGAAACAGAGACGCCGAACAGGGAATCCATGAAGAGGGAAATGGCCCCAGAAGACCACCCCATCCTTGTACCCCAGGACAAACAGGCTCTCCTTGGCAAATCAACTCCGACTGATGGTAAGAAATTTCAAACATTGTTTTCACATTAAAACAAACACAGATATCTTATTAAGTAAAATGCAGAAGTCACACAAATCATTACGACCGACAAATTCCAACACTTCAAGTGCATTTATTGCTTGTAGGGGGCCACTTATCGACACACCTCCAAACTCTTACTCCGATTATCATCCACTCCGCTCTGCTAGGAGGGGTACTTTGACGGAGAAGTGTGGAGAGCACTGAGAAAGTCTAATTACCCCATTTGATGGATGAGGAATCTGAAATCCAGAGACGTTTGTGACTTGCCTAAACACACTTGGCTAGTTAGGGGCAACGCGGAGAGCGGAATGCATGTCTTCTGTTCCGTATCTCAGTGCTCTTCCGGCATTTAAGGGAATGTCACAAAGGAAAGCTGAGGGGATATATACCTTTAATTATGAACTTGAATGAGAACTCTGGAACTGGAGTCAGGAAATGTATGCTTGAGCCCAGCTCTGTCACCCAGAAGCCCTGTGACCTTGAGCACGTCAGCTCCCCTCACAGTTCTGGGGTCAGCAGCATCAGGTGAGGATGTAGATGATCGCTAAGTGCCTCCGGGATGCTCGTTCTGTGCTTGGCCCTTGTCTGTATTTGATTGTCCCGCGTGATGTCAGCCTTCTAAAAGTGATTCTTCTGGTGCTGAGCTGAATAATAAAGTCAATCCTGACTTGACTTGCCTGTGGTTGGCAATGTGTAGGAACTTCAACCTTGTTTGTGTGTGTTGGTCTTATTTCACTAACTAAATCGTTCCCTGAGAGCAAAATCCACGGCTTGTACTCTTCTCTGTTCCCAACAGTAGTAATGAATATTTGCTCCATGAATGAATTCTTGGCTTTGCTGACCCTCTAAGAGGAGTATAAAGAGGTCCCCACAAGGAATACTGCTTTATCAATTCAGTAACATCGAATTATTTCAATTCTGCTAAGCTTCAGAATGATGGCTAAAAGTTATTTGGAGGCAATTATCTGGATAATGGATGAGGGAGATGGAGAAAACTTGAGATTTTTTAGGAAAAGAGTACTTTCTGAAAGGCTAGATAATTTTTAGGAAGACACTCCCAAAATATTTTCTACGTTTCATAATGCCAGTTTTACTTATACTTTTTTTTTTAACATACTTTTTCCATCTCCACCCATAAGTGAATAAGTGATGCCTTTTCACTGAGTTTTTCTACCACCCCAGGAAAAGTTTTTTGAAAAAGACTAAAACAGTCGATAAAGAAAAAGCTCTGCTCTTGTAGTAAATCTGATCCAAATCTTGTTACGGTGCTTTCCCACTGACACTGTTCTATCCTACGGAAATCCCTCCATAGCACTCAGCTGCTTTCTTCCCTTCCCTGTTTGGTGGATCAGGAATAAAATTGTTCATCCAGCATTTGGCACATTTTTCTTTCAGAAGATGGAAGGAGGTGGGGGTTTAACGAATGTATTCCTTTAAAGAACAGAAATGCTTCACCTTGCATTCCTGATCTTTTTTTTTTTTTTTTTTTTTATTTATTTTTGCTGTGTTGGGTCTTCGTTTCTGTGCGAGGGCTTTCTCTAGTTGCAGCGAGCGGGGGCCACTCTTCATCGCGGTGCACGGGCCTCTCACTATCGCGGCCTCTGTTGTTGCGGAGCACAGGCTCCAGACGCGCAGGCTCAGTAGTTGTGGCTCACGGGCCCAGTTGCTCCGTGGCATGTGGGATCTTCCCAGACTAGGGCTCGAACCCGTGTCCCCTGCATTGGCAGGCAGATTCTCAACCACTGCGCCACCAGGGAAGCCTCATTCCTGATCTTTTAAATCAAGGTCACAGACATGGAGAGCTTGATTGGAAGCAACAGCTTTAAGAGTGGAGGAAAGTGCATCTCATGCTACTTTGAGCCTCTCCTCTCTCAACCCTAGATTTTGAGCCCATTGCATTCAGTGATGTGTGAGATCCCCAAATCTCTCCTCCTGGCCAGATCAGTCCCGAACTGATCTCACCATCTTTTGAATCAAGAAGAAAAAACTCCCATGGAATTCTGAGACCCTGCCCTTTGGACTCTCAACCTCCTCTGTGTCCTGACAGATGTTCTCTGACTGCGGAAGGTTCCTATTCAGCTCCTTCCCTTTGTATGTGTGCAAAGGTCTTCCCTTTTCTTTACCTCTTAGGAACAAGCTTGACATTCAGGGAAAAAAAATGAATCACCTTCCTGCCAAGGACATGCTTAGAAAGCTAACTGTCTCCCAAGGGTCAGAAGACCTCAGGAACCACTAAGGAAATACCACTGAAGAGGAGGGAAGGGCACCAGCCTGCGTGGTGTTCAAACCCTCTGAGCTGAGTCAGCTGATGGGGCTCTCAGCTAATGCCAGATGAAGGGGAGTTTTATGACAGTGACACCTGGCAACTAAAACACACTGAGCTTGTCAGTTCATCGCTCTGATGCTGAACTCCAGGCAGGAGAACCATCGCTTTGGGTATTTATGGCTGCCTTGCAAACACCACTGACTGAGAAGGAGGCCTCTGATAACATGCAGCAGCAGGTCAGCCACTAGAGAATGTGGATGGACCCCAGGTCGTTTCCACTGGGCACTGGAGTGTCCTGCTGCAACTGTCCTAGAATCCCCCTGTTTTAGACTAAAGGACAATTTCAAACACTGAATAACTTTAGGAGAGACTAGAGTGCTGGCTACATTTCCTGTCCTATGTCCCTGCAGAATGCCCCCTAGACTCCCTTCCTGAGAAAAGGTTCAAAGCACCAAACTAGTGCCCTGTCTTTGTCAGGTTCACGGCTCCCTAAGGCACGGATCCTATTAGGGATCTGAGCTTAAAAGGCCCTCCTTTTCATCCCCCTCCTGACTCAAGTTAACAAGGGTTTCATTAACCTCAGCAAATGGGTTAATTAAATTCGGTTAAAATGGTAAATTAAACTGATTTTCCCAGTTGCTTCTCCTACCATACCAGATCATGGAGTTAGGAGGCAATGTCTGTGAGTCTCCATCAAGTGGGAAAACGGGGTTTCCACGTAGGCAGACACAGATCCAAAATGAGACACGGTCAATTCTCCAAGTGGGCACTTGAAGAGTCATGGGCCCAAATGACCCAATGGTCTCTGGGCTGGATGCATCACTCCCAGATCCGTCCTCTGAATATGCGCCCTTGTATGTCTCTTATGATGGCATGTAAAGCGTTGTTAACCTGAAATAAGAGTCTGTCTGCAAACAGGGCTGCTTCCAAATGTTACCTCAGCTAACGTTTGCACAACCACTCAGCAAGAGGCTCACTTACCAGCCCCGACCTGCCCAACCTTTCAGAACAGACTGCGGCTGTGGCGGCCGCATGTGCCAAGTTGAAGCTCATGTCTGAAGCAGCGCGAATTGGAAGTGCACATCTTATAAATAATCCATGGCCGCAGTCTTTGACGTGCATATACAGTCAGCAAACCAAAGCCAACAGATTACATTCAGAGTGGCTCAAGAGGAAGGCCTGTGACATCTGTGGCCTCTCAGGGCTGCTGCAGATATGGAGGGCAAGGGTCCACCAGGACAAGTGTCCTCCCTGCCTACTTCAATTATACTTCCTGTCCCGTTAGGTTGTGTTCTAATAAAATATGTAGAATTCAGGGGTAGCTCTCTACCCTTCCTTCCTTCCTTCCTTCCTTCCTTCCTTCCTTCCTTCCTTCCTTCCTTCCTTCCTCCTTCTCCCTCCCTCCCTCCCTCCCTCTCTCTCTCTCTCTCTCTCTCTTTCTTTCTTTCTTTCTCTGGAAAAAGTGAATAGGAAGAAAAAAAAAAAGAACTTGGCTTGCATGTGATTCGGGGGGCTAAAGCAGGTCTGAGCAATTGGAACCAATTAACTTAAGTGAAAATTTCTGAAGCTGTATTTCATTTGAGCGTTTGGCATTTTCAGGAGAAGGCTGTAATTATGTTTCTTGGAAAAATAATTGGTGGTTTGGAGCCACACAGATGTACAGTACCCCTGAAAAGAGATGTGTTTTCTGAGAGTGATAGGAAATGTGGTGATTCTTAGGACCCATTCCCCAAATTCCTTTTGTACTTATTTTGTCTCATGCATCTGTTCTTTCAAAACCACAAGAGCTTAGCATAGCTCTGCAGTGTTGTTTGGGGAGTGGGGTGGGGAGTTGGAGCTGAATTTTCCATATTCATGCCCTCAAATAGACCCTCAGAGGTCCCCTGTGGGAGGGAAAGAGAAACTCAAGCCCAGTACAATAACATACTCTTCTGGGGTCTCCACGCTCCTCAAATCTATTTTTAAAAGCATGCTTTAGTAAATTATATATAACATATAGCACATCATGAATGTATGTGTACAAAATGATGAAATGGAATCACTTCGGGTTGTGAATGTCATTCAGTTCCTTCCTTCATCCAAGTTAACAACAGGGTGAGCCACGCAGCTTTGCCTCGAATCAGGCCCCTCTGGTGTGTGGCTCTCTGCTGTTTATCTCCCAAAGGTTTTTTTTCCAGGGCCATGGCATGGACCACTGGGCACCTGGAGACCACCATGCTGGTCTAACAGATGCCTCGGCTGCATTCCTCAGCACTGAAAAGCTGTGGGCATTTAAAATGGTCTTGGTCGATCTATTCCACTATACTACTATCCTAGTGAAACCCTGGGGCTGATTTCTTCCCTCTTGGTCTTTTTTTTCTTTCTTTCTTTCTGGGCATTTATTCAATATAACTCAGTAGGAAGGAGAAGATGGGGTATCTCATCATAAAACATGGTATAACCTTGATTCAAAGCATGTACTATATATCTAGGTAATTGTGCAAAGATTTTCCTCTAAGCTGTTTCCTCATAGATCCATTTAAAAATTTTTTTGATATTATTTTTTTAACAGCTTTATTGGAGTATAATTGTTTTACGATGGTGTGTTAGTTTCTGCTGTATAACAAAGTGAATCAGCTATATGTGTACATAAATCCCCATATCTCCTCCCTCTTATGTCTCCCTCCTACCCTCCCAATCCCACCCCTCTAGGTGATCACAAAGCACCGAGCTGATCTCCCTGTGCTGTGCAGCTGCTTCCCACTAGCCATCTATTTTACATTTGGTAGTGTATATATGTCCATGCCACTCTCTCACTTCGTCCCAGCTTACCCTTCCCCCTTCCCGTGTCCTCAAGTCCATTCTCTACGTCTGCATCTTTATTCCTGTTCTGCCCCTTGGTTCTTCAGAACCATTTTTTTTTTAGTTTTCATATACGTGTGTTAGCATACGGTATTTGTTTTTCTCTTTATACCTTACTTCACTCTGTATGACAGATTCTAGGTCCATCCACCTCACTACAAATAACTCAATTTTATTTCTTTCTATGGCTGAGTAATATTCCATTGTATATATGTGCCACATCTTCTTTATCCATTCATCTGTCGATGGACACTTAGGTTGCTTCCATGTCCTGGCTATTGTAAATAGAGCTGCAATGAACATTGTGGTACATGACTCTTTTTGAATTATGGTTTTCTCAGGGTATATGCCCAGTAGTGGGATTGCTGTGTCACATGGTAGTTCTATTTTTAGTTCTTAAAGGAACCTCCATACTGTTCTCCATAGTGGCTGTATCAATTTATATTCCCACCAACAGTGCAAGAGGGTTCCCTTTTCTCCACACCCTCTACAGCATTTATTGTTTGTAGATTTTTTTGATGATGGCCATTCTGACTGGTGTGAAGTGATACTTCATTGTAGTTCTGGTTTGCATTTCTCAAATGATTAGTGATGTTGAGCATCCTTTCAAGTGTTGGTTGGCAATCTGTACATTTTCTTCAGAGAAATGTCTATTTAGGTCTTCTGCCCATTTTTGGATTGGGTTGTTTGTTTTTTTTTGATATTGAGCTGCATGAGCTGCTTGTAAATTTTGGAGATTAATCCTTTGTCAGTTGCTTCATTGGCAAATATTTTCTCCCATTCTGAGGGTTGTCTTTTCATCTTGTTTATGGTTTCCTTTGCTGTGCAAAAGCTTTTAAGTTTCATTAGGTCCCATTTGCTTATTTTTGGGTTGTTTTCCATTTCTCTAGGAGATGGGTCAAAAAGGATCTTGCTGTGATTTACGTCATAGAGTGTTCTGCCTATGTTTTCCTCTTAAGACTTTTATAGTGTCTGGCCTTACATTTAGGTCTTTAATCTGTTTTGAGTTTATTTTTGTGTATGGTGTTAGGGAGTATTCTAATTCTTTTACATGTAGCTGTCCAGTTTTCCCAGCACCACTGATTGAAGAGGCTGTCTTTTCTCCATTGTATATTCTTGTCTCCTTTATCAAAGATAAGTTGACCATATGTGCGTGGGTTTATCTCTGGGCTTTCTATCCTGTCCTATTGATCTATATTTCTGTTTTTGCACCAGTACCATACTGTCTTGATTACTGTAGCTTTGCAGTATAGTCTGAAGTCAGGGAGCCTGATTCCTCCAGCTCCATTTTTCTTTCTCAAGATTGCTTTGGCTATTCAGGGTCTTTTGTGTTTTATACAAATTGTGAAATTTTTTGTTCTAGTTCTGTGAAAAATGCCATTGGTAGTTTGATAGGAATTGCACTAAATCTGTACATTGCTTTGGGTAGTGTAGTCATTTTCACAATGTTGATTCTTCCAATCCAAGAACATGGTATATCTCTCCATCTGTTTGTATCATCTTTAATTTCTTTCATCAGTGTCTTATACTTTTCTGCATACAGGTCTTTTGTCACCTTAGGTAAGTTTATTCCTAGGTATTTTATTCTTTTTGTTGCAATGGTAAATGGGAGTGTTTCCTTAATTTCTCTTTCAGATTTTTCATCATTAGTGTATAGGAATGCAAGAGATTTCTGTGCATTAATTTTGTATCCTACTACTTTACCAAATTCATTGATTAGCTCTAGTAGTTTTCTGGTAACATCTTTAGGATTCTGTATGTATAGTATCCTGTCATCTGCAAACAGTGACAGTTTTACTTCTTCTTTTCCGATTTGGATTCCTTTTATTTCTTTTTCTTCTCTGATTGCTGTGGCTAAAACTTCCAAAACTATGTGGAATAATAGTGGTGAAAGTGGGCAACCTTGTCTTGTTCCTGATCTTAGTGGAAAAAGTTTCAGTTTTTCACCATTGAGAACAGTGTTGGCTGTCAGTTTGTCATATATGGCCTTTGTCATATTGAGGTAAGTTCCCTCTTTGCCTACTTTCTAGAGGGTTTTTATCATAAATGGGTGTTGAATTTTGTCTAAAGCTTTTTCTGCATCTATTGAGATGATCATATGGTTTTTCTCCTTCAATTTGTTAATATGGTTTATCACATTGATTGATTTGCATATATTGAAGAATCCTTGCATTCCTGGGATAAACCCCACTTGATCATGGTGTATGATCCTTTTAATGTGCTGTTAGATTCTGTTTGCTAGTATTTTGTTGAGGATTTTTGCATCTATGTTCATCAGAATATTGGCCTGTAGTTTTCTTTTTTTGTGACATCTTTGTCTGGTTTTGTTATCAGGGTCATGGTGGCCTCGTAGAATGAGTTTGGGAGTGTTCCTCCCTTTGTTGTATCTTGGAAGAGTTTGAGAAGGATAGGTGTTAGCTCTTCTCTAAATGTTTGATAGAATTCACCTGTGAAGCCATCTGGTCCTGGGCTTTTATTTGTTAGAAGATTTTTAATCACAGTTTCAATTTCAGTGCTTGTGATTGGTCTGTTTATATTTTCTATTCCTTCCTTGTTCAGTCTCGGAAGGTTGTGCTTTACTAAGAATTTGTCCATTTCTTCCACGTTGTCCATTTTACTGCCATATAGTTGCTTGTAGTAATCTCTCATGATCCTTTGTATTTCTGCAGTGTCAGTGGTTACTTCTCCTTTTTCATTTCTAATTCTATTGATTTGAGTCTTCTCCCTTTTTTTCTTGATGAGTCTGGCTAATGGTTTATCAATTTTATCTTCTCAAGGAACCAGCTTCTAGTTTTTCTGATCTTTGCTATTGTTTCCTTCATTTCTTTTTCATTTATTTCTGATCTGATCTTTATGATTTCTTTCCTTCAGCTAACTTTGGGGTTTTTTTGTTCTTCTTTCTCTAACTGCTTTAGGTATAAGGTTAGGTTGTTTATTTGAGATATTTCTTGTTTCTTGAGGTAGGATTGTATTGCTATAAACTTCTCTCTTAGAACTGCTTTTGCTGCATCTCATAGGTTTTGGGTCATTGTGTTTTCATTGTCATTTGTTTCTAGGTATTTTTTGATTTCCACTTTGATTTCTTCAGTGATCTCTTGGTTATTTAGTAGTGTATTGTTTAGCCTTCATGTGTTTGTATTTTTTACACATTTTTTCCTGTAATTGATATCTAGTCTTACAGTGTTGTGGTCGGAAAAGGTACTTGATATGATTTCAATTTTCTTAAATTTACCAAGGCTTGATTTGTGACCCAAGATATGACCTATCCTGTAGAATGTTCCATAAGCACTTGAGAAGAAAGTGTAATCTGCTGTTTTTGGATGGAATGTCCTATAAATATCAATGAAGTCTATCTTGTTTAATGTATCACTTAAAGCTTGTGTTTCCTTATTTATTTTCATTTTGGATGATCTGTCCATTAGTGAAAGTGAGGTGTCAAAGTCCCCTACTATGATTGTGTTACTCTCAGTTTCCCCTTTTATGGCTGTTAGCATTTGCCTTATGTATTGAAGTGCTCTTATGTTGGGTGCATAAATATTTACCACTGTTATATCTTCTTCTTGGATCGATCCCTTGATTATTATATAGTGTCCTTCTTTGTCTCTTGTAATCGTCTTTATTTTAACGTCTGTTTTGTCTGATATGAGAATTGCTACTCCAGCTTTCTTTTTATTTCCATTTGTATGGAATATCTATTTCCACCCCCTCACTTTCAGCCTGTATGTATCCCTAGGTCTGAAGTGTGTCTCTTGTAGACTGCATATATATGGGCCTTGTTTTTGTATCCATTCAGCCAGTCTATGTCTTTTGGTGGGAGCATTTAATCCATTTATATTTACGGTAATTATCGATATGTATGTTCCTTTTACCATTTTCTTAATTGTTTTGGGTTTGTTTTTGTAGGTCTTTTCCTTCTCTTGTGTTTCCTGACTAGAGGAGTTCCTTTAGCATTTGTTGTAAAGCTGGTTTGGTGGTGCTGAATTCTCTTAGCTTTTGCTTGTCTGTAAAGGTTTTAATTTCTCTGTTGAATCTGAATGAGATCCTTGCTGGGTAGAGTAATCTTGGTTGTAGGTTTTTCCCTTTCATCACTTTAAGTATGTCCTGCCACACCCTTCTGGTTTGCAGAGTTTCTGCTGAGAAATCAGCTGTTAACCTTATGGGGATTCCTTTGTATGTTATTTGTTGCTTTTCTTTTGCTGCTTTTAATATTTTTTCTTTGCATTTAATGTTTGATAGTTTGATTAATATGTGTCTTGGCATGTTTCTCCTTGGATTTATCCTGTATGGGACTCTCTGTGCTTCCAGGACTTGATTAACTATTTCGTTTCCCATATTAGGGAAGTTTTCAACTGTAATCTCTTCAAATATTTTCTCAGTCCCTTTCTTTTTCTCTTCTTCCCCTGGGACCCCTATAATTCGAATGTTGGTGTGTTTAATGTTGTCTCAGAAGTCTCTGAGACTGTCCTAAATTCTTTTCATTCTTTTTTCTTTATTCTGCTCTGTGGTAGTTATTTCCACTATTTTATCTTCCAGGTCACTTATTTGTTCTTCTGCCTCAGTTATTCTGCTATTGATTCCTTCTAGAGAATTTTTAATTTCATTTATTGTGTTGTTCATCATTGTTTGTTTGCTCTTTAGTTCTTCTAGGTCCTTGTTAAACGTTTCTTGTATTTTCTCCATTCTATTTCCAAGATTTTGGATCATCTTTACTATCATTACTCTGAATTCTTTTTCAGGTAGATTGCCTATTTCCTCTTCATTTGTTTGGTCTGGTGGGTTTTTACCTTGCTCCTTCATCTGCTGTGTATTTCTCTGTCTTCCCATTTTGCTTAACTTACTTCGTTTGGGGTCTCCTTTTCGCAGACTGCAGGTTTGTAGTTCCCATTGTTTTTAGTGTCTGCCCCCAGTGGCTAAGGTTGGTTCAGTGGGCTGTGCAGGCTTCCTGGTGGAGGGGACTGGTGCCTGTGTTCTGGTGGATGAGGTTGGATCTTGTCTTTCTGGTGGGCAGGACCGCGTCCAGTGGTGTGTTTTGGGGGTCTGTGAACTTAGTATGATTTTAGGCAGCCTCTCTGCTAATGGGTGGGGTTGTGTTCCTGTCTTGCTAGTTGTTTGGTATGGGGTGTCCAGCACTGTAGTTTGCTGGTCATTGAGTGGAGCTGGGTCTTAGCCTTGAGATGGAGATCCCTGGGAGGGCTTTTGCCATTTGATATTACATGGGGCTGGGAGGTCTCTGGCAGTCCAATGTCCTGAACTCAGCTCTCCCACCTAAGAGGCTCTGGCCTGACACCCAGCTGGAGCACCAAGACCCTGTCAGCCACACAGCTCAGAAGAAAAGGGAAAAAGAAAGAAGGAAAGAAAAAATAATAATAAAATAAATAAAGTTATTAAAATAAAAAATAAAAATATATTATTAAAAATGAAAAAATACAAAAGTAACAAAAATAGAAAAAAAGAAGAGAGCGACCAAACCAATAAACAAATCCACCAGTGATAACAAGCGCTAAAAACTACACTAGAAAAAAAAAAAAGCAGACAGACAGAACCCTAGGACAAATGGTAAAAAGCAAAGCTATACAGACAAAATCACACAAAGAAGCATACACATACACACTCACAAAAAGAGAAAAAGGAAAAAAAATACATTTTTTAAAAAAAGGAAGAGAGCCACCAAATCAATAAACAAAGCTACCAATGATAATAAACTCTAAATATTAAACTAAGATAAATATAAAACCAGAAACAAATTAGATGCAGAAAGCAAACCCCAAGTCTACAGTTGCTCCCAAAGTCCACTGCCTCAATTTTGGGATGATTCATTGTCTCTTCAGGTATTCCACAGATGCAAGGTACATCAAGTTGATTGTGGAGATTTAATCCACTGCTCCAGAGCTGCTGGGAGAGATTTCCCTTTCTCTTCTTTGTTCGCACAGCTCCTGGGGTTCAGCTTTGGATTTGGCCCCGCCTCTGCATGTAGGTCGCCCTCTGGTGTCTGTTCTTCACCCAGACAGGAGGGGGTTAAAGGAGTGGCTGATTCGGGGGCTCTGGCTCACTCAGGCCATGGGGAGGGAGGGGTATGGAATGCGGGGTGAGCCTGCGGTGGCAGAAGCTGGTGAGATGTTGCAACAGCCTGAGGGGCGTCATGTGTTCTCCCGGGGAAGTTGTCCCTGGATCGCGGGACCCTGGCATTGGCGGGCTGCACAGGCTCCCGGGAGGGGAGGTGTGGATAGTGACCTGTGCTTGCACACAGGCTTCTCGGTGGCTGCCGCAGCAGCCTTAGTGTTTCATGCCCATCCCTGGGGTCCGCGCTGATAGCCACGGCTCGCGCCTGTCTCTGGAGCTCGTTTAGACAGTGCTCTGAATCCCCTCTCCTCGCGCACCCCGAAACAATTGTCTCCTGCATCTTAGGCAAGTCCAGACTTTTTCCCCGACTCCCTCCTGGCTAGCTGTGGCGCACTAGCCCCCTTCAGGCTCTGTTCACGCAGCCAACCCCAGTCCTCTCCCTGGGGTCTGACCTCCGAAGCCCGAGCCTCAGCTCCTAGACCCCGCCCGCCCTGGTGGGTGAGCAGGCAAGCCTCTCGGGCTGGTGAGTGCTGGTTGGCACCGATCCTCTGTGTGGGAATCTCCCTGCTTTGCCCTCTGCACCCCTGTTGCTGAGCTCTCCTCTGTGGCTCCGAAGGTTCCTCCCCGCCCACCCCCTGTCTCCACCAGTGAAGGGGCTTCCTAGTGTGTGGAAACTTTTCCTCTTTCACAGATCCCTCCCAGAGGTGCAGGTCCCATCCCTATTCTTTGGTCTCTGTTTTTTCTTTTCCCCTGGGGAGTTTGTTGCCTTTTGGGAAGTCTGAGGTCTTCTGCCAGCGTTCAGTAGGTGTTCTGTAGGAGCTGTTCCACATGTAGATGTATTTCTGATGTATTTGTGGGGAGGAAGGTGATCTCCACATTTTACTCCTCTGCCATCTTGAAGGTCCTCCCCTCCCTCCTGGTCTTGAGGGTGAGGAATGTGTGGGACCGTTTGAAACTGAATTTCCAAAGTCTCACTGGAGTTTGTAGCAAAGCAAAGTAAAAACAAACTAACAAACAAAATACCCAAAACACAGAACGGTATTTGATGCCTGGCTCCCCAGCGGCCCATAGGAAGGAAAGTGGATGCCTCTCGCAGCCACTGGGTTTATTGCACCTTCCTGAGGTTCTGGCAGTTTCCCCTGCAGAACCTCCCTCTTCACGGGACTACCACCTCCACGCAAGCCTTTGGTTATCTGAGGGCAGCTATATTAAATGGATTTGGAGAGCTCCATTCATCCATTCTCCTCAGCCCGTCCACAGCAGCAACCTGCATCCACAGGGGCTCACCCAAGCCATGGGAACAGAAATAAGGGAATGCAATGAGACTTTCATATTTGGACATTTATAGAGAACTGACTAAGGAGACTGCAAAAAACTGAAGTCTATAAGGTCTCGGTGAGCTGGGAAAGTCTTTAAATCCCCTCAAAACCTAGAAACTCCCAAAGCAGAGTCCAAGCTGAAAACTCAGCCTAAGCTGATAGAAATGTTGGAAGGAAAGAGGCATCTCTGTCTTCCCTTCTTGCACAAATGGCTTCAAAGAAGATGAAGAAAGGACTACAAAGTAGAGAGGGAACCTGCCAGATGGAAGACTGGGCTGATGCAGAAGTTATAGAGCGATGGCACCATTCGGGGTACATTTTCCTTGATGGGGGTAGCCAGAAACCACATAGATTTTGCTTAACCAGACACAAGCCTTGGAAATATATCAGGAAAACCAAGCAAGCAGTGTTCCTGAGCTCAACAAGGCGAACAACATTGGTTTGCTACCTTCTACACAACAAAATACTGTAAGGCAAGACCATGAAGTAAAAGAAAATGTATGCATTTTGAAGCCAAATGAAATACTCTGGGCTAAGCTCCAGAGTATATTTCTAAATTCTTATTTGGGGGGGGGGGAGGGAAGAAGGGGCTAAATTTCATTAGCTAAAATCTTTTAAAGCATCATTTCTATTCAGCTTTTGAAAATGAAGAATTTGCCTTTTAATGGCAAATCTGCATTTCGTCATCAAGATGGAACATGACATCCTTGGCTTGGTTATTCTCCAGAGAAGCAGGCCCTTGTTTGTACAGTGTGTTTAGAATAGAGTAGAGACAAAGACTACAGCAAATTTATTTCAGATACAAGAGAGTGGTTGCATACAAACATATGAAACTAGAGCCATGAACAATGTAGCTTCTATTCCAAGTGGTCCAAATCCCACTTAACAAAACTCTTGAAGGAGTTTCATTATTCTATTGTTTCCAATCACAATTCCAAAGACAGGACAAGTCACTAATGTAAGAAATATTTTAGAATGACTGAAAAAAATATTATCAACCTTTGGATAATGTAGGCCCAGTATGTCAGAAGCACAGTGTTAGGAGTAGTTGTGTCAAAAGCAAGTTTAAATAATGGGCAATGGCAAAGGGTTGGGTATTATATGCTACTATTGTAACTGAAAGCGGAGGTCCGGCTGCTTGCTGCTCAAAAGCCAATTAAGAGGCAAGGTTAGTGGAAAGGAAAGTTTGCTTTATTTCAGATGCTGGCAACTAGGGGCGAGGGTGGACTCCTGTCCAAAGGCCGACTCCCTCCCACTGACAACCAGTGGGCAAGAGCTTTTATAGATGGAGGGAGGGGGCTACATGCAGAAACAGCACAGTCAGCTCTGACCGTCATCTTGAAATAGGTCATCAGTGGTCTGACCAGAGTCATCTTCATTGTTTTAAGTACAGTTACTCTTCAGTTTCAAGGTCAGTTTGTTCCCATTTCTTTGAGGCCAGTTCTTGGAATTGTGGTAGCTTATGTCATGGCTACAGTCTGGTCATCATGTAGTTAACTTCTTCCACCTGATGGGGGGTTTCAGTATTTACAAGACAGCCCACAGGATATGGCTCAGAATACTATCTATAAACCTTGAGAAGGAACTAAAGGTCCTTGACTTTGCTTAGTGACTAAACTATTGTTATTTTGTCCTATTTGACTGCTTTCCTTTGCTTCTGCATTTTCTCACTTCTCTGATTGAACTTATTCTTTGGCTAAAGTTTTTCCACAGACAAAAGGCAGGCTGAGGACATGGGGGGCAAGGACCATAGGATCCTGCTCCATTTTACTATCATGCTTCAAAATACAATGCCTTTACAACTACATAATGAAATATTATTTATAGCCTGATTTTATAGTACCTTTTTCAGATTGCAAGTGAAAGAAGTTTTGCTACTGTAAAGAATAACTAAACCAGACTGAAGTGGTTGAGACTGATTGAAGAACACCTCAGGCATGTGTGTGGTCATAACACAATTATAATCAGCTCCATTTGCAGCAACTCATCTTGAGACCATCACTCTTGTGGAAGGCACCGAATTTGTATCCAAGAAGGAAAACTCCAGGAACATGCCCTCTGCAACTGTTCCGTCCACCAGCACCAAGACTCGATGAGAAGGAGAGAAATGGAACAATATCTGTGATTGGAGCTGGATATTTTCCCATGAAATATCCAGATAATATAGGCAAAGGTATCAGTGGCGAGACTGGCCCCTCTCCCTGGCACCAGTGAGCGTATATTCCCCATCCCTTTTGTACTGAGGAGGGGCTTTGGGACCAAGGCAGTTAAGAGTGGGTATATATGCTCTATACACTCTTTTCTCTCTTTTGTTTTCTGTGGTTACCTTGGAGGCCACGTGGTAGAGACGGAGGCGACAGAAGACAGAAAGAGACTGGACCCCGGCTGGTTTCACAGTTCAGAGCCTCATCCTTCCCCCCAAACCATATAAGACAATGATGGGAGGAACAAGAGACCTTTATTATGTGAAGGTGCTAGAATTGTGGGGTTCATTTTAACAGCATTGCTTATCCAAATACTGTATACTCATCTTGAATCAATGAGATAATTAATTCTAATAGCCTCTTTGCCTAAAACTGTGGACAGAGCCTGAGCGATACTGAATCCAAGCCAAGGGATATTTATCAAGCGCTACTCAATGTACAATCCAGCTGAATGTGGCAACCATTTCCTCAGTTATCACCAGTCTGCTCCTCATATTCTTTACATAGAGTAATGCTTATACGTGGACTCTAAAAAAAATTGGCACAAATGAACTTATTTACAAAACAGAAATAGAGTTACAGATGTAGAAAACAAACTTATGGTTACCAAGGGGGAAGGGGGGGGGAGGGAAAAATTTGGAGATTGGGATTGACATATATACACTACTATATATAAAGTAGATAACTAATAAGAGCCTACTGTATAGCACAGGGAACTCTACTCAATACTCCGTAATGACCTATATGGGAAAAGAATCTAAAAATGAGTGGATATACATATATGTATAACCAATTCACTTTGATGTACAGCAGAAACTAACACAACATTGTAAATCAACTATATTCCAATAAAAAATTAATTCAATTGTAAAAAAATTTTTTTCATGAGCAACCTGGGCACAAGACAATCCAGATAACTACATCAAAGTAAATCTTTGATTTCTCTCCAAATAAACTGGTGCGTGTATGCATGCATGTGTGTGTGCACATGCAGGTGTGCACATGTATGTGAATATGTGGTTTGACAATTCAAAGAGTCTTTGCTTTGGGGCAAGGTTCATACATCCATTTAAGGCAGGACTCACCAGAGGAGCCAGTTAGAAAGTTCTAGGGGATACTTTGAGAAATCTTTCCCTGAATTAAAACATATGGCTTGACCAAAGCATCAGTGTGCAAACTCATAGAGGATATCAAAGTGTGATTCTTCTTACTCTTCCGAGAGGGAATCATGTCACTTTCCTAGACAGCCAAGTTTAGAGATGACCAGTTGGCCAACAGAAGCCTCGTCCACAGCAAGAAGAGGGACTTGATCCTCGGCAGTGAAAACAACTACTCCACTACTACCCCTTGAACTAAAACCAGAACAAGTTTGCAGTTAAAGCATTCAAAATGCCACATACATCCAATCCTGTGCCTGGGCCAGGCAGCTCCCAGGCCAGGTGGTGTGCAGTGTTTGAAAACTCGGTATTATTTAAATGAAACAAGCATTCCATTGCTCTCGATCACACTGAACAATGAAGACTTCACACCCCACGATTCCACCAGTGGCGCTTCCTCTGTCTCCATTTGCAGCCTTGGACAGATAAATAAATACTCTTTAGATCAAGTTATCTGCCTGGTGTTGCTTAGAGAGACGGAGACTCTAACGATCAAGTTGGTGTAGCACTGGGTCATCATCGTCTTCCTCTGAGACCTGCTGCTCCAGAGCAAAGTGTTCAATATGCTGTGATATGACTTGAAGAAAAGTATGAATGTGCCTAAGATGACTTGGGATTGCCAGCCTTCCGGGTTGTTGTGGAGGACATCGGAAGGCACCAAGGAATGTTTCCAGGAGATTACAGTTATCACAGGGGAAATTGTTAGTGAGCGCTGAGCACACAGACTGACTTACACACTTGCAAAGATCAGAATCATTGCAAAAGAAGGAGAAGGAAAAGATAAAAGACAGCCAGGATGCTGTACCCCATTCAGAATAATAGCACCCTCCCCTTCCAAGGCCCCTCTACCATATTCCAGGTGCTCTGGCTGACCGGGTGTTTCAGTTCTGTCTGGCTCATACTGGGTCGCCCTCTTTGCCGAAGAGCCTCAGTGATGAGCTGCAAATGACTGGGATCCTATGCTTATGAAAAAGCAGGCTGAGAGGCAAAGAGCCTGGAGGAGGGGGCAACCCTGCACCCCCCCGGAAACCATCCCCACATCCGAGGAGGACAGAACCCAACATTAACTCCTCCCTCGATGGTCCACCCCCTCCTCCTTGGCACTAGGGATTAACACTCCTACACTTTTGCCAATTCTTGAGAGGAAGCCTTACTCTCCAAGGCTTCCATGGGTGGCCACTGTGTTTGCTCTGAAGACAAGGACTTCTGGGTAGCACCGGCAGAAGAGACAGGAGCCTACAAGACCCAGGCTGTGACAGCCGGGAAGCTAATGCGTGTTACCACGGAATCCACCAAGGGGAAAAACTTTGAAACATTTTAAAAATGCAGGTGCACAAATTACTCATGCCACGAGCAGCAGTGGCACTTTGTAATAAAATCTTATGTTTATTTTTCACTGTTGAATACACATACCTTAGTGTTCCCAGAGAGAGAAGCCTGCAATGCTATCCAATGCACAGTTTGCAGATGGATTAAATACATGTACCAATGAAATAAAACGTGCAGATTTGGGGTTTTTTGCTTCCTACCTTAGCTCTGGGCCCAGAGTTCCCCAGTGATGACACGGGAGGTTTGTGCAAAGATTTGAAGTCTAGAAGGATTAGTTTAAAGAGTCAGATGGAAAAAGGACACAAATGAAAATACTTCTGCATGAGCCTGAAAACCAAAACTTAGCAATGACTGATTCTACCTTTGGAGCCCGTGACAAATGATAGCAAAGCGAGGAAATTTCCAATGGTCTCATGGTGGTCAGGGCAATGACCAGCCAAGCACTGCGGGATTTATCAGTCAACAGGACTGCTGGCTCTTGACGCAGCTTTGAGAGGGGAGAGCATGGGCCACATGTAAGGGTCTTTGTTTTTAATATTTTTTTCTGAGGCATAGAGTTTGCAGGGACAAATCTTCAAGTTACTACTTCCTAAGAACGGATTCATTTTAGCCAAAATTTATTTCAAGCGTTAATAGTTGAATAGCACGGTTATTGGCACTGCAGAGAGATGTCAAAATGTACAAGACAGGGTGCCAGTTCCCACTGCACTAATTATCTAGAGAATTTCGCCAATCGTAGGCTGTGTGGCAGAATTCTATGAGATATTCCTACAGTAGACTCCATAGAGGGAAGGGAGAGCTTCCTCTGGAAAGGTGATCAGAGAGATTATGAAGTGAGGGCAGGCCAGGCTCCAGGCTGCAGGTAAGATGCACGAACCAATGCCCAGGGAGAGAAGAGGTACCTGGGTTTGGGAAGGACAAGGAGACTTCCACAGCTGCACAAGGATTTGGTCAGGAGGGGGAAACGAGCACCTCGGCAGTGTCCATTGTCTGTGCTGCTCTGCTGGCCCAGAAGCATAACCCACGACTTCTGGGCCTCTTCATTCTACAGACAGCCGTTTGGACCCTGGGCTTCTCTTCTTTAGATGGCTCCAGCCCGCTGTCCCTGGGGGCCCCTCAGGTGAGTACTCGAACGGGTAACAAAACTCCAGAAGACAGGTTGAGTAAACACCACGTGTGCACGACACACACCACACACACACACGACATCCCAGTGCTACCCTGGCCACTCCCCATCCCCTCCCCCCCTCAGCGAGTCTGGGGCTGGGCTGCTGTGGCAGCTGCCCTCCTTGAGGAGAGAGGATGGCAGATTCGGGCCCGCCGTGCAGGGAGTTCGTATTCTGTGTGCCTATTATCCTAGGAAGGAGGGAAGAGAGGCCACAAAACGAACCTCGATTCGTGTCAGCAGTCCTAGCAAGGACGCCCAATGGCCTCCTTTCCCCCAGCCTGCTGACAGAATTTGCATCTGCCACAAAGGGGAGCCCGATCTCCCGTGTCTGTTTCGATTCTCCAGGCCCTCCTCGGAGGCGGGTGCAGGTGGAACCAAACGTTGTCCTCCTCGGGCACGACACGCCAGATGGTGCGGTGCAGGGAGGGGCTGGCCTCACCGTCGCCTCACTCTCTCCCCCAGGGGCCAAAAAGGGCCATGGAGAAGAACCCAAGAGCCATTTCCTCCCTGCTCTGCACGCCGTCCCCAGCCTGCTCGAAATCAAGTAATTGGCGTGTGCACATTGATCCGCAGCGCAGTGCGGCTTGCTCAGCGGGCGGATCGGCTGCGGCATCTCGACAGCCGGGCCCGCCTGGCACATACGCGAGTCAGCCGGTGTGTAGGACCCAGCGAGCCACCCGCAGCCATCTTGTTTTGTTTTCTGCTTGTTGGTTGGTTGGTTGTTGGGTTTGTTGGTTTGTTTCAGCAACCACAGATGAGAAGGAGAAAGAAAGAGGAAGAATATACCTCCACCCCCCTTCTCTCCTGCAGGTGTGTCCTGAGGTTTAGAATCTTCTTTCCCACTCCAAGCACTCTGGGCCATTTTCAATTCTATTTGTGCCCCCTCTTCAGCCGAGATGAGGTTGGCTTTGGCATCTGAGCCACCACCTGCTGGATGCTCTTTAGTTCCTGTTTGCTGTGAAGCTCGCTTTGAGTCTTGGTTGCCTTCATGGCTCTTTCTGTGGAAGAGAAAGGAGCGTTTGGGTCTTGAAGCAACTCCTGGTAGGTCGCCGGCTTCCTCCCGATGGAGCTCTGACCTGCCGTAGCCTCTATGAAGATCAGCTGTCTCCAGCTTTAGTATTTTTCTCTGTCTAACAGGCAATCGCCCTGAGAACGACTGTCTTGGAAGAGGGAGGAAGAGACTGGGCTGAACACTGCCATGCGGGGAAGGGAGCCATTTCTAAGGCCCTTCTGAAATGTGCAGCTGTGAACTCAAGATACGGATGGCTGTGGAGCTTCAAGCAGGTGAAAACATTAGACGAAAGGAAGTGGAGTAAGTGCTGACAGACTGGGGAATATGACTCAATCAGTGGTTAAAATCAATGGTCGAAGGCTGCCTGCTCCCAGCAAAAATCAATGGGAGAAAAGGACTACTGGCCCAGATTCCTCCTAGCTTTGTATGTGTCCCAAGACCCAACAGAACTCTTCCTGCTCTACTTGTGCCCTGCCTCAAAGCATAATTTAGGCTATAACTTAGGCTGCTCTCTGAAAATTTCCTGGAAATCTAGCCTCCTACCCTGGATTAAGAATGAGGTGACTACTGTTGTAATGAACAACCTCCAATCTCAAAGGATGAACACAATAAGAGTTCAGGTCTCCCCCACTCAAAGACCAAGATGGTGTCCCTCCCCTGGCAGTTTTCCTGGGTGGCCCTTTCCCAAGCCATGACTCAGGATCCAGGCTTCTCCCACCTGGAGAAGCTTCCAACTTTAATCCAGGCCTGTAGAAGCAGAAGAGAGGGTTGGGAAGGCACATTGGGTACTTAAGCTTCTCGGCCTCGAAGTGATGCTTAACTACTTCTGCTCACGTTGTATTTGTCCTTTGGCCCCGTGTAGATGTGAGGAGTCAGGGAAATGGAAGCCCTGGTTAGATATCTTTGGAGTTTGGATATTTGGCTCTGCCACATCCTCCTCAGATACCACCTACATCCCCTCACAAATAAAATTCAGAATCCTAGACCCACCTATTGAAAATGATTCCATATTCCTACCTCTTCTGCACCTCCTCTTTGTTGCTTTGGGAACCCAACCATCATTTCCACTTGCCTTGGTCCAGTTTAGCCTGTTCTGCCATCTCTTCCCTCTTATTGCCTAACTTTTATTAAACTTCATGGGACCTATTTTCCTTTGTCTTTATACTTTCTGGTTGTTCTCTGGAACTCCTCCAGTTTCTATGCATGTAGGGTTGGTTCTTGTCCTTAAGGTAAATTATTTGCCTTAGTTGTTACAGAACCACTTCCCATTGTGAGCAGTTTCAAGCTGCAATTTAACAAAATTCCTGAGATTAGAACTGTAGCTGATATTAAAGTGATTATTTTGTATTCCTGCTTTCCAGGGCCCCAGGAGGTTTTTCTGAGATGCCATATGAAAGCTCAGGTTATCCAATAGCAGATGCCCCAGCTGAGACACAGTTTGTATCACAGTGTCCAGCTCAGATCTTAGCCGTGATCTGCTGAAGATGTCTATTGAATTTAAAGATGCTGAGATGCCAAGGAGTTATTATCAAAGAAGTAAGGCATTGTACTCCTCCAGGGAGAATCTCCAGCCTTCCTACCTACTCAACAAATCATCCTTAGGCTCCTACTTTCCATTAATGTTTTCTCTATAAGTCACCTTAAATGGAACCATAATGTCATCCCCTATTTAAAAACCTGTATGGGGCTCATTGATAGTATCAGCAAGGCCATATTCCTCTGATGTTTAGAGGACTCCACAAACTGAAATGCCTTGCTCATGAATCATTCAATCACCCACCCACCAAAGAAATGTTTACTGCCCACTACGATGTGCAGTGTTTGAGGCATCAAGGAAATAAGAATAGATCAACGTGGTTTTTTGACCTCAAAGAGGTCCTAGTCTCATACAGGAGATAGGTAGAAATGAAGACAACTGATTCTACTACAGTGCAAGCCCTATCCTTTTGCTTTGTTCAAGACACCAGGTTGGTGCAAAATGAAAACTTGCTTAGCTCTGTTTTGGAAGGGAAGAGATTGGAGACAGTTTTGCTTTAAGGAGAAGATAATACTTCCATTGGGTCTTGAGAGATGAGACAGCATTTTCTTTATAAACAAGAAGGGAAAGAACGGGTAGGAAAAGAACAATCCAGTCTATAAGAATAGTCTTTGCAAGGAAATAGAGGCATAAATTTGTAGTGCATAATGAAAAAAAATCTCAGCGAGATAGGAGCTTAGAGAGTATATGAGGATACAGGTGAGAAGGAAGTGGGAAATGGCAAAAATAGTTTTAGGTAGAAAAATCTAGAATCCTGATTGCTGTGGCTTAGGATCTAACAAGGCTTTGAGAAGAAGAGAAGGAGGAGAAGCTACTCTTCTGAGTAGCTTTCACCGTGAAGAGGAAGTCCATCAGTTCTACTATCCAGAATGCCCTTGGTGGTCCAGCCATTCTGCTCTCTGCCCACATATTCATAGCTTTCATTCTGAAAGCCCCTTCCTGCTCTGTCCCTGTGCAAATGATACCTTCTCCACATCCCAAACCTTGCCAAGTCTTTCTCAAACACTCCATTCCACACTGATTGCAACCAGAGTGACCACAACCATGCATAATGGCCCTACACCCGAAATCCCAGTTCATGTGGAATCAGCCTCATGCCATTTGTTCCTGATTTATATCTAATACTTTCAACTTGAGAAGCTTTCCTTTCCCTAACTAGATTGCAATTCTTCCATGGGCTGGGGTGAGTTATCTTCTACCAGTGGTGTCTCCTGCTACACTCAGCAGAGAGCTGGCCAGATAGAAATTGTAAATATGTATTTATTGATTAATTGAAAGGGAACATTTGTAAGGTCATCTGATGCTCACCTACATTAGAATTACCTTGGGTGGTGTTAGAGTGCAGATACTGGGAGCCCAGTCCAAGATCTGCTAAGTCAGCTGTCTGGAGGGGGTAATCTGAATATTTAATAAGTGCCCTAAGTGATTTTTATGAACATGGAAATTTGAGAACCAGTGGCCTAGAGCAGGGGTTGGCAAACTTTTTCTGTAAAGGGCCAGATAGTAAATAATTTAGGCTTAGTGGACCAGATATGATCTGTATTGCACATTCTTCTTCTTTGCTTTTTTTCCAACCCTTTAAAAATGTAAAACCCATTCTTAGTTTGTGGGCTGTACCAAAACAGGCCACAAGATGTAGTTTGTTCACCTCTGGCCGAGAGGATGGATTCCTCAGTCTCCTCGAGAGTCTTCAAGGACATGTGAAATCCAACGGCTCCAGGTGTGGACAGTCCAGAGAGAAAGCTCCACTTATCTTCCTTGCAGGGAGCGGGGCATCCTTGCCCTACAAACTTTCCTTGCTCCCTGGAACCTTGGGAATGTGTCCAGGCTTCTTGGTGGATGTCATCTAGTCCAACCAGCACCATGGGACAGCTCATTCCCTCTGCCATTCCTGGGGCCCACACCCCTTGGCTCACTTACATTAGGTCTTCTCAGTACCGTTACATTAATAAGGCATAGGATGCACAGAAGCCACAAAGGAGATTGCAGGTCCCAAACCCCCTATATCTCCCAGCGTGTACTTAGCAGATCCCTTTCTGCAGGCATCTGAGTATCAGTTTCTAAATGGCCTCAGGACTACCTGTCAAATCCACCCTCCACCATTCCCTGCTTTAGGTCCTCCATCAGCTGTTTCTTTGGGGAAAGCAGAAGCCCCATCCCATCCTGCCACGCACAGAGTTTGACAGTGGTTAAAAGATCAGTCTCCTGGGCTTCCCTGGTGGTGCAGTGGTTGAGAATCTGCCTGCTAATGCAGGGGACACGAGTTCGAGCCCTGGTCTGGGAAGATCCCACATGCCACGGAGCAACTAGGCCCGTGAGCCACAACTACTTAGCCTGCATGTCTGGAGCCTGTGCTCCGCAACAAGAGAGGCTGCAATAGTGAGACCCGCGCACCGCGATGAAGAGTGGCCCCCGCTCGCCACAACTAGAGAAAGCCCTCACGCAGAAACGAAGACCCAACACAGCCAAAAATAAATAAATAAATAAATTAAAAAAAAAAAAAAAGATCACTCTCCTCTTTCAGCTCCTCAGTGAGGTGTGAATTTGCACAAGATGATTCAATATATTTTCCTTGTGTGTTCTTCAGTATATTCAGGCTGCTGGGTGAATTTCTGACAGTTCAGTGTGCTGCTGTCAGCGGCCTGTGTTAGGGACCTGCCCCTGCCCCTGGGTAGGACTTTTAAGCAAGAAGAGCCAGAATAAACACACACAAATAATCCTTTGTAGCGTGTGTCTGTGCCCGGGTAGCCCTCGGTTATCTGCGTGTTCAGTACTCGCGAGGTGCTGATGAAAAGGGTAGTGAGTCCTCCTTCCAAGGTGGTTTGTAAGCAGCCCTGCCTGAGGCTGGAGGTGGACAGGATAACCCCTATGGTCCCATCCAGCCTTGGGATCCTATGATTTCTCACCTGAGTCCATTTCGTGTCCTGGGCTTATGCACGTCAATTAGAAACACACAGTTGATGCTTCTAACAGGAGCGAAGAAAGTGAACCATAGCCATCTTCCTATCCGAACCAGACCTCATTTTTCCAAGTCACCACCTTACTCTCATCTGTAAAGCACTAAATAGCCTGAGACCCAGTTATCTTTGTGACAATCTCTCCCCAGGTGCTCCATTGTGGTAATTATGCTCAGTGGGAAGGCTCTAGCTGCCCATCTCTGGAGTTAAACTCATTAAGACAAGAGGCTGAGAAATCTCCACAGAGGGTCCCCGCCCTTGAAAGGATGGGCATTCCCCTTCCTCGGCTACCGGGATTGGGGGTTGGGGGAGTTTGGGGTCGGGTGGAAGGCTCTGGATTGCCACAGAGCTTGCTTTAACCTGGATTTGCTGCTCTGATTTGTACTTTGAGGAAGAGCCTTCCTGTCGGGTCAGGATAGAGAAAGAGCAGAAGGGAGGCCATGAACAGCTTTTGTTTTATGAAAGGAAGTGTGGTTGAAACAAAACCATCAAGGTTGCTTATTCCAAACATTGAACATGACGAACATGTTAATTTGTCCATGTTTCTCAAAGAACTAACTAAAAAGGAGATTTTCCTCTGTGACATTTCAGAGGATGGCACATTTCCCCTCTACTCTGTGAATACAGTAAATTTCAAGAACGCATGTCGGGTAGACGGGACTGGCGGCGAGGCCATCTAGGGCTTGGGAGGAAGGAGAGGGCTCTGCTCAGAGAAAGGCAGCAAAGGACAGAGCAGGGCACAGAGGTGCTCCCTGGGCGGAGGTGCTCCCTGGGCGGAGGTCCTGAGCAGACCAGGGACCGGACTGGACTGGGATTGAAGGGAGGGAAGGGGAGGGGAGGGAGAGCAGGAAGGAGTGTGAACAGCCAGGGGCCAAAACAGAAACTCTAAATTGAACAGTAGGAACAGTTTGGTTGATAAAGGATGAACACTCATTTTTAATGGATTTGTCAGAAGGAAAGGAAGTTTCTGAAGGAAAAACAGTGAAAGTTCAAATACAAGAAAATCAGAGCCTGGGATAGGGACTTCATTATGAAGAAAGAAATATGTTCAAGGAAGAGGAAGAAAGAGGGGAACTAGAGGAAGATCTAAGGTATTCTCTAGGGGAGGAAGAATGTTCTGGTGTCTCAGATTTTGATGGGAGGTTGGGTAAGGCTTTTTAAGAGAAAATTTTAAAAATTCTTCATTTGTCTTGTCTAATGAAATGAAATATCAGGGATGACCTGTGCTTAAAGATAAGAAGTGAGAAACGTCTCTGCGGTTGTGTAACGTGTAGCTTTTCCAGTCAAAAATAAACGTCATAAAGACCACATCCTATGTGTCTAGGTTGGACGCCAATATTATTCTTATAATGGTCAAGAAGGGACCACCCTACTCGAATATCCATCTGTGTCAATACCTGGAAGAATCCTTCTACACTAGACTTTATGAAGACAATAAAAACATTAATTGAAATGACTGAACATATGCTATGAAATGAGAACTATATGCGGTAAACCATAAAGTATAATTATATGCAAGAAACCATAAATGAATCCATACTGGAAGTCTGCTATCAAGTTCCATTTATTCCACATAAAAGAAATAGTTACAAACAACAACAACAACTTCATAGATGGTTGTGGATAAGACTAGTCTTTGTTCTGATTTGGTTGAGATTTCTTTTCTTTTGCATGTCCAAGGGTTTCTAAACCTCTTGAATGTGTCCCATAAAAGTCCTCACTAGAATTACTGCAAAGTGCTGGGTTTACTGGGTTTTAAATTACTCTGGGTAACTTAGAGCAGGAAGAAGAGAACCCAGGGTATTTCTTCCCTGTCTTTCTGCTTCAGGTGGCTTTTCTGCCATCACCTCTGTAGTCCCGGATCTTTGGGACAGTGCCTCCCTCTGTGACTCCAGTTGCTATTGACCTCTGGGCTCTGGAAACACCACTGCTTCCCTCTGACCTTTAAGACCTAGAGACTTCCTAATGTTATAAATCTCTGGTTTGCTTGCCTGTCACCTGTATTTTTGTTTTTGTTTTTCAAATCTTCCAATCCCTTTGTAACCAATACCTCACATAAAATCCCTCTACTGCTCTGATGCAAGCTCTGTTCTTCTGACTAGATTCTGGCTTGACATAGACACTTAGTGCTATTTGCAGAAAATGATTCGATAGCACATGTGACTTTTCAATTAAAAAAGCAGGGACTTTACTCATTTATTGCTAAAGAGCATTTGATTTTCTCCAATGCCCACTTCAAAATACCTGCTGCCAGAGAAATATTACTGCAGAATGTTTTTTTCCACTTTGGGGATGGCTTGTCTGTCACCTGAGCTGTATCAAGTGAAGATGGATCTATACTGTTCCTCCTGTTGGAAGAATAACTTCTAGCAAGGACCAGGACTCACAGTGCTTCCCTCATTGAGCAGAAGTGCTGAGTCTATGGCATCCCCTATGAATCACTGTTAAAATCCTCCATGGCTAAACGATTGGAGTTTTACGGTCTTGCCATTTCACACTCAAGGTGGGCACAGAAGCCACCCGGGTAGTTTGTTGAGCAAAAGAAACAGAGACAATTTCCCAGTGAGAAAATGTGGTGGGGGGACTTCCCTGGTGGTGCAGTGGTTAAGAATCCACCTGCCAATGCAGGGGACACAGGTTCGAGTCCTGGTCCAGGAAGATCCCACATGCCACGGAGCAACTAGGCCTGTGTGCCACAACTACTGAACCTGTGCTCTAGAGCCCACAAGCCACAACTACTGAGCCCGCGAGCCACAATTACTGAGCCCACATATCTAGAGCCCGCGAGCCACAATTACTGAGCCCACGTATCTAGAGCCCGCGAGCCACAGCTACTGAGCCCGCGTATCTAGAGCCCGCGAGCCACAGCTACTGAGCCCACGTATCTAGAGCCCGTGAGCCACAGCTACTGAGCCCGCGTATCTAGAGCCCGCGAGCCACAGCTACTGAGCCCCCGTATCTAGAGCCCATGCTCCGCAACAAGAGAAGCCACCACAATGAGAAGCACGCGCACCGCAACAAAGAGTAGCCCCTGCTCGCTGCAACTAGAGAAAGCCCATGCACAGCAACGAAGACCCAACGCAGCCAAAAATAAATAATAATAATAAAGAAAATGAGGGGGAAGGGAAGAAAGAGGGCCCACCCCCAGAATCTGAGAACATTTTTGAGATCCCAGGAGAGCAGAAGACACTAACCACCTGAAAGATATGCTGGTGTGTGTAGTGAGTTTGGAAAAGGTAATGTTTAAGAGGCATTTTACTAAGGCATCCCAGGGGAGATGGACACAATCAGAATGAGAAGGGATGATCAGAGGACCACAGTCAATAATTCTAGTCAATAAACACTTTGAGAAACACCTTCTATATGCTAGAGACTGTGCAGCTGGCTCAGGGAATAGGGAGAAATAAATGAAACTGTTTCTGCCCTCATGAACTAAATAAAAACTGAGTTGAAAGGGATCACAAAGAATTAGGTGAAAGGATACAGATGGCGTGTAACATACTGTGGAAGTCAAGGTGTGAAAAAGAGAGAGGAACTGAGGAGACAGAAGCAAACCTGGGTATAATGAAGACTTTAGAGAAGAACAGAAAATAGAAGCCTGATTCCTCCCAGCAAGATGGTCAGGAGAAAGATTCTCATTCTGACACTGGTATGTCTTGTACATACAAAGGCAGATGTTTCTGTTTGCCCACGCGGCCATTCTTGTGTAGCATCTTGCAAAGCATCTTTGTAGTGCATTCTTGTTCCAAATGGAACTCGATGTGGAAGGATGTACACAGAGGGGAACTGGCTTGTTTGGGGTTCAAAAACCCAAGCTTTGTTCCCTGGTATCCTACCCCCCAAGAAAAAAATATCACGAAAATCCTCATGTCCACTAGCTGTTCTGTGTTCTTGGACACGTACCTCATATTGACATTGTCGGTAATTAGAGTTAGATCCACATGGAAATTGTGTGTATTTATCAAGGACCGAACAGAATAGAATTTACTCTTTAGTACATAGGCACGGTAGGTCACCATCTCCATACATACAACTCTGGTTTGCTTTGTGTGTAGATTTTAGAGATTTAATTCTTAATTATGAGTTTCTTTACTTTGCCAGTTCTTTCTCCTACTGTGAGGACCTTTGCATGTAGTTTGCATAGACTATTTTTGTTATTGCAGACTTACATACTTAGGAGTTACTTGTTTCATAAGACAATTGAAATAGTGTAATCATGTGTTTTTAAAGCTTAATGATAGACCTTTATGTAGGGTGACACAATTATGACATCTAATCTGGTTGTAAAGTTTCTGCTTAAAATTTCAGAAGGGAAAAAAAAAGAATTTTCCCCTTGAGTTTCAGGGTCTCAGGTGTATTCATATTTCTTTGGCAAATTGCTGAAAGGAACATATCTGCTTTTGATACTCAATAAATGGGAATTTTGAAGAGCACAAAAGGGGGTGAATGTTCGATTTTCAACTTATTTTTAATTTATATAGCTGAAAAAAACGACAGAACTTTCCTTGCATTTAAATTCACTCCCCTTTGAAATCATAATACAGGATGTCAAAGTCAAAGAGTCTAGCGTGAAAGTTCCTGTTATCTTCATTATTGAGATGGGATAGTTCCTTATTTCTTCCTAATTTATACCCCCTTTGGAATTTGCCTTTGCTTTCACTTAGGTCTAGACTATAAATCAGCAACACAGATACGAGAATAACAAGAACTACCATCGTTGAGCCTTTACATATTCCAGGCACTGTGTTTTAGGGACGTTATCTCAAGGCTCAGAGAATTCAAGGTTTTAAAATCTGCAGAGTTGGCCTTAGGGCACAGTTCAGACAGATGTCCAGTTACGCCTGTACCGGGGAAGAGACTGTATTTTACTGATGTGTGATTCTCAGACAGCCCCACTGTTTACTTCTCATGACGGAATTGGTATTTAACATTCTCAGCACAGGAATGCCAAGTGAAGTCATGTTTCAGCGGCTGATTCCCCTCACTCGGTCGAAGGCCTTTGTTAGAGCTCATTGATGCTGAAGGAAATTTGCCCCAGTGGGGGCTTTTAGGGGGCAGAGGCAAGGGGCAACTGCAGCCTGAGTGCAGGAAGTCATGAGGATGCAGTCGGCAAAGACGTCACCAAATCCATCACCAGAATGACGGTGTCCTGAACTGGTGTCAGGTTATCTTTTAGGCTGCGGGTGGGTGGCTCTCAGAAATGCACTTGGCCAACTGCAGGATGCCCAAGCCCTCACGGAGGGGAAAGTATAATCCCCGTGGCTCCTCATGAACCAGTCATGTAGTTAGCACGACGGCTCTTCCTCTAAATCATGGCTGCATTATGTCAAATAGAATTTGCCGGCCATCAGCTTGCTGAATGCAGTAATTGATCATTATTCCCCAAGAAAGGTAAAAAAAAGCAACAATTAAAGAAGCCATGAGAGAATTTATTAAAGCAAGGAGGAAAGGAAATCTCCAAAAGCCTTTCATCAAGTTAACTGCAAGGAGACAAGGAGAAATATAGAAATGGTACTTCAGGTCCTTCATTGATTTGCTCGGAGGCAAAGCCCTGAAAAAGACAACTGATCAATTCAGGGAGGGATCGGTTCTGCTGGATGCCTGGTCATCATTCCTCTGTGAATGGCAGCATATTAACTGCAGCGGTGTTGCCTCTGAATGAATTTCTTTAATGTTCATTCATTCATTATTTGTTAATTCATTATTAAGTGTGTCGTTCGATTATAGGGGCTGGTATCACCTAGCTACTGTTGCATTCTGTTCCACCGGTACCACTAATGCTGGGTGGGCTCAGAAAGAAGAAACAGAGTAAAAGGTGCACTGAATTTTCTTACAGTTTTAGATTGGGGTGTAATATCAATAACTTTAATGGAACTGGAGTTGGTGCCCTGATAGGAGCCCTGCTGCTCCTCAAATAAATGGCTTGGCTCCACCTCAGCATTTATCTGCCAGGGCTCGGCTTTATCAGGGCACCAACTCAGATTCCATTAATGTTATCTCTTAATTAGCTATGCGATTAACCTGTGTTACTCCTGCACGATAATGAGTGGAAGACAGAACGAGTGAAGTTCAGCTGCCTTATAATTCCCTCTCCAGAAGCCAGATCATTCTGGAAACCATTCCAGGAAAACAAAAACAAAAAATACAACTCAAAGCCGTTCTGATTCTTTCTTGTCTTGGATACAAGGGCAAATTTTGCACTCTTTGGAGGGGAAAGCAATTGGGATTTTAGCTAACATTTATGACACTTGGTACCAGACACTGCTCTAGTGCTTTCTGTTGATTATCTCATCTACTCTTTACAGCAGGTCTGTAAGGTAGGTACTATGACTATCCCCACTTTACAGAGGATGAAATTGAGATACAGAAAGGTCAAAAACTCTGTCCCAAGGTCACACAGGTGGGAGATGACTGAGCCAGGATCCAAATGCCGGCAGGAGACAGGACGCCTGGGCACCCAGCCACTTCTCTGGGATGCTAAGTACAGAACTCGGCAGGAAAGGAGTCAGCAGCAGCAAATGCAGCCCCCGCGCCCCCTTTGATGCAGACTGTCCCCCAGGACCCCCTAGGACATCTCCCTCCCCCAGGACACCTCTGCATCAGGCACACTCCCCGCTGCACAGGGCTAAGAAGAGCCCTGGCAGCTTAGATTTTCTGCCTGTAGAAATTTCTCTCCAGTACATCTCAGGGGAGCCAGGGCTTGCACTAGTGGACTTGGATGGCCCTGAGCAAAATGTAAAGATGGAAAAATACCTTGGCTCGCCTGCCTCTCCCCTCTTTCTCCTATGTCGTTTGTCCCCTCAAAGTCAGATCCCCTCCCTCTGCCGTCTTCTCCCTCCTCTCCCCCTCCTCGTCCCACAAACACAGGCGCCGGCCCTCTTTTCTGCTGAAATTACCCAAATCATCATAAACGTACTGTCTGGACAAGTGAAATTGAAGAGATCGTGACCTCATCGACACTGCCACTGGTAAGACCAACCTGCCCCCTTCCCTCCGGCCTCCGCTCCTTCTCGGTGAGGGGCAGGGAGGGGTGTGAACAAGCCTTTACAATATGAGCCTCATGTTGGTGGAGGGGACCCTGGATGAAGCCCCTAAAATTATACCATTGCACTGCCCCTTTCCCCTTCCTAGCCACGCCACAGACCCAGGCCCCTGTACCTAGAACAGGACACTTTGGACGTGATGGAGACTTGCTCTGGCCAGAGGAGAAGAGGCTCTGTTGTCACCTCTTCCCCCTGCTCCCAACCCTGGTCCTGCCTCTCCACAGCCCTAGCCCTCCCCCCATCCAGTGGAATACCTTAACGTGGTTTTTCCAGATACGTTTTAGTGCTTGAAGCCCCTTTGTTAGACCATTGACCTCCCTTTTCTCCCCACTTGGAATATCCCAACACTTCAGACCCTTCCAGAATCCTAGGGTTTCTGATTATTTACAATTGCCCCTATTGAGCTCAGACCTATAATACTCTAGATCAATCCATCACATTATAAAGAGATGTGATGGGCGTCTGAATGTCCCATTTTATGAATTGATGTCAATCCACACACAGGCCCTTAAGATGCCAAAGTCAGAGATACAAAGGATCGGTTCTTTCTACAAGCAGGTTTCATGTAAAGTGCATTGTTTTTAGGTGATTGCTGTAGTATTATTTCATATAAACTATACAAATTAAAAATAACCATCCTTTGGAGCCATATTAAAAAACAATGGCCCTAAGGGATACAGAGATCTTTCTTTGTTGTTGTTCTGTTTGAGGAAACACCCAGCAGTTCTGCCAGGAATTTATCTAACCCTTGACTAGACCTCTGTGGCCTTCCCCCACTTTTGTTCCCAGGCTGGGAAAACATGAAAACAGCTTCTGTTTTACAGTTTCTATATGCAGCCTTCTAGGCAAAGCCAGAAAACACTGCTTCTGTAGGAATTAAAGGAGGAGAAGAAGATGAAGATGAAGAAGAGGACAGGGAGGAAAAGGAAGCCGCCTCCATCACGTACAGAGAATATTAAGCACAAAAGGCACTTTAGTTCACATTTTGATTCCATTTCTGCAAAGGGTGGGATAGAGAGGGAGGGTGGATGCATTTGACCGCGTGGTCAGGACAGACCAAATTCATCCCTTTTCAGCTAATGGAGAATTTCGAAGAAGGTAAATGCTGCCCCTCTGATATTTACATAGGGCATTAAAACCCACAAATCTCTTGTGTGTGTGTGTGTTTTTCCCAAAGACTCAAAGACCAGTTTATCATCTAAGACTGTATTTATTTTCAAAATAACGTCTGCCTCGGTGAACACATTTTCTCTCTGAGAGCTTGAGCTTGTTTTTAAGGCAACATTAATGACTAACGGTGAGTCATCCAGTTTTGTGGCTTGGTACAGTAGTTTATATTTATGTAATAGCTTAAAATTCAACTTTGAGCAATGTCCACAGCAGGGAAGGACAATTAGTAAATTCATTAATTGTGCTTTTGTGTACACTTTTTATTCTCAAGGCTAATTATTTGTTTAAATTATTTTGCCTCTATCAAAATTGTTACCACATGAAAATACTTCAGCTTAGGTTTCTGGCATGAAATATAAGGCTTGGGAAGTTCAGACATTCTTCTGAAATGTAATCAGCTGGCTAATGACTGGTACTCAATATGGAGCCTTTTATTTAAGCACAGAAGCAAGGAGTTTGGGGACTATAAGTGCACAAAGAATTACGATTCACGCCGCTGTCTGTCCTCCTCTGATGTAGACAGTGGGCATCTTCCATGTTTGACGTTTAAATATAGTCAAACTCTGGTGTGCCATATGCTGGAATCAAGCAGTCTTGTGCAAAGTAATCTACAAAACAAAATGCATCGGTTGCCAAGCCAATACACCAGTGTATGCAATAAAAGTGAGGCTTCACTCTTTTTCTTCCACGGAGAGTGATGAAAACCTCCACCTCTCTTTTCTAAATTCTCCGTAGGTCTGGGCTGTAGCTATAAGATGAACCAGCTGCCACTGGAGCTGATGCTTTCCAGTTCCCAGTTCCAGGTGTGTGGCCTGAAAAGAGATTGATGACGTGGTGTAGGCACACACAGTTTTCTCCACCAGGTAGAAGGGAGCCACGGCGGAACGTAAAAACAGGCAGCCCTTGCTTCTCAAGCATTTTCCCAGCCTGGCTGAGTCCTCCGGGAGATGCACAGTCCAGGATGCGCAGAAGGAGACAGATGATAAGAACTTGCTCGGCACCTGCTGAGTCCCGGTGCCGGGCTCGGCATTTGACCGACAGGGATAATCATCACAACCTCCCTATAAGGCGGGCATCGTTGAGTCCCATTTTCCGGAAGAGGAAATGGAGGTCAGAACATGGATTGGAACCAGAACGGTGTGACTGCAAATCCCATGGCCTTTCCATCATACCGTGTAGCTTCCCTGGCATCTGGCACGTACCTTGCCATAGTATGTGCTCCATTCATTCATTCATTCAACACATATTTATTGAAGGCAAGCTACATGCCTGAGGATAGAGCAGTAAACAAGTTAGATAAAGATTCTTGCCTTCAAAGATTTTAGTGATAACTAGATGGATGTATCCCACTCTAGTGATAAATGTGTGTTGACTGAGGTTTGGACAACTGCAGGCCAGGCCTGTGGCAATAATACTGTAGCCTCATTACCATCTCACAACCGTCTGTGCCCCTGCTGTGTCAATTGTTTTCACTCCAGCTGAGAAAAGCTGAGGAGTCTTATCAAGCCCGTGGAGGGAGAAGCGGGAAGTCTGCGGCCCCGTCCCAAGGGCCCCAGTTACATGGAGGGCCAGTTAATGAAGGTGCCGGTGGCCGGGTGTGGATTCACTCCCCCTTCACGTTCTGGCGGGACTCATGTAGGAAGTGCCATCACCTGGGCAGAGTGGGCTCTAGAACGTGCTTCTGCCGTCGCCACAGGAAAGCAGAGCTTCCCCCAACCAAGGAAACTAAGGAAGGGATGAGGCCCGCCCCAAACATCAGAGAGAACAGAGGCAGATTTCAGGCTAAGTTACAGAGAAGGAGGATGTGTCCGTCACTCCACAAGGGCTGGCTTAGGTATTCAATGTTTGTATTTTGAGTCTGGTCACCCTCTAAAATTGGGTCCGATAGTCACCCGAATAAAGATGGGAAGGACCTAGGAAGTCATCTAGCCGAGCACGGCCTGTGGAGGGTCCGTTTCCACACAACACTTCTGGGGCTCTTTCTCCACCTAGTTTAGATGTCCCAGCGGTTGGTGCTTCTCCCTGTACCCCAGGAACCAATTCCAAAATCCACCTGTAGTACACCTGAGATGAAAGATGTGGCCTGGGTGGGTGTCTACTTTTATTTATCCAAAGCACTGAACAGAAGCCTGGTGTCATGAAAATTTCCTGCACCCTCTCCTTCTCCCCACGGCGCTGTCCCACCCTGAGCTGCGGCTCTCAGCCGGGAGGCCCCAGCCAGGTCGCCAGGCTCCGAGCAAACACAGTGGCGCCTGATGGTGTCAGTTCCAACGCAGCTCAGCAGGGGGAGCCACGGGCTCCGGTCGGTCCTGCCTTCTAAGCCCGTGCAACCAGGGAGACAACTTCTCAAGCAAGCTGCCATCCACGCGCCTCCCACAAGGCTTACTTCTCAACCCAGTCTGCACACCCTTCCTGGAATTAGAGTAATCATGTATGTGCCCAAGGATTTAGCTACAAGATGTTCATCATAGTATTGTTTATGGCTGTGAAAAATTCAAAAAACAATCACCATGCCCAGTGATAGAAGACTGTTTAAATAAATCGTGAATAAGCCATATGGTATAGAGCAGTGGTCCCCAACTTTTTGGCACCAGGGACGGGTTTTGTGGGAGACAATTTTTCCACGTACCGGGGCGGGGTGTCCGGGGGGACGGTAATGTGAGTGATGGGGCTCGATGGGGAATAGCAGATGAAGCCCCGCCCCTCACTCGCCTGCCGCTCACCTCCTGCTGTGCGGCCCGGTTCCTAACCCGCATGGGTCTGTGGCCCAGGGATTGGGGACCCCTGATGTAGAGAATATTATGAAGCCATTAAAAACAACACACCGTACAACATTACAGTACTAATGATGTAATGTTTTCATCATACTACTAAGTGAAAAACATAGGTTACAAAGAGTTTCTGTAGCACACTTACTCTTTCTCTAGTTTTTTATAAATGTACGCACAAAGAACAGAATATTGACATCATTATCTCTTAGTAAAGGTCTGACAGGTAATATTTTCTTCCCTGCTACTTTTCAACCTTTTCTACAATGAATACGTGTTATTTTTGCAATTAAGATATAGAAATGTAATTTAAAGACATTAAAATGTCCTTCCTCTGGAAATGCTGCATTTCCCACAGTCATTAACAGAATCCCTATAATCAGAGGAGGAAATGGGAAGACAATTAGCCCCTTCCTCCTAGCTGGCTGCTGGGTGTGAGGACGTCTCTAGAAGGACCATGCTAATGACAGCTGCAAGCTGAGAGTCAGCCCCTCAGCAGCTCCAGCTTCATTTACTGAATGGACTCCTGGAAGGCCCTTCCCGCTGCAGAGAACACTAGGACTAAGGAGTTTCATGCTCATCTGAGGAAACAAGAACACTGGCCCAGGTTTTTCTGAAGTTGCATCATATGTGCAGAGCCAGACGGGACTTATTGAAGATCTGTCGGTAGCTTTTGTAGCATATTTTCCCTGAAAAGGGGAACCTGAGCCAGTGCCTTATCCTTGCACATACAAGTGATGTTGGCCAAGCCAGGATAGGGCCCTGAGATTGATTCTAAACTACCCCTGTCCCCAATGTCCTGTCCCTCCCTTATTTGCCCACCAAACTCCTACTTATCCTTCATGGCCTGGACCAAGCATCACCTTCTTATAAATTCTCCTCAACTCCCTAAGCAGAGTTGGTCTTACCTGTCTCTTCTCACTGTCCCTTATATACAATCCAATTGTTGCATTTGCTGTACTACACTGCCATTATTATTTGACCTTGAGTCTGGCTCTCTTACTGGACTTGAGGGTAGGCGTTCTCTCTTATCTCTGTATTCCTAGTGACTGGTGTATCACAACCATTTAATAATAAACCCAAAGGTTGAAAGCCATTACAAAGCTATAATCTGCCACTGTTTCTAAGAGTTGGGAGGTGGGAGAAGAGGTTATGTGGTCCTGACTGTGAGAGGGTGCACCCGAGTGTCCTGGAGTCATGTGCACTGTGGTCAGGGGGCTGCCTGAGGGGATCTGGGGGCAGAAACCTCTTTCCTGCTGCTACAGGAAGATGGGGATTATAGAAAGCTGAAGCTTTCTGATAGTGGACTGCCTTGGAAGTAAGTCATTAGGAATATGATGGGGTAGATGGGTAGTCACATGACATTCTAGAAAGATCATAGCTTTGGAACAAGATGCACCAGAATTTGAATTCTAAATCTGCAACTTAGTATGACCCTGGGCACATTATTAAACTTCTTTGAGTCTCAGTTTTCTCACTTGATACTGCTATTTACTTTGCAGGGTTGTTAATATTATTAAAGATCATGGTTGCAAAATCCCTGGCACATAGTAGGTACTCACTAACTAATGGCCTTCGTTATTATATCTTCTTGACTCCACAGTAAGTCAGGAGCCACATACAGCACATACAGAGTTGTTCCTCTAGGCAGAAGCCAAGGTAAGAGGGCACAAGAGAGCCTCAATTGACCCTCAAAGAGAAGGGAGCCCAGGAAAGAACTCTGGACCCCTTGAGTTCAGGTGAATGAGCTTAGCACAGCACGTTATTCTTCTCACTTTTCCAGAAATAGAGAAAAGGATGGGAGTCTCCCTAGTGATGCTGACCTGCTTGCAGCCACTCAGGAGACTAAGGCAGGGAGTGAATGATTTCTCTGAAGAAGTGACAGCAGCAGGGTGGCCCCAGAGCCCAGGGGTGGTGCTTGGGCGGTACAACGGCACTGCCCACCTGCATGCAGCAGAGTCCCAAAGACCCCGGCCACTGCACTGGGCACTGAGCAAGCCACAGGCGGGAGATGGTGTAGACTACTCACCGGAGGAAGGACGCTCAGCCCGTGTCCCACCCTCCCCAGGGCCCCGAACGCCGTATCAACAAGGGTGTCAGCAGCTCATTCGGAACACACGTTTTCTGTGTCAGAGCGGCCCCATCTCACAGCCAACGGGGAGCAGGCGGGGGCAGAGGCTTCAGGAGGATCTTCATTAGACAGGCAAGCGGACATATCTCTATCTTTTTCCCTCTGGGCCAGTCCCTCCAGTAGGACCTCCATCCTTCAGTCTCAGCTTGAGTAGCACCTCCTTGAGGAAACCACCCATGACCCCCTAAGGTGGGGGTAGCTTTCCTTCTGAAGCCGCCTTTGATGACCATTACATCTGACACCTCCACTGTAACAGTCTGTTTATCTGCCTATCTTTCCTGCCGAGATTGTAAACACATACAGGCAGGTACCGTGTCCGTATCCCTGATACCCACCACAGTGCCTGGTACATAATAAGTCACCCAATAAATATCAACTGAATGAGTGAGTGAATGGTGAAAGAACTTTGTAAATTGAAACCTACCACTATATCTACTGATAATACCTATATATTATCAGTATATATAGTGATTTGGAACATTACAGCACAGGAAGCAAGCATGCACTTTTTACTTCTCTCCATTCAGACACATATACACATGTACCCACATGTACCCAAGCAACCATAGGACCAAAAATTTAAGAACACTTCAATTAAATTAAACTCAACAAATATTTATTGGGCATCTACTAGCTGCCAAGCACTTTTTTAGGTACCTAGGATACATCATTGAACAAAACGACATGCACTCTGATAAAATATGTCATTCTAATGATTTCTTTGAAAACCTGCCATACAGCCAGGACAATTATCTCCTACTTTAAGTTTGTACTTAGAGTCAGACTCCTTAAGATTCTGTTTTGGTTCAGACATTTCTAGGAGTAGAGTTCATCATGGAATCTTGAAAAGCAGACCCATTGGGAGATGATTTGTCCTTCACTATAGCAAAGACAGTGACTTTCTGTGGATGACATTGATTGTAAAAATCCCCAGGAGGTGCCTCTTTGCAAAACCATTCATTGGACGTACCTCCTTGACTTTCAATGTTCTCCTCTGATATGAGCATAAGCAAATGGCTTCCGTTTTTACCTCTGTGTTTAACTTTTATTAAGTGAGGACTGAACTCATCTGTCTTCTTTTCCTAACAAATGGAAACACAGCTTCTGTGAAGATCATCTTGAGTTTATCATTCAGCTTCTAAAGAAATCGATTGACTCTCATATTTTCCCCTCTCCCAGCTAAGATAGGGACATGCCCATCTGTTGCTGTCTTTCTATACAGCGGGTCCATCTACTGACATCACGAAATTGCTTTCAGTGAGTCCGTTAGCTTTGTGTACAGATGAAAATTCTATTGCACTCCTGCTGAATGAAGATGTAATCCAATCACTCATGGTTTACATGTAAGGAACTAGTCAAAAGGAAGAATGGGATTAAAGATGATAGGTGCTCTGTGACCATTCTGATCACATCTAGGAAAATGATTCATAGTGCCTGCTCTGCTCTTGGCCAGTGAGTGATACTGTCCTCCCGTGTAGACTCAAGTCATCAAGAATTTGTTGTTAGTAAGTGTCCAAACCTGGCGCGAGCCCGTGCACTATAGGAGAATCAAAAGAAGGTGACACAGCACCTGCTCTCAAAAAGGGTCTCACGCTTCTACTGAGGAAGCCAAACTTAAATAGTTGAACAACTAGGAGATGCTTAAAGATATATGGATCTGACTGTAAGTATTTGGAGAACTAGAGGAAGAAGAGATCTCTGGGCTGAGGCAACTCACAGAAGACTTCACAGAGCAGATGGGACTTGAAGATGGACCTTGAAAGATGGAGAGGTTTGGATTGGAGTGAGTTTGAAAAGAGGACAAGCAAGAACATGGTGAGAAGAGTTGTCAGATGGGGAGTGAGAACATCATCCAGGCTGCCGTGGATGGTCCCTGTGCAAAAGGAATCAGTAATAAGTTTAGAAACGATAGTTTAGGTCAAACCATGGATGTTACTAAATGCTGGGCAGAAGAGTTTAGATTTCACCTGGTATGCTATAAAAAGCCGATATAGAGTCATGAATGGAGTAGCCACATGATGAAAGTGGTTATAGAAATATTCAGTAAGCAGCAGCCTTCACAGTGGACTAGAAAAGAGAGTGGAGATCTTTTTAAAAAGTCAGTCAGAGGGAAAAGCTGTTGAGAAGTTCAGTTAGAGTCACAGCATTGTGATATGAAAGAGGAGTTGACACATTTAAGAAATTGTGAAGGAACAGGATTAAAAATTAGGATTGCTTAAGGATATAACAGGGCAGAATACAACACAATTCTAGAAGGGCAAACAACAAACTCCAAAATACAGCACTTACAACATTCACAAGATAACCTCGGTAAAGTTTACCGAAAAACAAAACAAAACAAACAAACCAAAAAACTCTTACAAACCAACAATGAAAATGTAAAACATATTAGAAAAGTGGACAAAGAATATGAACATAAAAATTTCCCCCCAAAATCTAAAAGGCTATTAAGCATATGAAGTCATGTTTAACCACACTAAAGAATGCAAATAAATAAAAAGATATTATTTTACCTATTGATTTGGATAAAAGTAATAATAATTTTTCTATCATAACACCTAGTGTTTGCAAGGAATACACTGTTCATGGGAAAACTGATGTACACCTCTGCAGAGCAATTTGGCAGTATCTAAAAATCTAACAAATATGCTTATTCATCTTGAGCCCAGGTTTTCTACTTCTCATGAGTCATTTCTCTTGTATGTATATCAAAGCCTTTCTCATGGGTGATATATTTGAAAATAAGCTAAATGTCCAATAATAAGATGTTGGAGGTAAGAAGTATGGAATGTTGTACAGACCTTAAAATCACTGAAGAAAAATATTTAATACATGGGAAAATGTGCATAAGAAGTTAATTTAAAAGGCAGATTATAAAGAGCTTACACTATATGTTCCTAATTTTAAAAATTTTGTATATGTAAGTCAAATAAAGTATGTAGACTTTGGATTCTAAATCAAACAAGCTAACTGTAAAAAGACATTTTGGAGACAGAGAAAATCAAACATGGACTAAGTATTAGATGAAACTGAGTATTCGCTATTAGTTTTGTTAGGTATGATAATGACATTTCAGTTTTTTTTTTTTTAAGTGTTCAGTGTTAGAGACACATACTGAAGTGTTATAGAGTGAAATTATATGAAATCTGGAATTTGCTGCACAATACTCAAAAATAAATGAATTAGATAAAACAAGAATGACAAAATGGTGATAATTATTAATTATATAGTTTTCTCTATTTTGAAAATTCCCATAATAAAAAGAAGTCCGAATGCTGCAACTAGAGATCCCACATGCTGCAACGAAGATCCCGCATGCCACAATTAAGACCCAGTGCAGCCTTAATAAATAAATAATGTTAATAAAAAAAGAAGGCAGATGCTGCCACACTTTAAAAATAGTGTATGTGTATGCATAGAAAATAATTAGAATTGTAACCAAGTAGATACAATGATTATTGCTGGTTAGACAATTAGCTCATTTTCATTTTCTTGTTTTTTTATAAATATATTTTTCAAATTTCCACAATGAACATATAAAACTTTTATAATCAAAAAATAACTCTATATGTGCTTTTTAAAGTGTTTTTTGTTTTGACTTTAAAGAGGTAAAAGAAATGGTGACACCAATAGCTGAAATGGAGAAGATGAGAACCAGAGAGGGTGAGGGAGGGAAACATACTCCAAACAGAACTTGTAGAAGCAGCAGTGTTGGTAGACATCTGGATAGAGCCCTGAACTTAACTGGAAAAGGGAGTTGAGATGATGAAGGAATTGAGAAGGCAGGGACCCTGAGTTTAAATCTTCGAAGTATGTTAATATTATATACAACAGCATTGCAAATTTACCTTGGGAATAATGATTCTGAAAACTGAAATTTTTTTTCTCTCATTTATTTATTCTACATGATCCAGGTACTGTTCTGGATGCTAGGAGCACAGTGGTGAAATAGAGGGTCTTGAAAAAGTCCTCATGGACTTACAAACTAGCCGCAGAGAGAGAGAGATTAAACTAAAAACTACACAAATAGTCAATTGTAATAGCTATTACGAAAGAGAAGTACCAGAGGCCTTGAGAGCCCATAACAGAAAGATTCACCCTACTTTTTAGGCATTCTGGGAAATTTTTCTGAGGAAGTCTTATTCCTGAAAGATAAACAGGAGCTCAGCAAAGAGTGGGGTAGCAGCATTCAGATCAGGGGACAAGTTTACCCAAAGGCCTTGATGCTAAAACAAACATGATCATTTGAGGGACAAAGAGAAAGCCAGAGTGTCAGAAGCAGAAAGTGAGGGATAGAGGGGCCTAAGATGAAACTGGAGAGGGAGGCCACAGAGAACATGCAGATGTTTCTGGCCATGATAAGGATCATTACTGTTCCCCTATTTTATTCTAAGCATACGGGAGGCCATTAGAGAAGGTCAGGTAGAGGGTGGTCACTGCAGTGCATGCACCTGAAGAGAGGTCTTTCCAGGAGTATTCAGAGGCCCATGAACAGTCAAGGTGGAAGAAGCCGATGCTTTGGACTGGGGTATTGGCAGAGCAGGTGGAGATAAGTGGGTAGTTTAAAGAGACTTAAAATTTCCAGAAGGAGAAGGTGAACTGGCAAAGGGGACTGGGAAGCAGCTAGAGCAGTAGTAGAAAGATCAGGAAACCAGCATCAAGGAAGGCCTGTTTTCTGGAAGGAAGGCGTGGTCAAATGGGTTGGATGCAATAACGCTATACAATGGATAAGCCATAAGCAGATCCAATGTCAGGTGGACCCATTGCTATGAAATTATCTATGGATATATATATTGGTGACATTAGGGTATTAGTACTTGCAAAAATACGGCTATTCTTATGAAGCACTTGTAGTTGGATCCCAGCTCTAGCACTTCCTGTTGGTATGACTACCAACTATTTAATCTCTGGACAGAGTTTCCTCATCTGTAAAATGGGTATAATAATCCCTACTCATAAGACTGTTGGGAGGGTTAACATAATGTATACCACATTCCTCCTGCACTGATGGTGCTTAATAAATAAGCATCATTTCCGCAGCCCTTCCTTTTCTCACTGTTCAGCCTGCTGTTATCAGCTCCCAAAATAATGTGACCCCAGGGACTCTTCACTCATTTCTTTTCTACTGCCCTAGAACAAAGGGAACATAATCCAGAGCGGAAACATTATTTGATATCTGCTTCAAAAACACACTGTGTTTGATGTGTGATGCAGATGTGTGATACTCAGTCTATTAGATATGAATATTAGACTGCTGGCTTTGTGCTGTTTATATTGGTAACACGACCCTGACCAGATTCCCAGCTGTGAGGATTAAAATGTGGGCTTTCAGTTGTTATGGGGCTTTTTTTTTCCTCTCCTACAGCCAGGATGAGGTTGAATAAGCGTCCAATGTAACAGCCTTCAGCTGAGTTTGCTGAGTTTTTAAAATTCAAGAATCGGGTCTCTCTTGGGAATTTTTTGTGCCTCAAGTGGCTTCCGCACATCCAGGCTACCACAAGGAGCTCCTTGGATTCGATTTCTTAGCATGGGTTCACCATCCGTACCCTGCACCTGCCCCCTCTGAAAGCTCGCCAACACCTGCTTCCCGATGAAGGAAGGGAGGTTAGGCAGGGGAAGACGGGAGAGGAGGAATTGCAGAGGAGAAAGGGGGAGAAAGGGGGCTGGGTTATGGTTCCCAGGGATAATGGCGAGGAGAAGAAATAAGAGGAGGAAGAGGAGGAGTGAAGTGGGGAATGGGGGAAAGAGGGGAAAGAGAAGAAGAGAAAAGAAAGGGATATGAGGAATTAATGTATACTGAGCAATTGACTACTACTCATCTGTTCTCAACCATTTCATTTCATTTCCACAACAGTCCTACAAAGTGGGTCCTTTGGTACCATAAGGATAGATCTCCTTTCTGTGACTCCTGTCCTTTTCCCAAGAAATTCTGGGCATCAAACCTATTTTCCTACCCCACAGAATGAAATCCAAACTCTGTAGGACGCCATTCAAGGTTTCACAGGAACAGCTCCCCAAAGGTGAGGCGACAAAGTAATACCAGCCAAACCCAGACTCTTCTGAGAGTAAAAGCAGGCGCCATGTGTAATTACGCTGGGAAGACAGATGAAAACTGAGGTTGTCATGGGCTAACTGCGAGGTATGGTCAGCCCCACCCCCATGTCCGTCCTAAGCCAACCCCGTTGCCGAGCTACTGCCTTCCCCAAGTCTCCCATGCTTTGTCATGTGTGTGGAAAACTAACCAAATCCCACTCACCCCACGCCAACCTGGAAAACTCAGTCTTCAGCAGGGAGTTCAGAAACAACTGCCTCTATGACGTCCATCTCAAGTTCTCACAGCCAGTTTTCAGAGTGCTTAGAGCCCAGACACTGTACCCCTGTTGAACCTGGGGGTTCAAATCCCAGATCCACAACCTGCACGCTGTGTATGTCTGGGCAAGTCGCTCAAGCTCTCTCTGTCTCGGCTCTCTTTTCTGTACTATTGAGATAATAGTATCTCCTTCATGTGGTGGCCATGAGGACCAAGAAAGCTCACAAGTGACAGGGGCTGGCGCTGCATGGGGACTTCAGGTGGGGTATGGGCTGCACAAGGACCTCGCCAAACCTGTGGGCACAGGCACGCATATGCTCATCCGCACACCTGAAGCCCACCTGTGAGGCACGGATTTTCTCCTTTGAGGAAAAACAGAACAAAAATTGTCAAGTGCAATGTTAAATGCTAAAAAGTTCACAGATCATTTTGTCTGTAATAACCTTTAGTTTTTCTTATGATGATTTCAACATCATCTTAATCAATACAACATGTTAAAATTTCTAAGTTCCCTTCCAGGACTCAAGCAATTCTCTAAGCTACCCCACGTAGGCTTCTTACTGGCAGGCATGTGGGAGGGTCTCAGAGTGCCTTCAGTGAATAAGCAGAATAGGCTTCTATGCGTGTGATGCTGTTTCAGAGTCCAGTCACATTTATTTTACCTAAGATTTGGCTTATTAAAGTACTGATACTCCTGAGATAAGTAACTGGTCTTTTCTATCTTATTTTTACCTTAGTGTGAATACATTTCGAATCCTTAGAGAGGAGGCGTGAGAGAAGACACTGGATATTCCTAAGGGGTGGAAGCAGGAACTACAAAGGCTAAGAAGGGCGTGGAAAGGCAGGACTGCAGATGCCTAGGATGAATTCTGTCCGTGTCACACTTTTCGTTCAGAGCAAAACACCTTCGCAGGGGGACTAACGTTTAGTGCACAGGCTGGGCTGAGGCTTCTGCTAGGAGGACCTGGAGTTAATCCCTCCAGCCCCCGCCCCTGCCCCCAACGTACCCCCCAACACACACTCACTTGACTCATTTCAATGTCATCTGCCTGCCTAGACTCTAGGTTTACAGTGACTTTTGTTGTTATTGTTGTCGTTATGCTCTGGCTGTCATTTTTGAGGCTTTTCCCCCCACAGATTTTAATTGAAAGTTCCAGAGGGGAGATACTTTAGCATTCATTTTGAATTTTTGCTGCATATTGTGACCAATTAAAATATGACTAACCACAGAATACACTTTTCTTTTTCTTCAAGCATCACCCCGAACAGAGAGAATGGAGCTTGAATGACATATTATTATTTTCCATGCTGTTTTGACTTAAGAGAAAAGGTGTTTTTTGTTTTTTGTTTTTTTTGGTAAAGTTCTTTGAAAACTTTTTGACAACCCCAATTGGGTTTTTTTCCCCCATTCCATGTATATCTTGGGTGGAATTTTCTATAGCCTGCTTTCTCTCCAATCCTCACATCAAACCTCCTAGCGTAATGTAAAGCAGTGATCCCCACTGCATGACTGAAAAGCAAGCTGTGCTGGATGACTTTAAAGGTGATACCAATATGCAGATAGAGAGTGCAAATCCATCTGAACCCAGCCTGGCCTGACGCCCTCCATTTCTGTTCCCTCGTGACTTTTTTCCCTTTCCCACAAATCTGTGGCAATTCCTCAGGCTCCTGGCCACCTCTCAGTGCACAGCCTTGACTTCTATTGTGCAAAGAAGATAAGAGCATATTATTGGTGAAGCGCCCTCTCCTCACCTGAAATGGATCCGGAGCAGCGCCCTTTCCTCCCCCGGAACCTCATGCTCTTAGGGAATACCTCCTCCTCCTATGCAGTTGATTCCTTTCCTCTCTTGCTTCTCTGGCATTCCCCTTCTGTCCAGCACATTTTTATTCTCCCTCTCTTCACCATCTCTCAAACTGAAAATATATGCACCATTCCTCCCTCATCTTAACAAACCTCCCCCTGCCCCGTGGCTGTCCTTCTCCTCCACCACCAGATTTCTGGAAAGAAGAGTTCATGTTTTTCACTGCCTTTTCAACGTCATTCACACACTGACCCACTGAAATTTGGATCTCGCCAGATTCCATTCTAGTGATGGTGTGATGAAGATTCAGACACTCAGACCAAAGTCAGGAAGACCCTTGGATTCAGGCAAGGACTTTGGTAACAGGGACAACATAGTAAAAGAAAACAAAAAAGAAAATGTAGCTTAAAAAATTTATGTGCCTCTTGTTGAAAAAATAAAAAATTTAAAAGCAGTTTGTACATTTCTTGAGCCAAAACTGGTCTGAAAATGCCTAGACCCAGAGATGGCAATAAATAGTACACCTCAGTCGGGGGACGGGGGGTGGGGGGTTGTCAGGGTCCACACCTGTCCTTGACATTGACCCCATGGGACATAACAAGAGCTGTGGATGGAGACCCTGCCCTCCTGTAAGAGCATGGAGCCAGCTGGGAGAGAATCAGACAAAGGAGAAACAGCGGGACATCCTACCGCTTGTTCTCAAGAATCTCGCGTGAATGTTTATGTGTGCAAAGAAGAAAGGGAGGTCTCCTCCTCTAAGTATGTTCATGCCCGTGCATCCATCTCCTGCTCCCCTTCCTGGGTGTTCTCCAGTCCTCTCCTTGCTTTAGCTGAAAGAGCAAAAGCAGTTTCCTCTGCACAACATGACCCGCATCATTTACTACTGGCAGTTGTCTTCTCGCCTCTGTGGGATACAGTCCCCAAAGTGAATGACAAACCAGGAAGTCCACCGCTTCCCTGGGTCTGGAAAGAGGTATCTTCTTTGTAGTCAAGAAGATGGAAGGTTAAGACAACATCTCTCTCTCTTTCTTCCCAAGCAACTCATGCCTTTCTCCCTTGCCCCACACACATATTCTCTAGGAGGCAACGTCAGTAAAGCTGAGTCCTTCCAACTAAGGCCTCAGCCTCTGTGCTGAGAATGCCAACCAGTGTCTGGCAATGCCCTTCCCACGCAGACTGGCGAGTAAGCTGAGCCCATCAATCCATTTGTCATGACCCATGCAGCAGCCAGCAGATGGCCAGTATCAGACTTGTCACTATTGACCCAGCCTACCTTTGAACTTTCGACCTGTAGGTGAAGAGCTTTATATTGCAATAATAATGCCTGAAGTGTCTAGGGGCTCTCCAAATCCTTACTTTTTAAATGAATACCTTGTCATTAGTCACTGAGGGAAGAGAAGAAACGAAAGAAGAAATGAATTCAACACCTGATGTCTTTAAGAGAAAGAGGAAAACAAGGGGAGGAGAAACTTGGTCTTACAGGCCTCAGTGGATGAAGCTGTTGCATTTTAAAGCAGGGTGCCATTTGAAAGGTGGATACATCTTGCCATCACTCTGCAGTGCTATTTGAAACACCTGCCTTGGCCTTAGCTCTGCTTCGCTGGTCGTCTTCATTTGCTTGTTTAACAGCTGGAGGTGTTTCTACCTTCGTAACAAAACCACTTTCCAAAAGTTAATTCTCTTATCCCAAAAAACTCTCAAGAGTTTAAGCCCACTGCTTTGTTAGTTCACTCTACACAGCTCCAAAGTGGAGAATAAATACTCCTGTGCCCATTTTACATATAGGGAAAGAGGGAAGGTCAAAGGCTTAATGCAAACTTGGTTTCCCACGTATCAAGAAATAGAGTCTTAGCAATCGAGAAACCCTGTGGCCTTTGGAAAGCTATTCATTCTAAGATTCAGTTTCCTCATCTGCAAGTAAGGATTAGAGGACGTTTGTGAGGATAAATGAAATAATACATATAAGATCATTGCACAGGGGTCTTCCCTGGTGGCAAAGTGGTTAAGAATCCGCCTGACAATGCAGGAGACACAGGTTTGAGCCCTGGTCTGGGAAGATCCCACATGCCGCGGAGCAACTAAGCACGTGTGCCACAACTACTGAGCCTGCGAGCCACAACTACTGAGCCCACGCACCTAGAACCCGTGCTCCGCAACAAGAGAAGCCACTGCAATGAGAAGCCCGTGCACCGCAATGAAAAGTAGCCCCCGCTCGCCGCAACAAGAGAAAGCCCGCGCGCAGCAATGAAGACCCAACGCAGCCAAAAATAAATAAATAAATTAAAAAAAAAAAAAAGATCATTGCACAGGACCCAGCTACACAGGGCTGCTGCATTGCACAACTCCACCAACATGGCGTGGCCAGGCATATAACACACAATGTGTGCAATGCCCCCTAGGGTTGTTCAATCAACAGCCATGCTGGCCACAGTCTGACACATCATACTTTCTCTGTAGTGTTAGCCATCATTATTAGTTTGGAAGTTTTTCTTCTGGTAACAGCAGAGTAGGTGGTTCAGAACAATCCTCTCTCTGATCATAAGAAATACGTGAAAAGAAACATCAGTTTAATGACACTGACAAGTTACCAAGGCAGTAAGAAATCACACTGTCAAATCCCAGAGAGGAAGGAAGCCCATTCAAGGCTGCCTTTCCCCTAGAATGGTGGTTCTCCAAATGAGGGCACTGAGTAAGCAGTAGCACCTGGGAACTTGTTAAAAATGCACATTCTCAGGCTCCACCCCAGATCCAATGAGTCAGAAACTCTGAAGTGAGACCCAGAAATCTGCTTCAACAAACCATCTAGTTGATTCTGATATACCCTAAAGTCTGAGAACCATGGCCCATCAGGCACCTGTAATTCTGAAAGCACAGTTGAGAGACTGAGAACTGGGCAGGAATTCTGCCAGTCTCCAGGGTCTGGGGACTCAAAGCTTGGAGTTCAAGGCCTGCTTGATAAGCACCCCAGGCAATTAGCTGGGATACCAAAAGGCCACACCCAAGAAGTAAGAGTGAACTGGAAATACATGCGTCTTCACAGGGGCTAACGTTTCATATCATATCCATTCCTGATTGGATGAAGGACCTGGGATTGCTAGTGCCCTTAACCCAGCTCCTTTCCAGCAACAACGACAAATCCTTTCTGAAGGAAGAAAACATTCTCCAGTGTCTCAAATTTTCTCTGTCAAACAATCAAAAATAAGTGAGCACTCACTTCCATCTTGCTCCTTATGCCATTCACTCTGGGAAGGCAGATTCTGTGTCAGAGGGCTCTCAAGCAGCTCTCTGGAGAGTCCACATGCTGAGAAACTGAGGCCTTGGCCTTCTACCCACAGCCACATGAATGCACCAACTTGGGAGGGGATCCCACAGTTCCAGCCAAGCCATGAGTTGACTACAGCTTTAGCCGATACCTTGATTATAAACTCATGGAAGTGCCCTAACTAGAACCATCCACCTAAGCTGGCCCTGAATGTCTGACTCATAGACACTGTGTGATAACAAGCGTTGATTATTTTTATTTAAACACTGAGTACTCAATAAAAAAATAACTGGGCATACAAGAAGATAAGACTTGACAAACAACCAAGATTTTTCTAAATGGGTGATATAAACAAACCCATAGGCAATGGAGTATTTAGGGAGAATTTTCAAATAACTGTGCTTAATTTTTCAAAAAATTATTACTGTTTCACTATAATTTCATGACCATCCACCTCAAATGGGTCACGAATACTGTATCCATGTATCCATACATGGTATATTGGTCAACTCAATCTCTTACTTTCTGTGACTAACAGATCTCCTCCACTCAATTCCCCCTCTCATAGCTTCCCCTTCACTTTCAGCCTATGATCTCATCCACTTCACACAGGAAATCGAGGCCATCCAACAAGAACACATTGGCCTTCTGATCTACAAACCTACACCTGTGCTTCCTTCCCTCCTTTAAAGATGGAAGAGCTATTCATCCGCCTACCTAAAGTCAATTCTTTGGCTACACTTTACCTGTGACCCCCACCCATCCCCTTAGGAACCTCACACTTAACAATAATTCTTTTTCTTTGATATATTCAGACTCTTCTTCTCAAGCAAACCCTTCCCATTGGACTTGTTAAATCATCTTAAATAACATTTAAAATTACTCTTCAACTTCAGTTCTGCCTCTCTTTTCTTCCCTTCACACTAAGTTCTAGAAGAATTTTTCTTAAACTTACTGTTTCCTCTTTTAAACACCTTTCACTCAATACTCAACACACTCCCACAGGGTTTCTGCCCCATCACCCCAGTGGTAACACTCTTGTTGAAGTTTCAGGGGCTAAAGTCAGTGGATGAACACTTTTCAGCTCTCTTCTTCCCTGTCTCGGCAATGTTTCACAGAGTTGAGCACAACTCTCTTCTATAAGCCTTTCCTCCCGGCTTGCACGATATTCTCATGGTTTCCTTCCTATCTCTGTCATTTCTCATTGTTATTCTTCTCATCAGGCTCATATCCCTCTACCTGACCATTAAATGTTAGTGTTCTGCAGGTCTTGGTCTTTGGCTGTATTTTATATAAACTTTCCCCAAATAAGCTCATCCAAGCTTACATCTTCAATTATCATGTATACACAACTTATTTGCTAATTTATATATCTCTAGCCATGGAGAAGCTGGGGAGAGTATGCCCAGAACCTTCTCCCAGATTTTCTTATCAGGTAACTCACACTTTTCATGGAAGGGAAAGAGTAAGGGTGGGAAGACAGGCAGGAATATTGCTTTGACAGAAGCCCTCTCAAGGAAATATGAAGACAAGGGAATGGAGTTTTCACTAACAAACAGTGAAATAAAATTAATATGTAAATATTAGTGGGACCTTATTTTCACCTAAAAATTTGGTTATTTAAAAATGTGAGCCAATGTAACTTTTTTTTCCTGGTTAGTGGGATTAATGTACTCTTTCTACAATTTCCTTTGTTTATCTTGCTCAACTGTCCTATTATTTAATTAATTGTTATGGTTATGAATTAGCACTTTAGAGTCTGTCATTGAGAGGGTTTATTTCTCTGGTAAATGGAGTGTACTTAGATGCATATGCATCTGATGTTAATTTCCTGAAAGTTTTTTTTTTTTTAATATGACAACATCTGCCCCTGTACTGGTTCAAGGCATTTGGTTAGATATACAGTGTTCATGCATTGTTTAGGGCTCTCGAAATATGAATATGATTGTACAAGTTAGATATACTTTCAGCTGCAAGTAACAGAATATCCAACTAACAGTGGCTTAAATATTCAAGACACTTAATTATCTCACGTACAGGAAGTTAAGATGTAGTTGCATGTTGATGTACTGATTCAACAAAGACACAAAGCATCCAACTTCTTCCTGTTTTTCTGTTTACCATATTTAAAGTGTTGACTTTTCATTCTCAGGCTTGTTACCTCATGGTTGCAAAATGGTCAATATGGGTCCCAAACATCCTAATGATGTTCAAGGCAGGAAGAAGTGAAAGGTTCAACAACAGTGCACTTTCTCTTCAAACACTGTGCCTTTTATCAGAAAACAAACCCCTTCTCAAAGACATCTGGCACACTTACCAGTACAGTGTCACATGGCCCCTCCTGGCTGTAACAGAAGCTGAGAAATGGGAGTATGAGTGTTCTGATTATCTTAGATTTAAGATTAAGGAGCTATGACTGGGCATGTTACTGTACTGAATAAAATAGGAATCTCATCGGTAAAAAAGAAGGGAGACATTGGATGGGCAACTAACAACGTCTACCATAGTATGTCTGACTCAAATCCATCCCTGAAATTGTTCATTATACTAACGAGCCTCATGAATTCTGCCGCCAGCAATAAATAGGGGAAATGGTAGAGTGAAGTCTTGGAGCCATAAGTAATAAGCTCATCTAGCACTTGCTCAAACCTGGCTAGTTGTGAAAGTGTTTCAGGGTAATAAGGACTATAGAATATCTGGGAGAAGGGAGAATAGACTGTGAGGACGGCAAGCCTGGCGGAGGAGGCTACATGGTTGAAGGGAGCCTCCAGCGATGGGTCGGGTAGGAGAGCCAGAGACGCAGAGTAGAGCAGAGCTGAGGGGCAGAGAGCGAAATGTGTAAGGAGCTGCATAGTGGGGGAAACAAATTCTCACTGGAGAATAAAGGGGAAAAGAGGGAAAACTGAGGCCTGAGGATGGAGCATTGGAATGCCTGGCTGCATACTCTGGAGCTTATTCATTAGGTAGAGAGAAGCCCCACACAGTTTTATGAGCAGAGTGACAAGATGATGAAAGCAGTATTTTAGAGAGATTAATTTGGTGGGAGGGAACAGGATAGATTAGAGGGAGAGAGACAAGTGGGGAAGCTATTGCAATGCCCAGGAGGTGTGGGGAGCCTCAATGAGAGCGTTATCATTGGCTATAAAAATGCAGCAGAAAACGTGGGTATGAGAGACATTTTAACCTCATTTAGGGATATCCCCTCGTAAAATACAACAGAGGCAATAGTGAAAAACACAGACCCTCGTAAGTGGCAGTAGTCAAACGTTTAGTCGCCATGTTCCCCATTTCAAGGGCTCACCTGAAAAAAAAGTTAATTTTAAATAATGAAGGGAACCATCAGGGGGTTTCACCAATAGTAATTTTTTAATTCTCAAGTCATTGCTCTTCTAGTTAGTTACTCATGGCCTGGTTTCGCAGAAATGGGCTGCAGGCATTCCAGGAAATGAAGAGTTGCTATAGGAGGAGCCAAGACTCCTGCAGTTTCACCACTCAGAGGGCATCTGTGTTCCCCCTCCCATGAGGAGGTGTTTCACCTTGGGGGGCGGTAGGTGCGGAGCAGGCAGAGGACTCACTCAGGTGGCCTGTGTGGATCTGAGGATAAATCAAAGCTCACACAGAAGCCACCTGGAAAAAGCCTGAGAAAGTATAGCCCTTTCAGTTGAAGATTCTAAGGGTGGTTAATGCCCACAGACACACAGCAGAATCACCACCCCCAGAAAGCCCATTGCCTGCAAGGTGCTGGGGGTTGGACGTTCTGTTACTTGCAACCAAAAGCATTCCTGACACAAGAGCCTTTGTTCTCCTTCTCCCACGGAATTCACACCACAGCTCAGGGGGACCTGAAGCAGAGGGCACGCCCCAGAGATCAGGTGATTAACGCATAAGTAAATCAGTTACAGGCACCTTCACCATTCCTATTCCAGGGTAGTAAGTAAACGATGGGCTCTGGAGCCAGACTGCTGCCACTTAACCGCTCAGTGACCTGAGGCTTCATTATGCCACAGTCTTCTCATCTGTAAAACAATAACAGTTCATACTCCATAGGTATGTTTTAAGGGCTCCATGAGATCATGACTGTAGAGTGCTTAGCTCAATGCCTGCTACAGGGTTAGCACCCAATAAATGTTAAGCACCGTATTCTTTTACAGATGAGGAAACAGTAATCCAGAAAGGCTAGAGAATTGGCTCAAGGTCACGCAGATAAATGCTGTGCGTGCTTATTTTCATGGACACGTCTTTTCTGAGCAGCATGTCAACAAGTCAGCAAATATTTATTAAGTGGCCATGAGGTTGAGTTCTGGGCTAAACATTCAGAATTTATGCTCAAGGATGGGTATAGTTCTTATTCTAGTGAAATTTACTATCTGTTAAGGATGTTTCATTTTTCACAGTCAGCCCAGCTGCACACAAGGCTGGCTTTACAGATGACAGACGGAAGCCTCTGTGGTCCTGTTTGAAGGGTCCTAGGAAGGCCACTCGAACAACACACATCAATTGGCAGTGGGATAAACTCAACGTAACAGCTTTGTATTGGCCTGAGCTTTGTCTTCCTGGAGAATGGATTCGCCAGATCTACCCATCTTTCTCCCTCCTCCTTTGTAAGTCCTCTGCAGGAGAAACAGTTCCCCCATAGGCCCTTAACTGGTGACTGAAGTGTCTCCAGTCAGTGCAAGTCCCTTGAGTGTAGCATTGCTTCTTATCACCTAGAATCTTTAAAACTGCAAAAATCCCTGGCTGATATCAATGACATATATTTTTAATAAACAGATAAATATTTATTTATTTTGACATGAAAGAAACACACACACGTGTGTCTGTGTGTGTTTCTTTCATGTCAAGTGAGTTTCCTTGAATAGAGGAATGAGGTCTCCCTCTTGGGCAGCTAAGATAGTTTGGTCCTTAGGACAAAGGCAGCACCAACAAGAGCAAAAGGAAGAAGCAGGAGGCGGGAGGGATGCTACAGTACCCTGCGGGTCCAGCCTGCACTCTCCTTCCTTACCAAGGAAATCAAGCCTCTGCCTCTCTCTACAAGCCTTGGCCTTACTCTACAGCTGCCACCAGGCTCTGTCCCCTGGGGCCACACACCACACAGCCAAGTGGCAGAGTAGGATACAGTCTTCCCAGGAGCCCTCTGCAAAGCTGAGCACAAGCATGAGGTCCCCTTCTTTTGAAAAGCTCTTCTACAAATCACCCAGTAGAGACATACAGGGGGATGGAAACATTCACCATGTGGGGATATCATAAAAGTCTCAGAACTTTATAAGATGCTTACAGGCTATGGATACCAATCTTTTCCTGATTTTGTTTCTGGAGAATGAGCTCATCAAGTAAAACTTCTCCTTCTGACCCTAATTCGAATGAGGCCAATTTATGTCCCCTCCTCCTCACAAAGGCAGCCCAGCCTTGCGGTCATAGACAAAATTTGCCTTCTGAGTATCTGCGGAGTGACAACACCTGAAAACAAGGCCACTGCTCGTCCTGGGGCATGTGTCCCCTCGGACATTTCCTCCCTTCCCAGCTGTAGGAAGGGCCAAGTCCTGGCAGGCTGGCTCCAGGAACCCCAAACATAGATAGCCTTGACAAGTTCATTCACATGCAGTTTTCCATGACTTTAAAAATATTTTAAAATATGATCATAAAATAATAGCAGTGACTTTTAAAATATTTCCCCTCCCCAAAGAAATTGCAATGTGAGCACAATTATTTAGCATATTTTAAAAATTCTCTACCAATGGACTTTCTCTACACGTGAGCTGGTTTGAGGGAAAGGTTTGTGCAGGCCACGTGACAGGCATGATTGGCGATCTATTCATGCAAAGACCAGCACTCATGGTTGCCTCCGAGTGGCATAAAATGCCTGCCTGCCAGGCACCACCTAAGTGGATCTGACCAAAGGGCAACTCACCAAATAGCCTGACTGGAGAAAAAGAGGCGCAGTGGAGACATGGGAGAAGCACCTGTTCCCACCTTTGGGAAAGCAATCACCTGGTTGGCCGCCGAGATGCGATACATGCCAGTCCTCCCTGTCAACGGCTATGCCGTGGTCGGAAACATGAGCTTCCACTGAGCCTGCCTCCAGGTTGCCAAAAGCCTGCACCTGACAAGCAATGGGGGGTGAGTCCTTCCGACAGCCAGCCAGAGTGAAAAGAAGAGACTGCATTTGAGAACAAGCCCGACCCTGTTGGTCCTTTGAGAACAAGGACCTGGGAAACCACTCCTGCCTAGGAAAGACAGGAGAGACAGAGTTCTGGCCCCACTGGCTCTTCTGATGGGTCTAAAGGTCTCCCACCGTTGTGATTCTGCAATACCTCTGCCAGCCCTGGCTCTGTAGGAAAAAATTACATTTGAGAAAAATGGGCACAATAAAATCAGAATGTGTGCCTTTAAGGAAGAGTCCCTCAGATAAGGGTTGCTAAAGTTCCAAATATACAGCCCATAAAACACAGAGGATATTTGTACTGTGACTAAGGTTCAACATTGATCATCACTAAATGATCATCACTAACAAATCAACATGTGACATTAGCCAGAAGGGCTACTGGATGTTAAAGAAACTCAAAAATCCCAGGAAGCAGCCACTTGATGAGCAAACAGTTTAATTTAGTGTCACTCACAGGAAATAGACAACAGCATTATTAAAATTGCAACAATGTAGCCATTTGCAATTCATTCACATTTCGCATTAGATGCCTCCCCTCCTTCCAGCTAGTGTTGACTATTACCAGTAAAATACACAAAAAAAACCATTTTCAGTGTGCCAGGCACTGTGCCATGAGCTTCAAAAGCATTCTGTGACTTAACTATAATATGGAACACTTAAATAGATCTTGCTAATGTGCCAGATATTGTTCTCAGCATTTTATATGTCTTAACTTACTTACTCCTCACAAAAACCCCGTGAGGTAAGTACTATTATTATCAGGTTTTACAGATGAGGAAACTGAGGCACAGTGAGGTTAAACAATTTTCCCAGGATTACATACCTAATTAAGAGGCAGAGCAAAAATTCAAAACCCATGCAGTGTGTTCCACAGTTCATGCTCTCAACTCTTACCTCATAATTGCATCTTCAAAATATCTCCAAGAAATATATGTTGCAATCCTCTCTTTTCATAAGTAAGGAAACTGAGATTTAGAATGATTAAGTAATTTCTTTAACCTCACAGCCAGGAGGTGGCAGAGCCTGGACCGGAACTCAGACCTTTCAGGTACCCAAAGCCTAGAGGCCAGAGGTTTCTGTTATTTCTTGTATCCACTGTGGTTCGTTGGCTGTGAGTATATAATCATTCTCCCTACTTGAATATCAGGTCAGTATATTTGAATGGCTATTGGGTTCTAGACACTGTGCTGCCAAAGATTAGGTGGTCCCTCCCTTCTACGAGCTTACACCCTAGTTGTGGAAGTGCTGATGATGAAGCTGTCATTCAAGTATATGGAGAGGCTGAAAGAACGACCTCTTCCCCATGCTCTTTGCCACTTACAGACTCCTTGTGGTTGGTGTCTGTAACTATGGGTATAAAAAAGAACATTGATGATGTCCCCTACTCAGTCAAAAGTATCTCTCATAACAAATCAATACTTGTGTTGATGCTAATTACCAAATTCTCTAAGCCATCTCATGTTGCTTGAAGCTACTGTCAACATATTTTTGTGGTGGTCTCGCTTTCTTCTGCCCATTCTGGGTGAAGGTCCTTCCGCATCTCCCCACTCTGGCCTTTATGGTTATGGCTGCTATGGGCCATTGAGTTGTGTTGCGTAAGGCATCACTTCTAGAAGTGACCATGCTCAGGACCTCAACAACAGAACTGAGGGACATTAACAAAACTTCTAAGGACACTAACAGTGTCTCATTGGTAACCTCGAGAATAACCTGCCTGAATCTGCCACTTATTGTCCATGGGATCTCTAGCTACCCAATTTCTGTATCCTCTTGTATTATGTGGATAAAAATAGTATCTCTCACTAGAGTTTTTGTGAGTATTAAATAAGCGGTGTCACAGACCTACTAGAGAATGGACTTGAGGATATGGGGAGGGGGAGGGGTAAGATGTGACAGGGTGAGAGAGTGGCACAGACATATATACACTACCAAATGTAAAACAGATAAGTAGTGAGAAGCAGTCGCATAGCACAGGGAGATCAGCTCGGTGCTTTGTGACCACCTAGAGGGGTGGGATAGGGAGGGTGGGAGGGAGGGAGACGCAAGAGGGAAGAGATATGGGAACATATGTATAACTGATTCACTTTGTTATAAAGCAGAAACTAACACACCATTGTAAAGCAATTATACTCCAATAAAGATGTTTAAAAAAATAAATTAAATAAATAAATAAATAAGCGGTGTCAGTGTCCTCTTGTATTATGTGGATAAAAATAGTACCTCTCATAGAGTTTTGTGAGTATTAAATAAGCTAATACATGTAAAGCACTTAAAACAGTGCCTGGAGGGTTAATGCTCCATAAATGTTAGCTGCTACTGTTGCTTCTTCTCTTCCCCCTCCTCCTCCCTCCCCCTCTTCCCTCTCTTCCTCCTCTTCCTTCTTCTTCTTTTTCTACTTCTTTTCTCCTTCTTCCCCTTCTTCTTCCTCTTTCACTTCCCCTTCTCCTTTTTTTCTTCCCCTTCCTCTTCTTCCTCTTCCTCCTTCCACTTGTTTCATTATTATCATCATCATAATCATTTTATTGTCTTCTTCTATAGGAAAATTTCACAAGCTTATATAAGGGTTTGATAACAGAATAGCTTTTTTTTTGAATTTTATTTTACTTATTTTTTTATATAGCAGGTTCTTATTAGTTATCCATTTTATACATATTGGTGTATATATGTCAATCTCAATCTCCCAATTCATCCCACCACCACCACCCACCGCCCTGGGCACTTTCCCCCCTTGGTGTCCATATGTCAGTTCTCTACATCTGTGTCTCTATTTCTGCCCTGCAAACTGGTTCATCTATACCATTTTTCTAGGTTCCACATATATGCATTAATATACGATATTTGTTTTTCTCTTTCTGACTTGCTTCACTTTGTATGACAGTCCCTAGATCCACCCATGTCTCTAAAAATGACCCAATTTCATTCCTTTTTATGGCTGAGTAGTATTCCATTGTATATATGTACCACATCTTCTTTATCCATTCATTTGTCAATGGGCATTTAGGTTGCTTCCCTGACCTGGCTATTGTAAATAGTGCTGCAATGAACATTGGTGTGCATGTGTCTTTTTGAATTATGGTTTTCTCTGGGTATATGCCCAGTAGTGGGATTACTGGGTCATATGGTAATTCTATTTTTAGTTTTTTAAGGAACCTCCATACTGTTCTCCATAGTGGCTGTATCAATTTACATTCCCACCAACAGTGCAAGAGGGTTCCCTTCTCTCCACACCCTCTCCAGCATTTGTTGTTTGCAGATTTTCTGATGATGCCCATTCTAACTGGTGTGAGGTGATACCTCATTATAGTTTTGATTTGCATTTCTCTAATAATTAGTGATGCTAAGCAGCTTTTCATGTCCCTCTTGGCCATCTGTATGTCTTCTTTGGAGAAATGCCCATTTTTGGATTGGGTGGTTTGTTTTTTTAATATTGAGCTGCATGAGCTGTTTATACATTTGGGAGATTAATCCTTTGTCCGTTGATTCGTTTGCAAATATTTTCTCCCATTCTCAGGGTTGTCTTTTCGTCTTGTTTATGGTTTCCTCTGCTTTGCAAAAGCTTTTAAGTTTCATTAGGTCCCATTTGTTTATTTTTGTTTTTATTTCCATTACTCTAGGAGGTGAATCAAAAAAGATCTTGCTGTGATTTATGTCAAAGAGTGTTCTTCCTATGTTTTCCTCTAAGAGTTTTATAGTGTCTGGCCTTACATTTAGGTCTCTAATCCATTTTGAGTTTATTTTTGTGTATGGTGCTAGGGAGTGTTCTAATTTCATTTTTTACATGTAGCTGTCCAGTTTTCCCAGCACCACTTATTGAAGAGACTGCCTTTTCTCCATTATATATCCTTCTCTCCTTTGTCATAGATTAACATAGGTGAACATAGGTGCATGAGTTTATCTCTGGGCTTCCTATCCTGTTCCATTGATCTATATTTCTGTTTTTGTGCCAGTACCGTACTGTCTTGATTACTGTAGCTTTGTAGTATAGTCTGAAGTCCAGGAGCCTGATTCCTCCAGCTCCATTTTTTTCCCCTCAACACTGCTTTGGCTATTCAGGATCTTTTGTGTCTCCATACAAATTTAAAGATTTTTTGTTCTAGTTCTGTAAAAAATGTCATTGGTAATTTGATAGGGATTGCATTGAATCTGTAGATTGCTTTGGGTAGTATAGTCATTTTCACAATATTGATCTTCAAATCCAAGAACATGGTATATCTCTCCATCTGTTTGTATCATCTTTAATTTCTTTCATCAGTGTCTTATAGTTTTCTGCATACAAGTCTTTTGTCTCCCTAGGTAGGTTTATTCCTAGGTATTTTATTCTTTTTGTTGCAATCGTAAATGGGAGTGTTTCCTTAATTTCTCTTTCAGATGTTTCATCATTAGTGTATAGGAATGAAAGAGATTTCTGTGCATTAATTTTGTATCCTCCAACTTTACCAAATTCATTGATTAGCTCTAGTAGTTTTCTGGTCGCATCTTTAGGATTCTCTATGTATGCTATCATGTCATCTGCAAACAGTGACAGTTTTACATCTTCTTTTCCAACTTGGATTTCTTTTATTTCTTTTTCTTCTCTGATTGCTGTGGCTAGGACTTCCAAAACTATGTTGAAGAATAGTGGTGAGAGTGGACATCCTTGTCTTCTTCCTGATCTTAGAGGAAATGCTTTCAGTTTTTCACCATTGAGAATGATGTTTGCTGTGGGTCTGTCCTATATGGCCTTTATTATGTTGAGGTAGGTTCCTTCTATACCCACTTTCTGGAGAGTTTTTATCACAAGTCGGTGTTGAATTTTGTCAAAAACTTTTTCTGCATCTATTGAGATGATCATATGGATTTTATTTTTCAATTTGTTAATGCGGTGTATCACATTGATTGATTTGCGTATATTGAAGAATCCTTGCATCCCTGGGATAAGTCCCACTTGATCATGGTGTATGATCCTCTTAATGTGTTGTTGGAATCTGTTTGCTAGTATTTTGTTGAGGATTTTTGCATCTATATTCATCAGTGAAATTGGTCTGTAATTTTCTTTTTTTGTAGTATCTTTGTCTGGTTTTGGTATCAGGGTGATGGTGGCCTCATAGAATGAGATTGGGAGTGTTCCTTCTTCTGCAATTTTTTGGAAGAGTTTGAGAAGGATGGGTGTTAGCTCTTCTCTAAATGTTTGATAGAATTCACCTGTGAAGCCATTTGGTCCTGGACTTTTGTTTGTTGGAAGATTTTAAATCACAGTCTCAATTTCATTACTTTTGATTGGTCTGTTCATATTTTCTATTTCTTCCTGGTTCAGTCTTGGAAGGTTACACCTTTCTAAGAATTTGTCCATTTCTTCCAGGTTGTCCATTTTATTGGCATAGAGTTACTTGTAGTCTCTGAGGATGCTGTGTATTTCTGCAGTGGCTGTTGTAACTTCTCCTTTTTCATTTCTAATTTTATTGATTTGAGTCCCCTCCCTCTTTTTCTTGCTCAGTCTGGCTAATGGTTTATCAATTTTGTTTATCTTCTCAAAGAACCAGCTTTTAGTTTTATTGATCTTTGCTGTTGTTTTCTTTGTTTCTTTTTCTTTATTTTTGCTCTGATCTTTATGACTTCTTTCCTTCTACTCACTTTGGGTTTTGTTTGTTCTTCTTTCTCTAGTTCCTTTAGGTGTAAGGTGAGGTTGTTTATTTGAAATTTTTCTTGTTTCTTGAGGTAGGCTTGTATTGCTATAAACTTCCCTCTTAGAACTGCTTTTGCTGCATCCCATAGGTTTTGGATCATCGTGTTTTCATTGTTAATTTGTCTCTAGGTATTTTTTGATTTCTCCTTTTATTTCTTCAGTGATCTCTTGGTTATTTAGTAACGTATTGTTTGGGCTCCATGTATTTGTATTTTTTACAGATTTTTTCCTGTAATTGATATCTAGTCTCATAGCATTCTGGTCGGAAAAAATACTTGATACGATTTCAATTTTCTTAAATTTACCAAGGCTAGATTTGTGACCCAAGATATGATCTATCCTGGAGAATGTTCCATGAGCACTTGAGAAGAAAGTGTATTATGTTGTTTTTGGATGGAATGTCCTATATATATCAATTAACTCTATCTGGTCTATTGTGTCATTTAAAGCTTGCGTTTCTCTATTAATTTTCTGTTTGAATGATCTGTCCATTGGTGTAAGTGAGGTGTTAAAGTCCCCCCCATTAGTGTGTTACTGTCGATTTCCTCTTTTATAGCCGTTAGCATTTGTCTTATGTATTGAGGTGCTCCTATGTTGGGTGCATATATATTTATAATTGTTATATCTTCTTCTTGGATTGATCCCTTGATCATTATGTAGTGTCCTTCCTTGTCTCTTGTAATATTCTTTATTTTAAAGTTTATTTTATCTGATATGAGAATTGCTACTCCAGCTTTCTTTTGATTTCCATTTGCATGGAATATCTTTTTCTATCCCCTCACTTTCAGTCTGTATGTGTCCCTAGGTCTGAAGTGGGTCTCCTGTAGACAGCATATATACGGGTTTTGTTTTTGTATCCATTCAGTGAGCCTGTGTCTTTTGGTTGGAGCATTTAATCCATTCATGTTTAAGGTAATTATCTAGATGTATGTTCCTATTACCATTTTCTTAATTGTTATGGGTTTGCTTTTGTAGGCCCTTTTCTTCTCTTGTGTTTCCCACTTAGAGAAGTTCCTTTAGCATTTGTTGTAGAGCTGGTTTGGTGGTGCTGAATTCTCTTAGCTTTTGCTTGTCTGTAAAGAGTTTGATTTCTCCATCAAATCTGAATGAGATCCTTTCTGGGTAATCTTGGTTGTAGGTTCTTTCCTTTCATCACTTTAAATATATCATGCCACTCCCTTCTGGCTTGTAGAGTTTCTGTTGAGAAATCAGCTGTTAACCTTATGGGAGTTCCCTTGTATGTTATTTGTCATTTTTCCCTTGCTGCTTTCAATAATTCTTCTTTGTCTTTAATTTTTGTCAATTTGATTACTATGTATCTCAGCGTGTTTCTCCTTGGGTTTATCCTGCTTGGGACTCTCTGCCCTTCCTGGACTTGGGTGGCTATTTCCTTCCCCATGTTAGGGAAGTTTTTGACTATAATCTCTTCAAATATTTTCTCGGGTCTTTTCTCTCTCTCTTCTCTTTCTGGGACCCCTATAATGTGAATGTTGTTAAGTTTAATGTTGTCCCAGAGGTGTTTTAGGCTGTCTTCATTTCTTTTCATTCTTTTTTCTTTATTCTGTTCTGCAGCAGTGAATACCACCATTCAGTCTTCCAGGTCACTTATCCATTCTTCTGCCTCATTTATTCTGGTATTGATTCCTTCTAGTGTATTTTTCACTTCAGTTATTGTATTCTTCACCTCTGTTTGTTTGTTCTTTAAATCTTCTAGGTGTTTGTTCTTTAATTCTTCTAGGTCTTTGTTAAACATTTCTTGCATCTTCTCGATCTTTGCCCCCATTCTTGTTCCAAGGTCCTGTATCATCTTCACTGTCATTATTCTGAATTCTTTTTCTGGAAGGTTGCCTATCTCCACTTCATTTAGTTGTTTTTTGTGGTTTTATCTTGTTCCTTCATCTGGTAAATAGCCCTGTGCCTTTTCATCTTGTCTATCTTTCTGTGAATGTGGTTTTTGTTCCACAGGCTGCAGGATTGTAGTTCATCTTGCCTCTGCTCATCATCATTATTATTATTACTATTTATTATAATCAAATTCAGTGTTTGCTAGGAGTTTCCTTTTTCTTAACAGTTGATAGTACACTGGTAGTTCTGTCTTTCAAGTGGAGAAAGAACATGCTGGTCCTCAATTTTATTTTCATCAACTCTTAGCATACCTGAGCAGAATTTAATTTAAAAAATATTCTTATATTTTACATTGTCTAAGTAATCATTGGTCTGAATAATATTTGACTATATTCCATAACACCTCAGTAGTGTAAATGGATCTAAAATGACTCCTGAACTGTGTTTTGTTTGTGGAAATATGATCTTTAACCAAAAAAATACAGAGAAATTCAAACTTGCCAAAAGGCAAAATAATAAAATAAATGGCCTGTTTTTCATTTAAAACTCTAGATTCCCATAAATCTTCTGAAATCAGAAAAAAAAATGGGTTGAGAAGGTGTGTTATTGTTGGCATTGTTGAGTGTGTTGATATATTTGGGAGGTGAGCAGAAAAGGTTAAAAGTCACCCGACCCAGTAGCATCTATCAATCTCTGTTCATGTGTGAGCAAGTGTCAAAATTAGCTGCTATCCGGTTTTGAACCAGATGTTTTTCTTTGACCCTCTCAGTAAAGTCTTTGTCTTTGGTCACCCTGTGTTTACTGAAAAGTCTTTGGTTCTTACTGACCTACACTAACTTTATTACTTCATCCCCCATGACTCCAGGCTGTGTTCTAAACCACAAACCCACTGCTTCACATCGTGAAAAATGTTCTTGACTATCACAACCTGAGGTAAGAGAGAGACTTAATATCATCTTGATATGCTAGCACCTGATAAAGATGCCATTCGTATGTATCAATACTAGAAAAGTAGCAAATGCACCATGGTTGTGGTTCTTTTGTTTCCTAAATTAATTGACTGGCAAAAAGGACTACAATATTGGACTCTAAATCAAAAGGAGGTATGTCTAAGAGGTTAGTGACAGCATGGCTTCTGGTAACAGGGAGCCTGAAGAGAAATAAGTGACAAACCTCTAGGAGGTCAGACTGAGCCTCACTGAATGGGACTCAGCAACGAAGGAGAAGAAGAAGAATATATCACTTACCTATAGCTTAGTAACAAATTATCCCAAGAGTTAATGACTTAAAACAACAGATCTGGGATGATGGCTTGTGACCATGCACTTACATGACCCTAAGAGTGAGTGCCTCCTTAAATTTTGTACCCTAGGCTTGCCTCACCCTGGCCCTGGCTGTCTAACACAACAAAAAATATTTATAATCTCTCACAGTTTCACTGGGAGCAACTCAGCTGGATGGTTTTCACTCAGGGTCTCTCATGAAGTTGTAGTCAAAATGTCAACTGGAATTGCAGTTATCTGAAGGCTTGACTGGGCCTGGAAGAGCTCTTCCAAAGTGGTTCCCTCCCATGGCTGGCAAGTAAGTGGCAGCCGTTGGCAGGAGGCTTCAGTTCTCTCCCCTTGGGGCTCTCCATAATCTGTTGGGTGTCCTTGTAATATGGCAGCTGAGTGACCCAAGAAGGAAGGTGGAAGCCACAAGGTCTTTCATCATCTATGCTCATAAATTACACACCATCATTTCCACCATATTCTTTTGGCCACATAGGCCAACGCTGATGCAGTGTAGAAGGGGATTATGCAAAGGTGTGAATAATGGATCGTTGGCAGCTATTTTGAAGGCTGCCTACTTTACAAAGAAAGAGGAGGAGAGAAAGGGGAAGAAAAATGCTTAACTGAGAATCTGGCTTTATAAGGATGGCTTTGGCTTGAGCTTTTGGATAAAGATTAAGTCAAAATAGCAAACTGTGGAGGAGAACTAGGACTGGCTATATTATTGAATAATCCAACTCCTTACTCAAAAGCTGTGTATATGTGTAGGGAGTGCTGATTGGTGGGAGGGCTGAGCACAGAGGCTTCATCCCAGACACAGCCTTTCCATCACATGTGTCCACCTAGGAAGGATGCCAGTCCATAAAATCCCAGCTAGTGTGGTACTGAACGATATGGGCAGTAGAGGGGATATAATAAAGTCTCTTAAAAGATAGCTTATTCCATTAGAGTGGCTTTGTTCACAGTCTCTAGGGCTTCATTTACTTATTCCTGGGTGATCTGTGCTTAAGTCCAGTCTCTGTGATGGAATGATACCCTTGTTCTTCACTTGAGTTAAATACAAAGTTAGCAGAAATAAGTACCACAAATTTTCCTATTCCCCCAAAGATTAATTTGATTATTTCTAAAAAGAAGCCCTTTTTTATTTTTTTCAATTCAACACTTTCTATCAGTACGGAGAACACAGGCAAGCAGATTGTCCTACTCTCTTCCTTGTGTGGTCAACATCTCTCCCTCAAACACCAAACTTCCCAGAAACTACGTGGTACCTTCTGCCAAACGACGACCCTTAAGTTAACACATGGATCTTTATTTTCACCCAAGAGGGCAGTGATTTTTTCAATGCAGAGAATGCTGTGCGCCAGGGACTTCATTCCTAAAGACTCACCTCATCTCCAGCTCCTGCTCTCCTTCTCCTCTACTGAGTGGTCCCCACGCACCCTGACGGGGGACCTGCCCTCACACCCGGCACTGCCCCTGGCTGACGCTCCCTGGAAGCCCTCTGTAAGAATGAAGGGAATGTGTCGTCTTTAATACTGAGATTGTCCATCAGAACCAAGCGTCAGTGTGCAGACACCCTTCCCTGCTCTTTTGTCCCTGTGTCTTATCATGACTCTCCAGCAGGGCCTTTGATTTCCACACCTCACTGGGGGTGTCTGGGCTACTTTTTAGCTTGCATCTCTGTTTGCAAAGATATGTATCCAATTCCGCACACAATGAAAGAATAACAACAACATGAATTACAAATGTTATGATGCATTATGCTTTGATTAAATAAGAAATGTGATCGGCTGAGCCCAAAATGATAGAACTAGAATCCTGTCAAGAGAAAAGATGAATGAACAGAACTACAGTGACATCTGCTGGTCCCTCCCATAGAGTTGTTGGTTTAAGTGTCACCAGAAGTGGGTGGTGGAAGGAAATAATAATGATGATAATCTCGTGCTTTAAAAATAAATCCTTAAAATGTGCTTTTATGCAAAGATGTGTTAAGTTCAGCTGTTTTAATCTGTATGTTGTGAATGAGAAAACAAAAGTCTTTGGAATAGACGGTAAAAATTGTTTACTCTGCAGTTGCTCATGACAGGAATGGAGAAGACCACTCGTGTCATCATTTCAGCACACGATCCCTCACACCCACACGCCACAGCAGGTCGACTTGTCAGTCTGGAGAAGAAGGTAAGTATGCAAAACAACAGGGTTCTACTCAGAAGTATCTCCGAGTCTTAAAATACTGGCTTCCTCTTCAGATGTTCCAGGAGAAGCTGAGGCTCCAGGGGACACGAATGACCCTCCCCGCCCACATGTACACCATCTTGCACGGTTTCTCTGTAAAGAAGTGTCCACGGCTGCAATGCTGAGGCACATTAGAAAAACATTAAGATGTAATCAGGCACTCCCTGGGGGCCGGGGCTTCAGGGGGATCAATAAACTTTGCCACCCTGTTGGCTCCCACTCGGGCAAATCTTCAATTATCAATGTTCGCTGCCCTCTTTGCCAAAAAAATGAAGCGAGAGCCTGCTCTGAGGTCCAGCATCCTGAACACAAAACGCCCAAAGCTGCCTCCTTGGAGCCTAAGTCTCAGCGAAGCTTTCCCTCGAGCGTTTCTCGGCCAGTGTCTTTTGTAGAAAGGGCAGGGTTTTTGTTGGACCCCCAAAGCAGTGTCACAAAGGGAGCTGTCATCTGGACTCTGGATAGTGACCATTCTGTTTTCAATGAAATACAAACCCACATGGATATTTTTTTCCTAAGCACAGCCCTAAATGCCTTCAGTGTACGGTGTCCACAACAACAGATTGTAAAGCTTTGCTAACGGCCTTACTTACCCCCCAAATTAGGAGAGATTATGTTTTTCAGAAATTATCCAAATCATTTTAAAATGGCTTGCATGTACCTTAGCTTTGGGGGCCCGCATGACAAAAGATGAACACTGCATTAGGAACAAAGGAACTTTTCGCTTCTGTCTCGCGCTTGGGCTCTGAGTGGGGAGGCATGGCTGTCATTGTGCTGTGCTAAAAGCATCCTTATCCCGCATCTGAATAAAGGACAAAGAGGCCCCCATCCAGGCAGCATGTGGGGATGTGCACATCTAACAACAACCGTATATTGTGTGGAAGTACAAGTGTAGACAGTCTGCACTTCTTAGAAGCTGAGCCGCGTTACAGCTATCTGGGTTCCTTTTAATGACTCTGAGGGACAATGCATCACCTACAAGTCTAAAGCACATTCGATAAAACATCGTGGAGTCAGTGCCTGTGGAATTCATTTTCCAGAGACAGCCAGGCTTGGGGATTTGGTTTCCAAGTTTTTTTTTTCTTTCTTTTTTTGTGTGTGTTTAAACTGCAAAGCTACTTTTTTCCCCCCTCTGTCATCTTTCGGCCCTGGTTGAGTCTGCACAATTCATCATTGTTTCAGCAGGTTTTCTACAAGGGAAGATTACTAAACTAATTGATTATTAATTGATTACCATAAAAGTCACATTCTATTTGCAGTGATTCCTGAAAGCAAGGTATGCCCCAGGTCGTTCTCAACAGTCAGGGATTTGCAGACACGGAGCCAGGCTGGGGCATCCCCAGGGACCCACCATGTTGCTCTGACGGTGCCACATCCATTATTCCCACAAATAATGCTAAGGGAGGCAGTACCGGGTGGAACTGACAGTATCCTTTCCTGCAGTTTCTTCCATTTGCAAGAAGTCGGGCGCTTCTATTTTCTGAATAGCTCCTCTTCTGCGAGAAGAGGAGGAGCTCTTTTCCAGAATCCTTCTCTACCTTCCTGTGGCCATAGACTCCAGGTGCTTCAGACTCAGGGGGCTATGGTCATGGTCCTATCTCCTGACACATGTTTCAGCTTGTGACTCAAACTCCGTTACTATTAAAGAGCGACATTGTCACGTGCATTCATGCAGCCCTGCGTTGTGTCATCAAAAGCCCTTTCCTGGGTGCCCTCCATGCCTTAGTCTCTTGTTCAGGTCCTGGGGACACAATAGTGCACAAGGGGTGCCCTCGGGCTCATGGGGCAGAAAGACAATTATCTCGACCAGACAACAGGGTGTCATTTGTGCTGTGGCAGCACAGAAAAGGGGAGCAGGAGTCAGGGAAAGCTTCCCAGAGGAAGGGATATTTGAGCTGACTTTTCAAGGATGTGGAATTAACTGGGTACAGATGGGACAGTATGTTCCAGGCAGACGGAGCATCAGAGAGGAATGAAACCACAGCTAAGTTCAAATAAACAGTTGTTCCCAAGTGGCCGGAGGGAAGGTGTATGTATGGGGAGCCTGGCAGTGATGAGGGGAGCGTCAGGAAACAGGAAAACCCCCATAGGTGGGATTGTTGGTCCTCAAAGGTGTAGCTTCATGGCACACTTTAGTTAATGTTTGTTGAGCACCTACTGTATACAGAGAGTGGTCTTACATGCTAGGCAGGATTGGGAGGAAAACCATCTCTGGTCTCAATAACGAACACACATTGAGTGCCCACTGCATACCAGACCAGTGGTCCTTTTGCTGTTCTATTGAACCCTCACAACAAACCTGCAAAGTAGGTACTGTCATCCCAGTTTTGCAAATGAGGAAACTTGAGCCCTGAGGGGCAAAAATGACGTGTCCAAGATCAAACATGTGGTGTGCAACTCAGCTGGGCTACAACTACAGATAAGTCACAAGAAGCTAAAGTTTCCAGTGACACAAAACCACAGAGGAGAGGGAGGGGAATGCAAATATATGGGGAAGATACTCCCCCTGGTCAAGTCAACATATCCCGTTGTACCGTAAAGGAGCCCCAAGCTCAGACCTTCCGGAAACCCCTGTGTGGATTCTCCAGGCAGGAGAGCTCTACAGAGATGGCCTCTTTTCCTGTAACCCCTTCTCTCCACCCCAAGCCACTCTGCCTTTGAAACACTTCCCCCTCTCCTGATGTAGCCCCACCTCTGACCTATCAGCTGCTGCGCAAGGCGTAAGCCCCCTCTTGGGTCCTGTAAATTCCCCCGGCCTCTGGCATGGGTGGCAATTCCCACCAATTCCCACTTCAGACATTTCTCAAGCTGGTCAGAGGGAAGCAGAAAGATTCATAGCCAGGAAAAGGAGAGGCTATTGGGATGATTCTCAACATGGGGCTGTGGCTTCCTTTATAGAACTTTTATTTCGTATCAGTTCGCCCTGGTTACTTTTCAAAATATTAAAATCCATAAGTAAACATCTTACCCTGTTAAGGTTAGTCTCCTGCCAGGAGCCCTTATCAGGCTTATAAATTCTATTTTTATCTCCCCCACCTGCTCCCCACTTTTCTCTTAAGCTGACACCAGAAGGTCCAATAACCAGTCACCCAATTCCTCGGTTACGGCCTCTCCAACAAGGGGAGAAGGGTAGTCTCACTAATATAGAAAGCAAAGAAAAGGAGAGAATGATCAAGGGCTTCTTAAAGCAACTAAAAGTGGCAAAGCCTGCTTAGAAACAGAATGCTTATGGAGACATAAGAAACAGCATGTTTGAGGGGAGACCTTCAAGATGGCGGAGGAGTAAGACGTGGAGATCACCTTCCTCCCCACAAATACATCAGAAATACATCTACACGTGGAAGTGCTCCTATAGAACACCTACTGAACGCTGGCAGAAGACCTCAGACTTCCCAAAAGGCAAGAAACTCCCCACATACCTGGGTAGGGCAAAAGAAAAAAGAAAAAACAGAGACAAAGAATAGGGACGGGACCTGCACCAGTGGGAGGGAGCTGTGAAGGAGGAAAGGTTTCCACACACTAGGAAGCCCCTTCGCGGGTGGAGACTGCGGGGGGCTGAGGGGGGAAGCTTCGGAGCCACGGAGAAGAGCACAGCCACAGGGGTGCGGAGGGCAAAGCGGAGAGATTCCCGCACAGAGGATCGGTGCCGACCAGCACTCACCAGCCCGAGAGGCTTGTCTGCTCACCCTCCGGGGCGGGCGGGGCTGGGAGCTGAGGCTCGGGCTTCGGTCGGATCACAGGGAGAGGACTGGGGTTGGCGGTGTGAACACAGCCTGAAGGGGTTAGCGCACCACAGCTAGCCGGGAGGGAGTCCAGGAAAAAGTCTGCAGCTGCCGAAGAGGCAAGAGACTTTTTCTTGCCTCTTTGTTTCCTGGTGCCCAAGGAGAGGGGATCAAGAGCGCCACTTAAAGGAGCTCCAGAAATGGGTGCGAGCCGCGGCTATCAGCGTGGACCCCAGAGATGGGCATGACGCTAAGGCTGCTGCTGCTGCCACCAAGAAGCCTGTGTGCGAGCACAGGTCACTCTCCACACCACCTCCCGGGAGCCTGTGCAGCCCGCCACTGCCAGGGTCCTGTGATCCAAGGACAACTTCCCCGGGAGAATGCACGGCGCTCCTCAGGCTGGTGCAACGTCACGCCGGCCTCTGCCGCTGCAGGCTCGCCCCGCATCCGTACCCTTCCCTCCCCCCGGCCTGAGTGAGCCAGGGCCCCCGCATCAGCTGCTCCTTTAACCCCGTCCTGTCTGAGCAAAGAACAGACGCCCTCAGGTGACCTACACGCAGAGGCAGGGCCAAATCCAAAGCTGAACCCCGGGAGCTGTGCGAACAAAGAAGAGAAAGGGAAATCTCTCCCAGCAGCCTCAGGAGCAGTGGATTAAATCTCCACAATCAATTTGATGTACCCTGCATCTGTGGAATACATGAATAGACAACGAATCATCCCAAATTGAGATTGGTGGACTTTGGGAGCAACGAAATAAATATTATTTTCCTTTTTCTATTTTTGTGAGTGTATGTGAAACACAAAAGAAGAAAAGAACCTACAAAAACAAACCCATAACAATTAAGAAAATGGTAATAGGAACATACATATCGATAATTACCTTAAACATGAATGGATTAAATGCTCCAACCAAAAGACACAGACTGGCTGAATGGATACAAAAACAAGACTCGTATATATGCTGTCTACAAGAGACCCACTTCAGACCTAGGGACACATACAGACTGAAAGTGAGGGGATGGAAAAAGATATTCCATGCAAATGGAAATCAAAAGAAAACTGGAGGAGCAAGTCTCATATCAGACAAAATAGACTTTAAAATAAAGACTATTAAAAGAGAAAAAGAAGGACACTACATAATGATCAAGGGATCAATCCAAGGAGAAGATATAACAATTGTAAATATTTACGCACCCAACGTAGCAGCACCTCAATACATAAGGCAAATGTTAACAGACATAAAAGGGGAAATCGACAGTAACACAGTCATAGTAGGGGACTTTAACACCCCACTTTCACCAATGGGCAGATCATCCAAAATGAAAATAAATAAGGAAAGACAAGTTTTAAATGATACATTAAACAAGATGGATTTATAGGATATTTATAGGACATTCCATCCAAAAACAGCAGATTACACTTTCTTCTCAAGTGCTCATGGAACATTCTCCAGGATAGATCATATCTTGGGTCACAAATCTAGCCTTGGTAAATTTAAGAAAATTGAATCATATCAGGTATCTTTTCCGACCACAATGCTATAAGAATAGATATCAACTACAGGAAAAAACTGTAAAAAATACAAACACATGGAGGCTAAATAATACACTACTTAATAACCAAGATATCACTGAAGAAATCAAAGAGGAAATCAAAAAACATCTAGAAACAAATGACATTGAAAACACGATGACCCAAAGCCTATGGGATGCAGCAAAAGCAGTTCTAAGAGGGAAGTTTATAGCAATACAATCCTACCTTAAGAAACAAGAAACATCTCAAATAAACAACCTAACCCTACAGCTAAAGCAATTAGATAAAGAAAAACAAAAAAACCCTAAAGTTAGCAGAAGGAAAGAAATCATAAAGATCAGATCAGAAATAAATGAAAAAGAAATGAAGGAAACAATAGCAAAGATCAATAAAACTAAAAGCTGGTTCCTTGAGAAGATAAACAAAATTGATAAACCATTAGCCAGACTCAACAAGAAAAAAAAGGAGAAGTCTCAAATCAGTACAATTAGAAATGAAAAAAGGAGAAGCAACAATTGACACTGCAGAAATACAAAGGATCATGAGGGATTACTACAAGCAGCTATATTCCAATAAAATGGACAATCCGGAAGAAATGGACAAGTTCTTAGAAAAGCACAACCTTCTGAGCCTGAATCAGGAAGAAATAGAAAATATAAACAGACCAATCACAAGCACTGAAATTGAGACTGTGATTAAAAATCTTGCAACAAACCAAAGCCCAGGACCAGATGGCTTCACAGGTGAATTCTGTCAAACATTTAGAGAAGAGCTGACACCTATCCTCTCAAACTCTTCCAAAATATAGCAGAGGGAGGAACACTCTCAAACTCATTCTACAAGGCCACCATCACCCTGATACCAAAACCAGACAAAGATGTCACAAAGAAAGAAAACTACAGACCAAGATCCCTGATGAGCATAGATGCAAAAATCCTCAACAAAATACTAGCAAACAGAATCCAACAGCACATTAAAAGGATCATACACCATGATCAAGTGGGGTTTATCCCAGGAGTGCAAGGATTCTTCAATATACGCAAATCAATCAATGTGATGCACCATACTAACAAATTGAAGGAGAAAAACCACATGATCATCTAAATAGAGGCAGAAAAAGCTTTCGACAAAATCAACACCCATTTATGATGAAAACCCTCCAGAAAGTAGGCATAGAGGGAACTTACTTCAACATAATAAAGGCCATATATGACAAACCCACAGCCAACATTGTTCTCAGTGGTGGAAAACTGAACCATTTCCACTAAGATCAGGAACAAGACAAGGTTCTCCACTCTCACCACTATTATTTAACATAGTTTTGGAAGTTTTATCCACAGCAATCAGAGAATAAAAAGAAATAAAAGGAATCCAAATTGGAAAAGAAGAAGTAAAACTGTCACTGTTTGCAGATGACATGATACTATACATAGAGAATCCTAAAGATGCCACCAGAAAACTACTAGATCTAATCAATGAATTTGGTAAAGTAGCAGGATACAAAATTAATGCACAGAAGTCTCTTGCATTTCTATACACTAGTGATGAAAAATCTGAAAGAGAAATTAAGGAAACACTCCCATTTACCACTGCAACAAAAAGAATAAAGTACCTAGGAATAAACTTACCTAAGGTGACAAAAGACCTGTATGCAGAAAACTATAAGACACTGATGAAAGAAATTAAAGATGATACAAACAGATGGAGAGATATATCATGTTCCTGGATTGGAAGAATCAACATTGTGAAAATGACTATACTATCCAAAGCAATCTACAGATTCAGTGCAATTCCTATCAAACTACCAATGGCATTTTTCACAGAACTAGAACAAAAAATTTCACAATTTGTATGGAAACACAAAAGACCCCAAATAGCCAAAGCAATCTTGAGAAAGAAAAATGGAGCTGGAGGAGTCCGGTTCCCAGACTTCAGACTATACTACAAACCTACAGTAATCAAGACAGTATGGTACTGGCACAGAAACAGAAATATAGATCAATGGAACAGGACAGAAAGCCCAGAGATAAACCCACGCACATATGGTCACCTTATTTTTGACAAAGGAGGCAAGAATATACAATGGAGAAAAGACAGCCTCTTCAATAAGTGGTGCTGGGAAAACTGGACAGCTACATGTAAAAGAATGAAATTAGAACACTCCCTAACACCATACACAAAAATAAATTCAAAATGGATTAAAGACCTAAATGTAAGGCCAGACACTATAAAACTCTTAAGAGGAAAACATAGGTAGAACACTCTGACATAAATCACAGCAATTGACCCACCTCCTAGAGAAAGGGAAATAAAAACAAAAATAAACAAATGGGACCTAATGAACTTAAAAGCTTTTGCACAGCAAAGGAAACCATAAACAAGACGAAAAGACAACCCTCAGAATGGGAGAAATTATTTGCCAATGAAGCCACTGAGAAAGGATTAATCTCCAAAAGTTACAAGCAGCTCTTGCAGTTCAATATCAAAAAAACAAACAACCCAATCCAAAAATGGGCAGAAGACCTAAACAGACATTTCTCCAAAGAAGATATACAGATTGCCAAGAAACACATGAAAGAATGTTCAACGTCACTAATCATTAGAGAAATGCAAATCAAAACTACAGTGAGGTATCACCTCACACCAGTCAGAATGGCCAGCATCAAAAAATCTACAAACAATAAATGCTGGAGAGGGTGTGGAGAAAAGGGAACCCTCTTACACTGTTGGTGGGAATGTAAATTGATACAGCCACTATGGAGAACAGTATGGAGGTTCCTTAAAAAACTAAAAATAGAACTACCATAAGACTCAGCAATCCCACTACTGGGCATATACCCTGAGAAAACCGTAATTCAAAAAGAGTCAGGTACCACAATGTTCATTTCAATACTATTTACAATAGCCAGGACATGGAAGCAACCTAAGTGTCCATCGACAGATGAATGGATAAAGAAGATGTGGCACATTATATACAATGGAATATTACTCAGCCATAAAAAGAAACGAAATTGAGTTACTTGTAGTGAGGTGGATGGACCTAGAGTCTGTCATACAGAGTGAAGTAAGTCAGAAAGAGAAAAACAAATACCAAATGCTAACGCATATATATGGAATCTAAAAAAAAAATGGTTATGAAGAACCAAAGGGCAGGACAGGAATAAAGATGCAGACGTAGAGAATGGACTTGAGGACACGGGGAGGGGGACGGGTAAGCTGGCACAAAGTGAGAGAGTAGCATGGACATATATACACTACCAAATGTAAAACAGATAGGTAGTGGGAAGCAGCCGCATAGCACAGGGAGATTAGCTTGGTGCTTTGTGACCACCTAGAGGGGTGGGATAGGGAGGGTGGGAGGGGACGCAAGAGGGAGGAGATGTGGGGATATAAGTATATGTATAGCTGATTCACTTTGTTATAAAGCAGAAACTAACACACCATTGTAAAGCAATTATATTCCAATAAAGATGTTAAAAAAAAAAAAGAAACAGCACGTTTCAACATAAGCTGAAATGTAATAAACACATGGAAAAAAGTCCTAGGAAAAGAATGCTACAGAAACAGTCATGGAAGTGTCAAGCTAGTACACAGGGAATATGGCTGGACTTTTCTAGAACACTATAGTCTTATTTATGCCTGCATTCCTCTGGTAAAATTCCCCTGTGGCTGATCTTGGCACCCTGAATCCAACTAGTCAAGGTCAGCCCCTCGCACCTTGTCTGGAGCTCCATCGTTTCAGATAGTGTGTTGTGTGTTTGCTCATTGCCTCTTTGGTCTTTGAGTTCTCCAGGATTCACACAACATTGTATTTCTGAATCTGTAATACATCACATCACAGAGGGAAACAGAAAAGGAAGATGCTGAAGGGAACATGAAGGGAGAAAAAGACAGGAGACTTTGTCAGGAGTTTTAAACTTTCTTATTGAGTTAGAAGAAGCCCCTGGGAGAAGACGCTTTAGATGTTTAGTCCTCCTGGGAGCACTATTGCCATAGAGAAGAAAGTGCGTGATGATTTAAAAGTGGTAGCGACACAGGAGAAACCCAAAGAGACGACTGGGGGAAGGTGTCTGTCTCACAATCGCTCTTTTATGTGGGCATTAAGGCTGTGACCGATATTGTCATCATTTACAGGATATATTTCTTTCAGAAAAGCATGAGAAATCTTGGCTTTGACTGTATAAAGAGGAAACTTTCCAGCTTTTACCTGAAATCTCTTATCCCATGATTCACAGCATTAAGAAAAGGACTTGGGTACTTAGGGGAAGGAATTTCCAATTTGTGCTGCCCTCCTGTTTTTGCCTTGTAAATTTTGGCAGATTTCCTTACTTTACTGGTTTTACAATATTAACCATTTGCAGCCAGAGCACAAATGATGGGGAAAGTCATAAATACAGAGGTGGCATTGCTCTATTAAGTCATCCAAATGTTAGGAAAGACATTCTTTCATAGGGATCCTGACTTTTAGAACAAAAGACCCCGAGATGGCTGGAGGTGTTGACAGTGAGCAGGAAGAAATGAGATGAATAATCTCCTCTGTTAATTAACTGTCGAAGGAGACTGTGTCAGAAGTTTCTCTTATGTCTCCTCCACTACCCCAAATGCCAGAGTCAGTGAAAAGGGAAATGTGAGATGGGTTGCCAACTTGTGAACATCAGTGGGGTCTGCCTCAAAGTTTGCCCAGCTTAGCACTTACCAAGGTACATCTTACAGGCTTAACTGTGTCCCCCAAAATTTGTATACTGAAACCCTACCCCACCAGTACCTCAGAATGTGACTGTTTGGAGATAGACCCTCTAAAGAGATAATTAAGTTAAAAATGAGGTCATTAGGGTGGGCCCTAATTCAATCTGACTGGTGTCCTTATAAGAAGAGGAAATTAGGACATAGACACACATAGAGGGAAGACCCTGTGAAGACATCAGAAAAAGATGGCCATCTACAAGTAAAAGAGAGAAGCCTCAGAAGAAACCACCCTTGATCTTGGACTTCCAGCCTCCAGAATTGTGAGAAAACAAATTTCTGTTGTTTAAGCCACCCAGTCTGTGGTACTTTATTACGGCAGCCCTAGAAAACTAATATAGTGCTTATAATAGTCTGTTAAGGGAACAAAAGAATCAATCTCTCAATGACGACTCTTAGGAAACCTGAAATCTGTAGACATGTGGTGAGTAATTGGCACTATGAAGTATGGCCGAGGGTCTGGCATTAGCTCTTCTGCTCAGGATCCTGATGACCTCAGGCAAGTCTGCAAACCTCTCTGAGCACCAGATCCTTCTTTCATGAAATAAGGGTAATGATACTTGATTATATACTATGTATTTATGGACGAAGTCCTCCAATATGTACTGGGTATATAAACATGAATGATATCATCCTGTTCTGATGATGCTTATTAAAGTGATTCTAATTAAGAGCGAGAGGTGCTCATAAATGAATAATTACAGCACAATGGGACACCTACTCCAACAGAAATATGTACATGCACTTCCATAGAATTATGTGCATGTGTTAAGGTTGCATCAGATTAACTTTTAAGAGTGAAGTCAGGGAAAACTTCACAAAGTTAATCATTGGGCTGGCTCTTAAAGTACAAGTTCAAATGGCAGAAAATCAGACAAGAGGGCTTTAGGATAAAGAAACATGTGCAAAGGCAGGGGTGCCAAGAAGGGCAAGACAGGCTGAAAGAACAGTAAGTGGTTAGGCGTGACTGAAGAGCACCACCAAGATTGGCAGAACGTGAGGCAGGAAAACTACGTTGGTGACAAATCATAAATGGTCTTGAATACCTAGACAAGCTGTCTCAGCTTTGTTCTATTAGGCATTAGGGATCAGAGAAGGTTTTTAAGCAAGAGAGTGGTGTGAAGAGATCTGTCTTTTGGAAAGCATATTTTGAAGGCAGTGTGGAAAATGGATGTGATGGGAAACGTTTGGAAACAGATGCCAAGTAGGTATGCTATTGCAACAGTTCACGTACTTGAAAATCCCTGGGCGGGGGAGGGGGAGGAATGAATGGATAATCTATGTGAACTTACTCTTTAAATAATAATGCTAATAATTGTGATTATTTTTGAGGGTGAGAATATTTAAGACCAGAATTTGTCAATACGTGTCAACTGTAACTAGATTTTCAGGGCCGTTGTGAGAAATTAGTTAATCTTTTAACAAGCATATGATACCAGAAATTTTTCTTAGTTGCAAATTCCTTGATTTAACATTCAAATAATCACTCACTTTGATATAACAGCCAACAAATTTGAAGAAAGAAGTAAAGAGTTTCACTAAGATGACTTTTCAATTCATTTCTATCCAGTTTCAATCTTTACTGAAAGTTACAGTCACTTTTGGTAGCAACAAGCACAAGTCTGTCCCCACGTTTAGAACAAACCAGAATAAACCAAGGGTTCAAATTCCACAGGTATTGGTGTTGAAAGTCCGTAGATTATGAAATATAAATATCAGTATGTTTTAGAAACTGGATAATATCCTTTCTTCAACAACATGTTCCCCTCTTTCTCTGCACCCCCTACACCAGCTGCCTAGCAGAATTTCCTGCTACCTCCTCTGCGCTCCCAAAGCCCTTTGTTTGGTATTGCACGAATCACACTGCAGGAAGGGATATACATAAGCCTTCTGTCTCCATTGCTAGATCACAAACTCCTTGTCTTCTTCATCTCTGGTTCCCCAGAGCCTAGCACAGGGCCTGCCTGGCCACAGCAGATGCTTGACATTCAGTCACTGAATTGCTTTAAGGTTACTCCCAGGATGGTGTGTGTGTGTGTGCATGTGTGTGTTTGTGTTTCTGTTATAAACTCAGAGTGAAAAGTGATAAAGTGATGTGGATTCCACTTGATGGCCTGTTCTATAAAGTAGTTCTCTTTTTAATGTAAAAACCCCAGTGAAGGAACTGACACATGCCAGTTTAAGTACACATGCAAAAGCTCTATCTTGCCAGCCAGCTTTGGTGAGCCCAGCTCTCTTTGAATGCAAGTGTCTGATTCATAAGGGCTTGTCCTGCACCATTGCCCAAGTGCAGATCATGTTTATTTGTTTGACTTATGCAGGACTAGTGTGTATACATCTCCTATACAGGATCTCATTATACCGAGGCAGAAAGTGGTTTAATGCACACTTTGTACTTTTGACATCTAAATAATCCAGTTATCTTGACATGGAAATTGGAATGTCTTTGTTCTAGTGGCCTAATATACTCAAGTTAGAATACATACATCAATGATTTCAAAACACGATGTGTTCTACAAATATCAAACCTTGCTCACTGTGTTTCAAACAACGCAGTCAGGACAGTTCATTATACAGGGGTAGGGGAATAAATCCCCTTTCTTTCTCTTTGCTTTTCTTCTGTTGACTAAGGAAGCATCAATAAAAAGGCCAGGTGCTCTGTACCTAATGTTTTCACGGACAGCACACATACTCAACTCACAGACTTGCTGTCATTTACTATCTTTTTCCTTGGATGTTAATAAAGCAATAGGATACTTTAAAAAGGGTCTTCTTGTTCTTCCACTTGCTTAAATCATACTTAATATTGAGATATCTTAAAAAAGCATTCTATTTCAATAACAGCTGACTTTTCTTGAGAACTTATCATTTGCAATGTGTCATACTAGGTACTTTAAACTCTCCCTATAATACCTCACCAGCCTTACAAGGTAAGCATTATTTTTTTCTCTCCTATTTGCAGATGCAGAAGTCGAAGCAAAGAGTCACTTTCCACCATTAGTGGGATACAGATAAGAGCCTGTGTCTCTCTGAGTCTAGCTTTACACGCTGTACTATACTGTCTCAGCCTTTTGCGGTAGCATAAAACCCTCTGTTTCTGCTAACTTCAGTGTGAAGTTAGACTTCTAACTGAAAGTCTGCAATCATTTCCAGCATGAATTTGGAACTCCATATATGTCAATGAATGACTAATGTAGCGCTAATCACTAACTGTAGGTCCATAAGGGAAGATTCAGAAATAGCAGAGATAAGAATATTTTTGCACCTGTGTAACAATAGCATCAACAGTGGTAATAAAGATGATAACATTTAGTTCACTTCTGGAGAAAATATTACAAACTAATCTCAAAGCAGGCGATAAAATTAAGGCAATTGGTGGGTTCGAGGTAGCAGTTTTAATATATTCACTTGGTAGTATGCTATGGCCCAACAAAGATGCAGGAGATTTCGTAAGCAATATCCAAGGGAAAACGACAAAATGTTGGATAAATCATTCCAGAGCTATCACAGAGAGACTCACTCTGCCATATGGAAAAAGTGGTTAGGGAACAATTAACTTCAACAATGTATATTGTCCTGGAAATAAAACTGGGTTAAGCCACCACAACTGCAACCTCTATAAATTAGTCAGAAATAATGGGCATAGTTTGAAACAATAAAAACTTTGAAAAATAGAATAATTGCAAGCCACCAAATCATTTATAAAAGGCCCAACAACAAAATCTAAGGTAGACACATCTAGCAACTCTTTTCTACTTAATTTGTCATATTTATAGCTGAAGTAAAGTAAATATTTGATGAATGTGAAGGTTCCGGTATAGTGAACCAAGATAGAGTAATTGGCATTAAAATTATTGCAAGTGTTTAATACAAGAAGCCTTGTTTATGAAGTGCAGAAGATGTAAAACAAGTGAATATAAATGGAAACACAGTGCTTGCATTGCTGTGTGTTATCAACAGACATAAGAAAGCTACCAAGATTATAAATCATCAACTGGCCTTCAAAGGCAAGTAAATAGCAGAATTGACATAGAGCTCAGTTGAGACCATAAACCAGGTAAGTAAACATAAAATTTAAAACACAGCATATACTGAGATAGAGCCATAGTCATAGACCAACAATTTCTGGATAAAAGACCAACAGGTTGCTACCTGCTCAAACCCATAAAGTAAATGGGATCATGGGCAGGACCCAGATAAAGAGGCAAATGGCCAGAAGAGGAAGGCATGCATGTTTTGAAGAACAACCTAGGTAGCTCCGCAGCTGCAGGTTTAATAAGGCCAGGTTTATGTTATACTTTAGGGACAATTCAGAAAATGATGACATTGGATTTCTATTCCAACAACAAATTAACTTAAGATTTGTATATAACTATGAAGATTCAGTCAATATGACTGCACACAACCTTCCTAAGAATTTTTAATAATAAATTTTAAGAAGATGTCTTGCTTATTTAAGTGCTTTCATATGTTTTATATAACTTTATTTTTACAATAATTGTAACTTTTATTCTTAACGCCACAGAGCAGATGAGAAAATTGAATCTCAGGAGCAGTGAAATAATATGTCTAAGATAACACAGGGTGTCAGTGGTAGAACTAAGATTAAAACACAGGGTGGGGCTTCCCTGGTGGCACAGTGGTTGGGAGTCTGCCTGCCAATGCAGGGGACACGGGTTCGAGCCCTGGTCTGGGAGGATCCCACGTGCCGCGGAGCGGCTGGGCCCGTGAGCCACAACTACTGAGCCTGCGCGTCTGGAGCCTGTGCTCCGCAGCGGGAGAGGCCGCGATAGTGAGGGGCCCGCGCACCGCGATGAGGAGTGGCCCCCGCTCGCCGCAGCTGGAGAAAGCCCTCGCACAGAAACGAAAACCCAACACAGCCATAAATAAATAAATTAATTAATTAATTAAAAAGAAATGTACCACAAAAAAAAAAAAAAACACAGGGTGTCTGACTTCTACAGCTTTTTCTTCTCATGGAATCAGCCTCTCAAGTTTTAAATCAGTCTGAAATGTAAAATACCAGTTGATTATAAGAAAAACGTGTATCCAAGTTGGGAGATACATTTAAATCCCATTAAACTAATGGAAAAATTCATGAGCAATGCATGGATAATTTGTTTCTTATTAAAACATTAAACTTGTAGAGAATATTTAGCTGTTCAAATGTCAAGTAACAGGATAGCTATAGTAAGTTAATTAGGTACCAATTCATTGCTAAAGATACTTAATTGACATTTAATAAGCATATTAAATACCAATTAACCAACTATATTTAGTGCTAACTATATTTAGTCAAAGCTGTTTCGTTAATTGCTTGCTCAGTGCCTTAGTATCTATGGTCAATAGATTATAACCCAATTAAATATATACATTAATGTGTTTGCATATATGTCTCCCCAGTGGGGAGCGCTGCCCGGAAGCCCACATATGGGTTTAACCATCATCACCCATCTTGGTGAAGAAAACATCGTCCAGCAAGCTGCCCTGGCTCATGGGAGACCCTCTGTACGAAAAAAGTCAGCCAGTATCCAATGCCAACGGTACAGCACTCTCCTGTCACCACTGAACTCGGGACATGGAGGAATTAACGGGTGCTGGTGACAGGGGCACAGGGCTCTTTGGGGCAGAGCTCAAACCCCTTTGAGCCCTCCGCAGAGGGACTGTCTCGATTCAGAAGCCACAGCCACGGTGTTTCATAAATACCATTTTTATTACCATCTACAGGAGGGAGGAACATACTGATTGTGATAATTGCCTCCAGGATCTCATGACTTTCCAGGGCTCAAAAGATCTTGGGCAGCGTTCTTTTGGGCTACTTGCTGAATAATGCTGTCAGTCACATGCTGGGGGACCCGTATTGTGTATTCTGGTCACAATGCATTCCTGCAGACATGATGCTTGCAGCACAATAGAGAAAGGGACACGTGAAAAGAGATCAGGGACCAGAGCACATTAACCTTGGTCACTCTTCCCTGACCCCACGAAAGCATTTAATGTGTCTGTAGGTTCCAACGACACTGGGAGTCCCTCTCAAGGTTTGAATATGCAGAAGTGCTAAACAGTGGCGTGAATCTCGTTACTCAGGGTTGAAGGGCAAGGCTGGCGGTCACTCAGACTATTCTTGCAGGCGAGATGCACCCAAACAAGCCTCGTCTCAACATGGCAAGACCACGTAACAGACATTTCCTAAATGAAGGTGAATTCGTATTTTGGAAGTCAATCCAATCTTAAAATTTGGGGAGCACTTTCCATTATTTAAGTAATCCAGTTGCTGTCCCCAATGTGATCACTGAGCTTAGCCAGAGCCAAAGTCCGGGGGCACGAACATTTAGTGGTGAGGTCTAGGTGATCACATTTGCTCTGCAATCCAGAAGAGTCAGCCACTTGAACAGCGAGTCCAGCAATTAGTTCGGGGAGTTCCCAATTTATGGGCAGAACTTTTCCAAGGGCAGTCTGAAATCCAAAGTCCAGGAAAAGCTGAGTTGGGACATGACGACTGACGACATCATGGCTCTGGGACACAGGAGTCAGAGGACAGGAATAATCAAAATTCTTTCAGGAACACCTTTCTTAGTGTCTCGGATGTATGAAAACCCTGCAGCTTCTGTCTGAGACTGTCTTCAAGTACTGCTGCTCCAACTGCGTAGGCACAACCAAAAGCAATTCCCTAAGGTAACTATAATCCAAACATCTTAAGACTGGAGGAATAAAAATAAATTGTGGTGAGGCTGTATTTCTAGAACAGAATATAGTAAGGCATCCAAAATAGCAAGAGTAATACTTGGAAGTACAAACAATGACACATATACTAGGTGTGATTATAAAATGACATGTGTGGCTATAAACAAACATGTATTAATCAGATACTAAGTTGAGGGGGTGCCTAGACATGCTGACCCCAGTTGACCTGTTCTGTCATTTTTCTCTCCACGTGAACAATGCTTTTGAGTACTTCTTGCCAGAGACCCATCAGTAAGTATCAGCGGGACTGCATCTGCGTGTGCGGGGGAGGGGTAAGGGGGAGGATGTCTCCCTCCTTCAGAAAAGGACACTGGGCTCTGATGAGAATCTTCCCACCATCTTGAGACTTGGCAAAGTATTAATATGTAACACCGTTTAAAGTGTCCCAGGGCAGGTCAAGTACTGCAATTTACCTCATTTGGCTTTTGTATCGAATTTTCCATTGGAAAGACTTGTGCACTTTGCATGTTTTCAGTTAATGAAGGATTGCTGTGTGCCTGTGAGCTTTGGTTGAGGATGCCATGAAATGGGGGAGAAAATTAGTATCCAGAGGGAGATAATTGTTGCCCTGAATAAGTCTGATCAATGAGGGAAAGGGATAAAGAGATTGTATGTGAAATTTAAATTCTTCAGTATGAGGTGCTCTTGGGTAAGCAAAACACTCAAGCTAAGGTTTGTAATGAATTAGTTAACACAACAGAAGAAGAGAGTCTGACTCTATAGACTGAGCCAGCATTTCAATTTTCAGCTCAGTAGGCAGTGGAAGTGAGGCTGAAGAGGGGGCTTGGCATAAATCCTAAATTCCAGGATATTGTACTACAGCCTTCTAGGGGGCTGGGTAAGCCACAGTTGACATATAGATTTGAGGTTCAGAATCTAGTTATGGTGTTTAAAGAGAAAGATAGAGCTATATTTGAGGGTAGGAAGAATGCAGGAAATTCAAGATAATGAATTAAATTCTCTTCAGATTGAAAAGAAATGGACAAAATGGGAATCCATGTTTGGTTCTAAAAGTTGGTGATTAAGAAGCAATCTGAACGAAGTCTTAAACTCGATATGTCTTATAAATTTTTGGTTGACGGTCAGTTTGAGTTTATGAGGTAGATCAGAACAAAAGGACATAAATGCAAATCAAGAAGGAATGTATTTAAAAGAAATTTAAAGAGATATTTTATGGAGAAAGTGATGAAATTTAGGATGAATTTGATCACTACATGGACTTCAGTAAATTAAAAAGAGCTTAATTGGTTATACATGTGAAACTCCCTGAACCTCATCGGGTCTCTATGTTGCTCTAGGAAAGAGAATAGCGAGTTTACTTTAATTTGAGAATCCCGAGCTGTATTTGTCCCCTCCAGGCTGCTACCTTCAGAGACACCCTCTCCACATACATGTTGGGGGAGGGGCGGGGAGGGGAGCAGTGGAGGAACACTTTCTATTTCCTGGCCCCCAACCCTTAAAAGCTTATGTGCACTGTGGTCTGTGGTTCAGCAACATCCCCTGGGAGCTTGCTGGAAATGCAGGCAGGATCTTGGGCCTCACTCTGGGCCTGTGGAATCAGAATCTGTATGACTCATGGGTACATTCATGTTTGAAAAGCACAGGTCTAAAGCCACCAACCACAGCTCTACCTCTGGTTAAGGTAGGATTTCAACAGGCTTGGATTTGAATCCTGTCCGTCCCCCTTACTAGGCAATATTGGTTAAATTATTTCGTCTCTCAGTCCCAGTCTCCTTGTATGTAAAATGGAAATGACGACAATAGTAGCTACCTACTTCAGAGTTTTAATAGCATGAAATGAAATTAGTGTTGCCATTCAAAGCCCAGACTCTGAAACCAGACAGTCTGGCTCAAATACTGCTTCTGTCACTCACCAGCTGCATAACTTTGGGACAAATCATCTAACTTCACTTGGCCCCAGTTTTTTCATCTCTAAAGAGAAGGTAATAATCGTACCCATATTACAGGCTTGTGGTGGGACCCAGCGATGTAACAGATGTAAACCTTTTAAAATATCGCTGACACCTAGATGCACTATAGATGTGTTGGCTAGTATTACTGTCACAAACGCAGTGCCAGGAAGACAACAGGTTTTCAGTAGATGTTAGCTATTCTCTGTAGTATTGCTTGTCCACAAAATGAATTATTGTTATAGAAGCAGCTGGATTAAGGAAGATGGAGAGCAACAAATTCAAGATTTAAGTAATTATAAGTTTGTGGTAGGATTTGCCTTGAACTTCTTTTTTTTTTTTAACATCTTTATTGGAGTATAATTGCTTTACAATGGTGTGTTAGTTTCTGCTTTATAACAAAGTGAATCAGTTATACATATACATATGTTCCCATATCTCTTCCCTCTTGCGTCTCCTTCCCTCCCACCCTCCCTATCCCACCCCTCTAGGTGGTCACATAGCACCATGCCTTGAACTTCTAATAGAATAATATGGTTTTTGGCAAAATGTTCCGTGAAACTACAGTAGGCTCGCTTGCCTATACAGGCAAATTGGAAAACAGGACAAGTTAATTCACATAACTCGGTTTTAAAAACAAAAACAACTTTTCCCAAACAAAACAAAGGGATATCCCCCCCCTCCACTGGATCCTAATCCCAACTAGTCTGGATTAACTCGTTTTTGTCCATGTAAACTGAATTTTCCTAATTCAATCTCCATTTCTGTAAGCCTGCATCTCTCTGGTTATGTAGGCACCAAGCGAGAGCAATCAAATCGTGGGTGAGGGCAGGAGTGGTACTAATTCAGTTTTCTCTTTCTTTCCCCTTTTGCCGCCCACGACCTTCCTCCAGGAATCTCAGTTCACACCAGCCCCCTCTAGCTAGTTTCTCGAAACCTCTTCTAGGAAGGCTGGCCACCCCTCCTTCCCTGTGACCTGGTTTCTGGCTCTCGGTCTCCCTGTGACCTCAGCTCAACCCCCTTTCCCTTCTCACAGCGTCAGTTCTGAGCCCTGAGGTCGCCAAGGACGATAGCTTCCAATTCCACTTTTCCCAGCCTGTGCAACCCTGAAATAATTTGCCTCAAAACCAGGTCTTGGAGAGAGAGGCCTGGTCAGACAAATGAAGGACTGGATTGAATTTTGTTCTTGCAAGAGAATGCCCACGGCAACGTCTGTTTGTAGCAACAAGATTGGGATGTTGTTTTGTGCTTCATGGTTGCCCATTCTGGTTCTTTCCCGGGTGTACTGTCTTCCCTGGAGGGGTTACCTCGCAGAGTTTTCTCAGTGGTCTGGTCTTCGGTGCTAAGAAACTCGTAACTAATTACCAGGACTTCAGTTCTTAACTTGACCAGCTGTGTTGAAGAAAGGGAGCTTTGGTCTCCCAGTGCTGGAGGATCTATAATTCATCCTCCATAAAAAAGTCAACATTGGGGCAAAAATGACATTTAAAAATCATAAAATAAGTAGTCTGGTGTTTACCTAAGATGTTCTCTTCCTCCCTTCATTTTATATACCATGCACTGTATCGTTTCTTTTGGGTGCTGTGAGCACCTTTGTGACAGAGAAATGCTCTCCTGTTTCCAGTGGCTTCTGGGTAAGGGAAAAAGCAGAACCACTGAGAAAACACAGGTAGAGGCAGCTCGGAAAGACCTCTTCACACACTCTCCTTGCAGTTTTGATCTGGTGAAATAGGTTAAGTTAAAGGACTGAATGTAGGTTTACATCTGTTACATCGCTGGGTCCCACCATAACCACACAACTTAGCTTTCTTCTTGTCTAAAATGGCGCTGTAAATTTTTATAGCAATACAGATTAAAGATAGATTAAAACCACAAAGCACAAACGGCTCACCGCTTGTAAGTGGCAAATATATTCATATCCCTCGTCAGGATGGTGGGAACACTGTCCCAACACAGCAGCGGCCCCATCAGAAGACGGCCACCAGCCCAATCATGGGAAGGCAGAAGCAGGGGCCCCTCTGTGCCAAGCAAACTGATTCAAAGCCTCAGGCAGCATCAATGTGACTCCTCCAGGCTTCTTTGTGAGAAACTGGATTGATTGCCCCCACCATTCAGAGTGGGGTGAAAATTTTTAAAGTCGTGTCCTCCTGGTAAGCTCAGGCAGCTCACAAACAAAGGAGGCTGGACCCTTTCCTAAGGTGTAATGGCAACAGGCATTAGCAAGGAGGCCCATTAGCCTTCTATGGAGAAATGCCCATCAGTGAGCTGGAAGGGGAAATGGTCACAGTTTGGAGATGTAGGTCAGTGACTCTAAACTAATTTGTTAAGAGAACACTGGGGAAGGAAGAGAAACCTACAGAGATTTCACTGTCAGGCTATTGCATAGATGTCAGAGAATTCAGTATAATTTCCTTTTATTCAACAAGAATTTGTTAAGCATTATGTGAAGCAAGTAGCAAGCCAAATTTAACCGTGCTAAAAGCAAGATAGGATAGGAAGAGAAGACAGTACACTCATTCACGCACTCTTAAAACTTTCTGGTCATTTAATACGAATAAATTTAGAAGGGTATACGCTCTGTGTGTGTAAGTCTATAGAATGTATGTGTGTGCGTGTGTGTGTGTGTGTGTGTGTGTGTGTGTTTGCTAACTAAAAAGTGTAATAGCAAAGTTCTGGGCCCTATCACCATAATGGGGTATTTAATAGTATAACTTGGAAAATAACCAAACAACTATTTTCAACATGTTCACTCAATTGATAGAGTGACCAAATGAAAGGTGAGGAAATTGTGGAACACAAAATATTCATACTTTTAATTCTATCATATCATAACTTGGAACAATTTTTTACAAGAGAGATAATATATGCACAACCTTCTAGATCTTGAACACTGACCTGAAACACTGGCTTCATAGGGTAGTTGTGAGATACTCATAAGACAGTGTTTATGAAATACTTAACACAATGCCTCTCTCAATAAAGTTAAAAGTCCCCACACAGCTCACCCAGAAAACATTCCTCAAGTATGGGAGTCTGAGGGAAAAAAATCTATTAGAATGAGTACCACTTTTTCTTCTGCACTCATTGGAAGATAAACAGTAACCATCACTGAAGATTAAAAATGTATTGAAGGAAAAACAAAATTGAAAACATTCCATTTATGAATCTTTTATTTATTATTTGAATTTTATTATTTTTGAAGTACAAACTCTAGGTCTAGTTCATAAGACTGTGCTGTTCTCCAAAACCAAATAATAGCACTTAAAATTTATCGTGTGCTTATGAAATGTCCAGCAGTGGGCTAAGCCCCAAACATGCATTATGTAAGTTAATCCTCATATAATCTTCTGAGGAAGGTTCTCTTCCCATTCCCATTTCACAGATGCTGAAACTGAGGTTAAGTTACACCCTCAAGGTTGCATAGCTAGTCAATGGCAGAACCCAGATTGCAATGCCAACTTTAGACTGTGAGTCCGTACCCACCAAGCGCACTGCCTTTCAAAACATAGTTTGGGAACCACTGCCTTTGGAATTCATTAAAAGTAAATTAATTCTAAGAGGGAAATGAAAATTTTTTTCAAGTGAAAGTTACTATTTTTTTTGCCAAAATCCAGGGTGATCCATTATTACGTAATGTTCATTGAGCCAGGCATTTTTCCTCTTGCATATCTTATTTCATTCTAGCCTCCCAACAACCCTCTAAAAGAATAAATACCCCATTCTGCAGATGAATAATTGTCCAAATCATTTATCCAGTGTTACACAGCCAGTAAGCAGTAGAGCCACGTCTTGCTTCTTAGCCAATCTGAAGCTAATGCTGTATGTAACTCCACCAAGAGCAGCGGTAGGAGAGGGAATATACTGATGCTGTTGATGGTCATCAGTTGGAATCGGCAAAGATCAGTGATACAAATGGAGGAGGTTATACCTCCTTACCTCCTGGTAATGGATGGATCCTTTCAGTAACTAACAGGAATAGAACTAAGGAGAGAAAAAGAAGTTCAAATGATAAAGACTCTGTGTTGAAAAAATCAGGGCTCAGAGCAATTGCAGGCAGCACATGAAACTAACACAGATCACCAGAGTGTGGATTAGCAGAGTTTATAGCAGTAGCAGAACAGATGACCCAGAATCAGAACCAGAAGAGAGATTATCTCTATACTCTAGTCATGTGGTCCTCAGATCAGCAGCTCTGCATCAGCTGAGAGCTTACTAAAAATGCAGAAACTCGGGTCCCACCCCAGACCTACTGAATCAGAAAACTTGGGGTGGGGCCCGTCGGTCTGTGTCCACAAGCCCTTCTGATGCCTGCCTCAGCTGAGAACCACTGCCTTAGCCATCTCGAGCTATATTTGTAAGGAGATCGAGGTAGTTAACCCCAGAATTGCATTGTAGCTATAGCTGCATGTTATATATATGGCTGATGGGAGGAAATGCATACGTGTACACACATTCATTTACATGGCCTTGAAAGGTGGAAAAGGTCAAATATAGTATGTTCCATGATGTGATTCCCATCATTCTCCAGTCCCAAGAAACATAAGTAAATTGCTACCACTCAAACTGATAGCACAGTGTTGAATTCCCAGAGGAGCCATGTGTTCAAGCAGGACCTCACTGAGAACCTTATCGAACAGGGTGTGACCCTGAGCAAGTCTGCTCCCCACCTTCCCCCGGGGATAGGAGGAAGGCAGGTGATAGACCACCAGCATTGTAAAGCTGTGTCCGAAGCATTTTGCTTTTTTTAAGCTTACCTTTCCTGATAGTCTAGCCCAACTTCCCTGTCACCTACCCATCTTCAGTCATTCATTCTATTTTTTGTCTGCTGAGGCATATGGGTTAGAGAATCTCTCCAGATAATGGGACCTATCGGCTCAAATGCTGACAACTCATCCTCCTCATCTCATCTGTCTCCAGTTGTCTCCCCCAGCTGTTGTAATATGTGAGTGAGGACAGCAGGTCCCAGCAGGGAGTACCTCCACCTGTGCTTGCATATCTTCCTTTTGCTCCCCCAGTCTCTTCCACCCTGCTCACTGCCCCGGGAGGCTGACAGTGTGACTACAGCAAAGATTCTGTCTTCTAGACCTCCGATTGGCTTCAGTTAATGGAAGAAGGGAGGAAAAGAAGGTCAGGCTCTCTCCCTGCAACTTTGCCTCGAATCAGTTTTGTCTCTTGATCAGAGGTTACTGCTCCTCTCACGGTGGCCTGGTCCACACTCCCAGGAGCCATTCCCCCTGCTGACCCCTCTGAGCTTTAGGGTGGCAACAGCCACAGCCCCAGAGGACTGCACTCTCCCTTAAGCATCTCCTACACCAGTGGTCCCCAACCTTACTGCTCCTTAAGATCCCTGGGAGTTCTTTAAAATACCAATTTATGGGCTTCTCCTACGGCCAATTAAATGAAAATTCCTGGAGTGACTGAGCAGGCACTGAACTAGACACTGAGGGATCCAAATGGAAGAGGTTTCTGTTCTCATGAAACTTACAGTCTCAAGAAAGACAGGCATTGATAAAATAAACACAGATTGTTATAAAGTGCTACAAAAGGAAAGACCAGGGACGCTGATGTTTTTTAAAAGCCCTCCAGGTGACTCTAATGTCAGCCAAGGTTGAAAATCATTGTCCTTACCAACACCTGTGTAAACAAACCTTCCTGAAATTGTCCTATTGTGATGGTTCATCTCTTTCCTGACCCATGCATCCCTTTATGTCTTCATCTTATGTTCACCAGGGGGAGACAGTAGGAGAAAATTGTTTAGCTAACTCTTGTTTTAATCCTAAGCCTGTATCTCCAAGAAGTGATGGAAGATAGACTATTCAGTATTTCAAAATGAAAAACATTCACCTATGCACTTAGACAAAGGCTGTGGAACAGCAAAATTGGCTCTCACTCCAATATTTACACTGGATTTGACAACATTCTAGTAGAAAAGGAGACTGAGAGTGTGTATTCATGGGGCTAACAGATACCACTCCCTAATTCACTTATTTTCATACTTTCTTTTTGATTGATCTATGTATTTATGGCTATAACATTTCTTCTGAGTACTGTTTTGCTTTATCCTTTAGATTCTAATCGGTAATGCTTTAGTTATCAATGTTTTGTAACTTGAGTTTTTATTTTCTCATTGACTCAAGAGCTTTTAGAACAACTTTTAAATTTTCTAATGAAGGGTTTTGGTTTTTTTAAATTTTGTTTTTAAGTGTTAGCTTTATTTTGCTGTCCTTCTTAACTTTTGTCCAATTGAGAAACCCTTTATGTCTACTATTTTAGTGTGTTTCCATCTTTTTCTCCTTTATTTTCTATTTCCACTTTATAAATAGTGATAATGTGGGATTCAGTGTACACTTATCATGACTGTGATATCTTCATTATGCATTATTGCATACTTTAGTAGTATAAAATTCCTTCTTTGACTTGATTAATGCCTTTGGCCTGCATTCTACTTGTCTGATTTTATTATCTCAATGCCTGCTTTCTCCAAATGCTCCATATATATTTTTGCCCATTAGTTTATTTTCAACCTTTTTGAGTCACTTTATTTTAGGGTTGTCTCCTGTCCAGAGCTAGGTTTTTTTTAGTTAAGCTGGAAATATTTTTTTTTAGTGGGAGAGTTAAGCTTATTTATATTGATTGATGTAGCAATCTTAGTTCTGTCATATTATTTTATGTTATGTTTTCGATTTTTCATAGTTTCATTGTTTGGGTTTTTGTCTTTGGAGACTCCAATTTTGTGAATTTTGGATTGCCCCTTGTATTCCATATCCATCTTTTTTCTCTTTATTCCTTTTAAACTCTTATTTTGTTTCCATTTATTTTGTTAGCTTTTCTCTTTTCTGTTTTCTTGTTCCTTACTATGTGTTCAGTGGTATCAATTTTTTATGCTCCTTCCAATTTTGCCTTCATTCCTGTGATGTTTGTTTTTCCTTCTACATCTTTCCTGCTAGCATAATTCATCTCCTTGCCATATCTTCTCTGATTTCTCCCATTTTATTTTGGGGTCTTCCTTCAAAAAGGCAATTACTTCATTTTTAAAAAATTACAGCAAAATGTTTAGTCATAATTTTTATACAGTCTACAGTAACAGATTCTGGATAGGTCTTTCTATTGCTACTGGTTTCATCTGTTTTCTTTGGAATCTTTATATCAATGTTGTGCTAATTTATTTTTATTGCTCATTATTGAAAGAGTTAGATTTCCCTCGGCCAGCTCTGTCGAGGAGTATCTTGTAGGTGAGAAATAAGTCAGGGTAGTCCTCCATTTGGCAGGTTTTATAAACTAAAGGTTTTTCTTCCTTACTACAGAGATGGAGGTTTCCTGTCAATATGGAGAGTCTATGTATGGTCCTGCCTCCTCTGCTTCCCTGAAACAAAGCAGGTTCAGAGAGAAGTAACAGATCTATCTTCTGGGAAGGAGCCTCTTGCCACAGAGAGTATTTTCTTCTGGCACTTTCTAAGACCTGATATCACTGGGTCTTCTCTCTAGTCTCTGTGTTTCTTCTCTTAACTTTCTCCCACATGGCTTCTGCTACATCTCAGCTCCTTTCAACAGCTCTTTCACACATTTTGGAATCAAGAGATTGCATCTATCTTCTAGTTTCACAAATAAAAAAGGGGTGGGGGGAGGAGAGGAGGGATAGTTGAATTAATTTCCTTTCTCTGTGTTGTTATAGGAGGTGATTTCTAAGAAAGAATGGAGAAATGTTGATTTATCCAGCCATGTCTGTGTCAGGAGTTCCTAGGGCTTCCAGATAAATGGGTGAATCCAGTTAAACAGACAATTCAAGTCAACAAGAAATTGTCAATTTTTTTCATCAGTTTTTTTTGTCAAGTTATTTAGCATCATGAAGATAAGGACAAACTAGATACTTTTCTTTCCTCTCTTCCCAGGCAATCACATCCACTCTCATGGTTTTAAATACCATCTTTATGCCACTGGTCCCAAATTTTTATTTCCTCCCCAGATCTATGTAGTAAACCGGCAACATGACATCTTCCCTTGGTATCCAAGACATCTCAAATCCAACCTGTCCCAAATTCAGCTTTTGGTCTCAGACCACCAAATTTGTTTCCCTCCAAATCTTAATCAGCATCACTAGAGAACCTGTCTATGCAACCAAACACTCATGGCAGAAATCCAAGACTTATTCTGGTACTACCATCTCACACTCAACATTCAGTCTAACTCTGAAGACCCTCATGATTATCTCCAAAATATCTCTTCGATCAATCTCTGTTTCCCCATATCTACCACCTCCCCTACAAACTAAGACTCCAGTAACCTTCTAACTGGTCTCCCTGATTCCACACTCTACTCCTTCCAACTCCTTCCCCAGAAAGATCTTTTTCAAATGATCCTTCTCTCCCCTGCTTAAATACTATCAATAGCTTTCATTTGTTTTTACAGTTAAATATCAATTCCAAACATGCTCTACAAAGTTCCCTTGACCATCTCCCCAAGCTCACCTCATATCTACCATTCTTCTCAATGACTAGTTCACTCTTTTCCAGCAGCCCTGAATAAGCTTATCCAACATAGATATAAGCTCATTTTTCTTCAGATCCTTTGCATGTAGTTTCCTCTAGCTGGCGCATTATCCCCACACTGCTACCTCTTTTGCTTTCCTACCTCTTACCCACTTCTTAGGTTTCAGTTGAAAATCACTTCTATGAGTTCTTGGCTCTGCATTCTAAATAAAGTCAATCGCATGAGTTGCCTTCTCTCATAGCACCCTATTCTTTCCTTTCATAGGACTTATCACTATTGTAAGGACACATTCCTATGTGATAATTTTATCAATGTCTATCTTCCTGAAGTCTTCATGTCCATCTGGACTCCCCAGGTTCTAGCTCAGTGCCTGCACATACAAGATTTTCAATACATATCTTTTTGAATGAAAGAAACTTACCTAAACTTGTCTTTGGTATTGCTAGTGAAAAGTGGCTTATTTTAAGGAAAAGTTTGAAAGTCTTGTTGTTTTCAAAGTAAAGCATTTCAAAAGGAATAAGCTTAAAGTATATATCTGGCTTTACCTGCTCCAGGAAAAGTGAGGGCTTGGGAAGGTTGGGACCACAGGCCTGGGGATCATTGACACTGGTACCCGAAGCAGGGTGGGGCCTGCTGAGAAATCTTAGGACAGATCTGCTACCTTGGGAGGCAAAAATAAGACTCTTCCACTAAGGAGAGTGATGCTGGAGCAGACTGGCATCACACGAGAAGCATTTTCATCAGCCAGCCCCAGTGCAGAGGTTAAGACTGTGGTCTATGGATGAGGGGGGGCAGATGCTAAGGGGCACTGAGCAAGAGAGTGGGAATCTCTGTAGACCCTCAAGAGACACTTCCTTCTGCCCAAGACCCAAGGAAAACTAAGAGGCCTTAGAGGCTCCTCCAGTCCCCAAAAGACTGCAGACCTTGGACACTATTCCTCAGATCCTTCTACAGCAAAAGGAGTAAAAAGTAACCCCAAGACCATACTTTTCAGGGACTAAGACACAGGTAGAACTTTTGAAGGTCATTTGGGAATTTGAGGAGGGGTTTTTGTTCTGGCTGTTAGATACTGGGCTATTTTGTTACATTAAATTCCAAGTGTAGGCAGGACACAGAAATAAAGAAGTCCTGGAAGCACGAGAGGAAATGGGACTAGGAAGAGAATGAGGAGTCGGTGCAGAAAAGGTAAGTAAGGGAACTGCTCTGAAGCAGGTTGAAGGTTAAAACTGTGAGGATGAATGGGCTTTCCCAGTGATAGCTACTCGATTAAGACATTTGAGAAACACTGCATGGGTTGATTGCTTCCTTAAAACAAGAAAAAAGAGAGCAAGTAAAGCTGCTTCAGGAAAGAACTAAAATGTGTTCTAACCAGTAAAAACATGAACAGGAAATTCTCCACAGGAACACTTCCAAATGAATAGGCAGGATTGAATTTCCCTCACTGATTCTCAATTTTGAACTTTGTAAGTGCTGAACCCCAAATGAACATCAAGGTGGATTTTCTCTTTATTAAATGGAGAAAGGAGAAAACATAATATTTATAAAAGTGCTTCTTGGTAACCTGATTTTTCACTTTACAGTAAATCATGTTGTAGAATCTTAAAATCATGCCAGTTACTCTCCCTTCTGTGATCTTACAGAAATCCAACTCTGTTCCAGGCATTGCATTCAATTAAATGCTACAGTTTCACTTTTTATAAAACTGCATTCTAGTATTTTGAACCAGAAACCAGGGAAATTTAATGGCAACAGAGACTGAGTGTGTTCATGTAAAGCTAAGTCTAGTGCACCAAGAGTGATACTCAGATCCATTCATTTGTTCCAAAGATATTTATTGAGTAGCTACTATGTGCTAGGCACTTCCCTAAGAACTGGGGCAGGAACAACGAACAAATCAGAGTAGACTCTTGCTTCCCTAGAGCTTAGACTCGTGGGAAAGACAAATTAAGCAAGGAAACAACAAACCAGACTCTTTGAGTAACAATAAATGCTATAAAGAAAATAAAACAGGGTGATACAATCAAGACTGATACTGGGCAGGTGACTGTGTTAGACAGGGCAGTGGGGAGGTATTGGAGCTTAGAATTGACTTATACAAAGGAACCAGCCCTTGGATTCCAGAAGGGCAACCAGAGTCACCTTGTTAACAACAAGGCCCACGTGGGTTACCTGGCCACCTCAAACGAGTCCTCATGTCTCCTGGGCACATCGGACGTGCACCTGTGTGTGAGTTAGCCCAGGTTAGCCAGCTGCCCCGCGGCATCCACGCCAGACCTCGTGGAGTAAACAGAGGATCAATGAAGCCGCCCAGGGGTCCCCCATCACCAAGGAAGTGGTGGGTGTGGCCTGGCCCCACTCCTCCTATGAATCAAACCCTTCCCAAGCAGCCGGCACAGCGGGCAGCCCCAGGAGTTCCCCTTGACCTTCTCTCCTCCCAGCCAGCTCTAGCCCCTCCTGATGTCCCCACCACCGCTGTGGTGTCCTGCACACACTCTGAACCAGAGGACCAACTGGCCCTGGGACCTCCTGCCAGGTTTCGCTGCCCACAGCCCCACCCCACGGTGAGCTCCCAGAGAACAGTCAATGCTCCACCCTGGCTGCTCTTTTGCTTTCACGTGTTCATCCAACAAACATTCACCGAGCTACTACAAATGTCAGGGCCCTGTGCTGCTTGTTTTCTGCTGCACCTCCCTCTTTGAAAAAAACCAAAAACAAAAACTGTAGTACTTACTCTCAGAGTTATTCCAATTTTACAGTCACTCATTTATCGGGGACTCCTTACCTGTCACTCACACTAGAACAAGGATACACCTGCTTCAGTTCCTTCTTCTTCCAATGATCTCACATCCCATCACAGAATAATAATAATACTCTTCTCTTTGGGATGGGATAGAGCCATGTGACTAAAGGTACGGGCTTTACAGCCAGGCCAATCTTGGTTTCCAATTCCACTTCTGCTAACTCCTGCTCTGTGATGCTGGAACCTTCACTGTACTATATTTCAATTTCTCCCTCCATAAAATGTAGAGATCATGATTTCAACCTGAAACAACTGCTGTAAGGAAGAAAGAATAGCTGATAAACTATGTAAAGTACCTATCACACTGCCTAGCCCTGTAAGCGCCTGATAAAAGGTCACTTCCATTTCTCTTTTGTTACAATCCCCAAGGTTTGTAAGCAGGGTCTGACTTTTCTTTATACCTGTGTTCACCCTCTGATCATTACACATTTAATGCCCAGAAAAATGTCCTGCTCAGAGGAGATGATCCTGAACGCTTCATGCTAACCAATCAGAGAACAGGAAAAGAAAAGTGAGGGAAGAGGTGAAGGTGAAACAGTAGAAACAATTAAGACCCATGGAGGGAATACTCTGTGCCAAGCACTCTTTTATATATGTTAGACCTTTCAATAAACTTTCCTCACAAGGACTTCAGGAAGTAGGCATTATTATGGAGACCATTTTGGCAGAAGAGGAAAGTAAAGTACAAAGTTTAAAGAATTTGACCAAGTTCACAGTCAGTAAGTGGTAGAGCTGAGATTTGAACTCTGGGAGTCTGGCTCCAAGATCATGTTCTTAACCACTAAGCTAAGCAAGAGCTAAAGCTGTGAAAGAGAAAAGGATGCAAGGATGAAGAAGTCAGCAGTTTGATTCTTAAGGATCAACACAAAGGTTTAAGATCATCTGAAAATTTTGCAGGACACAGGGACTTCGGGAAGGAGACCTAAAAGTTTCTCAACTAGAGTCAGAATTGATGGTGAGAGAAGGAAACCCTCAATCACCAGAAGCTGGGGTGATCAAATGCAGAGGGGTCGAAAGGAAGGGGCAGAGCTTTTACAAATACATCAGAGAGCAAAAAAGGAAATATCAAGGAGACAGTGGTCCCATTAATAAATAAGGAAGGCAAAATAAATCAATGAAGATCTTTCAGTGGCTGCACTCCTGAACTTACTTTTCAAAATTGGATTTTAAGGAGAAAAGTAAAGAGGTAGAAGCCAGAAGGAGCTGAGTAATACCTTGATGGGAGCTATAAAAGAAAGCAGATGCAAATGAAAGGAGGCCCTATTTACTTGAATCAGGGAATATACAACCATAGGAAACAGGTTAAATCTCAATACAGGACAGCAAGGGCAGAAGTAGAAACGATCCACGTTCTTGTCACCTTGTGTTGTTTCACTTCCACAGTTTTCCAGCTCGGTCTCCATGGATACCCCTTCGCATTTATTCATTCATTTATTACATATTTATTGACTAAGAATGATTAAACCCCCTCCTTTGCCCTTGAGGAACTGGTGATCTTATGGGAAAAGCTGACGTGTAAAGAAATCATAAATATGCAACGTGAGCAGCCCTACAATTGAGAAACAAGGGAATCAAGAAGAGAAGAACAGTGAACTCTGCCTAGAGCAGTCAGGAAAGGCTTCACTGCAGAGGGGATCTTTGAGCTGAGATATAAAAACAGAGAAATATTCCAGGGCATGTGGTGGAAGGAACAGCACATGCAACAGGGTGGCTTGTTGAGGGAGCTAAAAGCAGTTCGGTATTCATGGTCACAGGAGACAAAGGGGAGGTGGGGGCAGAAGAAGTGGATGGGAAGGCTGGTGGGTTCATGGCATAAAAGGCCGTCTATGCCATGTAAGGATTTTGAACCCATTTGGTTGGGCTATGGAGAGCGATGGAAGGATTTTCAGTGGGAGAATGGCTTGATCAGATTGTTTCAGAAAAATAACTTGAATAGCAGTAGAAAGAGTTGAGTAAAACTAAAGCCATTAAGGGAACTATTACAAGAGTTCAGGGGAAATTTGAAGAGGGCCTGGCATGGCCACAGGGACAGAGAGAAACGAAATGATTCGAGACATATTTAAGAGATCGTGTCTAATGCAGCAGAGAGGCACATTAAGACAAAGGCTGGAAATCACCCATTGGGTTTGGCAATTAGGAGGTCGTTGGTGACCTTAGCCAGAGAGGTTACCAGGAATTGGTGTTCAGAGGGGTGGGGCAGGCAGAAGCCAGATTGAATGTATTGAGGATGAAATTGGAAATTAAAATCCGAAGGTAGAAGTCTGACTGTAAATTAAGGAAGAGGGAGCTAGGGCCACAGCGAGATTTATAGGAGAAGCCTGACCTTGGACCACAATTATAGTTACAGGTAAAAACCTGGAGGCAAAGCAGATGAAGACATGTCATAGAGGGATGAACTGCCAGAGCAGGAAGCGACAGGAGAAAGCATGCGGTCCCACCTTTATAGGCACAGTTGATTGGCCCTGGGGCAATAACCTGATCCAGTCTGGGGTATCTGAATCTCTTTCTCAGGAATTTAAAACTGGACCTCAAAGCTCCCATCTCAGTCTACCTTCTCTTAAACTGTGAATTCAGAAGTTATTCCTGGTAACCACTTCTTACCACAGGACTGGAAAAACAGAAAAAGAAACTGCAGCAAGAGAGATGCATAAAGCAGAAGCATAAAGGGACATGGAGCTGATGATACTGAAGATGTCCTTGATTTCCTTTGGGACTCCGCTTCTGCTTCTAGGCAACCCGGAGGCTTTCTTTCTTTCTTTTTTTTTTTAACATCGTTATTGGAGTATAATTGCTTTACAATGGTGTGTTAGTTTCTGCTTTATGACAAAGTGAATCAGCTATACATATACATATATCCCCATATCTCCTCCCTCTTGCATCTCCCTCCCACCCACCCTCCCTATCCACCCCTCTAGGTGGTCACACAGCACCGAGTTGATCTCCCTGAGCTATGCGGCTGCTTCCCACTAGCGATCTATTTTACATTTGGTAGTGTATATATGTCCATGCCACTCTCTCACTTCATCCCAGCTTACCCTTCCCTCTCCCCATGACCTCAAGTCCATTCTCTACGTCTGTGTCTTTATTCCTGTTCTGTCTCTAGGTTCTGCAGAACATCTTTTTTTTTTTTAAGATTCTATATATATATGTGTTAGCATATGGTATTTGTTTTTCTCTTTCTGACTTACTCCACTCTGTATGACAGTCTCTAGGTCCATCCACCTCACAACAAATAACTCAATTTCGTTTCTTTTTATGGCTGAGTAATATTCCATTGTATATATGAGCCATATCTTCTTTATCCATTCATCTGTCGATGGACACTTAGGTTGCTTCCATGTCCTGGCTATTGTAAATAGTGCTGCAATGAGCATTGGGGTGCATGTGTCTTTTTGAATTATGGTTTTCTCTGGGTATATGCCCAGTAGTGGGATTGCTGGGTCATATGGAAATTCTATTTTTAGTTTTTTAAGGAAACTCCATACTGTTCTCCATAGTGGCTGTATCAAGTTACATTCCCACCAACAGTGCAAGAGGGTTCCCTTTTCTCCACACCCTCTCTAGCATTTGTTCTTTGTAGGTTTTCTGATGATGCCCATTCTATCTGGTGTGAGGTGATACCTCATTGTAGTTTTCTTTTGCATTTCTCTAATAATTAGTGATGCTAAGCAGCTTTTCACGTCCCTCTTGCCCATCTGTATGTCTTCTTTGGAGAAATGTCTATTTAGCTCTTCTGCCCATTTTTGGATTGGGTTTTTTTTTTTTTCATATTGAGCTACATGAGCTGTTTATATATTTGGGAGATTAATCCTTTGTCAGCTGCTTCGTTTGCAAATATTTTCTCCCATTCTGAGGGTTGTCTTTACATCTTGTTTGTAGTTTCCTTTGCTGTGCAAAAGCTTTTATGCTTCATTAGGTCTCATTTGTTTATTTTGCTTTTATTTCCATTACTCTAGGAGGTGGATCAAAAAAGATCTTGCTGTGATTTATGTCAAAGAGTGTTCTTCCTATGTTTTCCTCTAAGAGTTTTATAGGGTCTGGTCTTACATTTAGGTCTCTAATCCATTTTGAGTTTATTTTTGTGTATGGTGTTAGGGAGTGTTCTAATTTCATTTTTTTAAATGTAGCTGTCTAGTTTTCCCAGCACCACTTACTGAAGGGACTGTCTTTTCTCCATTGTAAACCCTTGCCATCTTTTTCATAGATTAGTTGACCATAGGTGTGTGGGTTTATCTCTCGGCTTTCTATCCTGTTCCGTTGATCTATATTTCTGTTTTTGTGCCAGTATCATATTGTCTAGATTACTGTAGCTTTGTAGTATAGTCTGAAGTCAGGGAGTCTGATTCCTCTAGCTCCATTATTTTCCCTCAAGACTGCTTTGGCTTTTCGGGGTCTTTTGTGTGTCCATACAAATTTTAAGATTTTTTGTTCTAGTTCTGCAAAAAATGTCATTGGTAATTTTTATAAATTTATTTATTTATTTATTTTTGGCTGTGTTGGGTCTTCGTTTCTGTGTGAGGGCTTTCTCCAGTTGTGGCGAGCGGGGGCCACTCTTCATCGTGGTGCGTGGGCCTATCACTGTCGCGGCCTCTCCCGTTGAGGAGCACAGGCTCCAGACGCGCAGGATCAGTAGTTGTGGCTCACGGGCTTAAGTTGCTCCGCAGTATGTGGGATCTTCCCAGACCAGGGCTCGAACCCGCGTCCCCTGCATTGGCAGGCAGATTCTCAACCACTGCGCCACCAGGGAAGCCCTGTCATTGGTAATTTGATAGGGATTGCATTGAATCTGTAGATTGCTTTGGGTAGTATAGTCATTTTCACAATATTGATTCTTCCAATCCAAGAACATGGTATATCTCTCTATCTGTTTGTATCATCTTTAATTTCTTTCATCAGTGTCTTATAGCTTTCTGCATACAGGTATTTTGTCTCCCTAGGGAGGTTTATTCCTAGGTATTTTATTCTTTTTGTTGCAATCGTAAATGGGAGTATTTCCTTAATTTTTCTTTCAGATGTTTCATCATTAGTGTATAGGAATGCAAGAGATTTCTGTGCATTAATTTTGTATCCTCCAAATTTACCAAATTCATTGATTAGCTGTACTTGTTTTCTGGTGGCATCTTTAGGATTCTCTATGTATAGTATCATGCCATCTACAAACAGTGACAGTTTTACTTCTTCTTTTCCAATTTGTATTTCTTTTTCTTCTCTGATTGCCATGGCTAGGACATCCAAAACAATGTTGAAGAATAGTGGTGAGAGTGGACATCCTTGTCTTGTTCCTGATCTTAGAGGAAATGCTTTCAGTTTTTCACCATTGAGAATGATGCTTGCTGTGGGTTTGTTGTATATGGCCTTTATTATGTTGAGGTAGGTTCACTCAATGCCCACTTTCTGGAGAGTTTTTATTATAAATCGGTGTTGAATTTTGTCAAAAGCTTTGTCTGCATCTATTGAGATGATCATATGGTTTTTATTCTTCAATTTGTTAATATGGTGTATCACATTGATTGATTTGCATATATTGAAGAAACCTTGCACCCCTGGGATAAGTCCCATTTGATCATGGTGTATGATCCTGTTAATGTGTTGTTGGATTCTGTTTGCTAGTATTTTGTTGAGGATTTTTGCATCTATATTCATCAGTGATATTGGTCTCTAATATTCTTTTTTTGCAGATCTTTGTCTGGTTTTGGTATCAGCGTGATGGTGGCCTCATAGAATGAGTTTGGGAGTGTTCATTTCTCTGCAATTTTTTGGAAGAGTTTGAGAAGGATGGGTGTTAGCTCTTCTCTACATGTTTGATAGAATTTGCCTGTGAAGCCATCTGGTCCTGGGGTTATGTTTGTTGGAAGATTTTTAATCACAGTCTCAATTTCAGTGCTTGTGATTGGTGTGTTTATCTTTTCTATTTCTTCCTGATTCAGGCTCAGAAGGTTGTGCTTTTCTAAGAATTTGTCCATTTCTTCAAGGTTGTCCATATTATTGGCATAGAGCTGCTTGTAGTAGTCTCTTAGGATGCTGTGTATTTCTGTGGTGTCTGTTGTAACTTCTCCTTTTTCATTTCTAATTTTATTGATTTGAGTCCTCTCCCTCTTTTTGTGGATGAGTCTGGCTAAAGGTTTATCAATTTTGTTTATCTTCTCAAAGAACCAGCTTTTAGTTTCATTGATCTTTGCTATTGTTTTCTTTGTTTTTATTTCATTTATTTCTGATCTGATCTTTATGATTTCTTTCCCTCTACTAACTTTGGGTTTTGTTTGTTCTTCTTCTCTAGTTCCTTTAGGTGTAAGGTTAGATTGTTTATTTGAGATTTTTCTTGTTTCTTGAGGTAGGATTGTATTGCTATAAACTTCCCTCTTAGAACTGCTTTTGCTCTATCCCATAGGTTTTGGATCGTCGTGTTTTCGTTGTCATATCTAGGTATTTTTTGATTTCCTCTTTGATTTCTTCAGTGATCCCTTGGTTATTTAGTAACATACTGTTTAGCCTCCATGTCCCTGTGGTTCTTACGTTTTTTTCCCTGTAATTGATTTCAAATCTCATAGCGTTTTGGTCAGAAAAGATGCTTGATATGATTTCAATTTTCTTAAGTTTACTGAGGCTTGATTTGTGATCTATCCTGGAGAATGTTCCATGCACACTTGAGAAGAAAGTGTAATCTGCTGTTTTTTGATGGAATGTCCTATAAATATCAGTTAAGTCCATCTTGCTTAATGTATCATTTAAAGCTTGTGTTTTCTTATTTAGTTTTCATTTTGGATGATCTGTCCACTGGTGAAAGTGGGGTGTTAAAGTCCCCTACTATGATTGTGTTACTGTCGATTTCCCCTTTTATGGCTGTTAGCATTTGCCTTATGTATTGAGGTGCTCCTATGTTGGGTGCATAAATATATACAATTGTTATATCTTCTTCTTGGATTGATCCCTTGATCATTATGTAGTGTCCTTCTTTGTCTCTTGTAATAGTCTTTATTTTAATGTCTATTTTGTCTGATATGAGAATTGCTACTCCAGCTTTCTTTTGATTTCCATTTGCATGGAATATCTTTTTCCATCCCCTCACTATCAGTCTGTATGTGTCCCTAGGTCTGAAGTGAGTCTTTTGTAGACCGCATATATATGGGTCTTGTTTTTGTATCCATTCAGCCAGTCTATGTCCTTTGGTGGGAGCATTTAATCCATTTATATTTATGGTAATTATCAATATGTATGTTCCTTTTACCATTTTCTTAATTGTTTGGGGTTTGTTATTGTAGGTCTTTTCCTTCTCTTTTGTTTCCTGCCTAGAGAAGTTCCTTTAGCATTTGTTGTAAAGCTGGTTTGGTGGTGCTGAATTCTCTTCGCTTTTGCTTGTCTCTAAAGGTTTTAATTTCTCTGTCAAATTTGAATGAGATCTTGCTTGGTAGAGTAATCTTGGTTGTAGGTTTTTCCCTTTCATCACTTTAAATATGTTTTGCCACTCCCTTCTGGCTTGCAGAGTTTCTGCTGAGAAATCAGCTGTTAACCTTATGGAGATTCCCTTGTATGTTATTTGTTACTTTTCCCTTGCTGCTTTTAATATTTTTTCTTTGTATTTAATTTTTGATAATTTGACTAATATGTGTCTTGGCATGTTTCTCCTTGGATTTATCCTGTATGGGACTCTTTGTGCTTCCTGGACTTGAGTGACTATTTCCTTTCCCATATTAGGGAAGTTTTCAACTATAATCTCTTCAAATATTTTCTCAGTCCCTTTCTTTTTCTCTTCTTCTTCTGGGATCCCTATAATTCGAATGTTGGTGCATTTAATGTTGTCCCAGAGGTCTTTAAGACTGTCCTCAATTCTTTTCATTCTTTTTTCTTTATTCTGCTCTGCAGTCATTATTTCCACTATTTTATCTTCCAGGTCACTTATCCGTTCTTCTGCCTCAGTTATTCTGCTACTGATTCCTTCTAGAGAATTTTTAATTTCATTTATTGTGTTGTTCATCATTGTTTGTTTGCTCTTCAGTTCTTCTATGTCCTTGTTAAACGTTTCTTGTATTTTCTCCATTCTATTTCCACAATTTTGGATCATCTTTACTATCATTACTCTGAATTCTTTTTCAGGTAGACTGACTATTTCCTCTTTATTTGTTTGGTCTGGTGGGTTTTTACCTTGCTCCTTCATCTGCTGTGTGTTTCTCTGTCTTCTCGTTTTGTTTAACTTACTTTGTTTGGGGTCTTCTTTTCACAGGCTGCAGGTTCGTAGTTCCCGTTGTGTTTGGTGTCTGACCCCAGTGGCTAAGGTTGGTTCAGTGGGTGGTGTAGGCTTCCTGGTGGAGGGGACTAGTGCCTGTGTTCTGGTGGATGAGGCTGGATCTTGTCTTTCTGGTGGGCAGGTCCACGTCTGGTCCTTTCTCTTCTTTGTTCGCACAGGTTCTGGGGTTCAGCTTCAGATTTGGCCCCCCCTCTGCATGTAGGTTGCCTGAGGGCGTCTTTTCTTTGCTCAGACAGGACGTGGTTAAAGGAGCAGCTGATTAGGGGGCTCTGGCTCACTCAGGCTGAGGGAGGGAGGGGTACAGAATGCAGGGTGAGCCTGCAGCGGCAGAGGCCGCGTGACGTTGCACCAGCCTGAGGCGCGCCGTGTGTTCTCCCGGGTCATGGGACCCTGGCAGTGGTGGGCTGCACAGGCTCCTGGGAGAGGGGGTGTGGATAGTGACCTGTGCTTCCACACAGGCTTCTTGGTGGCTGCAGCAGCAGGCTTAGCGTCTCATGCCTATCTCTGGGGTCCATGCTGAAAGCTCGTTTAGGCAGTGCTCTGAATCCCCTCTCCTTTCGCACCCCGAAACAATGGTCTCTTGACTCTTAGGCAGTTCCAGACTTTTTCCTGGACTTCCTCCTGACTAGCTGTGGTGCACTAGCCCCCTTCAGGCTGTGTTCACGCAGCCAATCCTGGGGTCTGACCTCCAAAGCGGAGCCTTAGCTCCCAGCCCCCACCTGCCCCGGCGGGTTAGCAGACAAGCCTCTCGGGCTGGTGAGTGCTGGTCGGCACTGATCCTCTGTGCGGGAACATCTCCACTTTGCCCTCCGTACCTCTATTGTTGCACTCTCCTCCGTGGCTCCGAAGCTCCCCCAACTGCCACCCCCCGTCTCTGCCAGCGAAGGGGCTTCCTAGTGTGTGGAAACTTTTCCTCCTTCACAGCTCCCTCCCAGAGGTGCAGGTCCCATCCTTATTCTTTTGTCTCTGTTTTTTCTTTTTTCTTTTGCCCTACCCAGTTACATGGGGAGTTTGTTGCCTTTTGGGAAGTCTGAGGTCTTCTGCCAGCGTTCAGTATGTGTTCTGTAGAAGTTGTTCCACATGTAGATGTATTTCTGATATATATGTGGGGAGGATGGTGATCTCCACATCTTACTCTTCTGCCATCTTGAAGGTCTCCCCCGAGAGATGTTTTAATGTCTCTGTACTGTTCTGCCTCTGGCCGAACACATCTGGGACAGAAAGAAGGATGCATAAATTCAGCCCTGGTGTTCACCTCAACGTGCATCTTGGACCAGCTGGAAGCAGTGGGCATGATGTGCAGAGTCTGAGAACTGACCCCAGAACTGGCCAGAGTCAATGTGACACCCAAGGTCCGCATGGACTTGCCCTTCACATTGTTTAATCCTCCTCCCCAACAAGTACCTTCTTCTACCCAGAGACCCAAGCTTTCTACAGATTGTGCTTCTTCTACAAAGCTGGCTTTTTCCTCTCCATCTTACTGTCCTGTTCCCACCATCATCCCATCAAAATTTTTCTTGGGGAGATGCTTTTTGGAGAGGATCTGATGCTTAAATATAGGTCAAAGTGAATGATTATCAGGGTTAATGTATTCTTTTTCCCAGGGGCTTTGCATCTTAATAGGGAATCATATCTTAACCCAAAGGAAAGAATTGCTAATGGTGGGCTCCCAATAGTTATGCACAAGCTAAAGAGGATGGGAAGGGCCTCCAGGCACATCTCAAATCAAACCACATGGTTGGCCACCTTCTTTAATTATGACCAAGTGTGTAGGACCAGCTCCCAATAAATAAAAGACACTCCACTTCTCTGCCTGACTCCAACAATGCCTTTGAAGCTGTGAATTCCAGCTGCTCCTCCCCCAGCAGGTACTGCCTCGCTGTTGAGCTTCATACCAGAACATCCTCACTCCCACCTCTCATGTCCCTGATTTAGGGAACCACTCTGGCCAACTTCCTGTCAAATCTCACCAGAGCCACCTGCACCAAAGGAGGAAGCCCAGTCACAGGCATCTTTTAAAACCAGACCTGACAACCTACCTGAATGCGTGGAGAGGAGGGTGGAAGAGGTGGGTATTGGCAGCTGAGAAATTAAAAAGCTTAAGAGCTACTCTCCGTATTTAACTTTTATGATTCTGCAATCCTTGAAACATTAATAATCTATTTGATGGCATCTGAGATCCACCCCCGCCCCCTGACTTCTAGAAATCTTGATACTTAAAAGGGACCTATCAGGGATTTGGCAAGCAAATTTTTGTTCTTTTTTTTATGACTTTGCACTCCTGCCTCTGTCAGTCACAGTGAAAGGTTTTCCATTGCATACACAAGTTTCCTCTCATTGATTGGAACCTTTTAGCTGGGCATCAGGCACTATCATTCCCCAGCACTACAGTAGACTTACTGACAGCCAAGAAGCATTCTGATGGTCAGCACACCCATCAGCAAAAGTTTCAAGATTCCAGATCACCTCTTTCCCATGCAAAAGCCATATCTCCATCCTTTTCCTGTGGAGCCAGGCTGGTTTATGGGCTTCTCACTAAAATGTGCCATCAAGAAGCATTGGTGCTCTGATATGATCACCTTATTTTTGATAAAGGGGGCAAGAATATACAGTGGAGAAAAGACAGCCTCTTCAAAAAGTGCTGGTGGGAACACTGGACAGCTACATGTAAAAGAATTAAATTAGAATACTCCCTAACACCATACACAAAAATAAACTCAAAATGTATTAAAGACCTAAATGTAAGACCAGACACTATAAAACTCTTAGAGGAAAACATAGGCAGAACACTCTGTGACACAAATCACAGCAAGATCCTTTTTGACCCACCTCCTAGAGAAAGGGAAATAAAAACGAAAATAAACCAATGGGACCTAATGAAACTTAAAACCTTTTGCACAGCAAAGGAAACCATAAACAAGATGAAAAGACAACCCTCAGAATGGGAGAAAATATTTGCCAATGAAGCCACTGACAAAGGATTAATCTCCAAAATTTACAAGCAGCTCAATATCAAAAAAACAAACAACCCAATCCAAAAATGGGCAGAAGACCTACATAGACATTTCTCCAAAGAAGATATACAGATTGCCAACAAACACATGAAAGGATGCTCAACATCACTAATCATTAGAGAAATGCAAATCAAAACTACAATGAGGTATCACCTCACACCAGTCAGAATGGCCATCATCAAAAAATCTACAAACAATAAATGCTGGAGAGGGTGTGAAGAAAAGGAAACCCTCTTGCACTGTTGGTGGGAATGTAAATTGATACAGCCACTATGGAGAACAGTATGGAGGTTCCTTAAAAAACTAAAAATAGAACTACCATATGACCCAGCAATCCCACTACTGGGCATATACCCTGAGAAAACCACAATTCAAAAAGAGTCATGTACCACAATGTTCATTGCACCTCTATTTATAATAGCTTCTATTTACAATGGAAGCAACCTAAGTGTCCATTAACAGATGATGGATAAAGAAGATATGGCACATATATACAATGGAGTATTACTCAGCCATAAAAAGAAATGAAATTGAGTTATTTGTAGTGAGGTCGATGGACCTAGAGACTGTTATACAGAGTGAAGTAAGTCAGGCAGAGAAAAACTAATGCCATATGCTAACACATATGTGTGGAATCTAAAAAAAAAAAAAAAAAAAGCTTCTGAGGAACCTAGAGGCAGGACAGGAATAAAGACACAGATGTAGAGAATGGACTTGAGGTCACGGGGAGGGGGAAGGGTAAGCTGGGACGAAGTGAGAGAGTGGCATGAACATATATACACTACCAAATGTAAAATAGATAGCTAGTGGGAAGCAGCCACATAGCACAGGGAGATCAGCTCGGTGCTTTGTGACCACCTAGAGGGGTGGAATAGGGAGGGTGGGAGGGAGACGCAAGAGGGAGGAGGTATGGGGATATATGTATATGTATAGCTGATTCACTTTGTTATAAAGCAGAAACTAACACACCACTGTAAAGCAATTATACTCCAATAAAGATGTTAAAAAAAAATAAAAAGAAGCATTGGTGTTCCGAACCATCTTTAAGATGGTTTTTTGGGGACTTTCTGGAAACAAATGAGGTAAGAGTAAGTGGTAGAGAGTGAAATGACTAGCCTGACTGTGTTGTTCCCAATACTCAGGTACAGCCCTGGTTGAAATAGGTGGCTGCCTACAGAAGAGAACTTCTATAATTCAGTGACTCCCATGTTCCCAATTTACAGTCAGCTAGCCCCCGCACACAGCAAGTCACAGCCAGGTGATGACTAGGGTTCTCATCTCAACAACAAAATGAAAACAAAATGTTCTAACCAAAGGAAAACAGGAAGAAGAAACAGAAGTAAAATAAAGAACTAGAAAGACATCTACAAAAATAAATCCAGCAACTGCACTTCTAGGATATACCCAAGAGAACTGAAAACATATGTTCACACAGGAACTTGGAAAAGCATGTTCAAAGCTGTGTTATAGCATAATAGCTAAGAAGGAGAAACAACCCAGATGTTTACCCATTGATGAATGGGTAAACAAAATGTGTATATCCATACGATGGAATATCATTAAGCCATAAAGGAGAATGGAGTACTGATACATACTACAACATGGGCGAACTTTTGAAAACATGCTAAGTAAAAGCCAGACATAAAATATCACATATTGTATGATGCCACTACTTTGAAATGTCCAAAATAGGCAAATCCATAGAGACAGAAGTAGATTAGTGGTTGCCAGGGGCAAAGGGAAGGGTAGAATGGTGAGTGACTGCTGATGTGTACAAGATTCCTTTTTGGGGTGATGGAAGGTTTCTGGAATTAGATAGTGGTGATGGTTGCACAACTGATGGGTGAATTTTATGGTATGTGAATTATATTTCAATTTTAAAAATATTTTAAATTAAAATCCATTGCAGTACAAGTAGGACAGACAAAGAGAGGGACATCAGGAATGAAGAGTAACTCAGACTAGGATCACTCATTTATTCAACAAAATTTAATAAGCACCTACTATGTCAGGCATTGCTCCAAACAGAGCTGACTTAGAGTGAATGAGGCAAAAGTGATTCCTGCACTCTTGAAGTGTACCACGTGGCAGGGGAGACAGACACTAATACAACAAAGTTACAAATAAGTACGAGATTACAAGAGATGGATGGATAGATTGATGTTTGATTGATAGATGGTAGATAAATAGATGATAGTCAAAAGAATGAAAGAGAGAGAGTGAGGGAGGGAGAGAGAGAGAAAGAAAGAAAGAAAGAAAAAAAGAAAGAAAGAAAGAAAGAAAGAAAGAAAGAAAGAAAGAAAGAAAGAAAGAAAGAAAGAAAGAAAGAAAGGGAAAGAAAGAAAGAAAGAAAGAAAAAGAAAGAAAGAAAGAAAGAAAGGAAGGAAGGGAGGAAGGAAGAAGGGAGGGAGGGAGGGAGGAGAGGGGAGTGGAGGGAGGAGAGGGGAGGGGAGGGGAGAGGAAAAGAAGGAAGGAAGGAAGGAAGGAAGGAAGGAAGGAAGGAAGGAAGGAAGGAAGAAAGAAAGAAAGAAAGAAAGAAAGAAAGAAAGAAAGAAAGAAAGAAAGAAAGAAAGAAAGAAAGAAGGAAAAAGAAATTACAAACACTTTTAAAATGTGGAATCCTTCTATTCTATGCAATATCACTTAATAAATTCTTTTTAGTCAGACTCCTGGGATAGTACAAATGAATCATCAATAATGAAGACATCTGGGGTGTTCTTAATCCTTAAGTCAAAAGCATTTCCCCTGGAGACATCAACAGCAATAAATGGAAGAGCAGTAGAGCCATCATCATTCTTATCAGTGACAGGACAAGCCGGAGTGGATGGTCATCTCCTACTTTGTGAGCACTGGCAGAACCAGTAGGCAACTACCAAGATGATATCAGAGAACCACAGGGAACCACAGACTCGCTTTAGAGCTGGAGAAAACCAGACCCTGAGAAGTGAAGTGGATTCCAAAGTCAGTCAACTTGTAATGATAGAGCTAAGACTTGAAAGAAGATCACAGAAAGTCTGTGTTCCGAAGTCTGAGCTCCTTAGACACTGGCAGTGGCGTTCACCTGCTGGAAAGTGGACCATTCTAAAGTAGCAACAGATAATTGTGGGCTAGTGTGCATTCCCTTCAAGGTAATCTATTATGACTTTCAAATCAACAGAGGTCTTATGGGAGAAAAAATCTCAGTGGAAGATGGAAACTAAAAGAACCTCTGAGGCCGAAAAGACAGACTTGTGTGGTCTGGCATGCCATTTACTCCCCTGTCCCCAGATCATACATTGAAGCATCAAGGCCACTTGGGGCTTGTTTCTCTTTAAGTCTTTATTCGTTGCTCATTTAAATGGCACCTGTACATTCCTTCCATTCAGCAGATACGTGAAGTTGGACTGTAAACTCTTTTTCACTGGTTTAGGCTCCCTTATTGAGCAAATGCACAAAGTCTCCTGGTATCAGCCTCCTTTGTGAATTCTTCCAGGAGTGGATGGAAGAGAGGGAGGACCACCAGGGGCCTCAGAGCCTGGACAAGTCCTCAGCTGTCTGTGTAGAGAGAACCCCAGCCTGTTCCTCAGCCTAGTTCTTGGTCACCAGACACCGATTCTGCAAAGCTGGCTTCTGGGACTCATTCAAGTGAGTGAAATGTAAGCTTTACTGAGCACCTACAGTGCACTGGTCATGGAGGGAGCATGGAGATGAATCCAACCCATCTCTGCCCTCGACAAGGGTGCTGTCGTGGAGTGATTCATGCTGGTGCTGAGTGTAGATACAAAGGTGGCTTCCTAAGAAGGGAGAGTCCCCTTGCTACACACTTCCCTCTTCACTGACTGCGTATTTTACCATTTGAAACACTAGTGCTACAAGGTACCCTATGTAAAAAGCAATCTGTGGGCAAGTCTGACTGGGAAATGTAATGTCAGCTTGAGAAAATGATAAGAAGAAAGCTATCTTCCCCACCTGGCTGGGGGACCTTGGATGCATATTTTAATCCTGACTCTTCTGTTAATTGGCTATGTGAGCTTAAAATTCATACGATCAACTTTTTATTTTCATACATACAACTTTATAATTTCATTTCCAGATTGCTCTGTTAGGAAGCTTGTTTGTCTGGTACTCTGTCAACCTAACAAACCACTTTCCCCACCTTTCACTCCCTTTCTCTCTCCCCAAGCGCGCGCACACACACACACGCCTCTCTCTTCTAAGGGTTAACCAGAGGGACTCTGAATGAACTGCTGTCTCTTTCATAACTGCTAATTGACAATGATGGCGATGCCTGCTGGGCTTTCTAATCTATGGCAATCTTTTCATTTTTCACGGGCCACCCTGCTCTCCCAGTCCCCATAACAGCTATTCTAAAACCACATACTTTGCAGCCTTCTATTCACCTCTCAATTGCAAAAGAACTCGTAGCATGGTCTAGTGAGTGGTTCAGAGCGCTAGACTTTGAGTCAGGCTGCTTAGAGTCAAGTCACTTAAATTCTCTAATATTTGGTTCCTCATCTATATGACGTGGCTGATCATTGATGCAATTAACAAATAGCGTTTCAGTATCCACGTGCCAGGTACTCATCTCAGTGGGACTGTCTGACCCCTGGGGGTACGACAGGAAACAAGATAAACAAGGTCCCTGCATTCATTGAACTTGCATTCCTTTGGAATGGATACGATAATACCTACCTCTTAATATTGAGATGAGGTTAATGAGGTGATCCCTTATCTCATTTAATCCAGATTTAGGACAGTATTTTTCCCATTAAAAGTATTCAGTAAATGTTAGCTTTTATGATAATTATTACTACTGCTTCATAGAGTTTACTTAGGCATAAATTCCCCCATAATCTCCTGAACTTGTCTTCATCCACTCCTATCCTTACTGCTGTAACAAAAAAGTTGTGATCCGCAAAGCCACCTGTGGGAGGTGCGACTAGACCTTCCACTATGGCCATCACCTTAACCCTCAGCTCCAACTTCCTAGACTATAGTAAGGAGTTTTTCCCTTGCCGTAATGCTGGAGGGAGGAGGGAAGGACAAGTACCTTGAGTTCTGAATTGGTCCCGGAATATTATAAACCATTATAAGTGTGATAGAAACCAGAGAATCTGTTATCGTAAAGTTTGAGCAGTTTTCTGATTCGCTGGAGATGGATCCTGGAGACTACCCGTCAGCAGCCCATCCATATGATTTATGGACAGTGCCTCAGTGGACATTTTAGCCATGCAAAGGTGAGGCAAAGAGGCTCTGCTGGAATAAAGATGCCCTGAGACACTACTGCTCCAAGGAGCAGGGAGAGGGGATAATAATGGCATCAAGGAGGCTGCTGCTTCTGGAGATACATGTGAGCTGAGGGGAGAGGAGAACAATCAGGGACGTTGAGGTCTCTATTCCCTACCCGCCCCCTTGGACTGGATTGGAGCCCCATGCTTAGATGTATGAGAGCTAGAAATGGACACATCCATGAATTTGAGAGTCTTTCAGATTTGAGGCAAAAGTAAATACCAGAAACTGTTCATGGGAGATTCTGAGACTCTGGGCATAAGCAGAGTTTCCTTGGACCCAAAGAACAGATTGAGACCCAGAGGCAGGAACAGACTATCCTGTTTTTTCATCTGCACAGACCCAGCTTCTCTCTTGCATGCTGAGGGCCACAGCTCTAGAAGCACCCAGGCTGCCCACTGTGGCAGTGGTGAGTCTTCCTTGAGTAGCCTGATGGAACTGGACCCCTTCAAAGGCAGCAGGAAAGAAGGAGCATGGTGAGTACCATGTAGACTGCTGGTGGCCATCAGTGGGTTCATCCTGTGGGTGGGTGCTTCAGAATAATAGGGAGAATAATTGGGAGTTACATGCCGACTTGAGTGAGAAGAAGGGGTTCTGGGCTATATAATTTTAAGATTAAATTAATTAAGATTTAAAAGTTTACATGTCTGCCCTCACGTTTTAGTACTCACAAGTGAAGCAAGAAATTAAAAATATTTATCTCCCTTGATCCAAGAGGAACAGGAGATTCTTCTGTTATCCAAAGCTACTTTTGTTCTGTATCTTGCCCAAACCACACTGCTTTACTAAACTGGTGAATTGTAACTCAGATCTGTGTGGCTCCAAAGCCATCCACCCATGGAACAGCAGTTGTCAGTCTTTACTCCATGTGATTGGTGTTCATTGCTGCCATCCCATGAGACTGATGGCAAGCCCCTGATGGCAGAGAATCCAGTTGCTATGTTGCTATGTGTGAGTACAGCACCTTGATTATCATAAGTACTCAACAAATTAACGAGACAGGACATGGCCTGAGCTTTAAAGAATGGGTAACAATTGAGATGGATTGAAGCTGTAAATCAGGGTTCCCCAAACTTTCAGCGTGCATCAGAATTGTCTGGGGGGCTTATAAAATGCCCATTCTCAATTCAGACCCAGCAGGTCCTACTGGATCCTGAGATCTTCGTCGTTAATGAGCATGACCAAGGATCCTCTTGAGTTGGTCGACAGAAACACGGCCACAGCACTTTCTCTAATTTCTCTGGCCCTTCCTGAGCAACCTTTCCTCTGAAATCACTTGTGCTCCCAGTCTGTGCCACAAAGGAAGAAGTGTTTTCTTAGGCTGTTCTTCATGCTTCAAGCTTTCCATGAGCTGATCATTCTCTGATCCCCCATACCACTGTATCTGTGTTTCTGCTAAGATGCGTGTACTTGGTACTAGCAGTGTTTATACTCGTGCCTCATCACCTCCACTGAGCTACAGACATCTTGAGTTACCAGAAGAAAAGGGAGTTCACACTGAGTGGGTGCTGTGGTGCTCTGCCACTTTCCAGCAGACGTTGGGGGCAGGATATTGCCTGCCAACAGCCTGCAGCTGGGTGCCTCCCCAGGAATTGCCCTCTGCTGGTGGGAGCTGCCTCGCCCAAGCTGACGCCTCCTCCCTGTAGACACGAAGTCAGTGGAGGCCAAAAAAGGACAAAAGCCTGGCACCCTTGACTCAGGACGTCTCTGAAGGGCCATCAGCCAGGGACCTCCCCAGGGGCTGGCTGAGCCCTCTGTTTCAGGTCGGCTCCTCCTTTCCCATCCCCTCCTCCCCCAGCAGGATTTCCTCTGAGCACTCCCTGCACCTCTGCACCCAGCGGCAGAATCTTAGCATCTGTTTCCAGGAGAATCGGATCTATAGGACACCTGCTACACACCAGGCACCAAGCTACGCATTTTGTATGCACAGTCTCAACTAATCCTCACCAAATTCAAAAGGTAGACCTCACTCTTTTAGCATAGTTGAAGCTCCTGAGACTCAGAAAGGGGGACTCATTTACCGAAGCCCACGCACAGGTGGTAAGTGCAGTGAAACAATTTAAATCCAGGCCGTCATACCTTGAAAGCAAGATCTAGTCGATTTATCTTTCTTTTTCTTCAATTGCGATATAACTGACATATAACATCATAGTAGCTAATTGTATAACAATTCAATATTTTTATACATTCACCACAGTGTCTAGTTAACATCCGTCACCACACATAGTTACAATTTTTTTTTCTTGTGATGAGACCTTTTACGACCAGTCTCTTAGAGACTTTCAAATATATGATACGATGTTAACTACAGTCACAATGCTGTACATTACATTCTCCCCATGACTTATTTGGTTGGTAACTGGAAGTTTGTATCTTTTGATTTTGGTTTATCTTTATTTGCCCCTTCAGCACCTATTATGCTACCAAATAAATATTTGCCAAGGAAATTGTTAAAATGGAGATTCTGAGGTTCTGGAGGGTAGAAGCGATGACTTAGATTTGTGAAATTTCCCCCCTAGCTGAGTGCTATGTTGCCAAATACCCTGATGGCATCTATGGCTCAAAGAAAGCACAGTGTTCAAGTCCTGGCATGGTGTTTTAGTCTCTACTGAAATATTAACAGACCTACAACTTCTTTTCCTTTTATATTTGCCTAATTTTACTTTAAGTTGAGGGTCTGTGCAAATATATATATGAGGGCTCTTATTTGGACACCAGGCTGCTATTTATCCCTTGTCCGTCTCCACACTTCAGGGGCAGAGACCACTTGTTCAGATGCGGACAGCTTGCCAAGATGCTCCACTGTCTTCACTCATACAGCTGAAGACCTCAGTTTTGTTACTGAACACAAGTGTCCAGAGAATGCACCCGGAGTTCAAGCACATCTCAGAAGGCGGTACTCAGGAGCACACCGATGGCTGTATCTACTCCTGATTACCCCCCTGGTAGATCCCTTAGCTCATCCTGCTAATTCTCACAGAGGAAGACGTCATACCAAACCTAGATTCTGGATTCTACATCAGGCTTTATTAGATCATGATGCAGTTTGCTTGGTGTGCACATGTGTGGTGTCTTATTTTATGCAGTGTGGCTGAGAGAGCATCTTTAGTGAAGCTCTGTCTGTGTCTACCTCCGCTCCAGGATACTGTTAGATCTGGGGCAGTTCTACCTACATGCTTGGGGGATTTAAGTGGGTCCCTAACATAGAGACCCGCAGCCACTTCCCCAGCTAAGGAAGCAGCTCAGAAACTAAAGAACACCTGGCAACCCCCAGGGCAGGGACTCAGGTAGTGCTGATCCCAGAGGGTGTGATGGCATGCGACTTGCCGCTATGTTTGTTCAAAACAATTTTCCATTAATATGGGTTCTGCGCAATCTGAATAGAAAAACAGAGTTTCTATGGAATCTCCAGGTTGTTTTTTTCATCTGTCTACAAAATGAACCACACTCCTGTCTTAATGAAAATGCTACTCAATTACTATGATTTTATTAACAAGACAAGTGTAGCTATTTAGTGTCTAACAATGCAAGAGTTATAATTCCGAGGGGATTGTCAAATGCTAATTCTAAATTAAGAATGCAAAGCGAAAGTTTTATTAGCCTCTTCCCTGCAAAGAATACTTCTACTCTGTGCTGCAAAAATATTTGGATTTGGTGCCTGGGTGATTAAAGTCTTTAAGGTTGCAACAGTCATCAGCACATTATAAAATCATGAAGAATTTAACAGTTGAAAGTACTTTAAAATTTAATCTTGGTTTTTGTCCACATGAAGCAAGTAGACCCAAGTCTACATGAAGCAAGTAGACCCAAGTCTATTACACTATGTGCCTAAGATGTGTCCTCCCCTCTCCATCTGGGTTGTAGCATAATAAGAAGTAGGATGGGACTTCTACTGTCTCAAAATCTAGGCTCAAGTCCGAAGTCCCATTGCAGGCCCCCCAACCATGGGTTTGGTCTGAGCAAAGGAGAAGGAAGAAGTTTTTTAACTGGATGTGAGATTGAAATTTTAAACATAACTGAACTAGACTGCTTAATAACTGAAAGTGAATCTTAACTATCCAATTCAGACTTTGCCTAGAACTGAAAGTGACTTTGAAGGCATAGGATCTCTCAGAGAACTTACAAAGATGCAGGGAAGGGATATTTGCCCAAAGATATTAGGAAATGAGGGTTGAGAAAAAATAAAGTCATTTCCTATGTGTATCCTGTTGAGTTTAGTGCATTTAATATACAAGCTACAGAAATAAAACAGATCCAGTTCAATATCGCAGAAATTTCCTGAATAAGTAATGTGTAGAGGCATAGTGCTAGGAACACAGTGAGGAAATAAAAGATGAGAAATCCTATCACAGCCTGTATGAAAGTTATAATTAAAAATGGAAAACACTTGCAAACAACTGCAAGTACAGATCATAGACTCTAAATAGAAAGACAAAAGAGGAGGGGCCGTCCACCACCCATGTCCCTGGGGACCCCTGGCACATCCTCCCTCACCCCGTGGCCAGCAGGACCCCGCTTGTGCTGGCTGTTCAGCTCATGGCCTGCCCAGTCAGGGTGGGTCTGGGGGACCATGGTGGCCTGAGGGATCCAGACTCTGGCCCTGTCTGCAGCTCCTGCTGGCTGGAGCCAGAAATTTGGGCTTCCCAGTTCAAGAGTGGACAAACTAGCTTGTCACCTCTTCTCTCCACTTTACTTTGTTTGAAATCTAAATGAAACAACTTTATGAGAAGCCAAAAAAATTTTTTTGACAAAGTTTTGTTATATTTCTGGCTGAGAAATGTAGCTGCTGGAAAACAATGGATTTTCTGTAGGATTTGGTCATTTATGGACAAAAGAGTAATGAACATCTTAATCTGTCTGGTTCCCACAAATTTAGGATATAACACAAGATAGAACTTGTTCCTGCAAAAGAATTTAAGAAATTTTCAAGAAGGGGAAGCTATTTGATCCTGACTTCGAAGAGTTTTAGCAAACAGAAAATAGTAGGTGGGACAATGAAAGAACATCTCGTGGGCTCAATGTCTTCATCATGACTTGGTTGAACAAGCTTCTTATTGTTTACAGCAAAGAGTCCAAGGCATCTATCTACATGTGAACACTTAGTTAATCTCTCTACTACATAGAAAATCGCCAGTAAAACCAAACTTATTGCTGGTATATTTCAGTTTCCCCATTGGAAGTTCCCTGTGTCTGAGAATTCAGCTTGTTTCCTTCCTGCCACAGAACATTCAGGAATAACTGTAGCCAAGGATCAGAGGAGGTGGATCTAGGCTTTCAAACGATGTTGGAAAAATTAAATTTACTTCATATCATGTTTCAAACCACCACAGAATCGTTTTGCAGTCACTTCACTATTCTCTATTCTAATCCCTTGACTTACATTCTTGTCATTCTCTCCTGCCTTCTGCTGTCTTTTTTGGACGCCTTTCTTCTGAAATCTGTGACATTTTTCTGTGCTTATGATGAGTGCCACGAAGGATTTGACAGAGAAATCTAATAAGACTGTAAATTCCTGGAGGCAGAGGCCTTTCCAGTGTAACTCCATTGCAGAGTTCCTAGTGCATTGCCGGGACATGTGTTTAACAAAGGTTTTCAAATTAACGGATTAAGCGCCACCGCTGAATGGGAACGATTAATCATGCTAACTAATAAAAGACTATACAGGATGTATTTCAGCCAAAGAGCTTTGTAATACATGCTGAATAATTATTGGAATGATAGTAAGTAACTTAAGAATGTTTTCGGGTCTGCAGAGTTGTTTCGGCCATCCCACAAGGTCAGAGCACCTCGTAAAAGTGATGGATGCTTTCTGCCTTCCGCTAAGCGGACAGCCCTCATCTCACACTGCAGTTTATGGTTCCTGACCCCGCATTCCGCAGCCGACCTGGAAGGGCCGCATTTCTGTGAGCCAGCTCCGATGAGCCACCTGAAAAGTTCCCTGGGAGGCAGGAGGCAGGCGGCAGGCAGGCAGAGAAGGGTCCGCTTAAGCCAGCTGCCCCCTCCCTGTGCCTTTCCCAACCTTCCCTCAGATCCGATGGTGATGTCTGTGACAGACAACAGCACTAATCTCTTCAGGAACACCCCAGAACACAGAGCTCATCTGTGCTTCTAGGCTGGATTTTGCAGAAAATGAGAGATGGCACCCAACCCCCTCTGGCGTGCCAAGAGTGTGGCTGGTCTATGTGATACCCAGGCAGCTGGCACACACTGGCACTCTCTGGGGCCACCGCAGAAGCTGTGAATCGTGCTCTGTCTCCCCCCAGACTATCTGGGGGAGTGGAATCTGCATTACAATATGTGCTCTGATGCTGTGGGGAAGGATCTTACACTTTGTCCAGGACGCCACTGGGCACAGAAGCCAGCATCCCTAAGATTTGTCGTTCAACATCCACCCATAGGTCTGTAGTCCAGAAACCTGCCTCAAGTCAGGAGTACCAACCACATGGGCAGTGTGTGAAAGCTGTTCAGTGGTCAGACTCTCCCCGGTCCCTATGGAAGGCCCGGATGTGCTCAAGGAGTCGCATATGCCATTTGTAAAACGGAAGACCCCTTGCTAATTGACAGGCCTGCAATGGTGTGGCCCTTTAAATTACCTTGGCATTAATTGCCTGGACAGGTTGTTCACTCAAATTGCCCTGGCTCGCTAATAACCCAAGCGGGCTGGTGTTTTAAATGACCATGGCACTAATGGCCCAGGCTGGCCACTCTTTCACATCGTCCTGGCACTAATGGCCTGGAAAGGGGGCTTGCTTTGCAGATTAACGAGTGTCCTCCAAATGGCAAAGGATTATGGAAAAAGAAAGAAAAACAAGCATTTGCAAGGGAAATAAGAAAAAGGTTTTACTTCTCCTTTCTCAGCATTCCATGCCTTGTGAATAGCGCTGGAGGGCTCTGCCTTCTCTAAGAGAACATACACTTCCACCTCCCTCTTTACTTTCCTTACCAACCACAGGCCACCATTACATTTTTTTTACTTTAAAAATATATAGCTACAGTTCACTGAAGAAGAAACACATCCTCGCATTCAGCCACGGTTTCCCTAATTTCGGTTCATTGTTACCCTGCTCCCATCTCATCCCCAAATCATTTATTCACCAAGCATTGATTGATTGAATGATTACCTTCTATGTTCAAGGTACCTGTCGAGTCTGTGGGGACAGAGATATGGAATCATAGACCCCACCCCTAGGAGCTCCCATTTAAGTCAGGGAAACAGAGAGCCCTTTACAAATAATTGCATTGCACCGTGGTCAGTGCTGTGAAAGTCTGCAGTCCAAATGGGCTGCAAAAGCTTCACACTACAGGTGAGTTTGAAGACAATAGGATGAGTTCCTCAACACAAGGAGTGGAGGAAGAGGGGGACTTACAGAAAGAGAGATTGTGCACAAAGGCAGAATTCATGAAAAAGCACAGCTGCAAACCATAGCTCATGGGCACAGTGGTAGGCAAGGCTGGAATGGTAGGCTGGAGCTAGACTGTAAAAGCCTTGGGAAAGAAGGGCGGGGTTTGAGAAAACTTCCCAGATAGGGTCTCCTGGATCTGAGGACTGGGTGTGTGTGGGTTGGAGGGAGGCTTCTGGCTTCAGATATCGAAAACTGGGTACATGGTGCTGCCCTTCACAGAGATGAGTTTACGGGAAGGAACCAGGTTGGGGTGGAGAAGGAGGGGCGTTAGAATGTATCCTTTTTGAAAGCTATTGGTTCTCTGTCCCTCTCTATCAACTGCATTTCACCAGTCCATTGCGCAGAGATGGATGAAGCAAACAGCGTTGGATGCACTGAGAGAGATGCCTGTTTCATGGGGGATACCCTTGGATTTCATCAAGAGGACCACGTCTCCATGCAGCATGGGAGCTTGGATCTTTAAAAAATCACTGCAGAGGGTTTGGTCCCCAAAGTTAACAAGAATAAGACAGCCAGTCTAACAGCAATCCCCTCCTTCCTCCTCCCACTCTAGCTCATGTTCATGGCAATCCAACTTGCAGTGGCTCTCTCAGGGGATGGTTTAGTGATGGGTTTTTTTTTTTTTTTTTTTTTAACTTTTTGCTTTCTGCTTTTTCTTCTCCCTGTGATCAGGGCAGTAGTAGAAAGAGGAGTGGTTTTAAAAGGACAGAGTGTCTATACAAGATTAACTGTTATTGGAAATCTAAATGCCACCAATGTATTTTGACAAGTGAAACAGAAGTTCAGAAATTTTTTCACACATTTGCAAGATTGACTGAATAAATGGAGAGAGTGATTGAATGAAAACAAAGGGCTTTTACAGAGTTGACTTAATTCATTGGAATAGAGATTAATTGAGAGCCTGCCATTTGCCAAGCCCTGCACTAGGCACTGTGGGGTCTGCAGAAATGAACAGAGTGCAGCCCCTGTTGTCAAGGAATTTAATGTCTCAGGCTGGGTTACAACCACTACACATTGTATTGAAAGCTGCTTCTAATGTGAGAAAGAGCCCTTCACAAAGACCAGCCTCTCCAAAGTGTGACACAAACGTTTCTCTTTGTAGAAAACGCAGCTCCCTTTGAAAGGAAAGTTGTTCTTTCATCCAACCATCAATAGACATAGTGTTTGCTAAGTGCAGGGCACCTTGCTGGGCATTACGGGGGGCTTAAGATGGTAGGACATGGGTCCTGACCTCCAAGGCTTTGCCTGTGAACATCTAAAGCCCCTTAATATCAGAGGAAAGGTATAGCAACTTCAATATATTTTGTTAAAATAAACTCTCCTAGGATGTCTTTTAACCCAAGTAATGATTCTTAACAACAACGTATATAGTTTGGGAGCTAGAAGGGAGCCTTGAAGCACCTAATGTCACACCCATTTATAAAGAGCAGAGCCAGAGACATTGGATGGTCTGCCCAAGAACACACAGGTGGTTGGTGGCAAATCCAGAACTGGGACTTAACGTCATCCTCTTTCCTCATCTAGTACTTTTTTTGTGTAGCCTTGTCTCTGGTATCAACAGATGCAACGACACAAATGCATAATTTAAAAACAGACAGAGAGAGACCCAGGAGCTTCATAAGGCATAATGCAAGAAAATCTAGGCACCTCTAGTGAGGTCTTTAGGAAAATAGATTTGCAACAGTCATACAATGGATGTGTCTTTGCCAAGTTCATCAATAACACGCATAGATATGTAAAAAGAAAATCTTCCAGCAAAGGTAAGAAGTTGGAGACCCTGTAAAGTTGCCTTAGTGCCAAAACCAAAGAGAAGGCAAATAATTACAACTAGTAGCCCCAGATTTTTCTTCCAGCACAATGTGGAAACATAGAGTGGCTTTTTTCCTTATAAAATCTATTTGGCAATAACCCTGCCTCTGGGTCTTTATTTTACCACCTTTCACTTTTTTTAATATTCAAGAAGCCAAATTTGTCTATGTTTTTCTTCTATTGCCTGTGCCTTTGGTGTCATATTCAAGAAATCATTGCCAAACACAATGTTGTGAAGATTTTGCCCTGTGTTTTCTTGGAAGAGTTTTGTTGGTTTAGGTCTTAGACGTGGTCTTTAATCCATTTTGAGTTAATTTTGGTATATGGTGTAAGATAAGGGTCCAACTTCATTCTTTTGCATGTAGATATCAAGTTTTTCCAGCATCTTTTATTGAAAGAAAACTATATTTTACCCACAAATGGTCTTGACACCCTTGTCAAAAGTCATTTAACCATATAAACAAGGGTTTATTCCCAGGCTGTCTATTGTATTCCATTGGTCTACATATCTATCTTTATGCCAGTGCCATTCTGTTTTGATTATTATGGCTTTGCAGTAAGTTTTAAGATCTTGAAGTGTGAGTCCTCCAGCTTTGTTCTTTTTCAAGATTGTTTTGGCTATTCATGGTTCCTTGAGATTCCATATGAATTTTAGAATAGTTTTTTTCTATTTCTGCAAAAAAAAAAATCACTGAGATTTTGACAGGGATTGCATTCAATTTGTAGATTGCTTTGGGTATTATTGATATTTTAACAATATTAAGTCTTCCAATCAATGAATGTGATATGTTTTCCTTTATTTATGTCTTCTTTAATTTCTTTCAGCAATGTTTTGCAGTTTTAATTGTAAAAATCTTTCACCCCCTTGATTAAATTGATTCCTAAGTATTGTATTCTTTTTGATGGCACTATAAATGAAGTTGTTTTCATAATTTTATTTTCAGATTGTTCATAGCTAGTGCATAAAAATGCAACTGATTTTGTGTGCTGACTTTGTATCCTGGTCCTTTGCTGAATTCATTTATTAGTTCCATCGGATTTTTTGGAATCTTTAGGGTTTTCTACATATAAAATCATATCTCTGCAAACAGAGATAATTTTACTTCTTCCTTTCCAATTTGGATATGTTTTCTTTCTTTTTCCTGACTAATTGCTCTCACTAGCACTTGCAATACTATGTTGAATAGAAGGAGCAAGAGTGACATCCTTGCCTTGTTCCTGATCTTAGAGAGAAAGCTTTCAGTCTTTCACCATTGAGTATAATGTTTGCTGTGGCTTTTTCATGTATGGTTTTTCTTGTGTTGGGGTAGTTTCCTTCTATTCCTAGTTTGCTGAGTTTTTTTTTTTTTTATCATGAAAAGGTGTTGAATATCGTCAAATGCTTTTTCTGCATCAATTGAGATGATCATTTGGGGTTTTCTTCCTTTGTTGTACTAATATGGTTTATTATATTGCTTGACTTTTTTATGTTGAACTATCCTTGTATTCTGGAATAAATCCCACTTGGTCATGGTGTATAATCCTTTTAATATGCTGAATTCAGTTTGCTAGTATTTTGTTAAGGATATTTCCATCAATATTCATAAGGGATATAGGTGTGTAGTTTCCTTTTCTTGGAGTATCTTTGTCTGGCTTTGGTATTGGGGTAACTCTGGCCTCACAGAATGAATTAGGAAGTGTTCCCTCCTCTTCAGTTTCTTGCAAAATTTTGAGAATGATTGGTATTTGTTCTCCTTTAAATGTTTAATAGAACTCACCAGTGAACTCTTCAAGTCCAGGGCTTTTATTTGTTGGGAGATTTTTGATTACCAATTCAAACTCCATATTACTTCTATAACAATTCAGATTTTGTATGTCTTCATGATTTAGTCTTGGTAGGTTTTGTTTTTCTAGGAATGTGTGCATTTCATCTGGCTTATCCAATTTGTTGACATACAGTTGTTCATAAAACTCTCATAATCCTTTTTATTTCTGTAGAATTCATAGTAATGTCCCCAACTTTATTTCTGATTTCCGTAACTTGTCTACTCTTTCATTCTTAATCTATCTAGCTAAAGATGTGGCAATTTTATTGATCTTTTCAAAGGACCAACTTTTGGTTTCATTGATTTTCTCTACTGTTTTTCTATTCTCTATTTCATTTAGCTCTACTCTAATCGTTATTATTTCCTTTCTTCTGCTAGCTTTGGATTTAGTTTGTTTTTCTTTTTCTAGTCCCTTAAGTTATAAAGTTAGATTGTTGATTTAAGATCTTCCTTGTTTTGTTTTGTTTTTTACTTTCCCACACAACTTTTTATTTTCAATGGAGCTAATAGTTATTACTTTTCAGTGTTCTTTTTTTTTTTATACAGCAGGTTCTTATTAGTTATCCATTTTATACATATTAGTGTATATATGTCATACCAATCTCCCAACTCATCACAGCACCACCACCATCCTCCGCCGCTTTCCCCCCATTGGTGTCCATACATTTGTTCTCTACATCTGTGTCTCAATTTCTGCCCTGCAAACTGGTTCATCTGTACCATTTTTCTAAGTTCCACAAATATGTGTCAATATATGATATTTGTTTTTCCTTTTCTGACTTACTTCACTCTGTATGACAGTCTCTAGATTCATCCACGTCTCTACAAATGACCCAATTTCGTTCCCTTTTATGGCTGAGTAATATTCCATTGTATAAATGTACCACATCTTCTTTAAACATTCGTCTGTCCATGGGCATTTAGGTTGCTTCCATGACTGGGCTATTGTAAATAGAGCTGCAATGAACACTGGGGTGCATGTGTCTTTTTGAATTATGGTTTCTCTGGGTATATGCACAGTAGTGGGATTGCTGGGTCATATGGTAATTCTATTTTTAGTTTTTTAAGGAACCTCCATACTGTTCTCCATAGTGGCTGTATCAATTTACATTCCCACCAACAGTGCAAGAGGGTTCCCTTCTCTCCACACCCTCTCCAGCATTTGTTGTTTGCAGATTTTCTGATGATGCCCATTCTAACTGGTGTGAGGTGATACCTCATTATAGTTTTGATTTGCATTTCTCTAATAATTAGTGATGCTAAGCAGCTTTTCATGTCCCTCTTGGCCATCTGTATGTCTTCTTTGGAGAAATGCCCATTTTTGGATTGGGTGGTTTGTTTTTTTTAATATTGAGCTGCATGAGCTGTTTATACATTTGGGAGATTAAGCCTTTGTCCGTTGATTCGTTTGCAAATATTTTCTCCCATTCTCAGGGTTGTCTTTTCGTCTTGTTTATGGTTTCCTTTGCTATGCAAGAGCTTTTAAGTTTCATTAGGTCCCCACTTGTTTATTTTTGTTTTTATTTCCATTACTCTAGGAGGTGGATCAAAAAAGATCTTGCTGTGATTCAACTCAAAGAGTGTTATTCCTATGTTTTCTTCTAAGAGTTTTATAGGGTCCAGTCTTACATTTAGGTCTCTAATCCATTTTGAGTTTATTTTTGTGTATGGTGTTAGGGAGTGTTCTAATTTCATTCTTTTACATGCAGCTGTCCAGTTTTCCCAGCACCACTTATTGAAGAGGCTGTCTTTTCTCCATTGCATATGCTTGCCTCCTTTGTCATAGATTAGTTGACCATAGGTGTGTGGGTTTATCTCTGGGCTTTCTATCCTGTTCCATTGATCTATATTTCTGTTTTTGTGCCAGTACCATACTGTCTTGATTACTGTAGCTTTGTAGTATAGTCTGAAGTCCAGGAGCCTGATTCCTCCAGCTCTGTTTTTTTCGCCTCAACACTGTTTTGGCTATTCGGGGTCTTTTGTGTGTCCATACAAATTTTAAGATTTTTTGTTCTAGTTCTGCAAAAAATGTCATTGGTAATTTGATAGGGATTGCATTGACTCTGTAGATTGCTTTGGGCAGTATAGTCATTTTCACAATATTGATTCTTCCAATCCAAGAACATGGTATATCTCTACATCTGTTGGTATCATCTTTAATTTCTTTCATCAGTGTCTTATAGTTTTCTGCATACAGTTCTTTTGTCTCCCTAGGTAGGTTTATTCCTAGGTATTTTATTCTTTTTGTTGCAATCGTAAATGGGAGTGTTTCCTTAATTTCTCTTTCAGATGTTTCATCATTAGTGTATAGGAATGCAAAAGATTTCTGTACATTAATTTTGTATCCTCTAACTTTACCAAATTCATTGATTAGCTCTAGTAGTTTTCTGGTCACATCTTTAGGATTCTCTATGTATAGTATCATGTCACCTGCAAACAGTGACAATTTTACTTCTTCTTTTCCAATTTGTATTCCTTTTATTTCTTTTTCTTCTCTGATTGCCGTGGCTAGGACTTCCAAAACTATGTTGAAGAATAGTGGCAAGAGTGGACATCCTTGTCTTGTTCCTGAACTTAGAGGAAAAGCTTTCAGTTTTTCACCATTGAGAATGATGTTTGCTGTGGGTTTGTCGTATATGGCCTTTATTATGTTGAGGTAGGCTCCCTTTATGCTCACTTTCTGGAGAGTTTTTATCTTAAACGGGTGTTGAATTTTGTCAAAAGCTTTTTCCGCATCTATTGAGATGATCATACGGTTTTTATTCTTCAATTTGCTAATATGGTGTACCACATTGATTGATTTGCATATATTGAAGAAACCTTGCACCCCTGGGATAAATCCCACTGGATCATGGTGTATGATCCTTTTAATGTGTTGTTGGATTCTGTTTACTAGTATTTTGTTGAGGATTCTTGCATCCATATTCATCAGTGATATTGGTCTGTAATTTTCTTTTTTTGTAATATCTTTGTCTGGTTTTGGTATTAGGGTGATGGTGGCCTCTTCAAATGAACTTGGGCATGCTCTTTCCTCTGCAATTTTTTGGAAGAGTTTGAGAAGGATGGGTGTTAGCTCTTCTCTAAATGTTTGATAAAATTCACCTGTGAAGCCATCTGGTCCTGGACTTTTGTTTGTTGGAAGATTTTTAATCACAGTTTCAATTTCATTACTTGTGATTGGTCTGTTCATATTTTCTATTTCTTCCTGATTCAGTCTTGGAAGGTAATACCTTTCTAAGAAATTTTCCGCTTCTTCCAGGTTGTCCATTTTACTGCCATAGAGCTGCTTGTTGTAGTTTCTTATGATGCTTTGTATTTCTGCAGTGTCTGTTGTAACTTCTCCTTTTTCATTTCTAATTTTATTGATTTGAGTCCTCTCCCTCTTTTTCTTGATGAGTCTGGCTAATGGTTTATCAATTTTGTTTATCTTTTCAAAGAACCAGCTTTTAGTTTTATTGATCTTTGCTATTGTTTCCTTTGTTTCTATTTCATTTATTTCTGCTCTGATCTTTATGATTTCTTTCCTTCTACTAACTTTGGGTTTCGTTTGTTCTTCTTTCTCTAGTTCCTTTTGGTGTAAGGTTAGACTGTTTATTTGAGATTTTTCTTGTTTCTTGAGGTAGGCTTGTATTGCTATAAACTCCCCTCTTAGAGCTGCTTTTGCTGCATCCCATAGGTTTTGGATCGTCGTGTTTTCATTGTCATTTGTCTCTAGGTATTTTTCGATTTCTTCAGGGATCTCTTGGTTATGTAGTAACGTATTTTTTAGCCTCCATTTGTTTGTGTCTTTTACGTTTTTTTCCCTGTAATTGATTTCTAATCTCATAGCATTGTGGTCAGAAAAGATGCTTGATATGATTTCAATTTTCTTAAATTTACTGAGGCTTGATTTGTGACCCAAGATGTGATCTATCCTGTAGAATGTTCCATGCACACTTGAGAAGAAAGTGTAATCTGCTGTTTTTGGATGGAATGTCCTATAAATATCAATTAAATCTATCTGGTCTATTGTGCCATTTAAAGCTTGTGTTTCCTTATTAACTTTCTGTTTGGATGATCTGTCCATTGGTGTAAGTGAGGTGTTAAAGTCTCCCACTATTATTGTGTTATTGTTGATTTCCTTTTATAGCTGTTAGCAGTTCCCTTATATATTGAGGTGCTCCTAGGTTGGGAGCATATATATTTATAATTGTTATAACTTCTTCTTGGATTGGTCCCTTGATCATTATGCAGTGTCCTTCCTTGTCTCTTGTAACATTCTTTATTTTAAAGTCTATTTTATCTGATATGAGTATTGCTACTCCAGCTTTCTTTTGATTTCCATTTGCATGGAATATCTTTTTCCATCCCCTCACTTTCAATCTGTATGTGTCCCTAGGTCTGAAGTGGGTCTCTTGTACACAGCATACATATGGGTCTTGTTTTTGTATCCATTCAGCAAGCCTGTGTCTTTTGGTTGGAGCATTTAATCCATTCACGTTTAAGGTAATTATTGATATATATGTTCCTGTTACCATTTTCTTAATTGTTTTGGGTTTGTTTTTGTAGGTCCTTTTCTTCTCTTGTGTTTCCCAGTTAGAGAAGTTCCTGTAGCATTTGTTGTAGAGCTGGTTTGGTGGTGCTGAATTCTCTTAGCTTTTGCTTGTTTGTAAAGCTTTTGATTTCTCCATCGAATCTGAACGAGATCCTTGCCGGGTAGAGTAATCTTGGTTGTAGGTTCTTCCCTTTCATCACTTTAAATATATCATGGCACTCCCTCTGGTTTGTAGAGTTTCTGTGGAGAAATCAGCTGTTAACCTTATGGGAGTTCCCTTGTATATTGTTTGTCGTTTTTCCCTTGCTGCTTTCAATAATTTTTCTTTGTCTTTAATTTTTGGCAAATTGATTATTATGTGTCTTGGCATGTTTCTCCTTGGGTTTATCCTGCCTGGGACTCTCTGCACTTCCTGGACTTGGGTGGCTATTTCCTTTCCCATGTTAGGGAAGTTTTTGACTATCATCTCTTCAAATATTTTCTCAGGTTCTTTCTCTCTTCTCCTTCTGGGACCCCTATAATGTGAATGTTGTTACGTTTAATGTTGTCTCAGAGGTCTCTCAGGCTGTCTCCATTTCGTTTCATTCTTTTTTCTTTATTCTGTTCCATGGCAGTGAATTGCACCATTCTGTCTTCCAGGTCACTTATCCGTTCTTCTGCCTCAGTTATTCTGCTATTGATTCCTTCTAGTGTATTCTTCATTTCAGTTATTGTATTGTTCATCTCTGTTTGTTTGTTCTTTAATTCTTCTAGGTCTTTGTTAAACATTTCTTGCATCTTCTCAGTCTTTGCCTCCATTCTTTTTCCGAGGTCCTGGATCATCTTCACTATCATTATTTTGAATTCTTTTTCTGGAAGGTTGCCTATCTCCACGTCATTTAGTTGTTTTTCTGGGGTTTTATCTTGTTCCTTCATCTGGTACATAGCCCTCTGCTTTTTCATCTTGTCTACCTTTCTGTGAATGTGGTTTTTGTTCCACAGGCTCCAGGACTGTAGTTCTTCTTGCTTCTGCTGTCTGCCCTCTGTTGGATGAGGCTATCTGAGAGGCCTGAGCAAGTTTCCTGATGGGACGGACTGGTGGTGGGTAGAGCTGACTGTTGCTCTGGTGGGCAGAGCTCAGTAAAACTTTAATCCACTTGTCTGCTGATGGGTGGGGCTGGGTTCCCTCCCTGTTGGTTGTTTGGCCTGAGGTGACCCAACACTGAGCCTAACCAGGCTCTTCAGTGGGGCTAATGGTGGACTCTGGGAGGGCTCATGCCAAGGAGTACTTCCCAGAATTTCTGCTGCCAGTGTCCTTGTCCTCACGATGAGACACAGCCACCCCCTGTCTCTGCAGGAGATCCTCCAACACTAGCAGGTAGGTCTGGTTCAGTCTCCTATGGGGTCACAGCTCCTTCCCCTGGGTCCCAATGTGCACACTACTTTTTGTGTGCCATCCAAGAGTGGAGTCTCTGTTTCCCCCAGTCCTGTTGAAGTCCTGCAATCAAATCCCACTAGCCTTCAAAGTCTGATGCTCTAGGAATTCCTCCTCCCTTTGCTGGACCCCCAGGTTGGGAAGCCTGATGTGGGGCTCAGAACCTTCACTCCAGTGGGTGGGACTTCCATGGTATAAGTGTTCTCCAGTTTGTGAGTCACCCACCCAGCAGTTATGGGATTTGATTTTTTTGTGATTGCGCCCCTCGTACCGTCTCATTGTAGCTTCTCCTTTGTCTTTTGGTGTGGGGTATCTTTTTTGATGCGTTCCAGTGTCTTCCTGTCGATGACTGTTCAGCAGTTAGCTGTGATTCCAGTGCTCTCGCAAGAGGGAGTGAGACCACGTCCTGCTACTCCGTCATCTTGAACTAATCTCCTTCCTTGTTTTTTAATGTAAGCATTTGGACCTTAAATTTTCCCCTTAGCACTGCTTTGCGACATCCCATAAGTAGTGGTATGTTGTATTTTCATGTTCATTCATCTCTAAGTATTTTCTCATTTTACTTGTGATTCCTTCTTCGATCCATTAGTTGTCTAATCTCCACAATCTTGTGAATTTTCCAGTTTTACTACTGTGATTGATTTCTAATTTATCCCACTGTGGTTAGAGAAAGTACTTTGTATGATATCTACCTTTTTAAATTTATTGATACTTAATCTATGGCCTAATGTATGGTCTATTCTGGAAAATATCTCACATGCACTTGAGAAGAATATGTGTGCTGTTGTTGTTAGGTAGAGTGTTCTGTATGTCTGTTAGACATAGTTGGTTTAGTGTATTGTTTAAGTCTTCTATTTCCTTACTTATCTTCTGTCTGGTTGCTCTACCCATTATTCAGAGTGGAGCACTGAAGTCTCCAACTAATACTGTAGAACTGTCTATTGCTTCCTTCAATTCTATCAGTTTTTGCTTCATATATTTTGATGTTCTGTCATTAAATATATAAAATATTTATAATTGTTGTATCTTCTTGCTGTACTGAATGTTATATTAATATATAATTTTCTTCTTTGTCTCTTGTAACTTCTTTGGATTTAAAGTCGATTTTGTCTGAATGCATTTTAAATTTTTAATCATTTTTCTCATGCATCTTCTCTCCAAAACTAAATATAATCCATGAAATAAAATCCTTCGTACCACCAGCACTTGTTTGTTGGATGAATAGGTGAATAAAGTACAAATGCAAATAGTTTCACATTTAAAAGGCAACAGTATATACAAAGAAGGCAAAAGCAATAGTAGAAAAACACAAGAGTCAGCAAATAGTTCATAGATCTTGAAATTTAGGACTTGTGATCCTATCTGAATATACCTTTATGTTTTTTGTGCAAGTAAGCTATTTAACTGCATTTTAAAGTAATCAGTTCTTAAGGATATACAAAAAGGCATACTCAATTGAATTTTCCATATATGAACCTCTGAAACATCTTCCTCTAAGTAGAAAGGAATGCTTTTGCAACAAACTATTTTAAAAATTACATAGTCCAGATGGAAACCATTGAGATGTCAGGCCATGCTAGTCTATTGTCTTCCTGAATTGGTTTCGGTTTGTTAGTGAAGTAGTTGTATAACTTTAAAAAGAAAAAAAAACAACAACTTTATAATACTTCTTAGTAATGGGCTCAAATTAGCTTTTGTGATAAATATTGCCATGAAACCAGTAATTAGTTCTAATGATTCTGCATTTTTTATCAGCTGTAAAACCATAAACAGATGAAGATCTTGGCTCCTTAGCAAACTCTTTTTGACACAGATACCTGAAAAGATATCACACATAAAAGATCTTTTATGATGCCCCAGGCCATAGAAATCTGGCAAGGAACTCACATGCTTCCCCTCTGGGACACGCAGCAATTTATCCACCCATATTTTTGATTCCCTCCAAAATTGTGACTAATGAATGAGACTTTTTACTGATTTTGTCCCAAAGAAAGAGAAAAAGGACTGTCAGGTCTATAAGATGCTTCTTTGACCTGTGAAACAGAAGAAAAGCTAAAGCAATAATCAGTAAGCTCTCCGAAAACAAGGGAAACATGTCCTATCCCCTACTTAGATTTTATATGGTAAAATGAGATGTAAAAAAGTATGAGGATTTGTTTGTTCATGCCATTCAACAAACACTTGGAGGATGTTCTATATGCTAAGCACTGGCCTAGTTGCCTGTATGCAAACATGAATTAGATACTGTCCTGGCCCTTGCAAAACTCACAATTTGGTTGCTGGGTTATGAGGTAGGAAAGAGAGAGAAATAAAACAATCAATACAATACATCCCTTGTCATAACAGAAGTCTCTCCAAGCATTATGGAGGCAGAAGGAAAGAGCTGCAACCTCTGCTATGGGAGTTAAGAAGATTATAAAGATAAAGTGAATTTACCATTGAAAACATCTTAATGGATGAGTGGGAATATTTAGGCAAAGGAAATTAAGGTGAGCAAGAACAAGACTAACAGGATACATTGCTGAAGCAAGAGCTCTGGTGGCCTGAGCAAGGGATGTACATAAAAGTAGCAGCAAGTAAGTTGGGACAGAAGTTTTTGTAGTGTCCATTCAGCAGAAAAGGCTGAGCAGCAGGTATTACAGCATAAATATTAATGAGAACTCCAGAAACGATCTGAGAAGTAGTCATTGAGAACAGAGCCAACTTGTGTTTTGCTTTTAAAAAGTAGACTATTTCAAGTTCTTAATTACATCCCACTCAGAAATAACTTTAACTTCTCACTAATAAAACAGTCTTGGCAACATAGGGGAGACCATGGGGGAAAAAAGCGCTGAACAGAAGTCACGGGACCCTAAGTATATTTCTCCTTCTAACACACTCTGCTTTTTTTGACATGTCTTTTAACCTCTCTGAATCTCAAAGTCTTCCTTTTTAACATGAATTAGACCCAGAATTCTTAATGTGGGCCCTCTGATGAGCTTCAGAGGGTTTGTGGATATCCTGAAATGATGTATAAAATCTTTTGTGTGTGTATTGGTGTTCATCTTCCTAAGAGAAGGTCCACAGCTTTTAACAGCTTTTCAAAGGCTCAATGACCCCCCAAAACCACTGAATGAAATTATCTTTAACGTGAGCCAGAAAATTCTCTAGTTCTCTGAATCTATGTTTGATATAAACCCTTAGTTGTAGGCTGCCACCATATTGTCAACTTCTAAAAAACTAGTAGACTTGTCATTTTCAAAAAGATTGCCACAGCCTATGAGTGTCTATCAATCAATCATTTGCATGGTATCGGGTTCCTAAACCAAATAACTTGCTGAAGACCACACAGAGATAGGATGACCTTGTGGTTTATCATCCACACCAGCACACTTGTGAGTGTAAAAGGAGATACTATCTGATGGGATCCAGGGCAGCGTGCTGAAACGAGGGCTGTCCCAGGCAAACCCAACAGCATGGTCTTCCTACAAAAGGAGCAAATACTGCTGGTAACTAACCAAGTACCAGTTCTACTAAAAATTTCTGTCAGTTCTTCGAAATAATGCCATTGGCAATGACATGGATGGACCTAGAGATTATCATACTAAGCGAAGTACGTCAGAAAGAGAAAGACAAATACCATATAATATCATTTATATGTGGAATCTAAAATACAACACAAATGGACATATCTACAAAACAGACTCACAGGCATAGAGAACAGACTTGTGGCTGCCAAAGGGGAGGGAAGGTGGGAGAGGGAAGGACTGGGAATTTGGGATTAGCAAATGCAAACTATTATATATAAAATAGATAAACAACAAGGTCCTACTGTATAGCACAGGGAACTACAATCAGTATCCTGTGATAAACCATAATGGAAAAGAATATGAGAAGGAATATATATAAATATATATATATATATATATATATATATATATATATATCACTTTAATCTGAATCACTTTGCTGTACAGCAGAGATTAACACAACACTGTAAATCAACTGTGTTTCAGTAAAATTTTTTTTAAAACTTTGAGTCAGTTCCACAGCATCAGATGACTGCTTTCAAATTGACGAGGTTTACACTGGCCATACTGCTTCCCTAGATTGATAGGTTGTGAGGATTTACTCTATTTTGGAGCAACCAAAAATGGAGGGCCCTTAACAGAAGGACATGACTGTTATTGAAGGTGGCATATAAGAGCTGGAAGGATATGTACCCTGAAGAATGCTAGTGGGCAACCAGGGAGGCCCCACAGGGTGAGAGCACTTTTGCAAGATCACCTCCTGGTTCAGTATTCATTTATAAACTCTGAAAATCAGATTCTCTAATGGATCCAGAAGTAACTGGCCTCTAGTACAAAAGATATAGTCATGATTCACAGAAGAAACTCAAAGGACCAATGAACAATGCAGGAAAAATTACCCTCACTTGTAATCAGGAAAATGCAAATTAAAGCCACAAGGTGATACCACTTTTTGCCAATAGATGAGCAAAACTTAAAAATATTGGCAAAAGCTCATACTGGAAAGAGAAGTGTAAGGTCTTAAATCTATCTACCTCTGTATTTTTACAGATTATATTCGGGCATTTTGTAATTCAGAAAAACTAAGTTAGAAAAGAAATAAAACAAAAATGAAGAACAGAGGAGAGCAAAAGAGAAAAGAAAGGAAGCAGTGGAGAAGCACATAGAGAAGGGGTCAGGGCAACAGAGTAGAGTCTTTGGGAAAATGTGAGCAGAGAGAGACTACCAGTGACAGAGTTGTCATAGAATCTTTATGAAGATGAATGTATACATCCAATCTTAAGTGTTTTCATGTCTCTGATATAAAACCTCTCCTTCACCCCAAAACTTCAGTAAAGTCAGCCACTCACAAAGGCTTTGTGCAGTTGTTCTTACAGTGGTGGGAGCAGAGGGAAGGGCTAAGCCCCAGACTGGAGACACAAATAGGGTCAGGAGCTGAGGAGGGGCAGAAGCTCAGAACCATCGTGACCATGAGAATCCAGGCTCCTGGAGACTTACAGAAATCTTGAGGAATGGGGCTTCCCTGGTGGCCCAGTGGTTAAGAATCCACCTGCCAATGCAGGGGACACGGGTTCGAGCCCTGGTCCGGGAAGATCCCACATGTTGCGGATCAACTAAGCCTGTGTGCCACAACTACTGAGCCTGTGCTCTAGAGCCCGGGAGCCACAACTACTGAGCCCATGTGCCACCACTACTGAAGCCTGCGCGCCTAGAGCCCGTGCTCTGCAACAAGAGAAGCCACCGAGTGAGAAGCCTGCACTTGTCGCAGCTAGAGAAAAGCCCGCGTGCAGCAAAAAAGACCAAATGCAGCCAAAAATAAAATAAATAAATTTGTAAAAAAGAAAGAAATCTTGAGGAAAGCTTTGCAATTACCACAGGGCATGGGAGAAGGGATTTGTGGCAACTTTAGCTAAATCTCAAAAATACGAATGACCCCAGTTGATGGTTTAGTGATGAGTATTAACACAAGAACTTCAGGAGGCCTGGGCCAGGGAGGCACTGTCTCTTTCAGATGATTTTGCTCATTTCTGCTTTAATCTGTTATACTGAAATTTTGTTTTAATGCCCAGACAGTGATCTGATTTCTAAGTCCTTGGGGCTACACCTCCCGATTGTCCCCATGTACCGACCATGAGCAGGGGGTGCAAACGTTTGCCATAATGAGTAGTTTTTATTCTCTGCTTCCTATAAGACCAAAGTATTTGGTAGATTAATAAGGTTACTTAAGGCACAAAACTCACTGGTACCACCAGTTATTATTTGGATCTTTAAACTTTGCAAATGGAAACAATACCTGGTGTCAGTATAGCAGCTCGTAGAAGGGAGTTTGCCATGCACAACCACAGAGTAATCTGGCATATTTCTAAGTTAATACATAACAAGATTATGGTGCAGGTGCACTGCAGGATACTAGGGATATAACAAGAATGCAGCACTGTGCCTGCTTTCAAGCCGCTAACAATCCACAGTTGGAGAGGTGATGTCCAACTCAGTCAGGGTGATACGGCACAATAGGCGCTCCAAGGGCCGAGGAAGACAGCTTAGAGGGGGACCAACCTTATTCAGGCTGGGCTGACTGATCTCTGCATTGGACATTCTCCACTGCCCCCATCCGCCCTGCTCCATTCTCCACCTTTTTCTGTACCCCTATAGGCTGCCCTTCACAAAACGTATCACCCAGGCTCACGTTCCCTCTGGTTCCTGGTCAGGTCCCTATGGGAGGTGCGCTTGGGAGACCGGAGACCAGGAAGAGGGAGGGGTATGGGCACTTCTTCCGTGCTCCCTCTTTCCTGGCAAGAGCTGTGTCTCCCTTCCCTGTGGCTTCTCTCCATGGGACTCCAGTAACACCATATCTCCTCCTTGTCCGTTCAGACCCAGTGGGGCAAGGGGTCCTGGCTGCCTCTAGTCTCTGGTGTCTCCTAGAGCTGGTCCCCCTAGTTGGTTCTCTCAACCCGCTCACACCTGTCAGTAGCACCTACATTCAATCTCTTCAGTTTAACCACCTGAGTAGAAATCCTGACAGACCTTGATTAATCTACACTGAAACAAAGATCTGATTCTTGCCTGAGCTGTATGCCCATCGTGGGTTAGTGGTGCTGTGTGTCCGTCGTGGGTTAGCGGGCCGCTCTGCCCAGGGCCTGAGGCTGACAGATGCTCTGACACCTCCGCATGAGACCTCCACATCTGAGAGAGAGAGTTGGAAGGTCTAAAATTGTTCGGCCAAAAAGTGAGACATATCACTTCTTCTCACAGTCCGCTGGCCACTAAAAGTCATGTTTCTGGCCCCACTTGATGGCAGGAGGCTGGGAAACGTGGAGGAGCACAGGGGTGTTTGGTGAGCGATATATGTCTCCCCACAGCCCCGAGCTAAAGGAGAGTGTGGCAAGTCCCGCTCTGGAGAGGGAGCAGTAATGGTTTAAAGCAAATCTTCAGGGATTTGGAGAAATACGGTTCAGAAAACTATAATACTTGTAACCGTGTTCACAAGCACGTGCTTCCATGTGTTCAGATGAGATGTAAGATAACTCCAGTTGTGACGCGTCAGTAACTGATCACGATAGCTTCTGCAGAGCCATTTTCCAGAGCTGTGGGTGCCGTGGATGTTGAATTTTTGAAGATGATACTAGGAGTTTGCATAATATTGCTTGGAGGCTTTCCATCTTGAAGATAAACATTCCCTAACTTCATAATTTTGCCTGGGAATAGCCCTGCTTATATTCCTCCAGTCATGCTTACCAAGCACTACAACTCTTTGGGGGGTGATAATCCTGGGGAGAGACAAGTACACAGCCCTGAGATAACTTCATGTAGTGAAGAAACGATCCCCATGGAGTCAGATCTTCTCTCCACCCCACAAGGCACCACCTAAAGGACAAGAATCAAGCTCACTTGTTTTCCCTAAAACGAGAGTGTTTAGTTCAGCATAGCAATTGTAATTGGGGCTTCTCGGTTATTCATGCAAATATTTATTGAGCTCCTATTCGGTGTCAAATGCCAGGTGAGGCTCTAAATACTGAAAATACAGCAGTAAACAGACAGGCACAGTAACCCCCTCCTTGCCCTCCTGGGAAAGATGAGCCTAAATAGTGAATCACACAATAATGTTTTTAGGTTACGGATGTGATAAAAGCTACAAGAAGAAATGCAGAATGGGATGAGAAAGTTAAGAGGGCTTTCCCAAGACCAGGAGGTCAGGGAGATGTGGCTGAAAGGGTCACTGGTGACTTCTAGCCCGGGATGACCCTGGTTTTACACAGGGGCTAGGAAGGGGCAGGAGGAGGTAAGAGCTGGGGTGGTCTTATCTCTCTACAGGATATCTATGTAGAAGAACATGCACCATCAGGCTCTAAAGTCTAAGCTTTATCAGTTATTAGAGCTTTTCAAATGGGAAAAAGATAATTCTAGCAATTTTGTGGCCAGAGTCTAGACCTCCAAACCCACGTGGAAAGGGCTCTGGCTTGAACTGAGCTGCATCCGCCTCCACTTGGGCAGCTCAGCATGTCAGACTGGCTCAGGGCAGCCCACTGGAAATTTACTTGTCTGAGAGACCAGGTCACTAGCCTTCTGAAAAGACTTCTGGAGGGAAGAGGGACTCAGTTAGACAAGTGGGGTTCTTTTTTCCACTGATGGTAAATCTTCTATTCGTTGGAAGAGAGAAGTGAATGCTGAGTGGAAAGGAAGGCTGTAAATAAAAACTGACCAAAATCTTCAATCAGGGCCCCTGTAGGTCCATGTATGGGAAAGCATCATACATAAAGGTAGGCGGTATCGCGTGCTTCTAAAGGGGGCAGAGGGCACAGCACAGCCAGTGGCCACGCCCCACAGCCGTGGCAGAGCCCCATGCGCCAGAGCCCCATCAAGGCAACTCGCTGGCTGTCAAAGTCTTTGACGAGGCAGGTGCACACTCCTTGGCAGGAGGCAGAAGTCTCAGCAGCAGGTATCAGTGAAGGGGGCCAGAGCAGAACAGAAAAAAAAATTGATGGACACTCCTACCTGGGAGCTGACAGGAGTTATTCACAAGCTCATGAGCAAAACCCCCTGAGAACCCCCAGGAATAATTTGAAGGGACTCTGTGAGGCATTGAATAGCCTGCAATAGTAAGTGCGGTGAATGCCAGCAAAACACAGATAATTACAAGATAAGAAAGTGGATGATAATTTCTTTGGTAACTTTACAAAGCACCTTTGGGTCAGAATTGTGGAATGACAGGGTTTTAGCTACCCAGATACCTATGGAAAAGATAAATCAGCCAGCCAGAATTTTCAGATCAATTTTTGAGGGTGTCAGGGGAAATTTTCTATTATAGAGGGCATAGAAAGCCAAATGACAGAGAGAACCCAGTCAAGAATCTGAAAAGGGAGACGAGAGAGACTGTGGAGGCAACCATAGGAAAGGTCAGACACCAGAATTTAAGGAAAGGAGAGAAGTTAGCAAATAAAGACAACGAACTCTAGGAGACCCCTTTTTAACCAGCTTACGGGTCTAGCAGGAAGACTGAAAATGGGAGGAAAGGCTGAAAGACAAAGGAATTGGAAGGGCCTGGAAGCTCTTCAAGCAAACAGACCTGCAGGCACAGCGACAAGCCAGACCAAGGTATGATGGGACCAGAAGGCAGCGAGGTGCCAAGTTGGCTGCACGCGGATCCCTGCAGAGACCTCAGAGGCAAATGGGGCCAGATTGCTGTGGAGGGGCTTAAAGAAATAGCATGATTATATGGGGACGAGAGAGAGAGATTTAAAAGACAACTTTCCCAGAAAAAAAGCTTTCCCTGGAAAAGCTCAGCTGAGACCCTTCTACCATGGACCGAGCCTGAGGCAGCATAAGGTGGGGGGATCTGACCCCCTTTCCCATCCACCTTCATCCCCATGGATGTGGGGTAAGGCTTGCAGCCCGGGACACCAGGAAGCTGGCCCGCCGTCAATGGCTATCTGCAGGGAACAAGCTACTCACTGCCCTTCTGAGCGTCAGGGTTCTTAACTGCAAGCAATAGAAATCAACTCTGGCCCAGTTAAACACAAAGTTTTATTTTTAAGATACTGATTAGTTCACAGAAATGTTAGAAGACTTGGAGAGCCAGATTTGGGGGATGATGTCCAAAACCCCACTCCTGTTGAGTTCCTGTGGCTGGACTAATAATAAAATTGACACAAAACAGATTAACAGGAGAAAAAGAAACAAATTTTAATTCATGAGCACGGGACTTTCCTGGCAGTCCAGTGGTTAAGACTCTGCCCTTTCACTTCAGGGAGCATGGGTTCGATCCCTGGTAGGGGAACTAAGATCCAGCATGCCATGGTGTGCCCCGCCCCCCCCCGCCAAAAAAAAAAAGGTTAATTCATGAGAAGGGAGGTCGCATAGAAATGGGACTCAAGAAGTGGCCAAAGCAGGCAGCTTTTATACTTTTTAGACAAAGAAACAAGTTTGTGAGGAATTGACAGGACAAAGAAACTTAGGCTTTGGGTGCTGAATGAGTGAAGAATCTAAACAGAGTCTGGGTTTGCAGCAGTAAATTAACCACAAGGTTTGTCTATAGGGGCTTCTCACCCAAACACCCTATCTCTGATGCAAAGGGTGTCCTCCTACCTCAGATGCAGGGAGTGTACTTTTCACATGAGAGATTTATTTCCTGCTTTCAGGGAGACAGAGAAGAAGGTCAGAGTGTCCCTCTTTTGTTGGCCATTTCTTTTCTTTTTTTTTTAAATTGGGGTATAGTTGCATTACAATGTTGTGTTAGTTTCTGCTGTACAACAAAGTGAATCAGCTATATGCATACATATATCCCCTCCCTCTTGGACCTCCCTCCCAGCACCCCCCATCCCACCCATCTAGGTCACGACAAGGCATTGAGCTGACCTCCCTGCGCTACACAGCAGGTTCCCACCAGCTATCTGTTTTACACATGGCAGTGCACATACGTAAATCTGGGAACGTAAACTGATACAGCCACTACGGAGAACAGTATGGAGGTCCCTCAGAAAACTAGAAATAGAACCACCATAGACCCAGCCATCCCACTACTGGGCATATACTCGCTGGCCATTTCTTAAGTCACTTTAATTCAAAATGATCAGTATGCCATTGTGGCATATTTGGGGGCAGCCTGCCTGGAGTCCCAACACCACCACAGAGCTCTCCCGGAGGGACCCCCCTCCCCCCACTGCTGCCACCGCCAGGCCCAGACACCGCAGCCAGTCCCGCCAAGACTCCAAAGTGGCCTCAGTAGTCCCAGGAATCCCAACGCCTTAAAACCAGAGAGAGAGTCTTCAAGGACCCCAGACTCCCGAAAGGGGAGCATCCATGTGTGTTACGTACTAGCTGCTGGGAAACTGGGAAAGCGAGTGTTTGGCTCGTTCAGCTCAAATCGTAGAAGGCAGCTCTGCCTCCCGGGAGGAGGCACCAGGTGGAGGCTTCCGAACAGAGGACGGTCCTTCCGACACTGAGGGCCGAGAAGAACGAGGAGTGCCCACCACGGTGACCCTCGGCCTGCGGAGCAGCCTCATTTGTGACAGGCGAGGTCTTATTCCTGTTGCCGTTTGCTGTGCCCCCTCACCCCGCTCTGCATACCTACCCCCACCTATCACCCTGTCTCAGCGCCTCTCTTCATGGCACAGTCTGGAGGGAGGCCTTAGGGCAGCTGAGCTGGTCTCCTGCAGTCAGTCAGTCGCGGGAGAATGCGGGGAGGGCGGGGAGGGCAGGGAGGGCGGGTGGGAAGCTGCTTCTCGCTGTGCCCAGGAGGGCCCGTGGCTTCTGCCCTCCCTAGCTTGAAGGGGAGGAAACAGACTCCGCGAACATTCCCCAAAGTACAACTGTCCATCTGTTATACTTGGATGTAATGGGGGTGTTCTTTTTTTTTTTTCCTTTAATCATTTTGCTACATTTTACTGGTAGCTTCCGTGCTGTTTAAGCAGGTAATCATGTATTCCTTAAAAACCCTGGCACAATTTATCAGAGAGTCTGCTTGGCTTTCTAATGAGTGATCATAATAGCTGTGCTTGCTGGTGGCTCCTTCTTTCATTTTCAGATTTATCAAGGTCTGATTTAATTGCCATAAACAAGGAAAAACAAGATCAAATTAGCAGATGAAATCATAGGGTTTGGAGCTGATACATATTAATGAGCGCTTACTTTGGTGATCTGGCTAATAATGACCTCAGACCTTGATAAAATTAGCCGAAAGGAAAACAAACATATCAGGGCACTGCAGTGTTTGGATGCTTCTAGGCTGGAAAGCCACCAGATGCAGAGAGAAGCTTCCTTGGTGAGCCAGAGGGAGTGGGAAGCAGGAAGGCAGGATGAACAGCCTCCCTCGCCTGCAGCCTGAGCCTGTGCCCCATTTGGGCTAGAAGGTGCCTGCCTGTCCGATGAGCCGCCCAGCGTCCACTCTCCCCTCGCCGCCCAAAGCCCCAAGCAGCTTCCTTGGCAGTGCTCCAGCCTGAGAAATCAGACACAATATAAGCCACTCCTCGGTGGAATTCTCTTCAGTCCTTTTAACAGGCTTGAAGTATTTTACATCCGTAGGAAAACCACCTTTGAATTAGTGGTTTTGTTCTCTGAATTGTGCTTTGTATTTGCTCTAATCAAATTCCCTCTCACCCAGATAAGCATTAAATGTGGATCACATCAGAGGCAAACACTTGCAACTCTCTGCCTGCTCTTCTCGGAGAGGAGAACTTGCCTTTGTTATGGAAATGTTTCTCCGGAGTGAGCGACTCAGGGAAGCAGGCACCAGCCAAAACACACCCTTTCCGCCCTTGTGTGTCCGCACAGCTTCCTTTTGAAACCCTGTGACCTCGGCAAGGAGTCCTCTTACTGGGGATGAGTTTTATTTCTACAGAAGCACATCATCAGGTTTTTAAACAAGCACCTAGGCGGGAGTGTTTCGAGGCAGTAAGGATGCCAGCTTGGAGTCTGAGAAATTGAGTCCAGCTCCAGCTGGGTGACCTCAGAGCCAAGTCAGAGAACTTCGCTCAGCCTCACTTTCTCCATCTGTACAATGGAGGTAATAAAAGTACTTACCTCCAAGGGTTTGACAACTGAATGAGGTAATGTATATAAAGTACATGAAACAATTCCTAACACATAACACGTGCTTAAAATTTTCTTATTTTACTGCACACATTTTTTCCCCATTTTATCATTAAATCTCTACATAAATATTCTAGAAGTAAGAGTCTATATCCCCATTGACGGTGTAAAGCAGTAGTTTACAAGTGGGGTCCTCAGACTAGCAGCATCAAGCATCTTATTGGAGAACTTGCTAGAAAAGCAAATGCTCTGGGGCCCTACCCCAGATCCCCAGAAATTCTAGGGGTGGGCCCCAGAAACCTGCATTTTCACAAGCCTTATGGGTCATTCAGATGTATGCTCAAGTTTAAGAACTACTGATATGGGGAAAATACGGTATAGGAAATTTCTCTTAGAGGAAATGTTGCCCTATAAATTTCACCTGCCCAAATCTCTGCTTTTTAATTGTTGGCTATTTATATTTCTTTTTGTTGGGTTGGCATTCACAAAAGTGACTTCAGTTGGTGTATAGTGAAAGACGTAGAAAACCTAGCAAGCGTGAAAGTTGAAATGAGCCACATTCTGTTTCCCTTACTCTGAGATTTTCCAAAAGCAAGTTTCAGAGGAGTCACAACTTTGTGTGTTCCATTAAGGTACCAAAGAAGAGAATCACTGAATCACAGCTCCCATAGAAGAGGGGAGGCTTCGGATAAATCAAAAAGACAGGAAGTTATCTTTACATGACTCTGTTGGGATTTGGGACAGACAAAAGAGAAAAAGCTATGGAAAATTTAAATCTTTTTATCTCAAATGTTCCAGACAATACTAATGATAAACACAAGGGCAACTGCATTTTTTTTAAATGATAAAACCACATTCCAAGGCCATAGAACTTTTGTGCAGTTTATCTGCACAAAAGATAGGCCTTTAGAAATGGATCAAATTTGCCAATCGGAATTCAAAACGCAAATGTTCATTTTTTATATAGGTACCTGTAATATTTTAGGTTTACAGAGGAAGATTTGCAATCTACCACCTTAAGAACTAGCATTTTGCCCTAGGCCATGATTTGGATCTAAATATGCTCTAATTATAAGAATCTCTTGCTTTAGAGGTTGTGTTATTATTATTGTTAATATAAGTGAATATTTATCTTAATAATTAGGCAAAACCAATGCTTTCGTCTACTCCCAGAAAGTGCCATGGGGCCTGAAGCAGCCAGTGCCATTCCGGGGCTATCTGCAGATTTTACATCTTGAATTACTTGCACCCAACGCTTAGAGCAAAAGTTCCTTCCAGGAAGGTTTGGCAATGATTACATTCCCTCACCAGGGTCTGACATCTGTCAGTTCTGTTATACCCTATAAGCTGTGACTGCTTTATGGAGGCAAACTGTGGCCAGTGCACGGGCCGCATTACTGAACGGCCCTCAGTAACGGGTCGGCATGACGTTCATACTGAACGGCATGGGTCCCCTCTCTTGGATTAAGAATCCTTTAACGATTAGAATTTCTCTGGACTGCAGAACCATGTGCATAAAAACTCAGTAAGGATTACATAAAATCATTCTTCCCTCTATCTAGATGCTGGCTGAAAGCACTTTTTTTTTTTTTCCTGGTGATTTTAGTCTGTAGCAGGACTAGTGTTTTAGTTTAACTTCCTATTCCTCTCCTCATAATTTCTCTCCTCGTATTTTAAAATTTCTTTACATTTCAATTTTTAATATTATAACTGTATTAGCATAGTTAGGGTCTAAAAACAATATCCTGAATATATAAATTAATGCATGGCTAGGCTATTGTTAATTGGGAAATCCTGTTGATTTCTGGCTTCAGTTATTAAGAAAAAGAGACGGTAATGGCATAGCCATTACCACTGGGTAGCTAGATTCTCTCCAGTCCCTGAGACCCTGATGGATAAGAATCAGGCTCAAGAAGACACACAGAATAGGTCATTTAGGTCTAGTTACACCTCGACTAGGGACCCAGTCAGTGAATAGCAATAGAAAGCAAAGAAACAGTGTGAAGAGGAATGAGGCATTAATGATAAACACAAGAACACAGGCAGAGCTGTAGATTGTGTCTTTCTCCAGGGCTGATTTAAAAAGTATAAATTCTCTGACCTTCCTTTCTACCCACTTCAGCTTCCCCGCCCCCAACCCTTGTTAGACATAAGAGGTAGAAAATTGCGGCTAAGTATGAGGGTGGTGGAATCATACAGACACAGAGTCAAGTCTTGGTTTGTTCTGTCGCTTACTAGCTGTGCCACGTTGGGCAAGTTACTTAACTTCTCTAGGCTTCCATTTTGTCGTCAGCCACGCGGAGATAATAACAGCACCCACCCACCGTATGTGGGAAGCAAATAAGGAACAGCTTGGCACAGAGTAGGCACTCAATTAGTACTATTCTTCTTTTTCCACAGGGTCCTGCTCTCAGTTAAGCTATGGATGAAGTAGGCAGAGTGTGACATGGGAGCCGGGAAGCAAGGCAGGTGGGGGACGTCCAGCCGGTAGAAACACTGAGCTGAGATTTGCTGATTCTTCTCCGTTTTTCACCATGACCTTGTTGTATGATTTTCTGGTTATTTGCTTCTCTTTTCTTTCCCGCATTGCGATAGTTGTGGCAGGCAGCATGATGGCTCCCCAGAATGTCCACGTCCTAATCCCTGGAACCTGTGAATATGTTACCTTACATGGTAAAAACGATTCTGCATGTGTGATGAAATTAAGGAGTTTGAGATGGGGAGATTATCCTGGATTATATGAATGGACCCAGTGAAATCACAAGGGTCCTTATAAGAGGGGAAGAGGAGGGTCAGCGTCAGCAAGGGGATATGACAACAGAAGTTCTCTGCTTTGAGGTTTGAAGGTGCTACACTGCTGGCCTTGAAAACGGAGGAAGGGGCCACCAGCCGAAGAACGTGGGCAACCTATAGAAGATGGAAGAGGCCAGAGTATGGATTCTCCCCTAGAGCCTCCAGAGGGAAGGCAGCCCTGACGACACCTCAGTTTCAGCCAAATGGGACCCATTTCAGACTCTTGACCTCTAGAAATGTAAGGTAATAAATGTGTGCGGTTTTGAGCCACTAAGTTTGAGGTCATTTGTTACAGCAGCAACAGGAAACTAATACGATGGTATATATTGTTGTGTAATTCTACCTGGCAGTAAAGAATGGCAACCCAGCATAACCAGCAGACGGATTTGTTCATTCCAGCAGTTCCACAGACTGCTCCATTTTGGCCTTCAAAGAAAACAGCAAAAACAAATTTTTATTTAAAAGTGAGCATGATTCACTCAGGAGAAATAATCATGGATCAGAGGAGAGAATTAATTGCCTGGGGTCCATTTTAAATACGGGGGAAGGGGTGGAGTTGGCATTAAATCTTGGCTTTCGTGCAGCTTTCAGTGAACAGACAGTGGTGTCCCAGGAGGAAGTTACTAGAGCACAGCCAACCCCCGTCTGTCACTCAGCCTTCACGCAGCACGTTGGAATGGCTTGGAAACTCCAGTGGACAAAGCTGAGGGACAGCATCTTGATTCCAGGCTACAACTCAATCCCCAAGAGGGGCATCACAATGCAATTGCCTAGTTACCTTCTCTTATAGCTCAATCTCTCTCCCTCAAGATCCTTTGCCTCATTTTGAACACATCTTTACTCTTCTGCCTGGATCAGAGTCACCTGACATTCTTACACTTTTCAAGTTAAGTTTTGTTTTTGCAGGAAAAAAAGCTATGCCAGAGACACAATCTAGGACTCTCAGACTAGGTCTAAAGAGCACACCAAATTGATGGATTGAAAATTGGGCCCCGAGTAATAGATGTAATCCCTAAGTAACTGTCCAGATTCAGTCCTTACATAAAAGGAAAAAGAATCATCCACAAGCCACAAGATTAGGGATCATTTTGCTCCATCAGAAACAACCAAACACTACCAATTTGTAGCCCACAAAAATAAAAATAAATTTTATAGATTATAAATTATATCTCACCTATCAGAATCTCCAGTTCCTGGTGGACCCTGCATCAAAATGTTTTGGTCCTTTTGTACAATCCTTTTCAAAGGGCAGTAACTCACAACTGGGACACAGTGGACATATGTCCACTAGAAAAACCTCAAAGAGGTGGGTGATATTACACTCATTTACTCAACAGATACGTAATAAGCACCTCTTCCACGTTGCGTGGGGACATTTTGGGGAGCAAGTCGTATCCGGAGATTCTCTCTGCCTCCCAACAGTCTTCCCCACTCTTTATCCTCATTCTGCAAATTCTAAGTGGTAAGCAATGCCCCTCACAGTTCATTCCCTCTGCAAATCTCTCCGTGTGTCAGCAGCTTCTTCCCAGTCATCGCGATGATGTCCGAAGCCCATGGAAACCTCCTCACAGACGGAAGAGAGCAGAGAGGGCTCCCAGTCACTGAGGGGAGTGGAACGAGGCTGGGCCATGTCTCCTGCCCACGGGAGGCCATCTCCCTGACGCACCCCATCTGCTGGTCTTTGTGGCTACCCCGTCCCAGGATTCCAAGGAAAGATCCAGTCAGTGGTCAAGTGCGGATTCACCCAGGCCTGGAAGAGGCCCGGCAAGTGGAAGATAGCCTGGCTTCAGAAATGTCTCCCAGACTGTACCTATTAGGGCTTTCCCGTCAAGAAACAAGAGGGGAAAGGAAAGGAAAAAAATAGGTAGGAGTAGGTGGGGACTAGATGGTGTTTGTTCAAGACCAGATTTAAAACATTCTGCTTTTTTTGAAACAACTTACTTTGTAATCATTGCCTTGGCACCTGGCCCTCTCTCATTTAACCTCATCTGCCTGACTTTAAATTCATGGAACAGATTTTCACTGCCTTGGACTCCAAGCAGTTGGCTGGTGGAGTGTTCTTGGATGTTACCAAAAACAGGCATTTGATACCATTAATCATATTGCCATATGTAATAAATTGGCTGCCTATGGTACATCGCCTAAAATTGTCACATGGTTCCAATCAGAGCCCTGCCAACTGCAAGTGGTTATTGGAAAGTCTGACTCTCCCTTTCGAGCATGCCTTCTCCATGTTCCACGGGCCCCTCCTGTTTGCACCGCCCATTAATGACCTGCTGGCTCATCGTCCGCACAAAGGCCAGCCCTTGCGAGGATACACGCATCTGGGGTGCTGCTCTAGACGGGCAGTAACCTGCGTGGTAGCAAAATCACATCGTTACACTCCGTCTCTGACAGCCAGACACTTGAAGGCTAACCGATACATCACTTAATTTGCGGTTTTGCATCTGCCTCCGTCCGGATTCATTATCATCCTGTGCCCCTTTCCCAAACTCTATGCGTATATTGACTTCAGGGGAGCAGAGTCCTCCGTGCAGAATGCCGCTGCCTGTGCTCATCTTGGCCCACAGGAGGAGTGCCTGCCACACGGCAGTGGGGATGCTCCAAGTCCATGTGAGAACCATTGACTTCGGCAAGTGTGGGAGAGGCCGTGGACAAAGACAGAAGGCGTTGAAAGCATCGTATCATGCCACCACCGCGCCTGGCTTTAATGGGTTACATTTGTGGGCGGTGGGTTTCTTTGTTTCTTTCTTTTTCCCTCTAGCACGATTGGGCCAATCTGCATTAAATAATAAGGAACTAAACCTTTTTCCTCAAATCAGATTGTTGTTCTGTTCAGTCTTGAAACTCTGAAAGGCCTTTATGAAACGTTTTGGAATTTGACTCCATTTATTTAATTGACAAGTATTGTGTGTGTGTTTTAAATAAATTAAATAAATAATTTTGTGAGTCTGCATGATGCCCCTTTGTGGGTATTTGTGTGTTTGTGTGGGAGACTGCGTGCACACGTGTCCCCTCTTTGTGTACATCTGTGTATCCAGATTCCAGCTGGGACCAGGTACTGAAATCCTGGAATACAGTTTTTGCTTCATTTCCAGCAACTCTAAAACAGGAAGTACAGGAAATCTTAGTCACCGCCTCCCCCAACCACCATGCCCCATCCTGGAAAATAGTTCTATCCTCATGAAATTTGCAGGCTGATATCTGCAGACCCAGGAGGTTCCAGAAGTTTGGGTAACGTTCATATAAACATCCCTGCCACCATCTGAAACCCATAAATAAGGCCACTGGGGGGGAAAAAAAAACAAGGTCCCTCTTTTCTTCACACCACATCTACATCTTTTATCTTCAGTAAGACATTGTTCGGTGGAGTCGGAGAGCATTTGGGGAGAGTCTGAGCAAGAATTTAATAGATGGCCTTAAACATAAGAGCTCTGAGTGAAACAGAGTGCGTGGTGTGCTCAGGCTCACAGAAACCCAACCAGAGTCCAAACTGCCTGCGAGAAAGGGAAGGTCTGGCATCCCCGCTGCTTTGGCGAAGTGCCGGCGAGATCAAGATGCAGGGCTCTGCTGATCTCAGTCTTTTCCCGTACAGGTGGTACGGTGCACATATCACAAGTCTGACCTTTGGTTCTGAGAAAAACAAATAATAAAAGTGAACTACGTGGCAAGGTCTGAAAAGAGTTAGTGGTTACTAGCATATCCTCTGAATTGACAATGCTCTGGGGACACATAAAAATGCAGTAATACACCCAAATGTGCAAAGGATTTCCCCCCCATTTGCCGTAGTAAAAAATTCAAGTCTAAATATTCATTGCATATATATTCAGGGGCTTTGTTTCAGAATTCTGGTTTGAGGATGCAAAATGACTGAATTTCTTTATCAGTTGGTTGTGTTTTGGACTGACAAGTGGGCTCCCTTGCAGAACCCCAGACACACCTACACTGAATTAATCAGAGTTGGTACTTGATCGCGCCACACTTTTGAAGAACTCAAAGCTCTTGCAAACACTTTCCTGTCCTCCTCTTTCAATCAGTATTTATAGAGCATGTGGTAAAACCAGGGGTGGGGGATAGAGGAGAAATCTTCTCTGCCCTCAAAGGTCATATAGTTGAGCTCAAACACACACACACACACACACACACACACACACACAGAATTACATACTTTAATTTATGCATTGTGTGTGTGCTCTACTTTTCATAAAACTCCTTTGAGTTTGTATGTGTTTTTAAATGTACTGTATCACAGGAGCTATGGGTTTTTTCCGATCTACTTTATGAGCATCTCTCTTGTTGAGGTCACTTGTATTCGTGACCAGTGAGATACAGTCGTTGCCAGTGGGAACACTCAGGTTGGAAACTTGATGGGAGGGGACAGGAGTGTGCACTGCTAGAAAGAAACAACAATATATAGACAAAAGTGATATGATGAGAAAGTCGTCAGGGAAATCTTCTACAGGAGTGAGGAGGGCCCTCGCGGACATCGGTGTCGTCTGTGGCTGCCTCTTACCATTTTTTCCTTCAATTGTTTAGTGAAGGAGCAACCAGAAAGCCAAAGAGAATGGCACAGCCTTTTTGCTGATTCAGGCATAAGGTGAGCAGGCAAGTTAAGTGGGTCGTGTTAAGCGGCCTGTTGCCCAAGCCGAGTGTGCCAATCACTTATTACTGAGTTGGAATAGAACCACTGGCAGCTAAGGAAGGGCTTGGCAAGACTTTAGTGCCAAAGGGTCAAATCATGATATAAGAAGAAACCTTACTCCAAGACAAAGTTCAGGAGGAGCTAAAAGGAGCACCTTAATAAAGCAAGTGTTGGCAAAGGTTTTGCAAAGGGCAGCATGGTAAATATTTTAAGCTTTGCAGCTACATACGGCCTCTGTTACATAGTGGTATGTGTGTGTGTGCACGCGTGTGTGTGCTTTACAGTCCCTTAAAAACACAAAAACAACTCTCAGCTTGAGAGCCCTACACGAACAAGTCACAGGCTGGATTTGTCCTGCAAGTGGTAGTTTGCCAACCCTGTAAACTCCCATTTAACAAACACTTGTTGTACACCTAATATGTGTTAGGCATTGTGCCTAGAGTAGCGCCATCTAGATAAATGGTTTGGCCCCGTCATCAAGGAGCCTCTAACTTAATGTGCTCTAGCAATTTAGCAAGGAGTGGATTAAGCTGTAAGAAAATAGTACAAGAAACCAACTGGCACTTCAATATAATTACCTTCTCATCTTAATCATGGCTTAATCATCTTGGTATCCCCAACCCCTAGCACATGGAGGATCTCAAAAACTGTGTGTTAAAAATACAACAGGGCTTCCCTGGTGGCGCAGTGGTTGAGAATCTGCCTGCCAATGCAGGGGACACGGGTTCGAGCCCTGGTCTGGGAAGATCCCACATGCCGCGGAGCAACTAGGCCCGTGAGCCACAACTACTGAGCCTGCGCGTCTGGAGCCTGTGCTCCGCAGCAAGAGAGGCCGCGATAGTGAGAGGCCCGCGCACCGCGATGAAGAGTGGCCCCCACTCGCCACAACTAGAGAAAGCCCTCGCACAGAAACGAAGACCCAACACAGCCAAAAATAAATAAATAAATAAATTTTAAAAATACAACAAATTTTTACCTTTGTAAGAGATTTTGTTCTCTTTAAAAGCTTGCTACATAAAGTCCTTAACTATAATGTTTGAAGATATTGTTTAACAAAGTTTTACTTTGTTCTGTTTTGTTTTGTTTATTGAAGAGTTTACTAAAGCATTTTCTTTCCTAAATTGTAAATTTCCTAAATTGTAAATTCCTTTACTTACCCTTTACTTATCCCATATCTTGTGTCACTAGAATAATGTATGCATTTACATGTATAATACACATACACAGAGGTAAGATTCATAGCTTTCCTAAATTGCAAATTTCATATGTTTTTTACCAGTCCCGAACTTTCTATTCACTATTTAGAGGCCTAAACGAAGAAGATCTGTTATGTAATAATTTTTTATTCGACTGCAAGAGTGCAAGAATATACACTGTTTCCTTAAAAATATACAATCATCATTCACAAATGTAGATGTGGACTTTTTATGCCATGATGAGACAGACTCAGCTGTGTTCACTTGGGGACAGGTCTTTTATTTATTTCTCCTCTGACACTCTTCTTTTCTTTATATAGATCCATGTTTCTGACCTATATCATTTTCCTTCTGCTGAAGAACTTCTTTTAACATTTCTTGCAGGGGAGACCTGCTGGTGATAAATTCCCCAAGTTTTTGTTTGTCCGAGATCTTTATTCCTCCTTCACTTTTAAAGGATAATTTTGCTGGATACAGAATTCTAGGTTGGTACTGTTTGTTTTAACATCTTAAATATTTTATTCCACATTCTTCTTGCATGTATGGTGTCTTTTGAGAAGTCCATTGTATTTCTTATCCTTCTTCCTCTACATGTAAGGTGTTTTTCCCCCCTCTTGCATCTTTCAAGATTGTCTTTGGTTTTCTGATATTTGAATGACATGCCTAAGTGTAGATTTCATTTTTTTAAATTAATTAATTTATTTTTGGCTGCGTTGCGTCTTTGTTGCTGCACGCAGGCTTTCTCTAGCTGAGGTAAGCAGGGGCAGCTCTTGGTTGCAGTGCGCGGGCTTCTCATTGCGGTGGCTTCTCTTGTGGAGCACGGGCTCTAGGTGCACAGGCCTCAGTAGTTGTGGCACTCAGGCTCAGTAGTTGTGGCTTGTGGGCTCTAGAGCGCAGGCTCAGTAGTTGCAGCACACAGGCTTAGTTTCTCTGCAGCATGTGGGATCTTCCCGGACCAGGGATCGAACCCATGTCCCCTGCATTGGCAGGTGGATTCCCAACCACTGAACCACCAGGGAAGTCCATAGATTTCTTTTTTGTCCTGATGGTTGTTCTCTGGGCTTCCGGGATCTTTGGTTTGGTGTGTCATTAATTTTGGAAAGTTCTCAGCCAATTATCACTTCAAATATTTTTTCTACTTGGTCCTCTTATTCTTCTCCTTGGTATGTTACACCTTTTGAACTTGTCCCATAGTTCTTGGATGTTCCAGGGCTTTTTTCATTCCTTTTGCTGTTTGCATTTCATTGAGTGTCAGCTCATTATTCTTTCCCAGGCTGTCTTGAGTCTGCTGATGAACTCATTGAAAGCATCCTTTATTTCTCTTACAGGGTTTTTGATTTCTAGCATTTCCATCTCTTTGCTTACATACCCATCTTTTCTTGTATAGTGTCTAGTTTTCCCATTAGGGCCCTTAACATAGTAATCATAGTTATTTAAATGCTCTGCCCAATAATTCCAATGTCAGTTTCACATCTGAATCTGGTTCTGATGATTGCTTTGTTTCTTTGACTATGTTTTCATTTGCTTTTTGGCACCCCTTGTAATTTTTGGTTGAAAGAAGAATATGTTGTATTACATAATGGAAACTGAGGTGACTAAGCCTTCAGCATGAGGCTTTATGTTAATCTGGCTGGGAGTTAGGCCATATGTTTAATGTTTTCAGTAGCTGTAAGTGCCAGAGATTCAGATTCCCCGAGTGTCCTTGTTTTGGTCTTTCCTCTTGACTCTGGGCTTCCCTAAGTACTCCTCCTCAGAGAGTCTTGCCTTGCAGCTCTCTCAACTGTCATCTACTGTTATTAGACTGGAGCCCTGTTGGTGTGGTGGTAAGGAATGGGGAAAGGGATCATTCTATAATCTTACAACCACACCTAAATGTTTTAGTGGGTGTGTGTCTTGGGGCTATGACCTTCACAAGTGATTCTCCAGTGGTACAGCTTTTTCCCACCTGATCTCTACCCCCTCCTCTGGATGCAAATCTCCAATCTATTTCCATGAAACTCTGACCCCTGTTGACTGTGTTCCTCACCCCTATCCCTTACGTGAAACAGGAAGTCAGAGGGTGTTGCACTGGGAGGGATGCGCTTCCTCAACTGGGATAAAGTGCTGGTAAAGTCTTTCCCCCCAGAGTAGGCCTTTGTTATGGAGAAGTCTCTTGGTGTATGTCATGATGATTATTCTTCCTCTCCCCATGCCAGAGCCATGAGGGAATTTTTCTTAGATCTTAATGGTGAGAACCTGGTATGGTCTTTGGAGGTAAAGCCCACAAAAGCATGGGGGCCCAAGACTTCAGTCCCCAGGAATTTCTCGTTCTCATGCTATTCCACACTCAGCCTCCAGCAAGTCATCAAAATTATGCTTTGAGTGTTCTTAACAGTTTATGGCTCCAGCAACTTCTGTTCCAGGTGAACAGATCTCAGCTGTGTCTCTGGATTTGCCTGTCTCACCAGATTTCCGGGCAGAAGTTTGCCCTGCAACCTAAGTTCTGCGATGAGTACAAAAAAAATGTCATTGGTTTTCAGTGTTGTCCAGCTTTTTCCTGCTGTAAGGATGGCAGTGACAACATCTAAGCTCTTTACCCATCAGATGTTAAACCCAAAATAACAAAATGTTTTAAACAATAGATGTATGATAAGCCCTTGCACAGAAACGAAGACCCAACACAGCCAAAAATAAATATAAAAAATTTAAAAAAAAAAGAATAGATGTATGATCAAGTAAACAAAAGCAGAAAATACATTCTCAAATCAGTCTCAATGTTTAACTTTTCTATGACAACTACAGACCAGGACTGAAGTACCAGTACCACCAAATTGCGGGTAAATATCTAAGAAACAAGCAACTCTGGGGCCAAGACAGCAGAGAGTAATAGTAAACTTTTTATATATTTTGTATATATATCTTCACACAAAAGAGGATTCAGTGAAATGATTGTGTTGGAGTATGATTTCAACTCCTACATCTGTTTAGTCATAAGATTCTATATACCCAGAAACCACATCCTCATCACCAAGCAGTTATTAAGCACCTACTATGTGCTAGAATTATTGGTATTCACAGAGGGTATGATTGGTGAGCTGAGGGACTAGAACAACACTAGAGGTGAAGAAAGTATTAATAAAATTATTAAGTAACAAAAGTCTGTATAAAAATAAGGAATTTTCATATATTTCTAGAGGATGTAAATTGATTCAGCAGTATGTATAATGTTTTAAATACTTATATGGATAATTTCTTGGAGTATGGCTTTATAATTAAATATTAATTTAAAATAAATAGCAACTCAAAGCAATTGGTGTTAAGTGCTAAATGAACGGCAGGGGTAGTGATTGCTGCAGATCAGAGAAGCTGTATGTAGTAGTCACACCCCCCATTTGCAGACACTCAAACATATTGTTGTAACATTAACTGGCACCATTTAATCTGTCTCAACTGCGCACCCCTCCACCAAACATATGTCTTATTAAAAAATGAGGTTTGAGACCACCAAGTAAGATTTACAAAAGACAGTTATAAAGCCATTTTGCGATCCTTTGCTGATTGCCCATCTTTACTGGAAAAAAAAAAAAAAGTTGAAGAGGCTGGGAAAAAACTTTGGTGATTAAAAGAAGCCCCAAACTTTCTTGCCTTTCCACCAAAAGGAAGGAATGGAAGGTACTGCCCTTTATCTCAATCCTAAGCAAAGGGCCTTTCGTAGGACCTCCCAGAGGCTTCAGAGATCCACGCAAATAGTTTAATGACCCACTGGAATGATGTCTGAGTTTTTTTTTGCCTTTGCCTTTGCCACCTCATTGCTGTACAAGTCCCACCTCAGAGCCTTTGTACTTGCTGTTCCCTCCACCTGGGATGCCTCTTCACCAGGTGACTGTTAGACAGCGTCCTCATTGTTTCAGGTCTTTACTCAAAAGGCATCCATCCCCTCAGTGAGGCCTTATCTGGCTACAGTCTCTAAAAGTGCTAACACTTTGTTTCTTTTTCCTGCTTTATTTTTCCTCTTAGTACTTTTCTTTATCCAACATGTTAAATGTTGCACTTACATACTTGTTTTACTGTTTTTTTCTCCTCCACTAGATTGTAAGTTCCACAAATTCAAGTATTTTTGTCTGTTTTGTTCACTACTGTATCTCTAGTTCCTAGAATAATGCTTAGCACCCAGTAAGTACTCAATGAATATTTATTCAATGAATGAGTTAATAAAAACAAATTGACATGGCCTGTGAGAGATAAAAATAAATAACTTTCTGATTATTCCCCGAGCCTTCCTTATTCAATGTGCCAATTACACTCATTTTTGATACCTTATGGTGCTTAGAATGGTATATTACACATGAATCCAAAAGTGTAGAAGACTGGAGTGTCACGAAGACTTCTTGTAGGAGCTGGAATTTAGCTGGATCTTAAAGGGTTGGTTGGACCTAGAGACACTAGAAAAGTCTTTGAACAAAAGTGAAGAGCCAAGAAGGTCCATGAGGTACCCACTGAACTATGAATAGATATTCATTTTCCTAAAGCAGAGGATTTTGTAGAGGGAATAACACTTCGAAGGGAATGCAGAGGACGTTCGATCACTAATGAGGGTAGGTCCTGATGCTTTTCTCCTCAAACCTATGGGTGGAACCAGCCTTCCCACACAGCCACAGTTTCAAGTTAACAGAACGAGTCAGAGACAAATGGGTCAAGGCTGAGGGTCAGACTTTAAGGACATTCATACCTCCAGGAGGAGCACAGTCAGTGTGGGGTTTTCTGGTGACCAATGAAGGCATCCATGAGGTCCACTGTGAAACTGGACAAGGAATCAGAACAAATGTGCACTGCAGTCCCTGGATCTTCAATATTTTATGACTCTCTGGTTTTATTCTCATAAGGAATCTTTCACAGCTTGGGGAGAGTGTTGCCCATTTGGGACCTGCTGTGTCCCAGCAGCCTTTGAGCCCCCCAGCCTCTCACTGGCCGAGGCCAAGGAAGCCAGTCATTGTTCACAGTCTTTCTGTGCTAAGCAGTCTAGCCTCAATGCTCCATCTGTTTGCATCTGATCCCATGAATTTTGCTTGGATGTGAGATTCACTGTTGACCAGTAAGTTCTTTCACTCCCCACCTCTGGACAGTTTTCTCAGCTTCAACCTTCTCTGTAGTCTTTGACCAAGATCATTGTATTCTGCCCCCATATTAGGGTAGGCAACTCAGCTTGACACTGCATTCTCTTCCCAATCTTTCCTTGACTTGTGCATAAATGGACTTTTAGTCTTCATCTTTGGTTGCTACTTATAGTTAAGCTTACCATCCTTTCTGATGGGTCCAAGCCTGTGTAAGGCTTTCTGCTTGTTAGGTAAGAATCAATATCCTGTTTTGTAATCCTTTTGGCCAAAATCTAAATTGACCAGATCCCCTCACACACACCCTTTACTCTCTTTTCTACAATTATCTTTTACACCTTATCACAATTTATTGATGCTCATTATAATATTTATTTATCCATATGTTTATTTAATGGTTGTGCTATTAAATAAACTGACTAGTCTATAAGTAACCTGAGGTCAGAAAAAGTCTGTTTTGTTCACTGCTATATCCTCAGCACCTCGAACAGTGTCTGGACCATCAAATGCTCAATAAAAAGCCATTCAATAAAAATTTAGCCCCTCTCGGGATGAATGCCCTTTCTCCCTCCCTTATCTGAACAGGTTGCTTATTGCATGACCCACTTCCCACCTGACATATCCAGCTCCTTTCTATGGTCTGCAGGCCTATTCTTGGTCCATCATAAAACATTTTCAACACTTAGTTATACAAGCCACTTTTTAAAATTTGGCTACAGCACAAAAGGTAAATAACTACAGAACATATCATAAAGAAATTCTTTTTTTTTATTAGAAAAAAGGGGGAAAAATCAGAAAGAGAATCATTTTTAACCACCATAGATCCTTCCTATCTAGCACATCAAGAGACAAGCCCAGAACATTTCTTGAACAGGGTACAGAAGCTCACTGACCTTGGACTGTGATAGCTGGAAAGAAGACAGCAAGTTCCCTAATCCAAGTCCTCTCAGCAAAACGGCACAGCTCTAGACAGCCTTTCCCACTGGGGTCTTCAGACCACCAGAAAGAGGGTTCTTCTGCTCTGCTTGGCCTACAGGTGTTGCTTATTTGATGAGTGTCTTAGGTGCCTGAGGAATTCATAATTCACCTTGGATCACATGTCCTAGCATATCTTTTATGTGGAAATTCATTTCTGCTGTGGTCACATGAATTACTTTAAGGGCCCTGGAGCTGGCAATCTGTCTATAAGTTTTTTTAATCCCTTTTCCTGCTTTACTAGGAATTATAGACCAACTTCACCCTGACCAAAGAGTCCTAGGTTCCTGTAACAGGCAACCTTCCTCAGCTGCCTGGATACCAATATCACATAGGCTTGGACCAAACCAAAAGCAAGTCTCCCGGGTTAAGAGACTACTACTTCTCTTGCCTTGAGAACTTCTGATTCTGACCCATAGAGAGACTATTTTAGACAGAGCAGCTATGTTCATCCCTTATTAGTATGCCATTTAAGAGCTACATGCATACTGTGGCTCTTTCTGGTAAAGTTGTCTATATTTTTAAGTGCCATTGGGTTCCTTCTCATTGCATGTTTACTGCAACCTTTATAAATTCCTTACACAAATTCTAGGGAGGATTCCTTCCTCAGACTGATGTGTGGGCATTGATGATTCTGATGCCTGCACTTTCCCACCAGAGTTTCTGATTGAATTGGCCCATGGTGGAGTCTGGGCATTAGAACGGTTTAAAAACCTTTCAGGTGATTCTAATCCTCCAGGTGATTCTAACAGGGCTGGGAACCATTGATCTAGAGAGGCTCATCTCAAAATTTAATATGCATGAGATTCAGCCGGGAAGCTTATTTATAATGCTTACTGTTGCAGAATTAGTAGGTCTTGGGTGAAGCCTGAGACTCTGCATATCTATTAGTAAGATTTCAAGTGATGCCAGTACATATTCCTAATCCACAGACCACACTTCAAGTAGCGAGGTTCTTTAAATAACATGTAGCAATTCAAACTGAATATGAAGTGTTTTTACTTTATGAAGTAAAGTTGAATGAAAGTAATAATTCAGGTCCTTGGTTGCACTAGCCACATTCAAGTGTTCAGTGGTCACCTGTAGCTAAAGGCAATTTTCTTGAACAGGGCAGAGTAGAAACATTTCCACCACAGAAAGTTCTACTGGACAGTGCCACTCCAGACCCTTCCTTTTCTTGTATTTTACTTTGCAAGAAATTGCATTTGTCGAGCCTGCAGCTAATGTGAGTCTGCAGCACCAAAGGGCTTTAATAACACATGTATTTTGTATGCATTTTTGCTCTGGACTTTTAAAGGCAAACTTCTTCCCAGAAGATACTGGGAGGCCCCACAGAAACCTTTGATTTCAGGCCCAGCTTTAGGCCTAAGTAGTTGATTTACAGTATTATTGTTTTTGTCATCGCTGCTGTTTTTGTTAAAGCAAACTTTCTTGAAGACTTGGGTGAGTTAATTTATCCTCCATGGTTATTTTAAAACTTCTTTTTAGGAGGGACTTTCCAGTTTCTCTTGCCAACCTCTTTTACTGGCACTGCCTGAAAAACAACTCTGTCCTAGTGTTTGTTTACCTTCTGTCCACTCTGGTCCAGCCACCTACTCCCCCATCCCTTTCATTCATCCCACAGCAACAGTACAGGCTACTCGTAGCCCAGCACTATTCCATGGCAAATGGCGCTTCCCCCTCACGGACTTTATAATTGAACAGAGGACCTGGATGAGACAAGTAAAACTCAAAATCTCATTAAGTCGCTAGCTGTGGCTAGCAAGTGGTAACACGTTAAAACATTAAAGCAGATTAGTTTCTCACATTAGCCAGCTATCACTGAGCAAAGGGCAGTGTCCAATAAAGTGGTACACGGGAGAGGGCGAATTTAATGGAGCGGGGGAGAGACGAAGGGAAGGGCAGGGCAGGGCTAAGATTTGAGAGGGCTGCTAACTGAGGGGGGCGCAGACCTGCCGAGGAAATGACCCAGGAGGCAGGCAGAGTGGGGAGGAGAGAACACAGTGAGGTGGGAGGCATGAAAGAGAAAAAAATGAAAGGTCAGTGGAAGGGATGGACAAACTTCAGCTGGTTCCCGGTTCCATAGAAGGCCATAAGTAAATCGGCTAACCCTTTCATTGCACCTCCATCAAGGCAACTCTACCCTCTGATGAAGAGGATGTAAGTGTAGGAAGGCCGCAAGGATGGAGATGGGTCCTTGGAAGGAATGGGCTTTACCCTGCTGTCTCCTGATCTGCCCAAACAAGGAAGGTGAAAAAAAGCTCATGTCTCCAGAGCACAGAGCCCGCAGGGCTGAACCGGGAGGACCGGGGCTCCACATTCCCTTCCCAGCTCCACATGGTGATCTTAGGATGTGCCTGCTCTGCTCTGGGCTCATTCCCACAACTGCACCATGAAAGAGTTAAATGTTCTTTCACCTTTGAACCGCTGGGGTCGCTGATCCTATATCCAGCACAGTGGTTTGCAGACTGAGGGTGAAGGTGGCACCTGGGCACCGTCCCTGCATTGGCTTCACTCAGAGCAGCCCCACTGTTGTCTGTTTACCTATCAGGTTCCATAGACCACTGATCAAGACATGGTATTTGATAGAATTGCCTCAGCCATCGTTTCAAAGCTTCTCTTTGGTTCTTAAACCCTTACAGACATCTTAGAAATTTAAATGTGTGGAGGTGGAGAAGGTGGAGGGAGGGGTGAGGGGGAGAGAGGGGACATGGGAGAGAGAGAGAGAAAGAGAGCGAGAGAGCACGTACACTATGGCCCACCTGGGGCAGAAAGGAAAGAGACTGGATGTCTCCACTAAACCAAGCCACAGAGAGCCCTTTCCTGTAACTCACCCTTGTTAATGAGACAGGGTCATGAGGATCACCCACCCTGCTATGTACAGGAAGCTTCTAAAGAAAGTTGACAGATCAAAACTTGTGTATCCACATTAGCTATCATTTTGGAAAATTGTACACATACTTGAATGACATTCCCTCTGTTCAGCTACTTGGGGTCCTTTAAACTCCTCCTTTGGAGCCTAATTAGTTCCCAAGCATACCTTTCCTAATCCTTTGTGAAACTGTTAGACTATCTTTCATTTTCTGAGCCATCAGCGGCTTACAGAACATGCCTCCGGAGTGAATGCCTTGTTGTGGGAAAGAAGTGAGGCACGCTGATTTGAAAGGCAGGTGGGGGCCAATAGGTGTGGCTCCAGCTCACGTGCCCAGGGTCACCATCTTCGGGAAAGACAACCCTCTTGACACATGCCCTCGGCCAGAAGGTCAACACAGAGAACTCTGACAACAGAGCCTCTGGCTGAGAGAAGGAACCCAACCATGATTTAGAGAGAAGCCTATCTCTCTTTTCAAATTTTCCGACTTGACGTGATGCTGTAGTGCACTTCACATCTGATTACATTAGTCACATCGCATTACACCGTATCGCCTGTGACATGATACAAGGGGACTGTGAACTGTGTATAAAGATGTACCAGCAGCCAACAGCTCCAACCCATTGCTGATGCAGGAGTCGAGCCCCTACCTTCCTTTGTTAATTCAGATAAAACACCCGACTATCGTGTCAAAAAGGGGGTCCCATAAAATCTTATCTGAGTCATCAGCTAGAAGAGAAATGATTCTAGACCCTCTCTTAAAGCAGGGCTGCTTTTTCTATCTTAGACCAAATCTAGAATTTCGTCTCTCCCCAACACTCCCAATAATCATGCCTTCACTGTGTCCAGCATGTTACAATTTGCAAGGTCTTTTCGAAGACATCATCTTATTGACATTCCACATTCTTAGGAGCCAAGACTTAGCTGAGACTTTTTCACATTTGGTTAGGTGAAGCAGAATGTTCAACAGTATCTTCCTCTGACTGGGATCTCGGGGGCAGGGGTGGGGTGGGACACGGGCCACTCTCTGAGTCTCCCTCTCTATGGTGCAGAAATATCAGCTGACCATGGCCCTGGGTGAGAGCCCAGGTCTTCATGATGGGCTGCTTGCATTTGGTGCTTGACTCAATTTTTTTTTTTACTCTAAATACTGACTTACTGGAAACTACTGGAGACACAGATCACAACTATGATGACTAGAATTAGAATAATTTCCTGATTTCCACACAGGGAAGAACAAAGAAAATGACATCGTCTTCCTAGAAAACATACATAAGTCTGATCGGCCACAGTACGGTGAGAACCCACCTGATTCAAAAGTTGTATGTGATTCTTAATACAGGTTTTCTTCCTTTCATCATGTTTCAGAGAAGTCAGAGAAACCTCCCTGTCCCATAAAAGACGGTTTCAGATGCAAGTATCAGAACTTGACACAAGTTGCTTTTAAAGAAATAAGGAAATGTATCAGAAAAAAAGAAGGTCCGGAAGTAGAACAGCTGTAGGATTGATTGATTCAGTTGGTGAATCTCATCATGAAGAACCCAGTATCCTGGTTCTGGCTTCAACTGCAAGCCAAGGAAAGATTGTTGCTTAAGTTCCAGCCTTTACATCCTGATACAACAACATCCAGGGGAACAATACAGACTCTGTCTTCCTTTCTTTGAAGAGAAAAAACCCTTCCAAGAACCACTGTCCCTACCCTAAAAGACAAGCCCTCAAATGCACGGGCCAGGATTGTGCCACACATGCCTGTTTTTAAATCAGCTTTTGGCAAAAGAATGGGATTTCTCTATTTAGACAAAGGAAGCAGCCACAGTAAGTCATAATATTCCATCAGCTATAGAAGTAAATACTGAGAAACACCACTTAGACAAGAGAAATGGGAAAGAGCAGGCAGAATGAAGCCCAGCTGAGGAAATGCTCTTGGTGAGATTCACCTGGGGTTATACTCCTACTCGAGGTGGGAAGGGTCAAGAACTAGGGGTCCACCATGTCGTTCTCACATGACCAGGCTTTTCCCACCACCCTGGCCTGGCCCGCCCTCAGGTCTGGAGGGAAGCTAAGGTTTAACTTCCAAGAACAGCGCACTCTCTCCCCTTCAGGGCAGATCATCACCAATTCCTATTTGCACAATAGCCATGTATTCTGCCTTTTACACATCAGACATGTATACAGGCTTGAAAATAACTGCTGTGACCTCCCTAAGATAACCCTTCTCCAAGCTAAATATCTCCAGTTTCTAAAAACATTCTTTTAATACCTAAGGTTGAACTTCCTTTTGGCTCCACTAAGTACAACCCAGGGCTATAACTTGAAGTTTATTTACTGGCTAACTGCCCCAAATTGTTAGCCATTGGCACTCTGGTGTGAATTAATTTCACCAAATTAATTTTTTCATAATGTTTCTGAGGGAGAACCAGGGGGTAATGGAGAAAATACAACCACAGCAGCCTGACATTTTTAAAAGCCTGCAGAGAAGGAAGAGGTATTGAAGACACATCTTGCAGATGACACTAACTTACCTTAGATGCATGATATTTTGGTGTTATGTCCCAGCTCATGGTAGGGCAAAGCAGCCTGGACAAACTGGGTTGAGCTGAGACAGGCTGTTTCTGGGAAGATGGACTTTGCCACCAAATACTGGAATGAAGTCCTGGCTGGTTGGTAGAATAAGTTCATTCATTTACCAAATATTTACCGAATGCCTCTATGGTGCAGTCACTCCACTAGATGTTGGATATGCAGTCTGGGAAGTGCGTAACAACAAACATCTGTTTGTCTAGACTATTAGTTGTCATGAAGCAGGGGACAGAGAAGATGGACAAACCAAAGGAGCAGAGGGTATCCCAACATCCATTCAAAGGATGACGTGAAGAATCTAGAAATAGGCAATACCCAGCCCAACAGCATACGTTAAGTTATAGGGAAGGCTATAAACCTCTTGACTTTGGGTAAAGGACTGGCAATGGAAGACTTTGGTTCTAAAAGCACAAAGCAGAGTGAGAGCCATTAGGAGCAAAGCAAGGACCCAGCTACCATGATTAGGATACAAAGTGGAGACTGGCTCTTCTGCATGTAGGAGAAGCACTTTTATGCAAACTGGAGTACAACGTCACAGCTGAGTGGGTAGCAAGATTAACTTAGTGCTGAGCCCCAAAGTCAGACAACAGTGACCAATCCCACTCTGAGATCGGGATTGGTCATGGAGCCTGGAGCAGAACTGAACTACATGCAGGTCACATGGTTCCAGAGGGTAGTATGTCCTGGTCTCAGGCCACCACCCTCCCTCTCAGCTACCCCGCTGCCAATCCACATTTCTTCAATTTGGGAGCTGTTGTGATCCATTGGATCAAGCAGAGTGTAGCAATCTGCTTCCACAGGTTTGCTTCTAAGGAATACCAAGTACACCTGATGGAGACATTTTGCTTCTCAACATTACAGGACCTACTAAGCAAGAAGAGATAGAATGACTGGAATCTAGAATTTAAGATGCACATGTAATGCATAAATTGACTTCAAACCACACAAACCCAAGCAAAACGAAGATAGCTGTATCATTTAGCTGGCCTTACCTCTAAAATTTATAAAGTACTATTCACCCCAAGTAGCAGGCATTTGATAACAAAGCACTTTCTTCTTTTATAACCATATTTTTGGTCTCGTCATGTCAACAGTTGCAATCTTCGGGCAACTGGTAATTTTCCAGCAGCCCAACATTCTAGAGTGTTACATAAATGCTTAATACTCATCAATTTTAATTAACAGCCTTGGCTGATTTGATTATTAGATTCTTGGAATTTCATATTCAAATATCAGCTCTTAATTTTTGAGAAGGATATGTTTTCTCTCTTCTAACCAGAGTAAATTGCTCCAAAGTATATGAACAAATTCTCAGCTTCCCAGAGCCAATGGCAAATTCACAAAGCTCCATAAAACTCCTGCATGACTTGCTGCTGCAGCTGCATAATTATAAGAAAACTAATATATTGACTAGTTCTCCTCAGAATAGCATCCATGAGTCACTGCTGCTGGAGAAAAGCTTGTTGCTAAAAGGATTATGGCCAGTATCATTTTTATGATGAAAGAGAAAGAATTCCTCTGGTTTGCCTTGTCCAATCCGCTCACAGATATCCAAAATGCTCCACTGGCTGATTTTTTATATGTCTTGAACCATCATGAAAACCACAAGGAAATAGTTATTCAATGTACAGATTTACCACCAGAGCTATTGCTATATGCTCGTTACATAGGCCCTCTGCCTCCCAAACTCAATCCATAGAAGGCTTATTTTTAGCAGTGACTAAAGGACTCCATGCTCTAATTTATGCACACATATAAAATCAATAATTACTTAGTTGACCTTTTCATTCGTCTAAATTTGGCCTGGTGTAATGGAAGCTGCCCAAATAGTTCCCATTGAGAATGATAAATAGGAGACAGTGGTGCATCTCTATTTTCTCTCTAAGGGTCAGATCAAATCAGAGGCAGTTCAAACCCCAGCCAGTGCTTGAACTGAGCCTCACAAACTTCTATTTGAGGCAGATTCCATTGTGATAAGCATCACACCTCTTTTGAAAGAAGAATCCACACTTTGACTATGATCCACCCTGGCTTGGTGCAGGACTCATGCCTTAAGTATGGTTACCCACTTCGTTAAGGAGAGCAGTTCTTATAATGAGCGCCAGCGGCAATAAAGAGTACGGTTCCCAAAATGGGCACAAGGAAAAACGATGCTCCGATAAAAAGTCAGCTACAGGTCCCCCTGTGCAAGGTGTGGAATAAAATATCCGTAAGTCCAGATAGACTTCTAAAACTATTTCTCCAGGCCTAACTCCTTCGAACCCCCTCTAGCAATTTTGGAAGTTTTTCTACTATTGTCCAACACCTCTACAAGGTTAATTTCCAACTGAATGAGCAGTAATTGTACTCCTACTTTGTTTTTAAAGACTGGATTTCTGGCTTCTAGAGTGGTCCTTTATTTTTCCTAAACTTGCTCAGAACAAGAAAGTAAATTTCTTCATATTAGGAGGATTTTAAGGTAGAAATATCTAGGCTGTTTGTTTTTTTTCCCCTCTCTTTGCTTAGGATGATTTAAACTCTACAGCAAGCCTATCTTCCAGGTTTAACTTCCCTACTGTGGAGCAGAACAGAGACCTCCATGTCTCAGGTTAGCCACACCCTTTATCTTGAGTTCTATGCCATTGTTGGCATTGAGTGAGATACTGGAGCATCTCTGTCAAAAGGCTTGATCAGACAAAGCCAGGAACCACCACAACCCCACCCCCATGAACTGTACCACAGACTTAGAACTTGCACTAGAACTTCTCCTCTCTTCTCTGTGTCTACAACTTCATGACCTAGTCTAGCTCCACTGAAGTAATTAAATTATACAGGAGCTGGTGGATTGGTGACGTGCCTAATAACAACAATAATAATAACAATATTACTATTTTAACTACTTTTTATTAAACATTTATTATGTACTTAATACATGCTAGGTACTTTTTAAAGTTCTTTATATCTATTAACTCCTTGAGTCTTTATCACAACCCTGACGTGGGAAGTATTTCAATTTTGCTGGTAAAACCACGGAGGTACAGAGAGGATGAGTGACCTTGCCCAAGGCCACAAAATAGTGAGTGGGAGAACTGGCTAAACACCTAAGCAGCCTGATTCCAGGGTCCCAGGTCATATAAGAAGCTCTCACTCTTCTAGAATTCTGTGTATATTATTTGATTTAAGCCTTATAACAGACTCGGCTCTCCCACCCCTGTACTGGATCCACTGCGCTGGAGTGCCTCTTTAGATTTTCTGCCTGGTAATACAGGACTTCTTTAGAAGGTCTGAACAAAAGCTCAGCAGAGAGGACCTACTAAGTTCCAGACCTTCTTTGACACCACTCCCTGCGTTTGCTAACCACTCTTTAGGAAAGTTCACCTTTTCTCAGCATGGATGCCTGGCATGTAAAAAGCACAGAGCACATCCAGCGGATGCTGACACAGGGAGTGGTGGAGAAAAGATCACACGGCCTAGAAGCCAGGGGGGGAGGGAAAAGAAAGCAGAGAAGAGGACTTGGAACACAAAAGCCCCAGACCCTCAGGGGCTTGGTGGCCAGCTGCTCACATCTTTGCATAAAACATGGGCACAGGGCTGTTGGGGATACGGGTAAGTGTGGCTCCCTCCACCCACTGCGGGGCAACCACCGCGGGGCAGCCAGTGCCTTGGTGAGGAGAAGAGTTCAGGAAAAAGGGGAAAAGAGGCTTTTCTTTCGCATGTGCCTAAGAAGTGCATATTGCACAGAGCTAAGGGGAAAATCAGAACAATTCAAGTGCTAAGACACTGCCTATGTTGCTTTAAATTCTCCTGGCAACATCTAACATCCTCACTAACACAGAGGGGAATCTAGCCACCTGTCAACCCCAAGACACACTACCTACTGTTCGGGGAGAGATTCTAGACAGGAAGGAGCCTGCCACAATAATTACAGAGCACTGTGATGGCCTTAAACAGTACCATACTCAGTGCATTATCTAAGGTCTTTTGTCAGCCCCTCTGAAAGCCATCATCTAACTAAGCATGCTTTACTGGCCAAAAAAACTGATGTTTGGCTTTGGGTGATTTGTGGGATCTAAATTCTCATTATTCTGAAAGTATTACAGTCCACAATTGAAAACCTCCAAGGAAGGCATGCCAGGTGCCAGAAATGACAGAGAAATCTAGGGACACTAAGATTGTTTAATTACACACACAGGATTTTTAATGGATTCATTCCACTTGAGGAATGTGCGAGTATTTTAAATTTTTAAATTAAAAATAAAACCTTAAATACTTTTATTCAGTGAAAGAAGGGAGCTTAAGAATTTGAAAATTATTTACAATACAATTAAAATGGAATCAATGAGTAATAAAAGTCTGCAAGTTTATAGAATGAAAATTCCAGATCATATGGCGAAGACTGGAGAAGATGGGACATAAGTCCTGTTCCTCAGGAAAACATGACTAAAAGAAAGATGTCTTGTTCTGGCCTTCTTCACTCCTACCCAGAGAGAGGACAAGATGTTGCAACCAGCACGACTGGGGAGTTCAAAAGGTTGATTTATGGGGGTACATTAAAATGCTTAAATATGTATAGCCTGGTTAAATGATGACTGGCAGGGGATATAGTAAGTGTCTAGTAAATTTTGAAGGTGTAAACACTAAGAATATAAAGAATTGTTTACTTTAATTCTGGAGGACAAACAATTAGAAGTAAGGAAATCCTAGGATTGAAAAGTCTGGAAACTGAGAAATCCTTCATGATGGGAGGCCCAGAGGGAAGTGGTGAAGATATATCAGTTGAGACTTTTAAAAGAGGCTTTTCAGAATGCTCAAAGGTCAGCATAATCAGGGCTTGATATTACTGGGGAAGGTCATATGCATTGGTGGGTCCAAATCCTGAGTGAATATCAGAATAAAGACAAGTGCTTTCTGGGGTTTCCCTGGTGGCGCAGTGGTTAAGAAGCTGCCTGCCAGTGCAGGCGACACGGGTTCGATCCCTGGTCTGGAAAGATCCCACATGCCGCAGAGCAACTAAGCCCATGCACCACAACTACTGAGCCTGTGCTCTAGAGCCCGCGAGCCACAACTACTGAGCCCACGTGCCACAACTGCTGAAGCCCGCAAGCCTAGAGCCGGTGCTCCACTACAAGAGAAGCCACCACAATGAGAAGCCCGTGCACCACAACGAAGAGTAGCCCCTGCTCGCCGCAACTAGAGAAAGCCCGTGCGTAGCAACGAAGACCCAACACAGCCAAAAATAAATAAATAAATTAAAAAAAAAAAAGACAAGTGCTTTCTAAGATCACCTCGTAGATTCTGAATCAGTAGGTTTTTGGTAGGGTATTCGAATCTACGTATTTTAAAAGCTCCTTAGGAGTCCAGCAAGGCTGATATAACAAGTATCAGACTTACCTACGCACTATAATCAATTACAAAACTGGACACATTTTCAGATATTTTATAACATACAGAGAATGGGAAAAACAAAAAGGTGAGCTCCACGTTCACCTTAGCATTCTGCTTGGGGGCACTTATTAAAAGTGACTTATTAAATTTATTAAACTTATAAAACCAGCACAGGAAAATGAAGCCCAATCACAGGTCTTACTGGGAGAAGTGCCATGACAATTAAGTGAGATAATCCATGTAAAGCAGTTAACACATATACTAAAATTTATATTGTAGTTATTATTAGAGTTCATATCCAAAATAATTATTTTCCCAAAAAAGAACACTGCCATCTTGCAGACTTCAGGGAAACTACTATTAAAGGGACAGAAATAACAACTGAATTTTTATAACTATAGAAATATAATTCATTTTGTTTTAATTGCTATATTGACATTTATTTAGAATAGCTTTTATTTCTAAGTTCAATTAGAGTTTGATGTTGTAAAGGCAGCTGAAATTTGTGGGGTGAACACCAGAGAGGAAGTAAATGCACAGAGAAGGACACGCAGAAATCTACATAGGGGTTCCCTTACATCTTTGGCCAAATATTAATCTGCACACTGACAGGGTTAAGATTCTGTGAGACCTAGCAGAGAATAACTACTGAGAAGTAGTGGATAGAATTGACATTCTCAAGGTGCACAGGACTGGGAGATGTTAAAGTTCTGACCAACCAGAGGGGAAATAACTCTTTGAAACTCTCCAGGCATTCAGTTAAGACCCTAGAAGTTCAAGTCTTAGTAGCAGGGTTGCTCTAGACTTCTATAACAAAGCCTGAAGTCAAGCCATAGTAGGATCAACCTGATTTGCCATTAAATTAGCTGTCTGTTAGTCCAAAATTCTTTCTTTTAGAAGGGTAATTTAAAAATCCATACTTTCAATACTGTAATATCCACAATGTCTAACACATAATAAAAATTATTATTAGACACCCAAAAACAGTATAAATGGACCTGGAGATAATGCCATACTTATTGGAATTAGCAGAGAATTACTTTAAAACAGCTACTGTAGGTACGTTCGATAATTTAATGGAAAAGATAGACATATGAGAAAACAGACAGGGACTCTCAGGAGATAAATGGAAACTATTTTAAAAGAACCAGATGAAGATTCTAGAATTAGTACAACGTCTGAACTAAAACATTCAGTAGGTAAGTTTGAGAATGCAGTAGAGACTGCAAAAGAGATCAATGTACTTAAAACAGGCAAATAGAAACTATCCAAGCTGTAATACTAAAAGAAAAAGACTAGGGAAAAAAATGAACAGATTCTCAAGGACCTAATAAACAAAATCAAATAGGCTAACATATGTGTAAGTTAATAAAAGGAGAGAATAAAAGGAGAAAGAGATTGAGGCAAATTGGGGATACACTAGACCAGAAAAAATATAGTTCAAGAAATAATAACCAAATATATTCCAAATTAGACATCAATTCACAGATAGAAGAAGCCTCAACAAACCCCAAGTAGGATAAATATTAAAAAAACAAAAACAAAAAACTCTATGTGGGTATAATATAGTAACATTACTGAATACCAAATATAGTAAAATCTAAAAGCAGCCAGAGTGAAAAGACACATTACATTCAGGGCAACAGTGATAAGAACAAAAGGTGATTTCTCTTTAGAAATAATGCAAAGCAGAAGACAGTGGAATGACATCGTTTAAATGCTGAAAGAAAAATTGCTATCAACCTAGAATTCTATATCTAACTAAAAGTACCCTTCAAAATGAAAGAAAAAGGCATTTTTAGATAAACATAAACTGAGAGAATTCATCAAGGGGAGACCTGCTCTATAAAAAATTTTAAAGGAAGTTCTTCAGGATGAAGAGAAATGATACCGGAACTCAATCCTACATCAAAAAAATGAAAAGTGCTAGAAATAGCAAATATGCTGGGAAACAAAAGAATTTTTCTTGTTTTTTTTTTTTTCATTAGTGGTTGGTTTTTTAAAGCAAAAATATTAAAAATGTATTTCAGAATTTATAACGTACATGAGAGAAAGTATACTATAATAAGGCAAATGGAAATATACCATTGTAAGGTCCTTATATGTGATAAATGGTAAAACAGGAATTCAAGGTAGGCTCTGATAAATTAGGAATACATATTGTAATCTAGAACAACCACTTTAAAAAAATAAAACAAAGAGATAGAGCTATAAGCCAATGGTGGACATAATATGTAATAATATAATTAATCCAAGAGAATGCAGAAAAGGAGAGAAAAGATTGCAAAGAACATATGGGACAAATAGAAAACAAATAACAAGATGGTAATTTGAAATCTAACCACATTAATAATCACAGTATATCTAAATGGACTAAACACTGCAATTGAAAGGCAGAGATGAACAGACTAGATGAAAAGAAAGACACAAACACATACTGTTTAAAAGAGGTAAATTTTTTAAAAAGACACATATTAGTTAAAAGTAAAAGAATAAAAACCATACATTATACAAACACTAATCATAAGAAAGCTGAAATGGCCATATAGGTGTCAGACAAAGTATAGCTCAAGACAAAACAGAGATGAAGAAGGACATTTCATAATGATAGCAAAGTCAATTTTTTTTTTCAAGAAAAAAAGCCTACATGTGTATGCACCAAATAACAGAGCTCCAAAATACTTGAGGCAAAAATTGTCAGAAATAAGAAAGAAATAGATCTACAATTAAAGCTGAAGATTTTAGCACTCAGTAATTCACCCCAAAAAAGTAGACAAGAAATCAGTAAGGATAGAGATTTGAATGACACTATAAAAACTTCCCCAGTTGAATCTAATGCTCTCCATTCTTGGACTTGTTTGAAACCTACTGACTTACTCCATCTCTTTAACTTTCAGCGAAATCATAGTAAAACCATTCCAACCAGACAAGTCACTACTTTATTTAATTAGGAGACTAAATCCAGGACCTCTTCGAGTATCACATCTGGTTTCTAACCAGGAAATTCTTTTTTACAATCTGAAGCCACATGATTCTGCTTAAATACATTTCCTTCCCTGCAGTTTTATATAGAATAGACTTTTAGAAATGAAGAATTTTTAAAGATCACATAGTTCAAATGCTCCATTTTACAGAAGAAAATCTATTGATTCTCTGTCTCAGTTTAATTGTCATATCACCATTTAAAGATAAGAAAGCAGTGTCTCAGAAAAGTAACTTGAACAAGATCACACAGCCAGTAAGTGGTAGAGCATGGATTCTAACCTACACAGTCTAACTGTAAAGCCCACTATCTTCATAAGAGACTTGGTAAATGCTTACTGAATTGGAATAATCAAGATACCGTAAGTTCCAATGACGTGACTGCTTTGATATAGATGATTATGGATGGAGCCAACAGTAGAACCCAGATCCTCTGAACCCTAACACCTTCCATTCTACTACATTGTCTAAAAAAAGGCAAATTAAAATAAGGCAATTAGTTTTTCAGTCTAATCTATTTCAATCTAATCTCTAGTTTTTCAATCTAATCTCTTACAACTAAAATTGCGATTGCTTCACATCAGATCAATCCGCTCTGAAGCACAAGTAAATGTGTGGCATCCCAATTTTCTATTTTAATCTCATTGCACCTAAAATCTAACCAATGACCAACGGAGATATCCTTGTCAAGCAGTAGCACTCACTATGGCTTTTCAACAGCAATCAAATACATTTTATGATTGAACAGTCTGAACAGTATTTAGATACAATAGCTTTGTGTTCTCCAATGGCTGCCTTTACCTTGTCAAATCTCCATTTCCAGACCCCCAAATCCCAGCAAAATCCACAGCTTTCCAGGCATTTTCAGTTATCAAATACTCACCCCAGTATATTCCAACATTGTAATGTCTTCTCCAATTTAGTATTTAACTTTTCTAGTTACTCTGAGGCAGCTTGGCTTCAGCCCAAGGGAAAAGTTACATAATCTTCTCAAATCTCTTCTTCCCCAAACTTAGAGTTGGATTGGGGGGCATAGTCTTCTCTGGGATCCGTCAAACTTGTCTTTCTTCTGGACATTTAACCCCTCCAGTGTGCTGAAGCAGGGAACAGGATAGAAGAGATGGCAGATATTGTCTGATACAATGGGCTGACTTCTGCGATAGTCTTCCTCTGGCTTGGTCTGATTTCATCTTCTGTGCAGTGCATCCTGATGTATCAATGGTGTTCATGGTTTTTCTTGGAACAGCCTCCAGTGTACTAAGGACCTCTTTAGAGAGGGGACAGTTACCCCTTTCTTTGGCCCCTGCAACTGTTCAGTGCCCCCCAAGCCCTCTCTGGGCAGGCGGGAGGAGTAACTCTTGTTAGTTCCCTGAATATCCTATGGTTCATGCCTCCTTTATAATCCCCATGGTTCTTCACTTGGAGTCAAGACCAGTGAGGATTTTCTATGCCCTCTAAGATCCTCAGGGAATTGGCCCTTGGTTGATGCCCCCATCTTCTTCCCATAGTCTCTTCCTGCAATTTATCCCATCAAGCTTCTTACCTTTGGAGATTAAAGAGAGACTAAAATAGGCACGGGTCACTGGGGTCATGGGTGCCTCCAAAACTCAGGAGAAACAGCAGACTCTTTCAAGAACGTTCTAACCATGCTTGCCTCACCTCCACTGGGAAGCACCAGGGCAGACTCTGTAAGTACCCAGCAAGAGGCTTGGATGACAGTTACCGTTACCTGTTCTTCCAGGCACGTCCAGTCCTTGCAAGTGATTCTCTTGGCACTTCCCTTATGTGCCTTGGAGGAAGAGGAGGTAAGCACCCCATTCTCCTCCTAACCATGGGAAAGGAAGAGAAAACCTCTTGACCACAAATATTGCTCTCCAGTTGACCACCTCCCTAGACCCCTCACTCATTCACCCAGTGATTTTCTCATATAGATTTTGGGGTGGGGTGATTGGGAAGGTAGCAGAGAAGGGATGGCCACCTTTTGAGAAGCTCTCAGGAGCTATCTGGACATGACTGTCATTAGATCCTGTTATGGGCTGAATTGTGTGACCCCTTAAATTAAATATTGAAGTCCTAATACCTAGTACCTCAGAGTGTGACTGTATTTGGATTTAGGGTCGTTGAGGAGGTAATTAAGGTTAAATGAGGTCATCAGGGTGGACTCTAATCCAATCTTACTGGTGTCTTGTAAGAAAAAGAGATTAGGACACAGATATGTACAAAGAGAAGACATTAGTTATGTACATGAGGTCACAGGGAGAAGACAGCCATTTACAAGCCAAGTAGAGAAGCCTCAGAAGAAACCAATCCTGCCAACACCTTGATATTTGGGCTTCTAGCCTCCAGAATTGTGAGAAAATAAATGTCTGTTGTTTAAGCTACTGAGACCGTGATATTTTGCTATGGCAGCCCTGGTATACTAACACAGATCCCTGTAGAAGATGGGGATAATTAATGGTGATTTGTCCTCGGGTTTGGGTTGTAGTTCTGAGGCCACAAAAAAAGTCCCACTCAATAATCAGGTGTAAGAAATAAAAGTTAGCACATGTCAATATTGCAAAATACAGGAAGGAAGATGCAGTCAATAGCACAAAAGGAATGGGCTGAAAAAGGAATAATAAACTAGAAAAAAGACTGGGCTGAGTTTTAGAAGATTATACCAGTGAGACAATGGAAACAGGAGTATAAACAAATCATCACACACACATAATGAAATCAAGAGGTGAAACCACTGGTGAGGACACTGGCTGTGTCGGAATAGGACAACCCAGGTCATTCTGGGGCTGATGAACAGGGCCAGGTTTAGAAAGTCAAATGTGCTAATCCACAGAGAGCGTCAGAGTCACAAAAAGCAGGTCAGGTCTGGAACAGTGGACACGCAAATGTCACCTAATGAAACAGGATTCTGGGACTATGAAATCAACCACATTTTCTTGGTCATGATCTGGTCCCAGTCAAAACTGGATCTACAAGGAAAAACAGTCCACCATGTGGCAGTACTTGAGGGACACCCTTATGAGTGCGAACTCGATCTGATCATAAAGATCCTCCCTATAAACCTGTCTCAGACTGAAGACTTGACTCCAAAGGATTATATGTGAATAAGAGAATTTTAACTGATTTAAGAAAGCATGTAACCTTGCAGTGGTTACATTATGAAGGGTTAGTTGAGCATGGCCCTTGTTGAAGTCAGACACTTCTAAATTCCAACTCTGGCTTTACTCCTTGTTTGCTATGTACCCTTAGGAAAGTCACTTGGTCTCTAGGAACCTCAGTGTTCTCATCTGTAGAATGGAAATAACTCACATGCACAGCTGTGATCCAATGCGATAACATATGTACACCTTCTTAAAGGATGGCTGATTACCATAGGTACTCAGTAAATATTAGCTCCCCATTCGTTCCCCTTCTAGGATCATGGTGGCAGAAATCAGGACTTTTAAGGGCTAAGATAATGGATAACTAGATTTTGAAGGTGAGGTAAAAGGAGGGAAAGGAACCCAGAGAAACAGAACTGGCAGGAGGAAGGAGATTGGGGATCAGGGAGAGGGACACCAAAATATATGTTACCAGTGTTGCCTGTTTCATGATCTTGTTTAGCCAAAGGCCAGTTCAAGAAAGAGTGTTTCTTCTCTAATCATTGGGTGAGCACTGCCATCAGGTTAGGATTCTAAACAATGATCCAGGGTTGGACCCAAGGAGATGAAAGCTGCCTGCTGCTCAAGCTGGCTAGACAGGCATCCCTTCCTGCTCAGTGTGCCATGGGCAGGCCACTCCCAAATCTGCACCTTGCTCTGAAGAGTACAGCCTTCCCAGATAAAGAAAAGCAGTTCTCCAGGCAGTCATAGAGAATAGCTGCCTTTCTCAGCTAGGAACTCCTCCAAGTCCATTTGTCCTGACCTTGATCAAAGTTTCCCTGCTGTGGCTTGGGATACTGCGGTGCAGTGTTTGATAGAAAGAATTTACTCTATAGAGAAAAATTCTAGGATAGCCACCCAGAGGACACTGATTATAAAGTACTCATGTGACAGAGCCAGCAATCCTCACATCCAGATGTCAAAAGCTGGTTAATTAAGATTAAGACATTTTTGCTTTAGCAAGTCCAGTCAATCCAATTCCAGCATGGTTTTTTTTCCTCTTGTTCATTTCTACAGAAATGTCTTTGTCTCTGTAGAGCAGCCATAAGTAGTAGGAATAAGCAGAATTTCACAACAGTGTTTCTCAAGCAACAGTGAAGAATAGCTTATGTATTTGAAAAGAGAAGGGGAAATTTTTAGGAAGGAATCAAATGGTCTAGTCGTCAATCTCTGGTTTTTAAACAGAAAGGCTTTGCCACAAGTGCAAACAGTACAAAAGGTAAAGCTGATGGTTTCAATTGACCAAAGATGCAATGGAGAAGAATGGAAGCTCAGGGTCGAGTCTCAGTCACACTTCAGCAGCGCACTTGGGCAACATACTCCATCTGGACTCAGAAGGAAAAGTTTCCCCACCGAGTCAGTCATAAATGCTGCTGCTGACATTTCCATTTCTCTCTTTGCTTGACTATAGTACCAAGACCCAGAGAACACTGCTTGTGCAATTTGCAAATTAAGATGATTTTTCGGCAGCCATAAACTTCAAGCTGAAGAGGCTATTCAAAAAGGAGGCAGTAACAGTTTTATCTTTTTCCATAAAATTCTAATGCATTGCAGGGAAAATAAAGAAACCCCAGGTAAAAACACTGCTACTGTAAGTTCAGTATACAACCTCTGTGCTCTACCTACAACAAAGTTAAAAGCTGCTGAGTATGGATAATGATAAAATTCTAAACAGAACTCATGAGAGGAACCAAAATGATCTAAAAAGATAATTTTTCATGGGATTTATTAGCAAGATCATCCTTGGGAATTATGGTGACATACATATAAGAGTTTTACAAAGGCAAATTACACTATGTTGGGCATTACTCTACCTCAATTTAAAGGTAAAAGGCAAAAAACCAAAGGTCATCAGCCCCAAAGTATATTAATTTATATCTAATGTAGGGTTTTTTTCCACACATGAAGAAGTCCAAAGGGGAAAAAATTATAGCTCCCACAAGAAACTTGCAGCAATAATCTTACATAATTTACAACATAAAAGGACACTTCCATGTCTAAGAATCGTGGCTCATCAGCATTGTAAAAATGGACCCACGCAACTCATTTGATGCAAAAGTCATATTAAAATCTTTGGGCAGCTGACTGCTCCACCCAGCCTGTTCCTCCCATTGAAAGTCACCTTCACAACAGGTAATGTTTGTGGATGCTGGAGTGGAAAGACAGATACATGACCTTCAGGGAGAAAGAGGACAAACTAAAAGGACGAGCCCAATTCTCCGGATCCTGGAGAAGCAATGCTCAGTTACCAGCTAGGCCTGTGCCAGCCGGGTTCTCTATCTAGCCAAGTGCAGGCTCAGGGAAGCCCTGAACGATTTCATTATCTCTGCCTTCCAAAGGGAGAAAGAAGGAGGCTGCTTTCCTATTTCACAATAATTGGATGAAGAAATGTGGGTGGGAGTACAATTCATCTCTAAGTTTGATGAATTATTTACCAATTAAGGAGACGAGCCGAGGAAGGGGAGGGCTACATAACTTTGATATGAATGTTCCTTCTATTATATTATTTATACACATGAAATTGTTGCTTTTATTAACTAAGAGGTTAATCACTTGAATGGGATGCTTTGCATCCTTTACAATCTGTACACAGGCAAATTGGCTAATTTTATGTTAGGAAAATAACCTGGCAATTTTTCTAGTATTTATCTGTGTGCTGCAGTTTAGTAACGTTTTATAGAATGAAAAATGAGTACACTAGCTGGGCTGCTGGTGGTGCAAAGCCACTCGGTTTTAGTGGGGAGGGGAAAGGAAAGAGTTCACGGGATTCTGGTGGAAAAGGGATCCCAAGAAAATTACCTTTTGCTGTCTATTGGGTGGCAACATGAACACCTGTGATATGTAGAATCAAAGCACAAACTGCAGGGTCAGAAGATGTGGTCAGAGGCTCAATCCCTGCCACTCACTCACTCTCCTTGGACGCTGAGCACATCACCTGCTTTCTGTCGTCTTCACTTGTAAAATGCAGATAATAATAATTCATTCATCCAAATATGTTATGAAAGCATTCTACGTACTCTCATTACACAGGGCACTGGGATTGCAATGGCGAACAAGAGTGACGAGATTCTTGTCACGCATAAAAAAGTAAATTAAACATTTGCAGGTTGTAAGTACTCTTAAAGAAATAAATAGGAAGAGGTGGAAAATAACAGATACCAATGCTTGATAGGAGAGTCTGAGAAAAAACCCCTAAAGATTGATAGTTCAGCTAAGATCTAAGAGGCAAGAAGAAATAAACAGTTTATAGAGCCAGTAGAACAACATTCTAGGCCAAAGGAATAGCAGGAGCAAAGGCTCTGATGCCTGAAAGACTTGGTTTGTTCTTGTAACTGATTTAACGAAGGCAAGGAGCCATCCTTGAGCAGAAAGCAACTATCAAACTGATTACGGTAGACAAACCCAAAGTCTGATTAATTCCATGGAGCACTGAGCCTAAAAAGAAATTCACTATAGTTTATATGAGTCAACTCAATCAGGATCTCTGGTAAATTCCCATTGGAAGGTGGATAGAGTGACTCAGATAGGCAGTCAGACCACAGATAATTACTGGATCAGATTCTCCCAAGCCCCGCACTGTTAGCAAGTTAAATGTTTAAGGAAGTCTACTCATACTCTTGGGTTATTTGGATATTCTTGATACCTTCTCCTCTCTAAAGCCCTTTATCGTGCCAGGTAGAAGGCTGGAGAAGGCTGAAGCTCTCAAAGAGGCTATTCTGTTCTGGGCCAGATGCTATTTAAAAATAAAACTCAAAGGCTTCAGTCCTCACTCTGAGGCCTCTACAAATTTAACATTGCAGAACACACTCTCCTTTCAATTACATGTATTTAACCAACTTGATTGTTAATCTTTTGTAAATAATCTAAGTTTTAACTTGAGTATGCAGGTAGAGTAGAGGAAGGTAAGTTGTGGGTCCTAGGAAAGTAAGGGGGCTGGCAGGGTAGGTGGGTAACGCTGTTCCGGGGGTCAAAGTGCACTAAAGAGTTAAGGACTGTTGACTGCTTAGCAAATGCACTCTGACTCCGGGGACAGTTTTGTGCAGCAAAAGGACAAAGGCCGTACATGGAGGTGGAAATGAGGAGCACTAAAAAAGCTCTGACTCACTGGGATGGAAGTGGTGTGAGAAAGGGCAGGTTGGAGAGATAGGACGAGGCTGAGGGGAGAGGATTTTGATTGTACCCATAAAGTTTTGAGACTCACTTCTTAAGGAAAAGAGAAGTCACTAAAGGAATTTCTAGCTGGAGGGTGACTTGATAAAAGTGTGTGTGTGTTTTTTTTTTAATTTTTATTTTATATTGAGTATAGCCCATTAACAATGTTGTGATAGTTTCAAGTGCACAGCAAAGCAACTCAGCCATACATACACGTGTATCTCCCCCAAACTCCCCTCCCATCCAGGCTGCTACATAACATTGAGCAGAGTTCCCTGTGCTATACAGTAGGTCCTTGTTGGTTATCTATTTTGAATACAAGAAGAGACATCAAGTCAATATTTAGGATGGACGGGAAGGAAGAACAACCATGGAAGGACATAAGTTTTGAGGCTATTGCACTGATCCACAAAAGTCATTCTTTCAAACTGATTTCTATCTTCAGTCTCCCCAAATCACCAGCAACAGACGACCTTCACCCACGCAGCATATCCTTTATTTTCTCCACAAATACAGCTCCTTTTTCTGAGCACCAGGAAATTGAAATGGTGACAATGAATCACTTCCTCCATGCTTCTCTCCTCTGTTACAGACACCTCTTTCTAGAACTAAAAGACCAGAAAACCAACCATGGGCTTTTGTTATTATTTTTTGATTTAGCTCACGCCTGCCTAAGAGAGCAGCTCTCCTCGGATTTATGCATTGAGCCCCTGTCATGTACCAGGCACTGCACATGCAGCATACAAAGACAATCCCCAAATCAGTGCCTGAAGATTGCTCAGAGGTAACCGGAGAGCCAATAAACCAGCTGTACCATCAGAGATAAGCAGTGGGGCTGAGCAACGTGGGCTGCCTGGTCCCCTCCTTGGTTTGAGGCACAGAACACCGTAAGGTAAGGTGGCTACACCAGAAGAAAATCATGTCCACACTGAGTCCAGGAGTAAGAAGAGGAAAAACTACAAAATATTCCTGGGCTAGTGGAGAGATTGATCTTTAAGAAAAAGGCAGCTGCTAAGCTGAAGGCTGAACAAGTAGAACGAAGTCCTGATGTGGACATAGAAAAGTCTCAGGTGGGGAAAGAGATGAAGAGGGAGGTGTGTAGTCAAGGGAAGGCTTTCTGGGTGACAGGAAGCAGAGGCAAATGTAAGGCCACGCCTGTTTCTTAAACCTTTGCTTTCTGCCAAGAGCTCCACCTGTCTTATCTCATTTAATCCTCTGCATGAAGACTATGAAATAGGTCCTACTATTATCCCCCCTTTTGCAGAGGAAGAAACTGAGGCTTGTCCAAGAACACACAGCTAATAAATGGTTGGTTAGGGATTTCAAACCACTGAGCCCCATAGCCTGTGGGCTTCACCACCACACTTATACTGTCTCTGCAGTATTTAGTCTCTAAATTCTCAGCATTAGGTGCAGTGATCCATCTCTCCTGCAGGGTAAAGACCTCAAATCACGTTTCCATGTACTTCCTGAGTATCTCTGACATAAATATTATGTAAGTACTGTACTTCATTTCGAAACATCTAAAGAAACCTCATCTCTTCTACCACCCGACCCACTCCTCCTGCATTCTTTAGCTCTCCTCGTTACTCAGTTATCCTGGAGCGGGGTGGTATCTCCCACAATACACAACCCATTGATAAATCATTTTGGTCTTCCTTTGAGATATTTCATACCATTCTGAAGTCACTTCCATGCTGCCCTTTCTGTCCGCCTTTCTGTCTCTCCCTCCTGCCTTCCCCTGTCCACCTGCCTCATGCCTCCAGTTGGGGCTAGTTTTCCTCAACACCAATGTTGGGACTCCTCAGTCATAATTCCGTTAAGCCCACAGACTCTGGAATCAGAAAGCCAGGGCTCAAATCCAGTTCCTACACTGACCAGCTATGTGACTTGGGCAGTAACTGAAATTCCATTAGTTTCAGTTCCTAAATCTATTAAATTAGGGTAATGTTAGTACCTCTCTCATAAGGTCATTGGGAAAATTAAATGAGACTCCTCAGCTTCGGTCACAGAGGAAGGATCCTTTGAAATGTTATCAAGATCATTTAAGTTAATGATGGTGTTTCTTCCCTAATCAAACGCCTCTCTTGACTCCATATTGCTTACAAAATGAAGCCTGGGGGACTTCTTAGTGCAATATTCAAATCCCTCCAGAAAACTGCCTTAACCTACCTTCCTGGACTTTTTTTCCTTTTACCCAAGCTCTCTTCTCCAGTTTGCTCTAAGCGTGAAGTCCACCTACAACTCACCAGGCCCCCATTCTGCCTGCTCTCCCCTCCCCGCCTTTAAGGTGCTCCTTGTGCCTGGAACAGCCTTCACTCATAGCCACCTGTCAAAACCCATTTCTCGGGTTTAAACACCACCTTCTCTGAGAGGCATTCCAACATCCTCTTCTTCCAGACACCCCGGCCACCTCTCTCAGGGCTCTGTTTTTACCTGTGGCCGTATCTCTGATTGCAGGTAGCCTTACTGAGCGCTCTTTCTCCCGCTGTGATGGTTTCACAGGTTTTCTACGGTACTGTCTTTAGGGGAAGCACTCATTTTGCTCCTTTCCGTCCTCCACGCTCTTCTCTGGGCACACCTTACTTTACGCCCAGGTGCACACCCCCCTCTACAGATTCTTCCATGAGCGGGAGCACTGAGAATGACCCTCGAAACCTCTGCTCACACCAACCATCTCATAGACCTGATCAACACCGCCCCTTCCCTAGAAGGGAGCACAGACAGTATTAGCAAAGGATGGCAAACCTACACCAGCCCTAAGTAAGACTGGGTTATCTGATAGGGCTTTCTTTTCCCCCATTTACACAGTAAACTCTTAAGGAAAGAGAACTAATGTTTAGAGCAGAGGTTCTCAAACTCGTCTGCACATTGAAATCACATAGGGAGCTGTATTCATTTCCTAGGGCTGCCGTAGCAAAGACCTACAAAATACAATACAACAGAAATGTATTGCCTCTGGAGGCTAGAAGTCGAAATTAAGGTGTTGGCAGGGCCATACTGCCTCTGAAAGCTGTAGGGGAGAATCCTTCCTGGTCTCCTCCTAGCCTCTGGTGGGTCGCTGGCAATCGTTGACATTCCTTGGCTTGCAGCTGCCTGACTCCAGTCTCTGCCTTCAGCATCACATGGCCTCCTCCCTGTGTGTCTCTGTCCTCACACGGCTGTCTTCTTATAAGGATACCAGTCATTTGGATTAAAAGCACACCCTACTCCAGTATGACCTTATTTTTAATTAAGTAATTACATCCTGCAATGATCCTATTTCCAAATAAGGTTACATTCTGAGGTACAGGTGATGAGAGCCCCAACATATGTTTTTTTGGAGGTCATAATTCAACTCCTAAAAGGAGTTTTTAAAAATACTGTCAGTAACGTCCCACCACAGACATTGGTATTGGATGCCTGGGCTTCTGAATTTTTTAAAAATCCGTAAGTGATTCTAACGTGCAACCAAGTTTAAAAATCAGGAGTCAGGGGTTAAGATCGATCGAGGTGTTGAATTGTGCCTATACCACCTACAAACTGAGTCGCCTGGGGAAATGTGTACAACCTCTCTGTGCTTCAGTTTATCCAACTTAAAGTGGGGATAATAATAGTACCTGCCCCATAGGGAGGTTATAAGGATTACATGAGGTCATATAGGAAAGTATTTAGAACTATTCCTGGAACCTTATAATCCCCATCATTATTATAGTTCTAGCACACTTGCATCCTCAGTTTTAAAAGCCTTAATTGTAATATTTAATGAAGAGTATTTAGTCTCTATTTTAAAGTTAAAACAAAGGGAGCATGTAGATGTTCCAATAGTTTACTCAAAAGTCAGTGGGGAAACCTAGAAAGAAATTCAGGTCTCCTGTGTACAGCTCACAACCCAGCACTCCAGGAAGCCAGTGGTTTTTAATCTAGGTCTCAAGGGCCACTGTGATGGGGTGGGGGTCAGTGAGGGTATGGAGAACAGCTCACTTTTATCTGTTTCACATGTTAATTCCCCATAGGATTTTGTTTGGAAAAAACAAAAAAAGGGGGAGTGAGGGTTTCCATGGCTTAAAAAAACTGGAAAGCACCGTGCCAATTAATGTTACCATAAACCTCCTAAACCAACAGACTTTATCCTGGCTTCTGTCTCCTCCCTTTTCCCCACGGAGCAGAAAAGCCCAAGAGAGTTTCAGGTGGTTGAAGATACTACAAGAAAGGAGGTCAGGGTAAGAGGAGGGATGCAAACTGGTCCCGCTGCAGCATTTCATCATGTCTGCTCTCTGCTGATTCCTGAAATTTGTGTGAGGGAGGCAGAGAATTAAGACCTCCCCAGGCCCCAGTCAGAGCCATCTCCACTGAGAAATGCAGCATGAAATGGACGGAGCCCTCTCTCGCCCTCATGCTTCTAATCACCGGGAAGCTCAGGAAATTGGAAACGCCCCAGAAACAACACGACATATCAAATGTCAGAGCCTGGGCGATCCATCACCATCTTCATCACTGTGGTCATTACAATTCACTTCCACTGCGTGGACAGCCCATAAATCAGCCTGTGGAGCTCTTTGGGATCACTGAGTGAAAGGCACTGAATAAATGTCAGTTGGGATCATTAGAGATACCTTTCACTTTAGACAGATAAATGTTAGTGAGTCCATGTTCAAGGAAGCACCAATAGGGACCCTAGATGTTTCCAGGGGCTCCAAGATGCTAATAATGGTTCACACAGTCAGAAAATTAAGATGGCAGAGGAGAGGCCTTTCTCATTTCACAATATTAAAAGTATTCCACAAGCATAAAAACTCATTTACTATACTTGGCTTGTGCAGGGACATATTTCTGGTCCCATGTGCTTTCTCCAAGATCCGAAAACAGGCAGAGAACCAAATAGTTTGTGATATTACTCCAAGTCCATCAGGGCAAACCTTTGGAAGACAAAAAGCACCAAGCCAAGGAGGCTTACAGGAAGGGTGTGTTCCATTCTGCCACCCTGAGCCCTCTTGTATCTTTTTCCTGAACCTTCTCTTCACAGGCAAAGGTTCTCTGCAGTGTGCCCACTCTTTTCAGAACAGGCAAGATCTCCCACAACAACTATAGAAATGGTCTACAGATTATGACCACTCCCATGGAAGATTTTCCAAGACTCCCCAGCATTGGCACACTATGCTTTCCAGACTTGAACTGACCTGTCTCCCTTGCTGTGAACCCAAAAGCTTCATCTCCTGACGTATTCCTTTGTGTGTTACGCATCGGTGTGTTACCTGGCCCAGGTTCTTGCTTTTCCATCGAACTGGGTACCAGGTCCATGCACACTGAAGAGGGGAGTCAGCCTTTTTAGAAGGTTTTCTATTGTTCATTGTTTACTGAGTGCTGAAAGCATTCTCAGTACATTATTGGATGAATTCTCATGATCCCCTGAGGCAAAAAGTCCAAAATAAAGAGACAGAAGTAAGTGACTCATACAGAAAACTGCTCTGCTGGGAAGAAAAGCCAAGTTGTTCACGGTTTGTACATGAGCCAGGTGGGTGGGAGTATGTTTATGTTAGAACTTCCAAAGACCAACTTCCAATGAGGCCCTCTGGGGACATGAGGCTCCAGTCAACTCTGTCTTTGGGGAAAAACTTCTTCCTGCAAAATAGGAGGCAAGGCCATAGGAGGATTCTGGAATTTCCCGTTTAACAACTAAACGGATTATATTTGTCACTGGAACACAAACACCTTTTTTCAGTGTCCTATTTTTTTTAATGCTTAGAAATGAGGTAGAATTAATAAGCCCAGAATGGACAAGTCCAGGATTCAGGAAAGATGTGAGCACACTGGGCTCAATTCTGCTCTTTGGGGATCCTCTTCAGCAGGGACTGGGCTTTCAGCCTTCAGATCCATTCTGCCTTTCAGAATTCTGAGAGCTTCCATACAGCTGCTGCGTAGAGCTGACTGGAACCCAAGCTTCAGTGATTCAGGTGTTTATCCACTGGAAACTGGGCTGGGAAAACCTAGTGAATAACTGAAGAGTGTAGGTAATTCCACAACATTACTATTTACTCTTTTTTTCTTCTTCTTTTTAAATTTATCTATTTTATTTATTTTTGGCTGCATTGGGTCTTTTTTGGGGGGGGTTCTTTTTTCTTTTAACATCTTTATTGGAGTATAATTGCTTTACAATGGTGTGTTAGTTTCTGCTTTATAACAAAGAGAATCAGTTATACATATACATATATCTCCATATCTCTCCCTCTTGCGTCTCCCTGCCTCCCACCCTCCCTATCCCACCCCTCTAGGTGGTCACAAAGCACCGAGCTGATCTCCCTGTGCTATGCGGCTGCTTCTCACTACCTATCTGTTTTACATTTGGTAGTGTATATATGTACATGCCACTCTCCCACTTTGTCCCAGCTTACCCTTCCCCCTCCCCATGTCCTCAAGTCCATTCTCTAGTAGGTCTGCGTCTTTATTCCTGTCCTGCCCCTAAGTTCTTCATGACCATTTTTTTTAAGATTCCATATATATGTGTTAGCATACAGTATTTGTTTTTCTCTTTCTGACTTACCTCACTCTGTATGACAGACTCTATGTCCATCCACCTCACTACAAATAACTCAATTTCATTTCTTTTTACGGCTGAGTAATATTCCATTGTATATATGTGTCACATCTTCTTTTTCCATTCATCTGTTGACGGACACTTAGGTTGCTTCCATGTCCTGGCTACTGTAAATAGAGCTGCAATGAACATTTTGGTACATGACTCTTTTTGAATTATGGTTTTCTCAGGGTATATGCCTAGTAGTGGGATTGCTGGATCGTATGGTAGTTCTATTTTCAGTTTTTTAAGGAACCTCCATACTGTTCTCCATAGTGGCTGTATCAATTTACATTCCCACCAACAGTGCAAGAGGGTTTCCTTTTCTCCACACCCTCTCCAGCATTTATTGTTTGTAGATTTTTTGATGATGGCCATTCTGACTAGTGTGAGGTGATATATCATTGTAGTTTTGATTTGCATCTCTCTAATGATTAGTGATGTTGAGCATTCTTTCATGTGTTTGTTCGCAATCTGTATATCTTCTTTGGAGAAATGTCTATTTAGGTCTTCTGCCCATTTTTGGATTGGGTTCTTTGTTTTTTGACATTGAGCTGCATGAGCTGATTGTAAATTATGGAGATTAATCCTTTCTCAGTGGCTTCATTGGAAAATATTTTCTCCCATTCTGAGGGTTGTCTTTTCGTCTTGTTTATGGTTTCCTTTGCTGTGCAAAAGGTTTTAAGTTTCATTAGGTCCCATTTGTTTATTTTTGTTTTTATTTCCATTTCTCTAGGAGGTGGGTCAAAAAGGATTTTGCTGCAATTTATGACATAGAGTGTTCTGCCTATGTTTTCCTCTAAGAGTTTTATAGTGTCTGGCCTTACATTCAGGTCTTTAATCCATTCTGAGTTTATTTTTGTGTATGGTGTTAGGGAGTGTTCTAATTTCATTCTTTTACATGTAGCTGTCCAGTTTTCCCAGCACCACTTATTGAAGAGGCTGTCTTTTCTCCACTGTATATTCTTGCCTCCTTTATCAAAAATAAGGTGACCAGGGCTTCCCTGGTGGCGCAGTGGTTGAGAATCTGCCTGCCAACGCAGGGGACACGGGTTCGAGCCCTGGTCTGGGAGGACCCCACATGCCACGGAGCAACTGGGCCCGTGAGCCACAATTACTGAGCCTGCGCGTCTGGAGCCTGTGCTCCGCAACAAGAGAGGCCGTGATGGTGAGAGGCCCGCGCACCGCGATGAGGAGTGGTCCCCACTTGCCGCAACTAGAGAAAGCCCTCACACAGAAACGAAGACTCAACACAGTCATAAATAAATAAATAAAAGAACGTGAATTTCTTTAAAAAAAAATAAATAAATAAGGTGACCATATGTGTGTGGGTTTATCTCTGGGCTTTCTATCCTGTTCCATTGAGCTATATTTCTGTTTTTGTGCCAGTACCATACTGTCTTGATTACTGTAGCTTTGTAGTATAGTCTGAAGTCCAAGAGCCTGATTCCTCCAGCTCCATTTTTCTTTCCCAAGATTGCTTTGGCTATTCGGGGTCTTTTGTGTTTCCATACAAATTGTGAAATTTTTTGTTCTAGTTCTGTGAAAAATGCCAGTGGTAGTTTGATAGGGATTGCATTGAATCTGTAGATTGCTCTGGGTAGTATAGTCATTTTCACAATGTTGATTCTTCCAATCCAAGAACATGCATGGTATATCTCTCCATCTGTTTGTATCATCTTTAATTTCTTTCATCAGTGTCTTATAGCTTTCTGCATACAGGTTTTTTGTCTCCTTAGGTAGGTTTATTCCTAGGTATTTTATTCTTTTTGTTGCAATGGTAATTGGGAGTGTTTCCTTAATTTCACTTTCAGATTTTGCATCATTAGTGTATAGGAATGCAAGAGATTTCTGTACATTAATTTTGTATCCTGCTACTTTACCAAATTAATTGATTAGCTCTAGTAGGTTTCTGGTAGCATCTTTAGGATTCTCTATGTATAGTATCATGTCATCTACAAACAGTGACAGCTTTACTTCTTCTTTTCTGATTTGGATTCCTTTTATTTCTTTTTCTTCTCTAATTGCCGTGGCTAAAACTTCCAAAACAATGTTGAATAATAGTGGTGAGAGTGGGCAACCTTGTCTTGTTCCTGATCTTAGTGGAAATGGTTTCAGTTTTTCACCATTGAGGACGATGTTGGCTCTGGGTTTGCCATATATGGCCTTTATTATGTTGAGGTAAGTTCCCTCTATGCCTACTTTCTGGAGGGTTTTTATCATAAATGGGTGTTGAATTTCATCAAAAGCTTTTCTGCATCTATTGAGATGATCATATGGTTTTTATTCTTCAATTTGTTAATATGGTGTATCACATTGATTAATTTGCGTATATTGAAGAATCCTTGCATTTCTGGGATAAACCCCACTTGATCATGGTGTATGATCCTTTTAATGTGTTGTTGGATTCTGTTTGCTAGTATTTTGTTGAGGATTTTTGCATCTATGTTCATCAGTGATATTGGTCTGTAGTTTTCTTTCTTTGTGACATCTTTGTCTGGTTTTCGTATCAGGGTGATGGTGGCCTCGTAGAATGAGTTTGGGAGTGTTCCTCCCTCTGCTATATTTTGGAAGAGTTTGAGAAGGATAGGTGTTAGCTCTTCTCTAAATGTTTGATGGAATTTGCCTGTGAAGCCGTCTGGTCCTGGGCTTTTGTTTGTTGGAAGGTTTTTAATCACAGTTTCAATTTCAGTGCTTGTGACTGGTCTGTTCATATTTTCTTTTTTTTTTTTTTTTTTTTTTTTTAAGGTTTAATTCATTTATTTATGGCTGTGTTGGGTCCTCGTTTCTGTGCGAGGGCTTTCTCCAGCTGCGGCAAGTGGGGGCCACTCTTCATCACGGTGCGCGGGCCTCTCACTACCGCGGCCTCTCTTGTTGCGGAGCACAGGCTCCAGACGCGCAGGCTCAGCAATCGCGGCTCACGGGCCCAGTTGCTCCGCGGCATGTGGGATCTTCCCAGACCAGGGCTCGAACCCGCGTCCCCCGCATTGGCAGGCAGACTCTCAACCACTGCGCCACCAGGGAAGCCCTGTTCATATTTTCTATTTTTTCCTGGTTCAGTCTTGGAAGGTTTTGCTTTTCTAAGAATTTGTCCATTTCTTCCAGGTTGTAGAATTAGAAATGAAAAAGGAGAAGTAACAACTGACACTGCAGAAATACAAAGGATCATGAGAGATTACTACAAGCAACTATATGCCGATAAAATGGACTATTTACTCTTGACATGAACATACTGCAAGCCAGCCTCCTAGTGGAAGAGAGGATAAGGTTCTTCTTTCTTACTATAATCTAACGCACATTATCTGTTTGCTGTTAATAGTCCAAATCAGTTGGAACTGGGGAGAAAAGAGAGGATAAGAGAGCCATCCCCTTACTTGAACCAGTGCTACCCTAACATGGTGTCTTAGTCATCTCAGGCAGCTGAAACATTACCATAGACTTGGTGGCTTAAACAACAGAAATCTATTTCACACAGTTCTGGAGGCTGCAAAGTCTAAGATAAAGGTACTGGCTAATCTAGTGACTGATGAGAGCTTTCTTCCTGATTTGCCGATGGCCATCTTCTCATTCTCTCCTCACATGGCAGAGAGTAAAGAATAGGGGTAAGCTCTCATGTCTCTTCTTGTAAAGGAACTAATCCCATCCATGAGGGCTCCACCCTCATGTCCAATTACTTCCCAAAGTCCCCACCTCCAAATATCACTTTGGGAGTTAGAATTTCAACATATGAATTTGGGGAAACAGAAACATTCATTCTATAGCAGATGGCATCTTGCTCTTTGGGCCAAGCAGATGATTAAGCTGATTCTTGGTCTCTTGCGGGCATTTCTGTGGATTTACCTGAGACTACTTTGCTGGGATTCACCTGGCTGCAACTTCTATGATTCTAGATTTTTTCTTCTTCTTTTGTCTACTCCCATCCTCACCACCCTCCCCTGGTTTTCTTGCCATCTACTTTATACAGACTCTGCTGTGGGAGTCCCATTATACCTTCCAAGTGTCCCCTCAGTCTTGAAAGACCAAAATGCTGGAGAGAAGGAAAACACATAGAGATGAGCACTACAGTAGTTACTACTTGTGACCCTCAGGGCATTTGCTAATTTTCTTTTTGGAACATAGATGCTGAGCAAAGAGCAGCAGCTAAGAGTCTGTAACAGTCTCACTGACAGAGAAGTTGAAAATAGGTGTACAGTGCTACCAAGGCAGCTAGGACTTGATCTGAGAGAAAAACTAACTAATTGCAGAAATGTAGAGTGAATAGTATATGTGTAATTTTTCCTTGAGGTATTTTCCAACTCCTAAGCTACACATGTGTGAGGCAAAGTGCTGAGAAACCAAGCAGAATGCAGCTGCTGAAAAGCTAAAAATCTAAGCAGATATTTCAGTAGTCTCTTTGTTCTAAGAAGATAAAAATTGAAGCTCATAGTCTGCCAAGAAAGAATCCCTAATAAAAACACCAGGCTTATCCTTGAGATCCTTGAAGAGGTAGGTTCTAGGAATAAAGACAAACCTGAAATAGAACAGAGCTCACCAGCCCTCACATTGAGTCTGAAACCTAAGTCCGATGGATCAAGATGATCTGCCTGTCAGAAGAAAATCAAATCCTCTCTAAAGAGAGATATCATCCATAGCACCTATTTTCCATACATAATGCTTGGCATTAGATCAAATTTACCAAGTAAGCCAGAATATAGGACCAAATGACCAAAAACCAACAGTTTAAAAAAAATAAATAAAACAGACTTTACAAACAGGTTCGAAGGTGAATATTTGAATTATCGGACATGGAATTTTAAAGAATTATAAATAACATAATCAAAATAGGAAAAAAAGATGGAAAATTTGATAAGAGTACTGGAATTTATTTTAAAATTAATTAGAAAACATAAAGCCCATTAATACAACACTGAAATTAAAAAGTCAATAGATGGGTTTAGGAACAAATCAGATATAGCAGAAGAGAGGATAAGTGAACTGGAAGATAGGTCAGTAGAAAATATTAAGATTGAGATTTCCTCAGAGAAACAAAAAGAAAAAGAGCAGGAAGAGCTTAACAGACATATGTAACATGATGAATAAAACGTTCATAAGTGTAGTTGGAGTCTTGAAAGGAGAGAGATAATGGAACAGAAGAGATACTCCGAGAATTTTCCAAAACAAACAAAAGATATTAACACATTGAAGAAACACTACAAATTCCAGCCAAGATAAACACAAATCAAATTATATTTGTGAAATTGCTAAAAAACCAAATATAAGAAAAGAATATCTTACAAACATAAAAAGAAAATCAGTGCATGACTTTTAGGGGAGCAAAAATAGAATTATGGCAGACTTTTCAACACAAACTATAAAGGGAAAAAAGAAAGACAATGGAATGATGTCTTTAAAATGCTAAAAGAAAAAGTATTGCCAACCTAGAATTGTGTACACAAAGAAAACAGCTTTTGAAATAAAGGCTAAATAGAGGCATTTTCAAGCAAACAAGAAACACTTAAAGACACTGTAACCAGCAGAACAAACTTTTAAAAAATAAAATTTAAAAACTAAGGCAGAAAAAAATGATCCCAGCTGAGAACATGTTCATGCAGGAAGGAACAAAGAAAACCAGAAAAGATAGGTATTCAGTAACTTCAAATGAATATTGTCTTTTTGTAACAATAGTAATAATGTCTTTTGTAACTTAAAATATACGTAGAATCAAAGTGCATAACAACACTAGCACAAAGGTGGGTAACAGATAAATGGTGTTAGAGTATTACAAAACCTTGTCCATAAGTTAAACATATTAATTTAAGCTAGACATTCATCACTCAAGAATGAATCTTGGAATTGCTAAAAATAATAACAAAAAGAATGTATAACTTCCTGCTAATGATGGAAATGAAATAATTTTTTAAATTATATGATTGATGCAAAAGAAGACCATAAATAGAAAAAAAAAGAACAGATGGAAAAACAGAAAACAAGACGATCCATTTAAATCCAGATATATCTGTAATTACACAGAACAGAAAAAGAAGAAATACCCCAATTAAAGACGAATATGGGGACTTCCTTGGCGGTCCAGGGGTTGGGACTCTGCACTCCCACTGCAGGAGCTGCGGGTTCCATCCCTGGTTGGGGAAATAAGATCCCGTGTGCCGTGCGCAGCGTGGCCAAAAAAAAAAGACTAATATGATCAGAATGGATAAAGCAAATAAAATCTCACTATCTGGACTTAGAAGAGACAGAGATTTACCTTAAAGTTTGAAAGTAAAGGACTGGAAAATACACACCATGTACTCCAAAGCCAAAAGATGTTTGTCATAGCTATAATAATGTCACACAAAATAAACTTTAAGGCACTAAGTATTATTAGAGGTAAAGAGGGATATTCCATAATGATAAAAGCATCAATCCACAGAATATATAATAATTCTATTATTATATATTAGAATTATGCAGCAAAACTATATGCAGCCATTTATATAGCCTCAAAATATTTAAAGCAAAAACTGACTGAACTAAGTGGAGAAATGAATAAGTCCACATACTTGTAAGTTTATAACTTTTCTAGTAATTAATAGAACAAGCAGACCAAGACAATTACTAAATATAATATAGGTGATTAGAATAACATAATTAATAGGCTTAACCTAGTTAACATAAGAAACCACTGCATCCAACAACTTTAGAATACATATCCTTTTTAAGTGTACAGGCATTATTTACTAAAATAGGTCAAATGCTCGGCCATTAAGGAAGTCTCTAACAGATTTCAAAGGAATTTGAATCATTCAGAATACATTCTCTGACCTCAGTGAAATGAATCTAGAAATCTACAAATGCTTGAAAATTAAGCAAAACACTTCTAAATAATCCATGGATAAATGAAAAACATATATCACAATAGATATTAGAAAATACTGTTAATTCAATGTTAAAATATAATATATCATAACTTGCATGATGAAAGTAAAGGAGTGCTCATAGGAAATGTATGGCCTTAAATGCATAAACTAGAAAGGAAAAAAGGCTTAACATCTGCAATGTAAGCATCCACATCATGAAGTTAGTTTAAAAAACAAACTGAAAATAAAGCCAAAAGAAAGCAGAGGTAGGTGAGAAAAAATATAAAGATGAAAGCAGAAAATACTGAAGTAGAAAACAAATATACAATAGAGAAAATCATCAAGGCAACAAAATGAATCTTCAAAACTATTAATAAAATTAATACTGCTTAGTAAAACTAATCAAGAAAAAAGAGAATATGGAACACATTATCAATATTAAAAATAATAAAGAGGCTATCACTACAGATCCTACAGACATTTAAAACAATAAGAGGTTATTATTAAAAATATAAAATAAAATAAAAATAAAAAATAAAACACTAAGAGGTTATTATAAACAAATTTGTGACTTTAATGAAAATTTAGATGAAATGAACACATTCCATGAAAAACACAACTTATCAGAGCTGACATAAGAATTAGAAATCTGAATGTTCCTGCATTTGCCTACAAAATCGAATCTAATTATGCCAATTATTTCTCAGCTCCAAATCCACCCTTCATTGCTTTGCTTGCAATACTGGAGTATTTCTCCTTTGCAGGCTGGCACAATGTTAAGCTTGTTAATAGAGGGTGCTAGGACGCTTATGGGGGAAACACCCTTTCTTCCTGGTTCCAGCATGTTGTTCTGAGTTCTTCCCCTACGGTGCACATGGCCAGCAGCAGGCAGACACCTAGAGGCACTCACCCGCCAGCTTGCAAGCCCTGGCCCACAGTTCACTGCCCATCAGCGTTCCATCTGCCTGCATCCCATTAAGGGGTCCCTACTGCAAGTTTCCTATATGGCAGCCTTGGCCAGCTAGCACTCAGCTAGAGGATTTCAGTTTGCCATTTCTGACCCATGATTCTGTGTCTGCCCACCCCAGCCCACTAACTGTGGACCAGCTCTGCCCCAGGGAAACATTTCTCCACTATCCAGTGGGTTGCAGCCATGCCTTCTTCCACAAAATTTGAATCCTAGACTAAGAGAAGGGACACCTCACTTCCAAGTTTGTTCCTGCCTTGGGTATTCTGCTTCAGCCCTAGGGTCTTCTTTAGAGTTCTCTTTTATTCCTTCTTAATAGTAAAACACTGTAAGTAGTCAATCATTCTTTATTTTAAACTTTTTCTGTTCAAATTACTATATGGTGTCTGTCTCCTGTCTGGACTTTGACTGAGGAACTAATTTTTTTTTTTTAATCTTCCCACAAAATAAATTCAGGGCCAGATGATTTCATCCAAAAATTGGGAGAATGATAACACTGATCTTACACAAACTCTCACAGAGAATAATACTTACCAACTCATTATATGAGGCCATTATACTATTAATAACACAACTTGACAAAACTACACAAGAAAGAAAATTAAAGGCCAATACTATCTCTCATCAAAATAGACACAAAACACTTAGACATAAACTTGAAAATATAATCTACCAATATTTTAAAAGGATAATGCATCATGGTCAAGTTGGGTTTATTCTTAAAATTCAAGCCTGGCTTAACATTTTAAAATCAGTCAATAGAGTTCACCACATTATCATAAACAGTTAAAAACTTATGTTCATTTCAATAAATTCAACAGTTCAACACTAATTTATGATTTAAAAAGAATACTGCTAGAATTATTAAGTAAATTTAGCAACTGTTGTAAATACAATACACCAAAATCAAATACATTTCTATATGCTAGTAAAAATATTGCATTATTAAAGTACCATTTAAATTAACATAAGGGCTTCCCTGGTGGCGCAGTGGTTAAGAATCTGCCTGCCAATGCAGGGGACATGGGTTCGAGCCCTGGTCCGGGAAGATCCCACATCCCATGGAGCAACTAAGCCCATGTGCCACAACTACTGAGCCTGCCCTCTAGAGCCTGTGAGCCACAACTACTGAGCCCACGTGCCACAACTACTGAAGCCTGCGCGCCTAGAGCCCATGCTCCACAACAAGAGAAGCCACCACAATGAGAAGCCCGCGCACCGCAATGAAGAGTAGTCCTCGCTCACCGCAACTAGAGGAAGCCCGCGCGCAGCAACAAAGACCCAATGCAGCCAAAAATAAATTAATTAATTAATTAACATAAAAATATCAAATATTGGAACAAATCTAATAAAAGATGTACCAAACCATACACACTATAAAATAATACCAGTAGAAATTCAAGAAGAACAAATAGAGGAATATATATATATGTTTATGAATTGGAAGACAATATTGTAAAGATTTCCCCCCCAAAATTTATATTTGACTCTATTTGATTTCTAGGCTCAATGCATTTACAATAAAAATTCCATCAATTTTTATGGAAATTAAGTTCATATAGAATGCAAAAGATCAAAAGTAGTAACGATGATCTTGAAGAACAAAGTTGAAATACTTATCAGATATCAAGTTTTATTATAAAGCCACAGTAACTAAAACAGAGTAGTATTGGTGCAAAGACCTACAAAGAGATCAAAGGGACAGAATAGAATGTCCAGAAACAAATCCACATTTACACAGTCACGTGATTAATGACAAAGACTCTGCAATTCAGTGGGGAAGGGATTGCCTATTCAATAAATGGTGCTGGGGTAATTGAATATCTGTATGGGAATAAAATGAACCTTGATCTATGCCTCAAACCAAACACAAAAATCAATTCCAGATGGATGATAGACCTAAAATGCAAAAGGAAAAGCAATAAAGCCTCTCAAAGATAACACAAGAGAATAACTTCCTAACCTGGGGGTAAGCAAAGATTTCTTAAACTGGACAACACACACACACACACACACACACACACACACACACATACACAAAACAGTACCCATACAGGAAATAATTGCTGCATTAGACTTTATAAACAAAATTGGTTGCTTATCAAGGGTGAAAATTAGGAGCATTATATGTAAGACATATACCTAATAAGGACCTCATAAAACAGTTGTCATGTGACAACTGAAGTGACAAGGGATGCTGCTATGGGTGGGGCACCTACAGCATCTGTTACAGTCCCCAGGCTTAGAGACACTTTCCATACCAAATGAAACTGAGTAATGACCATCAAATAGGTAACATTTCTAATAGTGTTTTCTAGGATAATTTCATCAAAGCCTAATCTTCTAGGGTTGATATATGAGAACCACCAAACATGGTATCAAACTTCTAAACGTTAACATGGCTTGTTTCTGTTATTTGCTCCTTATCCATTTATCCGTTCATGAATTCAGCAAACATTTATCTGAGGATCTGCAATGAGCTCGAAGATGTTCTACATGGTAGAGGAACAAAGCCAAATGGTACATGACCTGTGCCCACAAGGTCAGTCAGCCACTGCAGATGGGATGGTAAGAGCTCTGATAAACATCTACACAGATGCCAGGGCAACACAGAGAAAGAGCATGAAATCAGAGCGGAGGAGTCAGAGAAGGCTTCCAGGAAGAGAAGCTTCTCAAGCTCAGTTTTAAAAGACAAGTAAGAGTTAGTGAGATTCACATGGGGAACAAAGCATTGCTGGTAGACAGAGCAGCATGAGCACAGAACCAAGGGCATCAGATGACGTAATTAATTGTGTATGCCTTTTAGCAAAAGTAATGTTTATGGCAAAGGAAAGGTGGCCAGACCTAAAAGAGGGAGCATCTGTTGTGAGCCTTGTCTGTTCCAGACACGAGGATGCAAAGACGACTTACACATGGTCATGGCCCTTGAGGAACTGACTGCCCAGAAGGGGACATAGGCAGGGAGAGAAATAAGAATGAAAGAGGTGCTGTAACAGTGGAAGGTGCAAAGTGCCATTTGAGCACAACTTCAACTTGATTCCTCAGGCTTTGATTGATTCTAGCTCTCCTAGGCAGCAGTAAGTACAACAAAGTCCTCAATTCATTATCTCTAGCTGGGGACTAGGATTTCTCAGGACCTGTAAATTGGGAGTAATATGGGAAGAGTGTACGTTACCCTTTTCTATTTCTAGTTTTCACTCCAGCCCAGTTAATAGCACTTTAATAGAATAAAGTACCTTTGTCCCAGTAGGAGCCATTGCCAAGTGAATTGCAATGAGAATTTTAAGATTACTAAATCCACACCAAAAATCTTTCATATTTATCTAAAAAGCGTGTAATTATAAAGAAAATACATATCTTGGGAATGAATAATTGGATCATAAAGTCCATCAAGTGTCATTTTATTCATTTTGCCCAAGTGTCTGTTTGAAACGATTCTAAGCAGTGTGACGTCAATATCTATTGAATGCCAACACTACGCAGGGATGCATAAATTAGCCTCCACGAGAATTAATGGCACATAAATGTATCTCCATTAAATATGTTTCAAATTTACTTGTTATGCATTCACTAAATGTATATGGGCTTTTTAAAGTTACGTTTTTGGCCGACTCTCATTTAAAACCACAAGATTTTTTTTTTCTTTTTTGAAGATGGAGCGGAGCCCCACACCGGGACTGTGTATCTGGTGCTGATAGCGGGCAGCTCAGATTACCACCACCGCGACACCCGGATGAGGGCACAAAGAGACCCGGCTTGTTCTAGGCTGCTATGAATTAGAGGCCCCATTGTTAGTTCTTCGAGGGTTTGTCGGGCAATTCTTTCACGCTGTTCTCTCTGAGGGTTGGTTCATCTGGACTTGATGAAGGAAGAACAATTTCAGGGCCAGAATCTGTAGTTCTGTACAGCCTTTCACAGACCCCCGGAGGTCCAGGCACCATCGTGGGTGGCTCTTCCTCCTCACCTGGAGACGGCTGGGCTAAATCCCTGTTACCCCACTGTACCCCATGTTCAGCCTTTCTCCCCTCTTCTTGTGGGGGGAACATATTTTTCCACTTTTACTTGATAAAGGAATAGTAATCATTTTTTAAAAAGAGGATTCCAAGAAGTTGAATTTTTTTTAATTAAGCAACTGTAGAAAGATAAAGAAAGAAAACTGCCCTTGATTAATCACCTAACAATTCGTGTAGTCTTCACAAAACACACCAGTGAGGCAGGGATTGTTGGTTAAGTCTTGTGTAGGAAGCAGAGGTGCTTAAAACCATGGAAACTGAAGTGGAAACTACATGGACTCAAATCCTGGCTTCAGTGCTTCTTAGATGTGTGACGTTGGGCAAGTACCTTAACATATTCGTGCCCTGTTTCCTCATTTATGAAACAGAAAAAACTGTACTTTTTCCTAAGATGATTGTAAGGATTAAATAAAGTAATGTCTTAAAAACTTAGAACAGTACTTGGCATAGCAAGGACCCAGCCAGGAGTTACTGTTATTATGTCATTTTATCCAGGAGGAAACTGAAATTCAGTCATTCCTAAAGTTACAAAGATGTTCAAAATAGAATCGGGATTTGAACCCAGATCTGGATTGTTCACTCATTCATTAATTCAACAAGCTCTCTCCATTACCGATTGTTAGTTGTTATTGGAACACCACTCACCAAGGGTCTCTTGTCTTTCAGCACATCTTGCAAGTGCAGTACTAATTGTCCTTTGTTCTTAACTATCTATTTAAGGGCATTTATGAAGCAAATACCCTTGGAAGATGGAGATAGTGCTTCCCCCTGGAGCAAAGGGTAGACATGCTTATTGTCCATGATAAAAGATTTAGGGTCCTTTCCTGTAATGCAAACTACTGCCCATACAGGCATCCCTCTGGGCACACTGACACCTCCCCATGGGGCACTGGGGGCAAAGGGAACCGACACAAAAGTACTGATGCTCACGTGGCTCGCTGGCCATGCTATCTCTAAACCATGTCTTCTGTCAGCATCCACGAAACTCTGATAGGCTAATGTGTGAGCCCACTTGGGCTGCTATAACAAAATACCACAGATTGGGTGGCTTATAAACAACAGAAATTTATTTCTCACATTCTGGAGGCTGGGAAATCCAAGACTGAGGTGCCAGCATGGTCATGTTCTGGTGAAGGCCCTCCTCCTGGTCCATAGGTGGTGCCTTCTTGCTGTGTCCTCACATGGTAGAAGGGGAGGGGGATCTCTCGGAAGCCTCTTTTGTTAAGGCACTAATCCCATTCATGAGGGCTCCATCTTCATGACCTAAGCACCTACCAAAGGGCTACCTTCTAATACCATCATCTTCGAGGGGGAGGATTTCAACATATGAATTTGGGGGGACACTTTTATAGCAGCAACTTGTTAGCTTGCCAAGCGTGGTAGAATCTCAGACTCTTCTCAGTTCTTGGCAGTATCGGTGATGAGAATGGGATGCTGACAGATACCTGGCTTTGCTTTCTAGAAGAGGAAAAAGGGCGCTGCAGGCCACGTTTGAGGATATGAGAGGACCCCCTGAGACATGTAGAATCCTCTTGCCAAAGTGATGGGCAAATGGGGAGCAACAGATGTCAATGAATGTTTAGAGGATGAGGAGAAAGAGGTAGGATTGAACAAGCACCCAAACAGTGCCGAGGTTTTTCCTCACTCTCCTTCAGAGGAGTGGAAGAAGAATGTTGCCACTACAGGAAAGCAGCAGCCCACAGCCCCAGGCAAAAGGCAACATGGCTGTGATTGCTGAGCATGGAGTCCCCAAAGCTGAAATGAACGGTGTCAACAATGAGTATGTGGAGCTTTAAGTGGACCGAAGACATTAGAAGTTGGTTGGTTGAGCCAACCAACTTGGGAATGGGAGCAGGTGGCCACTGGAAAGTGAAAGTGAAGGCAAAGCCTTGCTTAGTGACCCTACCTGGCCCCTGGGCCATCCCTCTCTCTACCCTGACTGCAGCTACAGATGATTTAAGGTGGGGTTGAAGGCCACGTGCACCCGTCTGAGTATACTAGGGAGTTTTGTGGAAAGAGCAGAAATCTAACTGTATGACACTGCTGGATACAGGCACTCAAGTCACTATTATACCTGGTTCCATGGGAGAAGCCAGGACCCAAATTCAACTGATGGGATCTGAGCAAGGTTAACAGTGAGCAAAAGAAGCTAAAGTGATCTTGAGTCTCAGTGACTCATGATTTTGCCTATTGGAGCCTCTGGTGAAGGGAAACAGCTTCCACTCAGAGGTACCCCTTGGGGTTCTGGACTTGTCATCTCTCTGACATGACTGCCAGCTACATCCTTTGGGGGAAGCAGCTATTAGCTTGCTACAGAGCTCTGGTCAAAACTGAACACCTGACTCACAGAGGGCTGTGATTCTCTGTATTTCTGTTTTAATGTGGGTCAACTAGAAGTCAACAACTAACAAGGTGAGAAGGTAACACCCCACTTGTCCAAAAAAAATGAAGTCAGCCTGGTACCAGCAGCACCTTGGCTTTACATGAATGAATGGTAACCATCCCTTGGGAAAACTCTACTCATTCCACCATCTGAAGCAAAGCCACTGGTTAGGGGGACCCTTGGTTCATAGGTGTCCATGGGGACTGCTGGGGCTGTTCAACCTCCCTGCCAGCTACACAGAACTGGGATGTGATTGCTCTGCTCAGTGGGCAGAACGCAAAGCCATTCTCATATCTCTGGCCAGTACTCACTTTGATGAACTAAATTATATTTTTCCTGACTCTTGGGCTGTTGCCAATGGCTTAGCTGTCTGCTCTGCCATTTGGAAAACTAGAGGCTGGCAGATTAAAGGCACCCCTCTTTGGGGCCATGAAATGTGAAAACATATCATGACTGCTAATCAAACCATCTGGGTCACTCCTATCGCTGCCTCCAGTAAGAGCCTGTGCTCTGATAGATCATCTGGAATCGAGTTTGTGATTGGGTCTGCAATGTACAGATTGCCACCATTGTTGCCTGGATCCATCATCTTCCCAGATAGAGCAACACATCCACCATCACGGTCTGGGCACAAAGGAAAGGTCTCTGTGTTTCTGATGCATAAGCTACCACCGCATGCCAGACTTGTGACTCAGGCCAAAAGTTTCACCATTTATCTCCCAGTGAGAAGGCCACATTGCAACCCTTGAAGCTAATGTGTCATGTTTTTGGCTTTCTGGACCAATTTGGTCTGACAATGATAAACCTTTTACCATAAAAAATACCTAGTTATAGGCTAATTGTCAAGATATTCAACAGACCTTCCATGGTCCCTACCATCCACAGATATATGATATTGTTGAGACTTGAAAAGGTCTCCATCACCTCCTCCTGGCCCATATACTTTCTTAAGGCAATTTGGTCACTGAACGTGGCTGTCCCCAGAAAGGGATCATGTTCTCTTGTCCACTTTCTGGGTAATAATTAGGATGAAAATGGTTGGGGGGTTATATAAACCTATTTTGAAAATTCTGAATTCCACCTGACCATTCCTGGGCATGAAGCTCCTTCCTTTCTCCTAACAGAAATCCCAGGATTGCCTGGTTGGTCCACCCTCTTGGTGGTAGCACAGCCAAAAGGGGACCTAGGGCCTCAAACCTGATTCTAGTGTAGCCACCATGATTCTCTCATTGGATTGACATGGTCACAGAGCACAAGGATTCTGACTAATTGGTTGAGTGCCCTGTTCACCGAGTCCCCCTACAGAGGCCCACACATGCAAGGTGGGGGGAATGATGAGTCTCTAAGTTTTACTAAAAATGTCCTTGTGCCTCTCACACCTGACCCCTCTGAATGAAACCTCTGGGTGTAAATAGGGGATAATTCAGAAAATTGATATGGTAGCTCCTGGAAAGGAACACACCACTTTTGTGTCTGTGTAAGGATAAAAACAACCTCGGCACTCGAGGAGAACATCTCAGAGTCCAGGAGGGATGGGGGAGTGAGGGACACTAATGATATTTGTCTTTCATAAACTCCCTGGACCCTTCTTCATGAAGGAAAACTCCGTGGTGCTACCTTCCTAAACTGATGCAAGCACCTTCAATTCAACCAACTTCTAGGTCTGCTGTCCTCCACCAGATGGCTCTAATAAGTCTAGCAAAATAGCAGAGGGTGGTTCCAGTTCCTGCACCTCCCATGCAAACACTGAAGGATTGGCACGCTCATGGAAAGTTCACCAGAAGCCAAGGTGGTGTAAAAATGAGGGACAGGGCTTCCCTGGTGGCGCTGTGGTTAAGAATCCACCTGCCAACGCAGGGGACACGGGTTTGAGACCTGGTCCGGGAAGATCCCACATGCCGTGGGGCAACTAAGCCTGTGCGCCACAACTACTGAGCCTGTGCTCTAGAGCCCATGAGCCACAACTACCGAGCCTGTGCGCCACAGCTACTGAGCGCACAAGCCGCAACTACTGAGCCCGTGTGCCACAATTACTGAAGCCTGCGCACCTAGAGCCTGTGCTCCACAACAAGAGAAGCGACCACAGTAAGAAGCCCACACGCTGCAACGAAGAGTAGTCCCCGCTCGCCACAGAGAAAGCCCGCATGCAGCAACGAAGACCCAATGCAGCCAAAAATAAATAAATAAATAAATTTATTTATTTATTTTTTAAAAAATGAGGGACAGATATTGTTAGGGGAAAATTCTCTGTGGGTCTCTAATGTTTCTGCACCTCTTGTGAGCAATGCACGAAATGCCTTTCTTCCAGACTATCTTCCTGGGTCTTTGTAAAACAAACAGACTTGGAAGATAGAGACTGTGTCTCCCTCCAGAGCAACAGGGAGATTTGCTCACAGTCATAGAAAACAAAGATAGCACCTTCCTCTGGAGCAAAGGGCAGATATGCTTACTGTCCATTATAAAAGATTCAAGCTCCCTATGCTCAGGAACCCCCTCCTGTGACATACTGGTCTGGGCCCATCTGCATCATCCCTATGGGACGTGGGGGCAGGGGGAATTGACACAGATATGCTGATGGTCACGCTGCTTCCGTTCTGTGAGTAATAAAGTCCACTGTCTCCAACCCAGGAGTCTCGTGGCATCTGTGAGAATCCATGAAACTATGACAAGCTAACCTGTTAGCTTGCAAGTAGGTAGAAGCTCAGACCCCTATCATTCTTGACAGTCATGAAATACGATTCTGGATAAATTTCCTCTCCAAAAAAAGAAAAGAAAAAGAAGGATTAAACATTGGGGAATTTGGTAACAATCTAAATGTTTCTAAGATATACCTACAAAGCCATTTTCAGTTTGTCTGCACTTTCCACTTTTCTTATTCATTCATTAATTGATTCATTCTTCGAATGCATGTTGAATACTACTTAAAAGGTGATATAGCAAAATATAAAACAGACCAGATTCTTACCCGCCAGAGGTCTGCAGTCTAACGGGGAAGGTAGCCATCAGTGATATAGTATTGGGATCATGGAAAACACTGGAAGGGAAGGGTGCTAAGAGAAAGAATATCAGAGGGGAACTGCATGTAGATTGGGAGGGCCAGAGAAGATATCACCGTGGAAAGGACAGTAAGTTGAGATATGAAAGACATGTGGCAGCAGTAGGTGACAGGGTGGGGTAAAGCCTACCACCTGCATAAAGATCCTGAGGGGAGAGATTGTGGCATATCCCAGTGTGGTAGAAGGCAGAGGGGGCAGGAAAGAGAGGTGCAAGACGAAGCGAGGGATTGGGCAGAGGCCACATCCGGTATAGCCTTGTAATCCATCATTTTTTTTTTTAACATCTTTATTGGAGTATAATTGCTTTACAATGGTGTGTTAGTTTCTGCTTTATAACAAAGTTAATCAGCTATACATATATCCCCATATCTCTTCCCTCTTCCATCTCCCTCCCTCCCACCCTCCCTATCCCACCCCTCTAGGTGGTCATAAAGCACTGAGCTGATCTCCCTCTGCTATGCGGCTGCTTCCCACTAGCTATCGGTTTTACATTTGGTAGTGCATATATGTCCATGCCACTCTCTCACTTTGTCCCAGCTTACCCTTCCCCCTCCCCGTGTCCTCAAGTCCATTTTCTAGTAGGTCTGCATCTTTATTCCCATCCTGGCCCTAGGTTCTTCATGACCTTTTTTTTTTTTTTTTAGATTCCATATATATGTGTTAACATATGGTATTTGTTTTACTCTTTCTGACTTACTTCACTCTGTATGACAGACTCTAGGTCCATCCACCTCATTACAAATAACTCAATTTCGTTTCTTTTTAAGGCTTGTGACTTTACCCTAAGAGCCGTGGGGGTCATTAAAATGTAAGTCCCATAAGGAGATAGGGTAGAGTTTTACCTGTCTCATTCATTACAATTTCCTAGCACCTGGAACATTGCCTGGCACATTGTAGGTGCTCAATAAATATTTGTTCATTCCATTGAAGGGGAAATACACAATTTGCATTTCTGAAAGATCACTTCGGCTGCTAAGTGGAGAATAGATTGAAGAAGACAAAGACAAAGCAGGAAGACTAGTCACAAGGCGAGTGCACAACCCAGTGACAAGTTCAGTAGCTTGGCCTAGGGTGGTGGCAGGAGAGATGAAACATGTGCCCCACCTGCCTGCCACACACACACACACACACACACACACACACACTTTTTAAAATCTTCCATAGCCTTAAGGATCTATTCAACTTGAAAGATCATGGAGGACCATGAAATTCAATGTGAAACAATTGAAGATAATACGTTAATTGGTATAATACATTATAATGGTTGGAGTCTTTGGGGTAATAGCTAGTTGTGTGTAGTAAGTGGTGCTGGCAGATAGCTTGAAAGAGGAAAACTTGCTCTCAAGACAAAGAGAGTAATGGTAACTGAGACCATGTGCAGTAAAACTTCTGGGCTCAGCAGAATAAACCCCATATCATTCCTCCCCCAAGACTTTATCAAACTCTCTCTCCAGCCTGACTGCCCCTTGCTTCCTGCAGGACTCAGTGAGTTGGAGCCTCACTGGCCATTGCAGGTGCCCTTTTCCTCCTGTGAGGAAGGCAGGTGTTGGGTCTGTGTGTGTGCTCTGCCCGTCTGGCATCCTGGGAAGGAAGGCTCCTTCCATGAGCTTAGGAAGCAGAATGCTCAGTGTGGAGGCAGGGCTGGAAGAGAAGGGCACTGCAGGTGAGAAAATAGGACAGTGCCCCTCCAGCTCACACAGCATCCGTGCTCCTGATGTCACCCGCCACGGTGTCAAGCACGGCAATTCCTAGAGCAGAAGCTGCGGAAGAACTGGCCAAGGTTATTCTGGTGCCACGGTGGTCTCATTCTCCCAGCCCAGATGGCCAGGAATGCTACGAGGCAGAGAACTCTGCTCCCGGCGGGGCGCAGAGCACTTGGCACTGCTTAAATCATGACCACTCATGCCCACGTGGAAAGGTTGGCCTCCCTGTCTGAAGGGCAGGGCACAGGCAACGGTCCTGGAGAGGGAGTTCTCATTGAGAGACAGGGGAACGGCTGTTCTAGTTCTTTCTTAGCCCTGCTAGGAATGCCCACAGCCCTGGAGGGGGCTGAGCAGGCAGGAACACCTGCAAAAAGCAAACAGGGCAAGGATTTCAAGATCTGCATCGTCTGACAGAATAATGCTGACGGAAATCAGCCACCAGTGGTCATTCATTTTAAATGCTTTTTATAAAAGGAAGGAAAAGAAACTGTCTACGGTTCTACGCTGACAATAGTTCTCTCAAGAAAGAGCACTAAACTAACATATATTCTTCTTATGTTTCATGGCAGGGACAGCATTTTTATATACATGGCTACCTCATTTCAAGGCTTTTGATAAATAATTAGTTTAGCTGACATATCCACTCCCAACTCACTCAGAGCAAGTGGAGAATAGAATTACTACTAGTGCCCTTAAATTTGCCTTTGAGTGAAAATTGTTTTCACCATGTCTAAGATGTCGGACCAGTATTCTACATATGATCCTCACTATTGTGAAGGACCGAGGCTATGCTCTGCTCCTTCTCATCCAGTCTTAAATACCTCCAACACCCAGGCAGCCTTAGCCAATACGGATAATGACACAAGTCCCAAAGGGCAGCCTCTTCCTTTCACCAGGGTTTCCACGGAAAGGTTCTGCACCCAGATCCTAGGCAGGGTTCCCAGGCCCAGTTAATCATCCAGAGTCCCAGTGAGTGGACCTTCACAGTCCTCACTGTGTGGACATCCTGACTTCATAAGTGTACAAAGATTTTCAGAACCGTTTACTGGCTCTTGTTGACAGCAAAAGTGAAGGGACACAGACAACGCTGAGAAAGAAATTAACAAGGGCATCTGTCAGCAGTTGTTTAGTTGTTTTCTTTATCTAGGACCTGCCCTGCTTGAAACTTTTTTTCCAGCCCCTCTTACTTCACACTAGATGCCTGCCTCCTTGAGAGACCTTTCCAACCCTTCTTGGCAAGGTTTTGGATAAATGACAAACACATAGGAGATCTGCACTCTACTCATGCAAGCTAAAAGGTTATTAGGTGTGTTTGATGGCTCATTTTATATGTCAACTTAACTGGACCCAGGACGTGCCCAGATATTTGGTTAAATGTTATTTCTGGGTGCGTCTTGTGCCTGTGCGGGTGTTTCTGGATGAGACTAACATTTAAATCGTAGGACGAGTAAAGCCAATTTGCCATCCCAATGTGGGTGGGCCTCGTGGAATCCTCTGAAGGCCTGACTAAAATAAAAGGCTGAGTACGAAAGAATTTTCTCTCTGCCTGACTGTCTTTGAGCTGGGACATTAGTCTTCTCCTGCCTTTGGACTTGGACTTGGAGTAACATACACCATCGGCTCTCCTGGGTCTGGAATTCTCAGCCTCTGTAACCATGCGAGCCAATTCCTTAAAATAAATCTGTTTGTTTACAGACTGATTGACACACACACATACTATTGGTGGCTGAGAGCCCTGACTAGTACAGCGTGCTACTCTGTTTTTTGAAAAACATCTTCAATAGCTTCCTCTAGACGAGTGGCACAAACTAAAATGCCTATAAACAAACCCAGATGAGCACAGCAACCAGAGGAAGGGTGCTGACTACAGTTTCCAGCCAATCTCCTCTCCAGCTGACTTTTGCCGTGTCACATTGAGGGCACCATCAGGGCCAGATTTTTCCATTTCTTAAGAGAAGTAAAAAATCGGGATATTCTTGTCAATGTTGGCAACTCCTTCAAAAACTTTCAAATGCCCACATGAGCCAACCTGCCCAGTCTGTGGCCCAGATCTATTCCCTGGCTGCCGGCGTGCAGTCTCCGCTTTAGGGAGATGTGGGGAATCATTCTGGATGGAAGGAAAGCACGTGTTTAGAAATATTTTCGTATTTCAAAACTTGGAGCCACTGCAACGACTGCTGCACAACAACATTAATTCGTGCATTGATTGTTTATCTCAGGCTTCTATTCAGAGCAACTTCCCTGCATGTTTACATTATCCCACGAGACCACTGAGGGAAAGAAAAGAGAGCAGGTATTATCATCTCTATATCTATTTTTTTTCAATGGAGTTAAAGACTCTTTAGAATGGTGTGCCTCCCAGAAGAGTGCTAGAAAGAGTTGCACAATTCTAACTAAACTCCAGACCCTATACTCTCCCCCCAAATATGAACTTCACATTAATCATTCCGGAGGCATGTGGTTCTTTCTACCCTTCCACAGCACATTGACATTTGGTTAAAAATGGTACACATGCTGGAGAGAAATAGACATAAATATTAATTTCAGTAACACCCCCATGGATAGTTTAAAACATGTTTTTCCTTACTACTCAGCCATGAAAAATGAATGAAACAATGCCATTTGCAGCAACATGGATGGACCCAGAGATTATCATACGAAGTGAAGTAAGTCAGACAGAGAAGACAAATACCGTATGATATCACTTACACATGGAATCTAAAATATGACACAAGTGAAGTTATTTACAAAACAGAAACAGACTCACAGACATAGAAAACAAACTTATTGTTACCAAAGGGGAAACGGGGTGGAGGAGGAACAAATTAGAAGTTTGGGATTAGCAGATACAAACTACTATATATAAAAGAGATAAACAACAAGGTCCTATTGTAGAGCACAGGGAACTATATTCAATATCCTGTAATAAGCCATAATGGAAAAGAATATGAAAAAGAATATATATATATATATGTATAACTGAATGCCTTTGCTGTACACCAGAGACTAACACAACACTGTAAATCAACTATACTTTGATTTAAAAAAAAAAAACATATTTTTCCTATACATTGATCTTTTTTACACTTTGGCCATTATACATTTTTCTTTTAAACTTAGGGTTGCTCTTTAAGCATATCTTCACTCTTTTTCAACCTCCAAATCCCATTAAGCTGTGCCTCCAGCACCCAAAGGAGCTGGGCAAGGTGTAAAGGAATGCCCAGATGGCTCTGAAGATGTTTATTAGAGGGCCCTCCATTGTATTCAAATGAATGGCACTACATTAGCATGGGGTGTCCTTTGGTGCTCATTTGTTCCTGCACTCCGGGGGTTAAAGGAGCCTCCTGTTCTCCAGATGTTCGGTAGCTCTTGTAAATGAAAGATTAGCGATTTTTTGCTGCCGCTGCTATTTCCTCTATTCCCTTTTAAAGCTGATATTTTCTTTAGGAACGTGCTTAGTGTCTGAGTCAGAAGAATCTCCTCCCTGAGGAATATCAATCAATAGCACACGCAAGAAGAAGGACATAATGCAGAGGAGGTGGACATGGTCTGTACTCATTTGTTGACTGCGATACTCTTCCAGTGACTGATGTGTGCGTCCTGTGGTTGCACCCCACCCTTTGAAATGCCGATCAAATACACGTGACATTTTTCTCAGCTAAAAACAAAAACCAAGACCAAAAAAAAAGAAATCTTTCACTCATTTTTTCTTTGGCAAGGATATAAGAATATCTTTTGTTAGTGCTATGACGACAATATCAACTTTATTTTCAAATCTGGCCTAACTTCCCTCTAAGCAAGAGGTGTAAGTGTCTGAAATCCAACTCAAAGCTGCCACCAACAATGTCTTCCTGGGAGAGAAATAAGAAAAGTACCCAAAATGGATTCCAATAAATGAATGCCAGTTTAACATCTACCATGCTTGTCTTTTGTGCACAGAGACACTCCCTGGATCCTGCTGTTCCAAGAGCTGTTCAAGCGTTGAATAAGCAGAGTTCCAACAAGACGAAAACTTCTGCCTCTGCTGGGGTCGATCAAGCTGTTCTCTTGCTACAGCTCAGCCAGGATTTCTCTACTCTTAGCAGAATCACCACATCTCACAACTTGTCCTAACTCATTTCCAATGCTCTGGTCACCAAGCAAGGACAAAGAGATAGACCAACCTGTATAGAAAAGGAAAGCCTGGTGGACACCATTCGTCTTGGTACCACACTTTTGACAATGGAAATGAAAGTAGCAGAGAGGCTGAGGGGGAGCCACTGGCCCTCAGGAGTGGCATCACTGATGGAATCTTTATTGGAGTTTGACCTCTTGCAAACCCTGGACTATTCAACATGACCCTCCTCTGAGGTAGATAATATGGAAGAAGCCTGGAGATGACAGTAACACCTCACATCTTAATACAAACATAGCCCAATCTCAAGGATGGGAGCCTTAGTCACAGAAACATGAAATAATGTTTTTGAAAGAAGACTAGAGATGAATATTTATAATATACATGTAAGGTTGAGAGCTTCAAGGATGCTGGCTCAGAACGAATTGCTATGGCCACTACTGGGAAGGAAAATCTCTTTCCTTCTACCCCCCACTAATTTCAACAACTGGGGCCTGAGAATCAAGCTGATAAAAGACAGATTAACAAGAGGAAAAAAATGTGTCATAAGGTACTTACATGCTGGAGTTTCACAAAGAAATAAGACCCAAGGAAGCAGCCAGATGATTGAGATTTATATACCATCCTAGGCTACATAAAGGAAAAGTGGGTGAGCTTCTAGGTGGGGGAGGCAAGTTATGGACAAAGGAGGGGAGGAAATGTACAATAAATATGGGTTATCTGTCTTGCAGATAAGAGTCTTGGGTGATATGAATTGTCTGTGGGGAGTAGCTCTCTGAGCCATCTTTATAAATGGAAATTTCCTTTACAATAGAGGAAATTTGTACTTTATTTTTAGGCACTATTTTATTGCATCTACTGGTTCCCAATTGCTTTTAGCTCAAAATAATCCTTAGGCCACGGTGGCCCATCTTGGGGTGGCTTATTCTGGTACTCTTTACCCCCAACGCCACTAGCAGGGTCAGGATGTTGCCCAGGGAGGGCCTTCTGAGGGGAAGGTTTGTGCCTTCCTCTCAGGCACACTTACTGCCAGCCAGTGAGAGGGAAAGTTGCTGTGCAGAAGTAGACAAGAGGAAGACCAGGGAGGGGGTGAGAAAGTCCTGAAGGCACAGGGGTCCGGGGGAAAGGATACTGAGCCATGAGAGAGAGAAAGGAGGAAACACCTGGAGCAGAGTGGGGAGCCTCAGCTTCTCCCTCACCTACGAGGGCCCTCAAGGCTTACTATGGGAGGAATCTCCCACCAGCCCTCTCCGGCATGTCTAGGGCTTGGCGCATGTGCCTGGCTGGTGGGCATTCCACTGATCTATCCAATGAAGTGCGTCATAGAGGTTAAGCTGATGGAGAAGATTTAAAGGGAAACCAAGAGGAAGTAATGCGATGGAAACCAGAGAAGAAAAAGGCAGTGGTCAGGGATGGATAGGAAGGTAAAAAAATAAGGTCCCCCTTATAAGGATCTCAGAAAGAAGACTGCCTTCAATAGTTCAACTGAAAAACAACCTATAATAGATAAGAACAAGGACAAGCAAACTCACCTTAAAGAAACAGAATTGCATTAAGCTAGCACAAGAGATTAAATATATGAATATTGCTATAGAAAGAATGTTTAAAGCAAAAGGAGATTGCTTGGCAAGAGAAATTGCGAAGAGGTAAGTCAGCTTAGAATGGAATCCATGCATTTGTATGGAAACAAATCAGAACTCCAAGAACTAAGAGACCCAAGTCCAAGTTTGCCTGCTCCCATAAGGAGAATGAATGAATGAGTCTTCACCTGTGAGTTGTGAGGAGTCTTGCATCCCTTCAAGCCCCAGCATCCTTCACCCCAATAACCTACCTCACACTAGCACATGAACCCTGGGGCTTCCAGAAGTTGCCATGGAGATGATGCAAGCTTGTTACTGACGGCAGGTGTAGTGGACACTGCTCTCCCCAAGGTCACTTCTTACTCTCCAGGTAGAAAAGCACATGCTGATGTCCTGCTTCTCTTCTCAATTTTCATTAGTAGAGAAGGTAGGAAATGATTGTCAGAATTCAATGGTGCCCAATCCAAACCCTTTCACTTACTGCTAGGGAATGAATGCTAGAGCATCTCAAAGCAGCAGGCAAGACCTAGTGTTCTCCTCTCCATTTGATGACCAAGCAGACAACATCACTAGCATTTGACAGGCACATCTCTTTTCAAGTACTTCCAAACCACTACCACCACCCTCCAATGATAGTGGGAGTTTAACCTGATACTTGTCACTTGCTCCATTAGTGTAAATGGTAAATTTACACCTGTAAATGTAATTTACACCAGTAAAACTTGTGTAAATAATCAGGCAATGAGAATTGGTGTTTTATTTTTATTTTGGTCCTAGAATTCTTCCCCTTCTCTGTTCATTCTAGCAAGAAGTGGAGGCAGTCCCTGGTTCGCTTACAAGTTTTGTAACCAAAAGTGTTTGAGCATAGAAGTGCCAGTGGATTGACTTCCTTCCCTTCTCTGATGCAAAAAAAGGATTGGAAGGAGGAGGAGGGAGAGAGGTGATGAAATATCCAGTTCAGCCTAAAGAGGCTTTGCTCTGCCAACGGTCCAGATCTCAAGAAGATCCTCCAAAATAGAATGAATTCATTTAGCTCGAGCTTGCAACACCTAGCATAAATGGTTTTATCCACCTACCAGACTCTAAATGGCTTCAGTCCTGGGTGCCAATCCTATGTCAGAGAGAAGTTACCACAGTTAAATGACCAAGTGAAGCACTATCTTCCATCCTTCCACTAAGTTTCTGAGGCTCTGCCCACAGAAGGACCCCAAAAATGTCAGGCACAGAAATGCCCTCAGTGGGACACAGAGACTCTATGGACACAATTCAAATAATGAAAAATACACGTTGCTGATTTCATAACGAAAGTATCTGCCGATCTTAATACTACATACATTCCAGACAAATGGGTTCTCTCACGTGATGATGATGATGAAACAGAGATTATAAAGACAGAATAAGAAGGAGTAGTGGAAATCCCTTCTGTGTTGGGTAGCAGCATGTTATTTGAGCCACCTTGCTTTCTTTACCCACTGCACTCTCCCTCAGCTCCTGTAAGTCCTGTTGACATAAACTAGTTGCACCTGACATCCCCCAGGCATGGCAATTCAGCAAGTATTTCAGGACAGGTACAGAACCTAAGTGTATTCAACCAGAAAGACACCTGGGATTGACTTCCTTGATTTTGACTGTATAGAGAGAGAGAGGGAGGGAAGGAGAGAAAAGAAGAAGATGAAGAAGATGAAGAAGAAGAAGAAGGAGGAGGAGGAGGAGCAGGAGAAGGAGAGGAGGAGGAGAAGGAGAGGAGGAGGAAGGGGAAAGAGAAGGGAAAAGGAAAAGGGAAGAGGAAGAAGAAGAAGAAAGGGAAGAAGAAGAAGAAAGGGGAGGGGGAGGGGAGGGGGAGGAGGAAGGGAAGGAGAAAGAGTAGGAAAAGGAGAAGAAAAAACTTGAGTGTGTATGCATGCACACTCTTTTCTCTTCCCCTCTATTCCTCTCTCATATGGAGGTAAGTAGCCAGTCCAATGGCATTGGCAGCCATTTTGTGACCATGAGGGGAGCCAGGCTTAAGATGAAACTGATAATGACCAGAAAGAAGGAAAGAAATGGGTTCTGGTTTATACTATTGGACCATTGGAGACACACTGATGACACCCTACTTACAGACTGTGTAAATATAGGAGCCAAAAAATTGGAGTTTCTGTCCCTTGGAACCAAAAACATCTCTACTGATACTCAGGATACAAGTTAGAACACTATGTATTTGGATCTAATATGAGAGGGAAACACTTTCATCACTTCTAATGTTAGCTCCATCTTTGAAGAGGGAGAGAAGCAAGGAGGAGCGAATGGAAAATCATAAGGTCCACCCACCTGCCAGTGCCTTTCCAGCCCTCTCTCTTTTCATTAAACTGGAGGAACAGTAGTGTGGTAATAAAGAGGGAAGGAACAGAACGGGAGGGAGGATATAGGGAAAGGTGCCAACTGGACTGTGTGACCATCATCCCGGGGCTGCCCTGGAACTGTCCATATGGGCATAAACTGATTACATGAAGGGACTTCCTGGATTGCATCCACTCTTCTGGGCCACATACTTAAAAGTATAAATATTAGTGTATAAAAATGGGCTTAATGTGTTTTCACAAATAAATTTGATGTGTCACTAGCTTTGGTATTTGTAAAATCAGAAACTTCAAGCATTTGTTTCCCAAAAGAGAGCTCTGTCCCGCACGTCATATGAACAAATTGGCCCATGTTAACATCCTCCCTGCCTAAATGCAGAGAAACTGAGGGGCGGTCAAAATCACTGGGATTGCTGGCTCAGACTTCACATGATCAGGGTAAACAAAACCTCCATCCAAGCAACTAAAAACTTGGTTTGCTTTATTTCTCTGCCTTCCCATCACTACAGTCAAATCTTCAAGCCAAGATGCCTTTCAAACACTTCCTAAGGACTTCAACTCTTGTTTTTTTCCCTAGTGATCACAAGGGCAGTCACTTCATACTCTGTCTCCAATAGATACTACAACATTATTTTCCCTTTATTATACATGACACCTAAGTAAACTTATCTTCAAACAAATTGGTTTTCTTTTACAGCCAGGACATGGGAAATCCATCTGTCACTTAGTGAAAGTAGAAACTCGAGTGAAACTTGTAAAACAGGGTGGCTGCCCAAAGGCAGAAAGAAACGTGTGAGAAAACTGCAAGGCAAAAACTCTCAAGACAAAGTCAGTACGTGCTATTTGTGTAGGCCAAGCGTCATCCCCCAAATTCGGAGACACCAAGAAAGATGGAGAAGAAGGGAGAGGAGAAGGAGGAGGAGAAAAAAGGAAACTTAAGAAATAGGCAGGAAATAGTCTCTCTTAGAGAGAGATGGAGAAATTATCACTTTTTTCCCCCACAATTGGCTGATCAGCTAGGACAGACATTTGAATAGCTTCAAGCCATCCCTTTCATGCTCTCAGTTAAGTCACCTAAGGACTAAAAATGCAAGCTTCTTGCCCTGTGGGAGGAAACTTGGCCTTGCCCTTTTTTCTACCACTAGACAAAAAGCATGTGAAACCGTTACTGACGCAGGAATTAAGTTATCATGATTTTGGAGAACTTTAAAATAGCCTGGGAGAATACTCAATGCTGAAGTCTTACTTTCCACTAATCCTCCCCATTTTCTTCCTTTATTGGCATCTTCTTGGCTTCCTAACCCCTGTTCCTTCCTCTGTGTTTCTTCTTTTCCTGTCCTACGTGTTGTGGATCACCTCTGGGCAGCTCTCACATCTCACTCCACTGTGCAAGCTGCCCATGCTGAGCTGAGCTGCAGTAAGATGGGTCCGTGAGCGTGTGTGACAGGCACTGCACACAGCACACACACACCACACCATACACATACCACACACACCACACACCACACATACACACGCCACCACGTACACACACCACACACACACCACACCACATGCACATATCACACACACACACCACACCACATATCACACACACACCACACAAAAGTACACACACACACCACACCATACACACACCACACACACACACATACACACACCACCATGTACACACACACACCATACAGACACACACACCACACAAAAGCACACATACCACCATGTACATACCACACACACCATACACACACATACATATATCACACACACACACACACACACATATCACACACAGACCACACCATACACACACCACACACACCACACACCACATACACACACCATGTACACACACCACACACACACCACATATCACACACACACCACACAAAAGCACACACACACCACCATGTACATACCACACACACACACCATTCACACACATACATATATCACACACACACACCATACACACACCACACACACCACACACACACACACCACCATGTACACACACCACACACACACCACACACACACACACCACCATGTACACACACCACACACACACACCACATATCACACACACACCACACAAAAGTACACACACACACCACACCATACACACACACACACACACACACACACACACACTTCTCGCTTTCTCCTGCCCTGGACAGCTGCAGGGATCTCTGGCTGACTCTCGGCGAAATGGGGGCAGGGAGCCCTCCTACCAAACTGCCTTCAGCCCGGGGCACAGGCCTATGCACAGCAGCAACAACGCAGCAGCTCCCCACGTGGTGCACACCGTGTCCCAGGCTCCATCCGCTAGCGATCACCCTGCCGTATCCCACGTATTCGTCGCCCCCCCAAGAAGGCGGTGCTTCTCACTAACCCCTTCCTGCCGTTGAGAAAAGTACAACTCCAGGCAGTAAGGAATTTGCCAGGGTCACAGAGCTGGCAGGTGGAACCCAGTCTGTGTACTCCAGAGCACAAACCCCTTCCTTCCAAGCTCCCTTTGCCTTACTCCCTGAGCAGTGACTGTGGACACAGCTAGGAAAGAGCCGAGGTCGAGGGTGTCTCAGGGCAGCAGAGTCTTTGGACAGAAACCACGAGACGCTGGGCATCCCCACGGAGAATGAGTTTGTTCAGCTCACACCCAGAGCTCACGCCCGGCCAGAGCCCTGAAGACTCACACTCACTGTTTCCATCACACCCAAAGCCAGGTGTGCCCTAGGGGTGGGGGGGTCCCCCCTCCATTCAACACTGCAGGAGGCTTCACGTGGCAGGCTCGGAACCACAGCCCTCCCAGACCCCCGTGTGCAGAGCCAGGCACTTGGCTCCCAGGGCCTGATTACCTAGGAATGTTAGAATAACTTAAGACCAGATTTGTTTTCTTCCCCAGCCCACTTCTCTCTTAAGTAAGGTCAAAATAAAGTTATTTCATCCAAAACATTTTTTAAAAAAGCAAAATGTCAAGCAATTTAGGCATTTTTAAGTAACATTATTCTGCATTAATCCCCCGGGATGTCTTAAAAAGAGGCAAAGTGCTTCTCTTTCATCGCTATTTTCTCACACTGTTCTGACGGTTATTATTATGGTTCACTCAACACTCAAATGGTAACATTTAAATTGATCAAGCATAAAAAACAGACAGAAGCTCTGTCCCGAGAATCTCCCCAACCTGAATCAGAGACAGCAGCTGAGATGGGGGCACCGGAAAGCCAGTGGTGGGAACCCTGCCCTTCCCTCTTCTGTGCATCGTCTAAAGAAGGAGCCACCTGGGGCTCACCTTTCAGCGCAGACAGAATGGTCTTCTTTATCTATAAAGGAGCCACTTAGATCGACCAGACCGGCCACAGGATGTCACTGTTACTCCACACACACAACAGCAAGCCAGCCTTTCCATCAGGGGTTGGATCCAGACGGGACCTGGGCTCCCCTTCGCCTCACCTCTCATAGAACTGTCATCCCTTCAGGGTTGCTCCACAAGCACGTTCCCTACAAAAGCCGCAAGCCTGCCCCATTGTCTGCATGTCTATATTGTTCTGTATCAAAGGATGAAAGGAAGAGAAACAGACGTGAGAAGAAGAAAAGGACCACTGTGGTCTCTCACATCACAGGTTCTCCAAGAGCTGGACTTTGAACATTTATGACCTTCGATAAAAGCAATGGCCTTTTAATATATTTTATAGTGTTTTATAAGGATAAGAACATCTTTCGCTTATTTTCATTTTCTCAAATTTCTGGAAAGGATATGGAATATTTAAGCAATTTTTACACCATCTTAACTCTTCTTAGGGATGCTGCTTTGTATTCTACTGAAATAAGGCCAATGCTCGTTAAACACCTTTCCTTTACCCCAGCAAACCTGCCTCTACACACCACCGGCTCTTCCAACGTCTCCTAGACTCCTGGGCAAGCCAAGGGCCAGAGGAGAATGTGTGCTCTGGAGCTGGCAAGCTAACGGCATCTCACTTCCGGCATAACAAAGCTCTTATCAGGGAACACGCCGGGAGCCACTGCTGGAGCAGGGGAATCACCTTCTATTCACGGCTGCCAGCTGCTCTTCCTTCCCTGTTATAAACCCTCTGAGGGATGCTTTGCTCTTCACGCCACCTCCAAGTCCAGTCCCCCTGCCATTTTCTACTGTTAGCCTCAGCATATATTCCACACAGCAGTTGGCATGAAAAGGTTAAAAATAAAGCCTTAGACTAACATAGCCAATGGGAAGGCATAATTGGGGTAGTCAGGGAGCTTGTTAATAATGCAACATAAAAGGTAATCACAGAATAAAGGTGCTTTGAGTCATAGAGAGGGAGAAAGACTTTTGCCTTAAAAAGGTGACTGCTTCATAACGTAACCTTTCATATCATTAGTCAGGGCAGTCGGAACCCCTCTGCCACGGGTCACCCCACTTTAGCCATACCACAGCAGCAGGAAGAATTAAAACAAGTAAAGCAGGCCGCTTCTTGTGAGCAAGCATTTAAGAAAGGAAATTTGATGTTCTTCCAGCATTTGCAAGGATGTGTGCAGTAGCTAGAGCTACAGAAATACCATTGATGGAGGCTTTGTTAATTTCCACGCTGCATTAAGTATATTAATCTCGATATAAGAGAGCCATAGCTCTGACTTGAACTGGCTTGGACAGTGAGAGGAGTGGACTGACATGAGAAATAGGAGAAAATTAGTAGGCTAAAGAGAAGCAAACAATGCACAAGGAGAACTCAGACTGGGACGACCACCTCAGCTAACCGTGCCTTAGGATTTTAACAACTCCCCATTGATAATGGTTTAGAATGAACGTCAGAATAAAATCAGCCTAATAATTGCAGTGTGTTGCTCAATCATACAACAACTATTTTTTGAGCACCTGCTTTGAGTCAAGTGCTAAGACAATGTTGAACAAGGCAGCATATTCCTTGCCCTCAACAAGCGAATTAGGGAGACAGATAACCATGCAGCCAGAAGACAGTGTGATAGGGACCGTTTGTAATAAAGAACTGGGCTAGGCTTTATCCCTGGCTCCTGGGAGATAAGCCATAAACCCTTGGGATTTCCCAGTGATAGGAATGGCTTCGTTATTCCTGGTGAGTCCTTCCAACCACGCCTGAAAGTTGATGCTGACAGATGGCTCAGGATGGGGGCGGCCCAGGTACAGAAAGACCAACCACGTGATTAGAGGGTTGGGGCTTGAGCCCCATGATTCCTGCCTGAGCTCTGGGGAGGGGAAGGGGGCTGGAGATTGAGTGCAACCACATGCCAGTGATCAGTCAATTGTGCCTGTGTAATGACGCTTCAATTAAAACTCTGACACTGACGCTTGAGTGAGCTTCCCTGGTTGGCAATACTCTGCGTATTGTTACACATGGATGTGCCAGGAAGATAGCACATCCCTGAGGACAATGGAAGCCTGGCGTTTGGAACCCTCCCAAACTTCTCCCCGTGCGTCTCTTCTTTTGGCGGGTTAAGTATAGTGCTGTCAGTGAGGTCTGTGAGTCTTTCCAGTGAATTATCAAACCTGAGGGAGTCCATGGGGACCCCCAAACTTGCAGCTGGTGTCAAAAGTCTTGAGCAGACTTGGCAGTCTAGAGAGCTGCAGTCAATTTGCAAAGCTTGGCCTAACTCAGGGTAGGCTGTAATATAGGAAATTTAGGGTGCTATGGGCACACAAAAGAGGCTCGCGTGATCCAGACTGGATGCGGGGAAAGATGCCCCTAGAACAATAACCTCTGGCACTTGGATGGTTACGCATTCGAGCTCAAGGTAACTCTTTAGACAAGTAGGGTCAATTGCATAGAGGATGTTTAGTTCTCAGCAAGTCACTGTCATTGCTTAAGTCCCACAGTACAGAAAGACTTCCGATTTTGCTTAGGAAGCTTCCCTGTCTTAGTTTTACCCAGCCAACAACTGAAGCAGAATATCAGGCTCTCAAGGAGCACAGAGTAGACAAACGTACAACCACACCTCAAAATGGTGCCGTAAGGACCAGGGTTTTGTTAGGACGAGCTGCTGATTATGTGTATAGATCGAGGTGAAGCCTGGGGGTCGTCCAGTCACACTGTGCACTATTCCCTTCATGGAAGGAAGATTTTATTAACCCTCTTTGTAGAAAGAATTTACAAGGCACTGAGAGTTCGTAAGATATATTTAAATTAAACAGCAAGCTCTTAACAGAGGAGGGCAGGTCATTAATATATTATTTAACAATGATTTCCTCAATTACCTTTTTCTGAAGCTCTTATTTAGGATGTGCTTCTTGAGTAAATGTATATAATTTCTCCCTTCTATCCCTGCCAATCAAAATATACTCTCCTATAGAAATCGGTTTTAAAAAAATCTAAGGCGAAAGTGACTAGGGAGACCTAAATTGTTTACCCCAAATGGCATGCTTCAGCATTTACTTACCACTCTGTTTTGAAATGACCTACTTGTATGTAAATTTCTTACCTTAGCTTTACTCTACACAAGAACATGGACCATATTTGTACCCTCAGCTGCCAGCACAGTGACATGGCAATTACTCAATATGTCTCTGTTCAATCAAACAAAGCACCGAGGACATGGAAGCAGAGGCGGCGGTGAGGATGCGTTGGTGGTGAGCGATGCAGTTTTAGAAGAACAGCCAGAGGGGCTCCCACAGGTGTGCAAAGACCTGCTGGAGACAGCGAGTGAGCCACGTGGACTTGGGGGGGAGCGCCCACACAGGGGACAGAGCAAGTACACAGATTCTGAAGTGAGAGCCTGCCTCACGTGTTCAAGGAAAGGCAAACGCACCAACATGGCAGGAGCAGAGCAAGCAGGCAATGAGAGCGGAGAGGAAGTGGGGGGCGGCGAAGAGGACTGTGTCTGATTGAGCTGTGGGGTCATTGGAAGGTTTTGAGCAGAGTGCCATGAACTTACATATTTTAACAAGGTCACTTGGGCTTCTGGGCTGAGAATAGATGGGAGGGGGGAGAAGAAGGCAGGGAGACCTACTAGGGGCTATGGCAGAAGTCCAGGCAGCTGGGACCAGGGTGGTAGCAGTGAAAGTGGGGGGAATGGTCAAAACCTGGATATAATTCAAAGGTAGAGAGGACAGGATTGGCTGACAGATCAGACGTGGGATGCAAGAGACAGAGCAGTCAAAGATGACTCCAAGGTTTGGTCCAAGCAACTGGAAAGGTGCCACTTACTGAGATGGGGAAGGCTGAGAAAAGGACACATCTAGGAGGAAAATATCTGGCGCTGAGTTTGGCACATGCTAAGTTTGGGATACCTGTTGGGCATCCAAGTGTTTCCTTCTCCTGATGGCATATATCGGATAGACAGACAGATAGATAGATATGAGTCTGCAACCTAGAAGAGAGGTCCAAGCTAGGGACACAAATTTTGGAATGATCAGCATATGGAAGGGATGAGTTTACCAAGAAAAGGAGATGAGAGACAAGGAGACTTACATCTTCCAAGTTTCTAGAATTAGCATTAATACCAGCGTGCATCCCATTAGCCACATTCCACTCCAACTCTTCTCTTCCCCATAAATCCAGGGCAAAGCCCATTCTGACTGTCTTCGGTGGCCGAGAGAGGTGAACCTGGGATGAATGTGTGGGGCTGCCACTCAGCATATAGTTGGTGTCTGGCATGGGTGGTGTTCAGTGTACGAGCGCCTGTAGCAGCGAGTAATTATTTCAAGGGAAATGATAACCTAAAATGGTGCTAAAATGTCCTAAAACTAAGGTGAGGGTCTGGATAAAGAGCAAGGCTTCGGGGATAATACTGGAAAAGTCAAATTGCATCCCTTTTCCCATATTCTATTCTGGGAAACGCCTAGTGTTAGGCATTCTCAGAGTGGAGCCAATGCACCTGCTACCCTCCTATACTCCCTCTGGGTGACTTTAAGTGCCACAGTTTCCCCACAGTCCACAGTATGTCATTCTTCTCAATAAAGCCAAATTAGTAAATGCATAACTAAATGTGATTCAAAGTGAGTAACTCTGAAACAAACTCACAAATCAAGAAGAAACTAATTTGTCAATCCCTGAGTCCCAATTTGGGGCTCAAAATAAAAAACCTAATGTACTGGCTGCCCCCTGCCCAGGGTGTATGACAACAAGTAAAGAGGGTCAGAGGCTTGCTCCTAAGTGTGGCAGGGGACAGAGGGGTTCTTAGACAAATGTGGCCATGAATGATCTGAAATGCTTTCAGAATCTTTGAAAAACAGCATGAGTTTTCCCAAGGAGGGGAGAGTCAAACAAAGCAGCTTTGTTTCAAGCGCATGGAAGTCTTCTTTCTTGCACAAAGATGAGCATCACCTCTTCACGGTGCCTCCAGATCATGGACCCTTGACTTTGGAATCACAGAAGCTAAGACGGGGAAACCAAAGCCAAGAACAGCTGCTCCCTCGAAGTTGCAAAGCTGGAAGACTCCAAGCCCAGATTAGAGCTCGTACCTTCTGATCGCCAGCCCAGAATGTTCTATACACCAGGGCAAATGAATTTTGAACTTAAAAAAAAAAAATTCATTTGAGTTTGAATCAACTGAAGTTAGAGTTCGAATAACCCCAACCCTCTGCTCTGTATTTAGCAATGAAATACTTTCCTTAGTGTTAGGCATTCAAGGTGCCCCAGTAAAGAACACATCAAGGTTCTGAACCCAGAGAGCTGGGAGACGGAAACATCACCTACAGAGTTGGGAGCAGCGGTTGTGATTTCTATCTGTGGGCAAGTGGGCTTTCCTACTGCTGAACCCCAAGACCGCACAGACATGCAGCACAAGGACAGAGTCAGCCCTGTGAAATGTACAGATGGGAAACAAACCAGAATTCATGCTCGCAGGGCCATCCTCACTCCCAGGGTAAAAGGGAATAGGGTCTGGGCTACACAAACACCGTTCTCCTTCCAAACCCACCGTCAGATTAAATCACTCCTCACCCGTTCTGGGAGGATGGAGAGAGGGGCAGAAAAAGCGAGCAGGAGTGTTATCGCTGGTGGAGCTCCCTCCACATGGAAGAAACGTCAGGAGGCTAGAAGCAGCCAGCAGGGAGGGGATGGGGAGCAGATCAGTCCTCTCCCCTGATTCCCTCAGAGCCACGGTCTCCTAACCTGCAAGATGTACACGAATATCTCAAATGACAGATTTTGTGTGAAGCACCTGGCACAATGCCTGGCACAAGGTAGGTGCTCCAAAATGATAGTTATTACGATAGAGCAGAGGGAGGAGAAGGAAAGGGAGAGCAAGGCAGTGGGGAGAGAGTTGCAAACCAGTGTGGTGGGGAAGGAGGTGGACACCCTAGCCAGAACACCTGAAGTGTGAGACTGGAGCGTGTGCGGTGCGTGCATCAGGCGGCCTGGCGGGGACCCACGTGGGACCGTGAAGATGTGATGCTATCGGGAACAGTGTGCGTCTGTAATGTGCTGAAGCTGGAGTCACTGGAACGCGGTGCTGTGCTGAATGAAGTGGAAGAAATGCTATTAAATCCGTGACTCCATGAGGTAATAATATTCCCAGCGAGCCCACGCCTACAGAAATACACCCAGCGAGGAGGCTTTCCAGGAGCCCCCTCTAAGTTATAACAAGCTGCCTATCTCCTGCTGCCAGGATGCAGAGAAAAAATGAAAACCAGTTACCAAGTACATTATAAACTTAGTGACCTGCTTCACCTCCCTTGGTTTAGTGACGAGCTTGGCTGCCTTTTGGGCACGAAGAAAGAAACATAAGGCCAGGATTAAGTCTCCTGGCTTTTGAAGGCATCAAGAGTCAAAAATGCTTTCAGCTGGCATTTCTCTCTGTTACTCAGTCAGCTCTGATGGATTTATTTTCTTTGCCCTACTTCATGGAAGTTACTGGGGCCAATTACTGCAAAGATGATCACCACGGAGTTTTTATGTGGACACTAGGTGGCGCTGTCTCTCCAACTGTTTCTGATCTCCTTTCCAAAGTGCCAAGACTGGTTTCATTAAACTCTTCCTTAGACCTTTCTAACTTGCAATAAGAGTGAGGAACTCAACGGTCAGAAAGGCACTTACTTACTTTCTCCAATCTGTGGGTCTCTGAGCCCCGAGAGAGCGGTAGAATCCTTTGTACACTTCACACTCTCACAATTTTATTTCCCTCTGTTGCAACTGAAGCAATTAGAAAGAAGCACCATATTCAGATATCCATAGTCAGCAACCAGCAGTCTTATTCATTTTAGATTTGTGCATTTTTGACTCATTTTACAAGGCTTTTCTTACTGCAAATTACAAATGTCTTTCCAATTTATTTTTTTAATTCTGTAACAGTATTCTCCACTTGAGGACATTTCTAGTTCTGTTTAAAGACCAGGATCTCTTACACAGATTGGAGTCTAATATCCTGGCCAGGAGACTGTGAGTCTTGCAGCTCTGCAGTCATTTTCCCCTGGGATTTATGGAGCGAGCAGCAATTGGGCGGGGGGGTGGGGTGTCCCACCATGAAGAGAAGTGTCTCAGCAAAGTTAGGCCCCCTTGCTAAAGTCATACAGAGTCAAAGATTGGGCCCTAGGCCTCCTGATTCCTGATGCAATGCTTTCTTTATGACACTCCACTGTCTCCTTAAGTCCAAATATCTACACATGCTTGGATTGATAATACATGTTACGTGTTGTTTGTAAATTGTTGCTGGGATATCTGTAATTCTAAATAAAGATCCAGTGGCTTCTAAGCAGCATGTGTACATTTAAGAGAAAAGCAATATTCTAACTTCTGGCAAAACATCAAGTATCAAGAATATCACTTACCAGAGCTGACTTTATAAGAATGCCGCTGGGGGACCAGCAAGCTGCCTCGTTCCAAACATCTGCCATGGACCCTCCCAGGGCCAGGGAGAGCTGGGTGGCAGGGTCTCAGACTTTCCTCTGAAGTGCTCCCAATCCTTTCTCTCTCTCTGTCTCTCTCTCTGACTCTCTGTCTCTCTCTGTCTCTCTGTCTCTCTCTGTCTCTCTGGAGAGTCTTGCCTCCTGGAGTTACCAGAGCATGGGCTTATACTACCAGCCTCTGACCACAATATATTTACACTATGAGAGGAGAAAGGAAAATGTTCTTAAATTTAAAATCTGTGTTTTCCCTGGTATTTACAGATCTTGTAAACCTAGTCAATTTTAGATTGGTTTGTATTTTGCATGGTCTCTAGTCTCAGTTACTGAAGGATTAACATGCTTCCCAAGGAAACAGCCCACTCTGGTCTCTAATATTACTCTCCCCAGTTTCATGTAGAAACTGGAAGGCTGCACAGTCTTCTCTATAATAAGCTACCCGGTTCCACCAATGTGGGTTTTTCTGCCTTATGAGACACAGACTGCTCAGTCCCAATTACAGGTAAAATCTCTACTAGTTCAGGAGGTTTTTTTTCTCCCTTTATTTTCATTAATGAAGTATGAAAGTTTTTATTATTAATACCACTAGATACCAATTTTAAATCAATTAAAATTGAAATTTGAGGATCGCTAGGAGGGGAGAGATTGAGGAAGTAAGTTACACATTCTCCAGGGATATGAAATAAAACGAACGTGATTCATTCACTTATTCATTTATTCACAGAATATGTATGGAACACTTATTTTATTATGTATGGAACATTTATAATACTATGCTTACTATACATCAAGAACTGATCTGGTCTTGGAGGGAGACAATGGTGAATCAGACCCACTCAGTCTATAAATATTCTGTGAATAAGTGAATGAATGGCATTTATGTCATTTCAATTCAATTTTAATTTATATCATGGTATATACTCTGGCTACAAAATTCTCCTCTACCCTGGGTTCAAATGCTTTCTACCTGACCCAAGTTCTTTTATGATAAATACATACAACATAATCCTCCACTGATTACCAGCATGTTATCCTGGTAGCAGACCTGCCTTTAAGGCCACAGTCCCCAAAGTTATGAAATCAAGGGCAGGGTCATTATATGAAAAGGGAATCAGGCTGGGCTAGGCCAGGACGGAGGCAAACTGGGGAGCAGAGCTCCCATATCTTCCGAAGGGGCTGCAGCTGATGGTTGCCTTGGGGGAATGAGGCTGCACTGTGAGATCTTCAAATTAGGAAATCTGCATTGTTACATGAAACCTCTGATTTTTAATACGTGACAAGAGATACTGTTAGAGCACTTTTTGGACCAACTAAGACATGTTTGTGGGCTGATTCAGGCTGTCAATCTGAGACCTCTGATCTACAGTTTCAGATTACGTGAACCTTCTAAAGAGAATAATAAACCTCAGATAGTTCAGAAATACCTGGATGAAGATGGCTTTCTTCAGACTTAGACGTTTGTCATCCCTAAATGGAAACATCTGAAAATTAAACATCTTGTTGACACGTTCTCTGAACATCACCAAAGCTTCTAAAGGGCTTGTGCAGAAGTCTGAACTAGAAAGGGGTGTAAGTTATTACAGGGAAAGATTACCTATGCTGTAGTCTCTCTGCTTGTTTTTTTATTGAGATGAAAAACAAGTGGTTTTGAACCTCTGAAAAAGGCTTCTTAAGATGTAGAAGAGAAAGGGATTTTTATTATCTTAGGATCTAATACAATGCCTCAAGTAAATCAATACATTTATTATCAAAACAAAGCTTCAAAGGAATTTTTGGGTTAGTACTCTCCAACTTCTCTCTCTTATAAAAGCAAAGAAAATGTTGGTTGGCGCTTCAGATCATATTTTCAGTCAAAAAACATTTATGGAGCTCCCAGAATAACCTGGCATCCCGAGATGCAGAGTTTATCACTCTCTGAAGGCTCTTCAGCACAGAGTCTGCCTTCCAATAAACCATGCTCAACACATATTTATTGAATGCTACTCTCTAACAAATCTGTTTTGAAAACAGATTTGATCTTCTAGTAATGGCCACATGAAGGGATCAGGCAAGTCCCTTTCATAGAAACAAGCATAAAAGTGGACAAAATGGTCTTTAAAAATTGTTTCAGCATGTAGACACCTACCAAAGGCAGAAAATAAATTAAGAAACATTTATTCCGAAACACAAAAAATGATAAAACTTTGGGTAAGAATGGTGAGAGTCTGTGCCCTTTGCCTGGGGCTGCTCCTATACTTCCCTCCCCCCAGCTCAGTTTGCAAGAATTACAGCTATACCAACTTAGGCTAGATGCAATAAAAAAGCAACTTTGCTGTTAAAGAAGACTGATTTGCCTTGGGGCAGGGGTGGAGGAAGGAGGCGGGCAAACACCCGTGACATTCACAGTTAGAAATGGCAGATTTAGTTTGGGATAGACTATAAAAACCTGCAGCTTTTTTTAGACCAATGTTGTATTTCCCAGTTTAAGATGAGCAGTCAAGCAGCCAGAAATTTAGTAGGGAGACAGTGGAATTTAGAGAATCATAAAAGGACTAAGATAAGCTCTCCTCCTCAACATTCCTGGCTAACAGGGAAACTACACATGTGTGGAAGAGATCCTAAGGATCCTTGAGAAATGTAAAAACCAAAGGAGACTTGAGAACTGGCTGCAACTTTGAGTGTTCTCCTCAACCACACACAACTCAATTGGCACTTCGAGAGTGGAAGTCTAATGGGTTCAAAGTGTCTGAACAAAACTTGAGCCCTAATCGAAGCTATACAGAAGGAGAAATGATCCTCCCACCCCCGCAACCAGTGAACCAGGCTAAAAAATAAAAATAGGAAAAACAAATTGGCAGAGACATCAGCAGTTACGCACTATAAGAAAGACAAACTCCACAGTGTAAGTCCAGACAAGTTATTAATCATTTAATTAATCAATCAATTAATTAATCAATCTATGTAACAACACTCTGGAAGATAAACCTGAATTTAGAGTTACTACAGTATACTAAATAAAATGTCCAATATTCAGCTAAAATTACTAGGCATGTAAAGAAACAAGGAAGTACAACCTATAGTCAGGGGTGGAAAAAAGTCGTTGGAAACCAACTCTGAGTGAACCTACATGTTGGATTTAGCAGATAAGACTTCAAATAGCTATCATGAATGTGTTCAAAGAGTTAAAGAAATTGTATATTTAAAAAGTTAAAGAAAAATATGCTAACAATTAATTGACTAATAAGGTGTTTTTACAGAGAAACAAAAGTTATATAAAAGAACCAAATGAAAATTCTAGAAGAGTATAATTGAAATAAAAAATCTACTAGATAGGATCAACAGCAGACTTGAAATGACAGTAGAAAGACGAGGAAACTTAAAGATACATCAATAGAAATTACTGAATCTGAAGAACAAAGAAGGAAAAAATTGAAAGAAAATTAACAGATCCTCAGAGACCTTCCAGATAATGTCACCCATTCCAACATGTGTGTAATGGGAGTGCCAATAAAAAAGGAGAGAGAGAAAAAGGATAAAAAATTTGAAGAAATTGAAATTTCCAAAAACTTGATGAAAAAGCATTCACTTACAGATCCAAGAATTTCAACAGGCATCGAATAAAATAAGCACAAAGAGAACTATGTATGGATACATCATTGTCAAACTGCTGAAAGCCAAAAATAAAGAGAAAGTCTTCAAAGTGGCAAAAGAAAATGATTCACCAGGTATAAAGCAATAACGATACAATTAATAGCTGCTGATCCTCAGAAACAACGGAAGGCAGAACACAGTGGAAAAACAAATCCAAGGTGATGAAAGAAAAATGTGTCAGAAAGGAATTCTATATTCAATAAAACTATTCTTCAAAAATAAGGTGAGATAAAGACACTTTCAGAGAAACAAAAACTGACAAAATTCTTTGATAACAGACACGTGTTACAATAAATACTAACGTTTCAGTCCTTCAAGCTGAAGGGAAATGACACCAGATGGTAACTGGGATCCGTGGGAAGGAATGAAGAGCATTAGAAAGAGTAAATATTTGGGTAAATATAAAAGATTGAAGATTGTATATATTTTTCTTCTCTTTCCTTCTTGTAATTTCTTTATAAAACATAAGTTTGTTTAAGACAATAATTATAATACTGTAATTATTCTTACAATATAATTATGCCTATATTATCAAATACATTTGTAACATATATGGCAATAGAAGGGATGAGGACCTTGTACTAGTGCAAGGCTGCTATATTTTATTCAAATTCAATTAGTATTAGCTAGAGATTGTGATAAATTAAAGATTCCTCTAAAGACACAAGTTACTAAAATGGACTCAAGATAAAAAACATCTCAACAAATATAGTATAATCATTTCATAAGACAGCACATATTAATAATAAAAATTCACACACAATTAGGAATAAAGGGGAATTTTATCAACTTGATGCTAAAAATCTACAAAACCTTACAACTAATATCATACTTAATAGTAAAAGACTGAAGGCTATCCCCCTAAGAACAGGAGCAGGACAAGGATGCCTACTTGTACTACTTCTATTCAAAACTGTGGAATAAGGCAAGAAAAATAAATAAAAGGCATACAAATTGCAAAGGAAGAACTAGAACTGTCCTTAAACAATCTTACATGTAGAAAATACTAAGGAAGGGTCAAAAAAGCTACTAGAATTGGTAAGCAAGTTTAGTAATGTCACAGGTTATAAGATCAATATATAAAAATCAATCCAGAGCATTATTATACACTAGCACCAATTGATTAAAAAATAAATTGAGAAAATAAGTTCATTCGTGTAAACAACAACAATAATTAAATGCTTAGGAATAAATTTAACAAATGAAATGCAAGACTTAAATTAAGGAATACCTAAATATATGCATAGATATACCACATCCATGTATTGAAAGATTCAATGTGTTAAGATGGCACTTCTCCCCAGTGATCTTTAGATTCAATACAATTCCTATTAAAATCCCAGTAAGCATTTTGGTAGAAGCTGACAAATTAAAATAAAATTTATATGGAAATAAGAAAGGACCTAAAATATCCAAAACAATTTTGAAAAACAAATGAACAGCAAATTTGTTAGGATTTACACTAACTGATTTCAAAACTTACTGTAAAGCTACAGTAATCAAGACAATGTGGTACAGGGATAAGCACAGACACATAGATAAGTGAAAGAGAACAAAGAATTCAGAAATAAATCAAAATATATATGGTCAATTGATTTTCAATGGAAGTGCTAAGGAAATTTGATGGAGGAAGAATAGTATTTTCTAAAGTTATACTGGATATTCATATATTTTATTGATATTGAATCAATATCAATTGGATATATCAATAACCAATATATCAATTGGATATATATTTTAAAAACTCAGCCTGACCCCTATCTCTCATCAAACACAAAATTAACTCAAAATGTGACCCCTAAATATAAGACTGAGCTAAAACTATAAAATTTTTTGGAGAAAATTATTGTTTGACTTAGATTAAGCAAATTTTTTAAACTATGACACCAACATACCATTTAGAAAAGGAAAAATTGACCACTGGACTTCAAATATGAAGTTTACTCTTCAAAACACCATTAAAAAATTAATAGAGGCCACAGACTGGGAGAGAATATTTGCAAAGCATGTATCTCATAAACAACTTCTATTCAGAATATATAAATTACACTTGCAACTCCATAGTAAGATAAAAAATTTAAATCACAAACGATTTGAAAAGATACTTCTCCAAAGTTATAGAGAAATGGCAAATAAGCACGTTAAAAAAATGCTCAAAATCCTGTCATTGAGAAAATGCAAATTAAAAGCACAATGAGATACCTCTATAAAATCACTATAAAATGGCTAAAATCAGACAGACTGACACCACTAAGTGTTGACAAGGATGTGGCGAAACTGGAAACTGCATACATTATTGGTGGGAATATAAAATGGGGCAGTCTCTTTGAAAAGCAGTTTAGCAGCTTATTAAAAAGTTAAAGATACACTTACTATATGACTCAGCAATTTCACCCCAAGGTATTTGCCAAAGAGAAATGAAAATGTGTCCACACAAAGATTTCTTATACTAGTGTTATTCATAATAGCCAGAAACTAGAAACCATCCAAACTGCTATCAACTGGTAAATGGATTTACAAAATATGGTTATCCACACAACTCTTCAGCAATTAAAAGGAACAAACTATTGATAACATGCTACATGGATAGTCCTTAAAAACACTGTGGTAATTAAAAGAAGCCAGACAGGAAAAATATATATATATTACATAATTGGATTTATATATAATGTCTAGGAAAGACAAAACTATAGTAATACAAAGATCAATGGTTGCATGGGACTGGTGTGTGGAAGCAGATATTGACTGTAAACATACAGAAGGGAACTTTTGGGGTGATGGAAATGTTTTAAAACTGGATTGGGGTGATGGCTGCACAGCTGTACAAATTCACTTAAACTCATGTAACTATACACTTAAAATGGATAATACATGTCAAGGACTGAAGTTTTTTAATTTAAAAGGTATGCATATCTTCAGCTTTCTTTAGATATTTGCAAACTGTTCTCCAAAATGGTTGTACATTCCGACCTACAGTGTACAAGATTTCCCGATGGTCTTTACCCAACACCTGATATTGTCGAACTTACTCGTACATGATAAGGGTAAATTCATAAATCATTTTGGTTTTCTCTGTCCTATTTTGTGTAAGATGAAGATATTACACACATTCTATTATTTTGTATTTAAATTGTTCATAATTAGAACTATTCTTTTTTTGTTATTCATTTTTATTGGAGTGTGGTTGCTTTATACTGTTGTGTTAGCCACCACTGCACAACAAAGTGAGTCAGCCATACACACACAGACATCCCCTCCCTTCTGGACTTCCCTCCCATTTAGGTTACAAGAGAGAACTATTCTTGATTACAAGCTTCTCTCTTGTTTTTACAGAGACAACACCTACAGGTAGGCACTAGTGGAAATGCAGACTGTTCGTATGTATTCTAGGATGTGGCTAAGAGCTATAGGTGTATGCCTTATAGAATCTACATCATTATTTTTGCTCTTTCTGAGGATGATCAAACTGGTCATGATGTGGTGATATAGTCAAGACTAAATCTGCCAAACTAGAAGATGCTAACATGCAGCTATTTTAATAATTCATTCATAGGCTGTCATCTCTGTTCCACTGTCTGCCGGCTAAAGCCAAACTATTTCAAGCCATGTCAGTCTATTCTAGGGTGGAAAAACAGTAGGGGGAGGGGGAGTAACAATTTCATAGCATAACCCCTTGCAAACTATTCTAGCAAAAGTCCGCAATTTTTCCATATTTAAGCAAAACTCACATTGCACTTCAATCCCCTTTTGTCTTTAATGACCGTTACAAAAAATGGAAAACACCTTCTGTCCAGGTAATTAAAAGTACTCAACTGCCAGGGAGGGATTTTTTTTAGCTGTTTTTAGTTGCCAACCCAGTGATGATGATGATGATGATGATGATGGCGATGAAGAACGTTTACCTAGGAACCAAAGAATACAACACATAATCCAGAATGTGTGTGTGTGTGTGTGTGTGTGTGTGTGTGTGTGTGTGTGCGCATATGTGTACAGATGCACGCGCACAGAATGGGATTGCTCTTTCTATTTGGAAACTACAATGCCCCTTCTTGCACAGATACCTTTTGGATACAGCTAAAACTCAGATAAGGGCTGGTCATCCTCCCTGCAGTGTATTCAAAGGGAGGTGACCCTGTGCGGGGTGGCTATAAACTGAAGAACAATAGTCTCATTCAATACCCTAAGCTATTGGACAATGTCAGCACAGAGTTGCTGGAGATGTGACTCATCAACTCCTTTTTGCAACCTCTACTCTTCTAAAACTCCATCTCCTTTGGTTTTCAAGTTATGCCATCCAAGATCTAGGAAAAGAGTAACCAGATTTTAAAGAATGTTAAATGCCAGGGATATCAGTAACTTAATTCCCAAATGGTATCATATAAACAGAAACCCACTGCACTGGAAACTCCTAGAAGTCAGTAAGCCTGCCTTCACCCCTGCGCTCCCAGAGCGTAGCACCCGGCCCGGGGTGGTATGCATAGCAAGCAGTCAATAAATATATTTGAAAAGGATGAATGCTGCTTACAGGGCCTGTTGCTACTTACAGGCTGGGTATGGGTCTGGATTCCTGTCCCTCCCGGAGCTACGCAGGGCCTTTTGCTATAAATGAGCTGCCTTCCCCTGCTAGCTGTGAGCCAGGTTTTTGTCCATCTGCTGCCATTGTTTCCCAGCTATGTTGTATTGCACACGGTTATTCTTCAGTGGGTCATTACAGCATCTGTCTGCCCACCTTGTGCGTGCCCCGTCTCAGTTCACCAGACAGCAGCTGCTGGAGCATCCGGCTCCTCTCCGTCATCTGCACAGGTCCAGTGCAGTCAAGCCTGCTTGCAGAAATCATCATTTCATTACCTGGGGGTGGCTACACTCCAGGACTGGTTACTAGGATCCTTGCCTGCCATTTAATATCCCTATAGGTAATTTCTTTTTAACCAGATGTGTTGCCCACAAGAAATTTCAGTTTCATGGATGTGTACAAGGATACAAACAACCGTCACCACATAGATCTTTATTAGTAGTAATTTCTTTTTTAGTAGAAAGTGACCCTGGAAGCCACATTAATAATAAGAGAAGAAAGGTCTCATTTTATAAAGGCTGAACTTCCAGAAACCCTAATCCTCTTCTAGAAACCCTAATCCTCTTCCAGAATTAACCTTCAAAGAGGAGAGAGAGAACACTGCCACAAAGCCCATGCGCTTTATTTGTCCCCCTTAAAGAGAAGCTTCCTGATGGTTCATGGCCATTAAGATGAAACTCGGTTATATGCAGTACACAGCTTACAATACGATAAGCCAGAAGTTTGTATATTAAGCTGACTGTTTGGAACTCAGGCTTCTGTTCCCTTTTGGCAACTTTACTTGTCATAAAATTGAAAGCAGTAAAATTCAGGTTGTACCCATACTGATACAGTGCATCCAAAAACTGAATTTCCATGTCTTTTGCTATGATGTAAAACTGATGGCCTTTATTACAGCGATTTCCTTAACACTTCTGCTTACTTTTCTATAAACTTTATGATAAAAAAAATAAATCTCTAAGCCAATCATAAAGGTATGTTTAACATACAGCAGGTCCAAATTATATTAGTGTCATAAGAACCTCTACAATAGGAAGAACACTGTTACTTGGTGAAATTCATTCTAAGTCCGATATCAAGGAGGCGAGAATAGCCCTCCTCGTGGCCCGTATTCCCTCCTGCACTCATTGCAGAGTTTCACTGGCAGCAAGAAGAGAGAATAAAGCAATAAGGTTGGGCAGGCTCCATGGCAGAGATAAGGATAAGCAGGTCCTAACAGGTAGAATAACCCCGTCTCCCGAGAGCCGCTAAGGCGAGGCCTTATGCCAAGCCAGAGTATGGGGGGGCGTATCTGTCAAGGGTCAGCAAAGCAAACCCTGGCTAACGTGGTACGGGGAGACTTTAATCAGGGATGCACTCCTGCGACTGGGAAAAGAGTCCAGCAGGAACTGAACTCAGCTCAACTCAACTGACCTGCACAGAAGTGACTGGGTGTTTTGAAGAGCACGTGAGGGAGGAGGGAGAGGGGGGAGCAGGGCAGCCGCAGAGTCTGGGAACTGAAAATTACAAAAAGCAGGAAGCGGGGTTTGGTCCGAACTCATCTGGGTTTGCTAACTGGTGCTTACCAAAGTCAGGCTCCTACCTTCCCACAGAGGCTGGGAGACAGGGGCCCTATCTTCAGATGTTGGCTGAAGAAACAGTAAATTCTTTGGGCAGCCTTGAGTTTTCTCAGGCAGATACTTTCATGGAGGCTAGTGTCAGCCTGGGGATCAGCCTTAAGCTGTTAGAAACTATGTTTGTGTTTGTTCAAGTCTCTATAGGTGAAGGCCCAGCCTAGTAGGGAAGAGGGTTCCGAGGAGCCTGGCTAGGGTTTGGTCAAGGAGAAAAATCTTTGTCATATCTCAACAATCCCCACAATACCCGACGAGGGAGGTTTTATTATTTCCATTTTGTAGATGAAGACCCAAGACCCAAGGGGTAATGTGCCCAAGATCAAGTAAGCCCTCAGTGGCAGAGGTGGGATTGGAGAGTAGATAATTTAATCTCTGCTTGGTGGTGAGCACTGCCTTCCAAGAACGGGAGAGCCCAGGGTATGAGATCACAGGCATCAGGATTAAAGGTCAATGAAAATGACCCAGAGATCTGACTCAAGGTAAACGAAAAATGCAGAGCGACCCATTTCTTTCCTTGTAAAGTTGAACTAGTGAAATAAACCCGAGCTAGTGTGAATAAGTAGAAGGGAATGAGAGGCTGCGTGTGAGCTGGAGTTCAAAGCCTTCTTTGACCTGTTTGAATAAGGTGACAATAAATTAGCCTCCAAAATCAAACACAGGAAGAAAACAGGCTTTCCCACGATGCCGCTTTAAGCAGTTTCAAAGAATATTCTTTTCAATTCTGCATTTGGTTTCTTCAAAAATATTATGACAACTGGCATCACGCTTAGGAACCGAGACACTTCCCCCCTTTCTTCACTGCTTTCCAAAATTTACATGTGTTTTCTCTGCGGCTGCCACCATCCTCAAGAGCCATTTCTGCCAAGCTCAGTCCCTTTTCATTTCTGTACATAATGTCCTATCCCTCAGTTTGAACACAGTCATTTCAGCCCAAGAGGAAAAAATGGGCTATATAAATAAATCTTTATTACTGTCACAGTGTCGTTAAAAGAATTTCCTAGTTGGAGCTGCTCTTCGTTTGAATCGCCACCTTTCCAGGGCAGAGAGGATCCTGCTAGGCATTGTAAATTAGGGAAGACAGTTTTATTGTCAAGGCAGGTCAATCAAATTATAATTGGCTCTAATTTGCACTCCCACCAGCTGTTAAATTCTTCACCTGCAGCACTCAAAATGGTGTGAAATTCTTGCCAGCTTTGTGAAAGCTTCAAAGAGAATCACTCTTGATCTGATTCCTAAAACCAAAGTGCTTGTTACTTTTCATCAGAAGCGAGCAAAATGCACCATTGGCTCTGACCATGGGAAGCAGGGCCTGGTCTGAAGTGGGCTAAGCCTGACAAGGATGGACAAACACATCTTCCATGCACGATCATCCTTGACAAGCCACTACTTCTATCGCAGAGCAGCCCCAGGGCGGGGAGGGAGGACAGCTTTCTTTTGCTATGGCCATAATACCCCTGAGTTGTATTTTTCTATTTCACTGTGAGTTGAACTGGCAACTCTTAGGAAAGTCATAAATTTCACACTAAGAGTAGAAGAGCAGACAAGGACAGAATTTTAGGGTAGGGCGTATCCATGCTGGTTCTGTAGTGAGGATCCATTATGCTTTCAGATATCCAGCATTATAGACTGTCTCGTACTGCCTCAGACAGTTTGGTGCTCTGGTTAAGTAAAACACCTACAGTGCCCACACACGCACACAAAACACAAACGTGTGCACACATGCACGGGTGCGCAAGCACACGCACATACGCATGCGCACACACAAGCACACAGCTTCAGGAAAGAGTGAAAAGCAACAACCGGTTAGCACATGATGATGAAGCACCATCTTGCTTTTACTTCTGGGCCACAGCTTCCTACTCCCTTACAATTTTGCTGAAGGCAGTTTTGTGCAAAATAGTAGACCCTGTGATGTCAGCAAGAGTCCGGGATGGCCAGATGTGGAAACAGCATCAAAACCAAATGATCAACATAAGCTTAATTTTGGATGAATTTTGGCAGTGTCAGTTTGGCTGCAGCTTAAGGAAACTCTTTAATTTAAACAACTGAATGGGAGTTTTCCTAATCTTGCTAATTTGCCATGTGGACAGTCCTCAACCATCTCAAAATGAGGGTCTTTGGGAATGACTGGTGAGGGGTAAATGTTATGAAGTAATGAAGGTTCTTTGAAGAAATATTTTTGGATTTAGAATGTATTTAAGAAAACACAGGATGAGTTTTTAAAAAATAAAAGGAAATATTGCATTGGAAATAATTTAAGAGGGAGAACAGTTTCTAGGTCTCAGGAAATGAAATGGGAACGCAAATTTATATGAGGATAGTCATTACAATAGTATTTAAAAGGGCAAGAACTAGAAACAATCTTTCTAAAAGCAAAGAATTAGTTAAATCATCTAAAGCACTCCCATAAAATAGAATATCATGCAGCATTTAAATGTTTTATGAAGAATTTATGAGAAAATACATGTTAAATACAAAATAGGATAGAGACTATTCACAGCACAATCTCACTTATGTAACTATATATGTATTATATACACACAGTACAAACTCAGAAAAATATTAAAGAGTGATTATTTCCAAGTGGTGGGTTTACAATTTTTATTTTTTCTTTATGTTTTTCTCTACTTTCCAAATTTTACAAAGTGAGTTTCTGAAATCTTTATAAACAAAAAAATAAATAAATAAAATGAATAAATAATGGCAACCAGTATGAGTTTGGGATGCAATGCTCAGATGCAAAAAATGTCACATATTTTTATTTCTCTAAATCAAATCAAATCTCTGAGGCCCAGTGGCTCAGGGCAGGCTAGATGCCCATCATTCCTGGGGCTCTCTTGTCCCTCAATGGAATCAGGAGTTGAAGTGGGTACAGAAAATTGAGGAAGGAACCAGACCTTCAGTGCTCAGTCTCCCATCTTTACCATCATCCTTTTAGCATCTAGACATGGTTGTACAGTGGGTGCTGGCACTCTGGTGGGGCCCTGGAGAGGCCTTCCCTTGGTTCCCGCCATCACCACACTACTCAGGGCCTCATCATTTAAAGGCAATAGTCCCTCCCACCCCATGGAAGGACATAGCTCATGAGCAGAGCACAGTTCTCCACAAATTGTGGACCCCCTCCAAAAAACCACACCTCTTAATCGCCAAGAATCTGCGCCACTCCAGTGACCACACGCTTTCATCCACCCAAATGCTGGCCATCATTTATCCCCAATCATGGACCTTCCAAACAAGTTATGCATTAGTCAGTGTGGACCCCAAAAGCAATACCAATATCTATATTTAGTGCCGCTGGTGTAGTCCTATCATGCAAGATTCCCCCAATATCTAAATCTATATTATAGGCCTTTCCAGGCATTACCTTGTTTTATCCTCCTGACAAGCCTGTGAGATAGCACTATAATTATTCCCATTTTCCAGATGGGAAAATCTGAGGCTTGGAGAAATTAAGTAACTCCCTAAAGTCACACAACGTTAATATAACGTCTCTTTGTGGCCCTGATACAAAAGCCCTTAACAACTCCCTGAGGTTCGGAGCTCAAAACTCAGAACAAAAATTGACTTGCTTCTTGGGATGGAGGCAGGAGATACACTAGTAATTCCATCAGGCTTCCTCTAGCACCAAAAGCGAAGGTATAAATTAATATCTCAACACATTAGACTGCCGTCTAGGTTTAAGATCAAGAACACGAAGGAGAGGATGAAAGAAAAGAACAGAAAGCCATAACCTCCTGGGTGATAGTATCTGTTTCACTTGGAGAAAGTGAACATGAGACTAAGCGTCCACCAGCCAGGAAGAAGCCCGCAGAGACTGTGGGGAGAAGAATCTTTGGGAAATTTGGAAAAGATTCTGCTTCTCTAGGGATGCAGGGCCTAGAACGTTCATGCAGGCCTATAAGAGCTGGACACTTGCCTGTGTGCAGAACACACTCAAATTCACATGGGTTGGCGAGGCCTCATGCCTAGGAGGAACTGTTAAATGTATTCAACTTGCTCTAAACTGAAGAAGGAGGTAGGAGATGCCCACTTCTCTACTGGATGTTATCTAGAATCTTTTCCTGAAAAGGGAAGTCAGCCATGGCAGCAGCTCACCAACCAGGGTGAGTAGAAGCTGAAATTTTACAAACTGATTGTGGCAGCCCTCAAATCCTGTGTCCCTCCCTGCTCAGTGAAGTACTCGGTGACAGAATAAATTATGGGTGTATCTATCCTCCTGACAGGTTCAATCCCAAGTCAAAGAAAATTGGAAAGATAAGAGGCATGAGTGACAGAGCAGTGCCGTGGCTTGGGCTCCCAGCTCTGCAGCCTGACTTTGTGGACTCACAGTTTAAATTCTCTGACCTCAGTCTCCTAATCTGTAAGACAGGGGTAATTGTAACACATCTCTCATGGAAACACGGTGAGCAAAAAAGGGGGGATGATGCATACAAAACACACACACAGTGATTTATACATAGAAAAGTTCCATAAATGTTAACTATCGTTATTTGTAATTACAGGCTGGTTGGTGCTCCTGGCTTTGTTATTGGATCTGAGCTAGTTTTGGAGAGAACACACACACAAACACACCAATGACCAAGCACAGCATCCTTCAGTGACCTCCAATTGTCTTAAGGAAGCATATGCATCGATGCCACTGGCCCAGCCCAGCTCGGGGCCTCACCCCTCCACAATCCACCACCCCCTGCCACTCATGACATGGGCTTCTCTAACCATATTGAACTTTTTTTTTTAAGATAAATAAGTTATCTTTCTTTTAAGATAAGTTCTGGGGATGTAACGTACAGCATGGTGACTATAGTTAACAAGACTATTTTGTATATTTGAAACTTGCTAAAGTTCTCACCACATGAAAAAAGTTTATAATTATGTGAGGTGATGGATGTTAATTAAACTTATTGTGGTGATAATTTTTTAATATATACATATATCAACTCTTGTTGCACACCTTCTGCACAACATTATAGGTCAACTGTGTCTCAATGAAACTAAGAAAAAAATTTTTTTAATTAAAAAAAAAATTTTTTTTTTCATTTCCTGAAATGTCATGCTCCCCTTCACCGGCAAGACCTCAGAGCTATCTATCCTCTCTCTGTAACTCTCTGTGCTCTCCTCCCTGCTGGGCTAGCTCTTCCTCATCCATCCTTCAGGTTCCAACGTTGATGCTTTTGCTCTGACGAGCCTTCCCCCCCCACACACACTATACGTGCTGCTCCCCAGGACAGAGCCCAGCCTTGACCACGCACTACTACAACTACTTGAGCCTCTGTATTGTGAGGTTCTTGGGGCCACCATGTGGTCCATCTGGGTCACCATCTGTCACCAAGGTTCAGCACAGGGTGAGCACATGATAAAGAGGTGGTCAGTAGGCATTTCTTTAGTGAACAAGTAAACATGCTCTAAAAATTTGGTGTCAGGCTATTACGAAACCTCCCTCCTCTGCTGACCCCAGTTCATATCCTGCTCTCCAGCCAGGCCTGCAGAAGAGAGAGCACCTCCAGAATTGTGGGGTGTACACCCCAAATTGCAGCCCATGTTCCCACGACTCCCTTTACCACTAGCCAAGAGAGGCAGGCCCTACATCCTTCTGCCCAAATGTATCTGCATCAGTTCGCTAGGGCCGCCATAACTGAGCACCCCAGATCAGGTGGCTCCACCCTCAGAAATTTATGTCTCAACATGTGAGCAGGATTGGTTTCTTCTGAGGGCCTCTCTCCTTGGCTTACAGATGGCCATCCTCTCCCTGTTTCTGCACATGGTCTTTCCTCTATGTCTGTCAGTGTCCTAATATCTTCCTATAAGGATACCAATCAGATTGGGGCCCACCCTCATGACCTCATTTGACTTAATTGCCTCTTTAAAGAACCTGTCTTCAAGTACAGTCATATTCTAAGGTATGCAGTCGGGGAGTGGAGGGTGTAGAAACCCAACATGTGAATTTGGGGGGAAACAATTTAACCCATAACAGTACTGAATGTCAAAGTCTGGTTTCCCTTTTGATATACGTACACTGAGGCATCAACATGCCAGTGAGAATGGGCTACTTCCCTCTGCCTTCACAAATAGGCACTTGGACATCAGTGCTTCATGTAGGAAAAGTCAACCCTGTTCACTAAACACAACCTGTTTGTTCAGAACTTCTCTGTACCGTGGGGGCCGCATGGAGAGTGAAACACCTGAGTCCTGGACCAAGCACCTTGCAACCCAAGGCAAGAGATCAGGTAAACACGGCACACACGCAGGAATCCACGGTCATAGCAATCCACCCAAGCTTGCTCAGAAAGGCAACCCAGAGCCCTGGGGATGTAGTGGGTCATAGTTTGCTGTGGCCTCATTATAGCTGTATGACCTTGTGCAAGTTGCTCGGTCTTTCTGTGCCTCCATTTTCTCACCTGTAAGATGGCATTAATAGGTACCACAGAGGACTGTTATGAGGATTAAATCAAACAATACATACAAGGCAATTAGAACAGTGCCTGGCTCATCATAATCATCAGCAAATGTTAGCGTTTGTACTGTTGTCGCTGTGCTATCAAGGCTGCCCAAGCTGGATGGTGGAGGCCAAACTGCCTCCACACCTGGGCTGAATATCAAGGACTCACGAGTCTCTAACTCCAGGTCAATTCTATAAACAGAGAGAAGACCAGTGTCAGAGCAAGTCTTCAAAACAAATTAGCTTGCCGGGAAGAAACTACCACTTAAGACAGTGTTGATGATAGAGAGAAAACAGATCAAACTAAGGAAGGTAGGGTTGTCAGCAGTAGTAAATACTGCTTTTGGAAAACTGGATTTGAGGCCACAAGTGATTTGGCAGACACCAGCCTGGGAAGCTCTGTCTCCTCTGCCCAAGATCCTGGTCTGTGCCCTGTGCATTCTCACTCATGCTTCCATAGGCAGGTATCAGGGAAATAATATGGACCTGGAAATTATAACCTTCTGGGTCTTTAGGCAAATTACTGAACTTTTCCAAATCTCAGTTTATTCCCTGCACAAGGGGGAAATTACACCAACAATACAGATAGTGCCTATTAAGCGTCTGGTGCAGAACACGTCCTGATGGTTCGTTCTTTTTCCCCTTCGCCTGTAAGTACCATTAGCAGAGACTGTTATGAAGTATTTCTGTCTCCTACACACATAGTCCTGAGTACCGTGTACCATGCCAGGTATTTCCCTACAGGCAGCACAATTATCAGATTCCATGGAATGCATTGAAACCCTAGGGTTCCAAAGGAAGTCTGCAAGAAGTCCCCTTTTTGGATCATTGTTATTTCAAACACTTTGTCAAACATCCAGGAAATCATGAAGTCTATCAGTGTCTCTTTGTCAGTGTGGTAAATAATCAGATGAAGCTTGCCTCTGAAGTAATGGAGGCCAGCTGGTCAATACACTAATAAAAAACACCAAGGCAACAAAATTTTTAAGGGGACTATATCAGTAAGACTCAGTATGTGTAGTACATAAGCCTTTGAGGAAAAAGGAAATGAAAGAGGTAGAAAAAAATAACTACATACTTATGATGTTCTGTAATATGCAAAATATTTTCACATACACTATTTAATTAATTCTTATAACAACTCAGTGAAATATTTAAATTACCTCATGATGAGGACTATTAGTATATGAAGTATTATTAAGTCAAAATGCACATGCGTCTTTAAGAGTGGTTCTCAAGCCAGGTTCACGGATTCTGGGGTCCAAGTGATACACATCTTGCTGTCCCTGGCTTGCCTCTAAGAGTTTTACTTTTTGCGTTTGCATTTTGATGATTATCAAAAAATTAACCCAGGTAAATTCTAGATTATGTGAGTAAACAACTCATCATCTAGTACAATCAGGAGACTTCGGAATCTCATTGGCATTGAGTAATTCTTCTTGACATTCACGAGCTAATGTGAAAAGAACTGACGTGCCCTTGGTAAGCATACGATGTGTTCCATGCCACAAGAAGACCCACAGACATGCAAATAACATTTGTTCAGGAGTGTCACTAGAGACACTCTAGGAGGAGGAGGGAACTGAGGAGGAGGGAACTGAGACACTCTAGGAGGAGGAGGGAACTGAGTCGTCACACAGCACCCGGTAGTAAATGCTTGCTGGAGATATACAAATATCTAAGCTGTAGCACTCAGCACACAGTTATTTCACAAAGGGGATTTCCTTCCAGAAAAAAAAAAAAATCACCAACCACATGAAGGTCACAATGATATTCTGAATTTCATTTTTGGACGGATTTTTTGAGGGGTATATAATGTGAAATATTCTATTTGTTTTATGTTTCTGTAAGGGTTTTAAGTGTAAAAAAAAATGCCAATTTTAATTATGTGTATTTTAAAATTATTTTAGTATATACTTATTCCATATTTATTATATAACTTTTATATTATAAATTATTTTATTGTAATACCATTTAGGGAAAAACTGGGGATCAACAACTCTGAAAACACTGCTTTTTGAGATAGAAATGTTTCTCAGACAGGTCTATAATTTTTTTAAATTCTTCTTAAAATAGTCCTTTGCCCACAAACCATCAGCAGGTGATTTTTCTTTCTGGTGCTGACGGAGGGAAATCAGTAAAAGGAGAGTTAAAAGAGAAAGCATTGAATCTGTAGCAAAGTGCCCGTGACATTCTGGAAAAGCTGAATATATGATCGGCCTGTAAGTTAAATAACCCCAACTGAAATCCAATATCTAGGCAGCAAAAATGGAAGAACAGAAAAATGCTGCCCAGGGGACTGGCTCTGAATCTGGCACTCTTCATGATTTCCTCCATGACTCTGAATAAGTTCTCATTATTGCCCTGCCCCTGGTTTTGTTGTATTGGATAAGGGGGGAGTGTTGTTTCTTTTCTGTTTGTTTGTTTTTTGCCAGTTACCAAATGGGAGCCAAGAATATTGCTTTGTAAAGTGCTTTGTGAAGCACAGATACCCAGTATTGTCAAGCATGAAAATCTTCAAAATTCACAATTTAAGGGTCTTTGAAAATTATTTGTGTAGCATGCCTTGCCATTTTCTTTCTTTTTAGTTCATCTCTGATCACTTTACTGCACTTGCTTGAAACAGGTGGAACAGAATAAACAATACTCTAGTTAGGGGTGGGTTAGATTTCCAATTAAAAGTATTACCATTTAAGGACACCGAATGATGTCTTCTCCTTTTGCCCCAAGATGAGATGTAGGATGGAAGGGCATGCCAGTTTCTATCAGTTTGAGAGAAAATTTCAAAAAGAAGACATGTGATGGGAAAAAAAGAAATGAATCTGAGTGACTTTCATAAGCTGAGAACTTTAAAAGATTTTATTTTGGCTTAATAAAAATTGTGCACACTATTACAATTACTCTGTGGGCTGGGTCCTCTTTGCTTTTTGTTTAGAAAAAAATAAAAATAGCTGAATTATTAATGTGAAGTAAATTGGTTACTAAGCATTTAGAGTCACTTTTTAATTCACACATACATCTGTATTAACATCTTCATGGTGCTTTACTACAGATTATACCATAGTTGTAAGGGCATTTAAGGAACCATTTAAAGGATAATGTTTCTAGCAGAGGCATATTTGAAAGTGGATGGTGTTGTTAGATACAAGAATAAAATTATAAAACCCACCTGTGAGGTTAGGGGGCACAGTCCCCAAGAATGCCCTCACTTCTGATACCAACTGCAGGGTAGAGGGGTTTCTAAGACCACACTCGGGCTCAGTAATTCACTAGAAGAATGTACTGAAGGCCATAATGACTGTGGTTATGGTTTATTGCAGTGAAAGAATAAAGGATACAGATTAAATTAGCCAAAGGAAGAGATACACGGGGCAGAGTTCAGGAAGTTTCTAAACATGGAGTTTTCAGTTGTCCTGTCACCACGGAGTCATGGACAGTTTTAACTTTCCTGACAATGATTTGCGACAACATGCACAGGATATTGCCAGCCAGAGAAGCTCACCCAAGCCTTGATGTCCAGAGTTTTTACTGTGGAGACCTGGTTGACTGCACACAGGGCTGACCTTTAGATCCTCCAGAGGTAGAGCAGATATCATGTAGCTCAAAGTCCCCATCATAAATCACATTGTTAGACTGTCTGTTTTTGCCCAAAGCCCCCAGGTAAACAAAGACACTTTTCCTAGAGAGCACCTCCCCAGGAGACGAGGGCAAAGTCCAGACCTCCCCCTGTTAAATACACAGGCCACCCCCTGGCATTTGGCCAAGGCTCTCTTAAGCCAAATGATCATATTTGAGCATCTACATTTAGAAAAGCATTTATATGACAGACACCACAACAGAATCAGTATGAATATGCCTAACATTTGGAGGAACTAGTGTTGGGCAGATTTAAAGAAATTAATCCATCCTATAAAGTCATTACATAATTTTCATATATTTGTACTAAATTTATTACTTGTTTCCTCCCTTGATCTACTGCTATTTGTACATCATGATAAACTTGTAGAAAACTATTTAGCATAGCAATTATCTGATGGTTAGCTAAAGCCAGTTCTTCAGAGCAGTCATTTTCCATTTATATCCTGAAGGGGTTTTAACTACATCTCTCAATATGTTGATTATCAATATCAGTATAATCATAAGACTGACTTACATAAGGTAGTCAAATTTTACCAACAATGCCAATGTTACATCGTATTAGAGTATGGTCATGGTACAATTCTGTTTCACTATATAACAAAGGCAGTTAGAATTACAGAGGTATTTGCTATGCCTTCCAACATAATCTATCCTTGCCCATATGTCAGATATTACCATGAACAGGTGTCATTATGTTGCCCAGGGTTTGGTTATTTACAGGGTCAAGTTAGTTGGGGTCAAAGCCATTTACCCTGTCTCAGTTCACAGGCTTGTACTAAGACTAGTTTCCATTGTGCACTACTATACAGCAGGGCCCACCTCCCTCCCACTGGCAGGACGTGGGTGGTATTCAGAATAGTTCCTATCTCTGCTAACTGTGTTACAGGATATGTCTTTTAATCTATCCTAGGGGTGAGAGCAGATATAGTGTATCAGTGTACATTACAAATGCCTCCAGAGAACTCCACAGGTTTGGAGGGCCATAAGATTCCATTGCTGTGCCCTTGAGCCCCAGCTGCTGGGATGGAGGGCCATTGCCCCATGACTACTGCCCCTTCATCTGTCTTAAAATAGTCATGAGGTCCTATTGGGTAAGGGTACAAGCCTTTTACAAACAGTGTATCCTAGCATTATCAGCACTATTTGTTGAGTCTGCCTGACCCACTTCACTACAGCTTTATCATCTTTCCAGGTTCACTCCCATCCCTTTCCTGCCTCCTGGAAGAGAATCCCTCTAATTTGCTCATTCTAGTTAAAAGTACTTTTCCTCTGAATGCCACTCCTCATTAAAAGTGAATTCAGCTTGTCCCAAGATGCCTAGACCAGAACTTTCTCCCCTAAAGTCCTTTTCTGTCCTGTGGTCCAGTATTGTTTAATTCACCATGCATGTGTTGCTATTGTGTACCAGTGACCTGAGTGCAGTTAGTATACATGTTTTGTACCCCAAATATTGGGTCCTCCATTCTAGGGTTGGATGAGTGGTGTCACAGCTAGATGTCATTTAGTTTGAGTATGCCATAAGGTCACCCACAGCCCTCCTCATCTCAAGCTGGGGCTGTTTCCAGGGGAATTCAGACCCATCATGTGGTACCTATTACTCTAATCCCATCAGGAACCCAATGTTTTTTTCTATTCTGTTTAACAGCTTTCCATCCACAAAAAATAAGCATAATACGTGTTTCTGCATAGCACTCTGTGGTATATTGGTCATGCCACCATGATAGCCAGGAAACTTTCTAAGCCTTCGATCATCCAGGTTTAGAGTTACACAATCATCAGTCGGCTGGGAGCTGTACTCCATATGGTCCAACGGCCCATTAGGGAGAAGTTCCCACAAAGTCCTTCCCAAATGATATCCTTTGTAGCAGATGTAACTTGAAAAATAAGACTCAAAAGCTGTTGGCACATTACTAGAATTCTACTCATTCATTAACCTTCAGTCTAGTTCATCATCATCTTGTATGACCAAAATGTTTCCCAGAGTGATACCACTCAGGTTTGCAGACTTCTATTCAGTTTTGTGAGGTTCCCAAAGCAGGGGTGGTCTTGACAAACATATAGCTTCACCTTTCTGGGCATCTGGTACAGGTGAGCTTAGAGATAATATTATTCTCTTGCTCTGAGCCTCTTTCAAGTCACCTAAGTAATATAGGAGTTCCCTCACTGCATAACCCATTTATTCATTCCTTTATCCTCAGCTACCATTTTTCCTTCTCTACATTTGTCATTTATTTTTACCCAAACTTCCCACCTCTGGAAGTCACCTTCAGATAAAGGAAATCCAATCCCTTCACATTAAATAACCACTTCACATTCCAATTTTAGTCCAAACTTTCACTTTAGTCCCATCAACCACTGCATTTCCATGTCCTCCCAATCTCACTGTACATCTTATTAGGACTTCCCAACAGATTTTGGAATCACAGTGCATTGGAATCCCATATTAAGAAGCCCCAAAACATTCTCTTCTCCTTCAACCCCACTGCCCATTTACCCACCCATGTGCATATGGCCTTGGGTCCCCAGGTGGGGGACTCTGGCTCTTCTGTCAGTTTCCATCTTGATTAATATGTCAGCCCACTATCCAAGGTGATTCCAGGTCACGTTTCTCATTGTCATCTTTGCCTTCCAGCTTTTCGAATTCTTCCAGAAGAGGTTAAATAGAGAAGATTTGTTTAGGGCCCTTTGAACAGTAGGAACCAGCAGGGGCTTCCACTGGTCCACCCAACTTCCAATAGTGCTGCATTAAGACCTTTGTTTCAACTCATCAATGTCCGCTTTATTCATCCCACTTATCAACAACCATCTAAAGATTTCCACTCTGCTGAGTCCACTCCCTTGACTCTTCCCTTTGTCTTTCCCCGTTTCCTTGTGAACCACTCTAATTTCCTAACATCTGTAAAATCCGTAAGGGAAGCTGAGACAACAAATCTGACAGGGCTTCTCAAACTGTTGCTCAATATCAAAGCAGCAATGTTACATGGGGTGTCCGTGCCAAAGGGGTGCCTTTAATCACAGCATTTACTATGCCTGGGGTAAGGGGTATATTCAGTGGATGAATAGCCCAACAATCTCAGCATGGCTTGCGTATGAAGCATCTCAGCTGTTTCATCTGGGATGTTCCACTTCACATTTAAAGGTAGAGTTGGACAGTCTCCTTTTTTAGGATAAACTCACTTTGTAGCTGCTTTTATCCAGTCCACCAGGCTAGCTGTCCTTTTGGAAATAACTTGCTGTGTTTTGGGATCACATATAGCCATCTGTGATTGCTCAGTAGCGAGCTGGGTCCTGTATTAACCCTAACATGTTCTTCTACTCTGCAGTATCCAAAACCAAAGATACCACTCTAAGTTAGTCACTCAAAACCCATTTTAGTAAAGGTTCTTCAGGAAGCTGAAAATATCAATGCAAAACGAAACGACTCCTTCACATATAACCCCTGGTTTCACTACTTCCTTGGTTTTGCCTTTTACCCACCTGGACAACCTTTTTGGTGACCAGACATCCTAGAGGTACTACCTGTTGTCCCAGCAAAATTCCCCTTTGGTAGCAGCCCTGAAGCTAGCACCATAGCTCAGGCTGGCTGAAATCTGAGATGCGCTCACAGTCAGGATCTGCCCCAATGCTCTTTATTTTCATTTTAGCTATTATGAACAATTATAGCCAAGGCATTGTATATTTAGCTTATTTCTTACTATTTTACATTTCCTATGTATCCAGTGAGCTAACTCCTGGGGATGTGGATTCATCTCTAAATTCCACAGGTAACGTTTACATGTAGTAACAGATCCCAGCACAACAGTTAGGGAACCGTTGACTGAAACTGCCCGCCTTGGCCAGCCATGATGATAATCACTTGCCTGAGCTGTCTCACAACAGGAAGTCCCAATAAAGAACACGGTGCTGCTGCTGAGAACTAACCAGGAGAATTCTAGAGGGGCCGAAAGGAGGAGGGAGGAGACGATATGTCCCGCCGACCTCCCAGAAAGTGTCACGCTGGAATCCATCTCGGCTGAGAGATGCACGCACCACCGGCGAGGACCCTGAGTCAGACTATGGGCCAAGCATGATGACTGGCCAGAGACAACCTGGAAACTAACCCCATTACCATAAAACCTGAGACTGCGAGCCACATGGCAGAGCAGCTCTCCTGGGTTCCCTTGCCCTGCTGCTCTCCGCCCAGGCACCCTTCCCGATACAGTCTTTTGCTTTGTCTCCTCAGATAATTCATTTCCAAGTGTTAGACAAGAGCACACTACAGTGGGTGAACAGGAAGCCATGCAGGAATCAAAGATTCATCCCGGGCCTCTCGTCGTTTCTCTTCCCAAATCACACATTTCAGTGAGTGAGGCTCATTCTAGGGACTCATGATGCCAACTGCAAAGCTAAAGGACATAGCCTACAAGGCCACCCCCATTTCTGACTGCAAGTTCTAGGTTCTCAAGTTTACCCTCCATTTCGATAAAACTCTTTGGGTAAGGTTAAGTTGTTAATTACATACTACCTAAAAGATAACTAGGCTTTGCAGGGGCCCACACCCAGATCTATAGCCTCATCCAGTTCGTGCCACATCTACACCCAGCCATGGCCAACCCTATCATTTACACAGACACTGCCCTATACAGCAAACTCGTGGGTTCTGTCTATTTGAGTTATCTGTACACGAAGTTCCAAAGCCAGCAGTAAACTTCAGTGCTCTTAGCACTGGGGAGAAACAATCTGGTTAGGAGTCTTGCTTTCTCAGAATTAATCTTGAGTTTATTTGACAGCATGGTGACATCACTGCCATCATGGCACTGGGGCAAGTCCACCTATGGAGAGAAATTTCCTAATGAGAACTTCATTTCAGCCCTGGCATCTTTTCTATGGTAAATTCCAGACCCAACGCAAACAGTTCCCAGCTTTTGTCTGCTGGTTGGGTGACAAGCATGTGGTAAAACAACAATATTGTGAAAGCTTTGGGCATAAGAATGGCAAGATTAGCAAGATGTTCACCATCACTAACTGTGAATAACTCTTATAAACTTAATTAGTTTCGTCTTAATCAACAAACCATTCCTTCTGGCCTGGGGAGGGCAGCCCCATCCCCAGTCACTCTCTTGGTATTCTCATGTGCTACAATTGTTTCATCCATATTTCCCTTATTCCCCTCCAAGTCCAGCCAGACAGCAGAGTTAAATTTATGATTAAATTTAAAAACCAAACTACAAAACACCTTAAAAGCATTTCCCTGTGCTGTGGATTTTCTGATCTCTTTATAAAGAGATTATTCACTCCAACCCTTCTTAGTGACTCCTGTTAACACAAGCTACATTAAATTTATCAATAAATATAAATGTCTTGGGAATCTCTAAAAGAGTGTTGTGATCTCCAAAATACATTTGCTATTAAGAAAAACTGATCTTTCTTGACTCAAAGAAGATTTCTAAAACAGACAGGGATGTGCGCAAACTATCTGTTTATGATAGTTCCTGTTAATACATCACATTTGTTAAAATAGATTTGATAAACACTCTAAAAAAGGACATTCCTGGGCTGCCTCCCCAGCACCTGTTTCCCCCTTTCCATAGCCCTGATTTCCATTTGGTTCTGGGAACTTCACTCCACTTCCAGCCCCACAAGTAGAGCCTATGACCTGGGTTAAGCCAATCAGTTTATTTCATCTGTTTAGTCAGAATGAATCTTAGGGCTTTGGCTGGCAATATTGTGAACACAGTTTTCTGCTGGCCACAACCAAGGATGTCTGAACCAAAGCCCCAGGAACTGCAAGCAGTCGCCTTAGTACCATGAGGAGAGCCAGCCACAAGGTGAAGCTGACATTACAGAACATAGGAAAAAGCAAAAGGAAACCAGTACTTTCATAACATTGCTGAGCGGCTGGAACAAGCCGAAACTGAGGCCAATCTTTATTTCTGGACCTTGCAATTTAATGGGCTAAAAAATTATCTTTGCTGTTGAACCCCTTAGTACTCAAAGTGTGACCTGTATGTAGGCCAGCAGAATCAGCATCACTTGGGAGTTTGTCAGAAACGCAGAATCAGGACCACAATGTGGATCCTCCGGAACCAGACTGCATTTGAACAAAATCCCCAGGTGATTCTATATACATTGACATTTGAGAAGAACTTGTCAAGCCTCTTTGAATCAGCTTTTTCTATAATTTGCATTTTGAATGAGATCTCTACCACATCCCTGTGTAATAGTCCAGATGGATGTTATTACTCCTCTTTAGAGAGAAAGGGAAACTGGGTTGAGGGAGCTGACACGCTGGCCAAAGGTCACACACATTTAGAGCATCAGGAGCACCCCGGTCTCAAGCCTCACAGTAATTCCTTCTTCTGATGAGCTCTCGGGTCTAATCAACATTTTCCATGGGCCATGCAGCCAGGGTCCAGGGCTACCTGTTCACCAGCCTTGCATTATTCTTTATTTTAAGAGACCACGGGTTTTAACAACACCCTTGCTCCCTGTGTTTGTAATCAGGGAAAACTCTTTAATCTAGGTAATTTATTTAATGAGTAGCTCCAAATATTGGTTCCCAACTACCAAGCAGTTTAATACAAAAATTACAGGCTAGCCTAATTGCACTTAACCAAGTAAGCCCGTGAACAATTTTCTCTCATTATTTCTCAGTGAAGCATACACCCTTGGCACAGTTCTCTTTTTATTAATAAAAGCAAGGAGCAAGTGTTGAAAAACCTTCATATTCCTTGATGTTTTACAATCCGGATCTATCTCTTAAATCCAGCCAATGGAATAAAGGAAAAATACTATATAAAATAGTTATTTCAGAGAAATGCTTTCCCACAGAAACTTCCCAACTGATAGGCTAAAATGGTATGAGATATTTAAAGATATACCTGGTAAATTGCTATAATCCTTAATATAGTTTGTGTGCATAGTAATCCCTTAACAAGTGCTTGTTGCATAAGTAACGTTCATTTTCAAAGTACTTTACAGTTTGCAAGGCACCTTACCTTTTTTTTTTCATTTAATATTATTGATTTATATCTTTGCAACAATCTTGGTGGGTAGGGGTTATTATTTCCATTTTACAGATGTTGAAACAGAATGGCCATCATCAAAAAATCTATAAACAATAAATGCTGGAGCAGGTGTGGAGAAAAGGGAACACTCTTACACTGTTGGTGGGAATGTAAATTGGTACAGCCACTATGGACAACAGTATGGAGGTTCCTTAAAAAACTAAAAATAGAACTACCATATGACCCAACAATCCTACTCCTGGGCATATACCTGGAGAAAACCATAATTCGAAAAGAGACATGCACCCCAATGTTCACTTGCAGCACTACTTACAATAGCCAGGACATGGAAGCAACCTAAATGTCCATCAACAGAGGAATGGATAAAAAAGATGTGGTACATATATACAACGGAATATTAGCCATAAAAGGAACGAAATTGGGTCATTTGTAGAGACATGGATGGACCTAGAGACTGTCATACAGAGTGAAGTAAGTCAGAAAGGGAAAAACAAATATCGTATATTAATGCATATATGTGGAATCTAGAAAATAGTATAGATGAACTTATTTGCAAAGCAGAAATAGAGACACAGACGTAGAGAACAAACGTATGGATACCAAGGGGGGAAGGGGAGGTGGGATGGATTGGGAGATTGGGATTGACATACATACACTACTATGTATAAAATAGATAACAAATGAGAACAGACTGTATAGCACAGGGAACTCTACTCAATGCTCTGTGGTGACCTATATGGGAAGGAAATCCAAGGAAGAGGGAATATATGTATACGTGCGGCTGATTCACTTTGCCGTACAGCAGAAACTAACACAACGTTGTAAAGCAACTATACTCCAATAAAAAAAAAAAAAAGAAAGAAACTAAGGCTCAGAGAGATTAAGAAACACTTACCCAGAGTCAAGGATTCATTCATGATAGAAGTGGAATTCAAAGCCCTGTCCTGTGACTACAATTCTAAGTCTTTCCACTGCATTGTGATGAATCCTTCTTTTAAAAAGGCATTACACAATAAAGATGTTTAAAAAATTAAATAAATTTTAAAAAAGGCATGCCAGTGGCCCTGATACTCAAATTGCTGTTTATAAATGGAGTCCCTAGCACCATCTTGGGTGCACACACACCCACAGCCCATTTCATGAAAACCACTCCAGATGTAAGTCTTGCCTTACTACTTGGAGTAATCTGTATACACTGGATAAACCACCATAAACCAAATAATCTTCCACCATTTCCATCTCTTTCAAATTCTACTGTTGTAAGTTTGTCCCTTTTAGGCTAGGGAGATGTTCTGGCCTTAAAGAATCCCCACTGAGATGCAAACATGAGGTTCTTTGGGTGGTCTTTCACTAGGTTTCAGCTTCCAGTCTGCTGAGGGTGAAGCAGTGTGGGAAGAGGCCCTGGCACCCCTGAACCCACTGCTTCTTGACTCTGTGCTTGGCCACAGCCACGAGCCACCAAGCAAGTGGCTCACATGCAGGACATCAGGTGTGTGGTGGTGGAAGATGGAGCTGTAGGTAAAACTTGCCTACTGATCAGTTACATGCCAATGCACTTCTTGGAGCATATACCCCTATTGTCTGCGAGAACTCTTCAGCTAATGGTCTGGTAGGTGGAAAAATGGTGAATCTGGGCTTATGGGACAAGAAACTGGACAAGAAGATTATGACAGATTATACCTCCCATCCTATCTGCAAGCAGATGTATTCTTCATTTGCTTTTCCCTTGTGAGTCCTGCACAATTTGCAAATATCCATGCAAAGTGGTATCCTAAATGTGACCCCATTTCCCAACACTCTCATCATCTCAGTGGAAACTAAACATGATCTTAGGAATGATAAAGACCTGATTGGGAAACTGAAGGAGAAGTGATGGACTCCCATCTCATAGCCAAAGGCTTTAGCTACAGATAAGATTGGGGCTGAAAATAATGTACCTGAAATGCCTAGTTCTCACACACAGGGGCCTCAGTATGGTGTTTGATGCACCTATTAGAACAGTTCTCTGCCCATTGCCTGCAACAAGAGAAAGTGCTTACTGTTTCAGGGAGGGCAAACTAAATCAAATTGAAAGCCCTGTAGTTAATTCATTAAAGAAAAATGAAAGATGTGAAGACATGAAATCGACAGATACAGAGGAAGTCACTGACAACAGAATACTATGAAGTCTTGAAATGGCTGATTTTCAAGAAAATACAAATTGTCAAAATTCCCTTAGGAGGAGATTGGTTCAAGATGATGCAGTAGGAGGACATGCACTCACTCCCTTTTGCGAGACCACTGAATCACAACTAACTGCTGAAATATCATCAACAGGAAGACACTGGAACTCACCAAAAAAGATACCCCACATCAAAAGACAAAGGAGAAGCCACAGTGAGACAGTACAAGGGGCGCAATCACAATAAAATCAAATTCCATAACCGCTGGGTGGGTGACTCACAAACTGGAGAACACTTATACCACAGAAGTCCACCCACTGGAGTGAAGGTTCTGAGCCCCACGTCAGGCTTCCCAGCCTTGGGGTCCGGCAACGGGAGGAGGAATTCCCAGAGAATCAGACTTTGAAAGCTAGCAGGATTTGATTGCAGGACTTCAACAGGACTGGGGGAAACAGAGACTCCACTCTTGGACGGCACACACAAAGTAGTGTGCACATCAGGACCCAGGGGGAAGGGGCAGTGACCCCATAGGAGACTGAACCAGACCTACCTGCTAGTGCTGGTGGGTCTCCTGAAGAGGCAGGGGGTGGCTGTGGCTCATTGTGAGGACAAGGACACTGGCAGCAGAAGTTCTGGGAAGTACTAGTTGGCATGAGCCCTCCCAGAGTCCGCCATTAGCCCCACCAAAGAGCCTGTAGCCTCCAGTGCTGGGTCGCCTCAGGCCAAACAACCAACAGGGAGGGAACCCAGCCCCACTCATCAGCAGACAAGCGGATTAAAGTATTACTGAGCTCTGCCCACCAGAGCAACACCCAGCTCTACCCACCACCAGTCCCTCCCATCAGGAAGCTTGCACAAGCCTCTTAGGAAGCCTCATCCACCAGAGGGCAGACAGCAGAAGCAAGAAGAATTACAATTCTGCAGCCTGTGGAAGGAAAACCACATTCACAGAAAGATAGACAAAATGAAAAGGCAGAGGACTATGAACCAGATGATGGAACAGGATAAAACCCGGGAAAAACAACTAAATGAAGTGGACATAGGCAACCTTCCAGAAAAAGAATTCACAATAATGATAGTGAAGATGATCCAGGACCTCGGAAAAAGAATGGAGGCAAAGATCGAGAAGATGCAAAAAATGTTTAACAAAGGCCTAGAAGAATTAAAGAACAAAAAAAACAGAGATGAACAATACAATAACTGAAATGAAAAATACACTAGAAGGAATCAATAGCAGAATAACTGAGGCAGAAGAACAGATAAGTGACCTGCAAGACAGAATGGTGGAATTCACTGCCGTGGAACAGAATAAAAAGAAATGAAGACAGCCTAAGAAACCTCTGGGACAACAATAACGCACCAACATTTGCATTATAGGGGTCCCAGAAGGAGAAGAGAGAGAGAAAGGACCAGAGAAAATATTTGAAGAGATGACAGTCAAAAACTTCCCTAACATGGGAAAGGAAATAGCCACCCAAGTCCAGGAAGTGCAGACAATCCCAGGCAGGATATACCCAAGGAGAAACACACCAAGACACACAGTAATCAAATTGACAAAAATTAATGACAAAGGAAAATTATTAAAAGCAACAGTGGAAAAATGACAAATAACATACAAGGGAACTCCCATAAGGTTAACAGCTGATTTCTCAGTAGAAACTCTACAAGCCAGAAGGGAGTGGCACGATATATTTAAAGGGATGAAAGGGAAGAACCTACAACCAAGATTACACTACCCATCAAGGATCTCATTCAGATTTGATGGAGAAATCAAAAGCTTTACAGACAAGCAAAAGCTAAAGGAATTCAGTACCACCAAATCAGCTCTACAACAAATACAAAAGGAACTTCTTTAAGTGGTAAACACAAGAGAAGAAAAGGACCTACAAAAACAAACGCAAAACAATTAAGAAAATGGTAATAGGAACATACATATCGATAATTACCTTAAACGTGAATGGATTAAATGCTCCAACCAAAAGACACAGGCTCGCTGAATGGATACAAAGACAAGACCCATATATATGCTGTCTACAAGAGACCCACTTCAGACCTAGGGACACATACAGACTGAAAGTGAGTGGATGGAAAAAGATATTCCATGCAAGTGGAAATCAAAAGAAAGCTGGAGTAGCAATACTCATATCAGATAAAATAGACTTTAAAATAAAGAATGTTACAAGAGACAAGGAAGGACACTACATAATGATCAAGGGATCAATCCAAAAAGGAGACGTAACAATTATAAATATATATGCACCCAACATAGGAGCACCTCAATATATAAGGCAAATGCTAACAGCTATAAAAGAGGAAATTGACAGTAACCCAGTAATACTGGGGGGCTTTAACACCTCACTTATACCAATGGAAAGATCATCCAGACAGAAAATTAATAAGGAAACACAAGCTTTAAATGACACAATAGACCAGATAGATTTAATTGATAGTTATAGGACATTCCATCCGAAAACAGCAGATTACACTTTCTTCCCAAGTGCGCACGGAACATTCTCCAGGATAGATCACATCTTGGGCCACAAATCAAACCTTGGTAAATTTAAGAAAATTGAAATCATATCAAGCATCACTTCTGACCACAGTGCTATGAGATTAGAAATAAATTACTGGGGAAAAAACCGTAAAAAACCAAAAACACATGGAGGCTAAACAATATGTTACTAAATAACCAAGAGATCACTGAAGAAATCAAAGAGGAAAACAAAGAATACCTACAGACAAATAACAAGAACACACAACAATCCAAAACCTATGGGATGCAGCAAAAGCAGTTTTAAGAAGGAAGTTTATAGCAATACAATCCTACCTCAAGAAACAAGAAACATCTCAAACAAACAGCCTAACCTTACACCTAAAGGAACTAGAGAAAGAAGGACAAACAAAACCCAAAGTTAATAGAAGGAAAGAAATCATAACGATCAGAGCAGAAATAAATGAAATAGAAACAAAGAAAACAATAGCAAAGATCAATAAAACTAAAAGCTGGTTCTTTGAGGAGATAAACAAAATTGATAAACCTTTAGGACAGAGTCATCAAGAAAAAGAGGGAGCAGACTCAAATCAATAAAATTAGAAATGAAAAAGGAAAAGTTAAAATGGACACCACAGAAATACAAAGCATCATAAGAGACTACTACAAGCAACTTTATGCCAATAAAATGGACAACCTGGAAGAAATGGACAAATTCTCAGAAAGGTATAACCTTCCAAGACTGAACCAGGAAGAAACAGAAAATATGAACAGACCAATCACAAGTAATGAAATTGTAACTGTGATTAAAAATCTTCAACAAACAAAAGTCCAGGACAAGATGGCTTCACAGGTGAATTCTATAAAACATTTAGAGAAGAGCTAACACCCATTCTTCTCAAACTCTTCCAAAAAGCTGCAGAGGAAGGAACACTCGCAAACTCATTCTGTGAGGCCACCACCACCCTGATACCAAAACCAGACAAAGATAATACAAAAAAAGAAAACTACAGACCAATATCACTGATGAATATAAATGCAAAAATCCTCAACAAAATACTAGCAAACAGAATCCAACAGCACATTAAAAGGATCATACAAGTGGGATTTATCCCAGGGATGCAAGGATTCTTCAGTATATGCAAATCAATGTGATACACCATATTAACAAATTGAAGGATAAAAACCATAGGATCATCTCATTAGATGCAGAAAAAGCTTTTCACAAAATTCAACATCCATTTATGATAAAAACTCTCCAGAAAGTGGGCGTAGAGGAACCTACCTCAACATAATAAAGGCCATAAAAGACAAACCCACAGCAAACATCATTCTCAATGGTGAAAAACTGAAAGCATTTCCTCTAAGATCAGGAACAAGAAAAGGATGTCCACTCTCTCCACTATTATTCAACATAGTTTTGGAAGTCCTAGCCATGGCATTCAGAGAAGAAAAATAAATAAAAGGAATACAAATTGGAAAAGAAGAAGTAAAATTGTCACTGCTTGCAGGTGGCATGATACTATACATAGAGAATCCTAAGGATGCCACCAGAAAACTACTAGAGCTAATCAATGAATTTGGTAAAATTGCAGGATACAAAATTACTGCACAGAAATCTCTTGCATTTCTATACACTAACAACGAAAGATCAGAAAGAGAAATTAAGGGAACAATCCCATTCATCATTGCAACAAAAAGAATAAAATACCTCAGAATAAACCTACCTAAGGAGGTAAAAGACCTGTACTCAGAAAACTATAAGACACTGATGAAAGAAATCAAAGATGACACAAACAGATGGAGAGATATACCATGTTCTTGGACTGGAAGAATCAATATTGTGAAAATGACTATATTACCCAAAGCAATCTACAGATTCAATGCAATCCCTATCAAATTACCAATGGCATTTTTTACAGAAGTAGAACAAAAAATCTTAAAATTTGTATGGAGACACAAAAGACCCCGAATAGCCAAAGCAGTCTTGAGGGAAAAAAAAACAGAGCTGGAGGAATCAGACTCCCTGACTTCAGACTATACTACAAAGCTACAGTAATCAAGACAATATGGTACTGGCAGAAAAACAGAAATACAGATCAATGGAACGGGATAGAAAGCCCAGAGATAAACCCATGCACCTATGGTCAACTAATCTATGACAAAGGAGGCAAGGATATACAATGGAGAAAAGACAGTCTCTTCAATAAGTGGTGCTGGGAAAACTGGACAGCTACATGTAAAAGAATGAAATTGGAACACTTCCTAACACCATACACAAAAATAAACTCAAAATGGATTAAAGACCTAAATGTAAGACCAGACACTATAAAACTCTTAGAGGAAAACATAGGCAGAACACTCTTTGACATAAATCACAGCAAGGTCTTTTTTGACCCACCTCCTAGAGTAATGGAAATAAAAACAAAAATAAACAAATGGGACCTAATGAAACTTAAAAGCTTTTGCACAGCAAAGCAAACTGTAAACAAGATGAAAAGACAACCCTCAGAATGGGAGAAAATATTTGCAAATGAATCAACGGACAAGGGATTAATCTCCAAAATATATAAACAGCTCATGCAGCTTAATATTAAAAAAATAAACAACCCAACCAAATAATGGGCAGAAGACCTAAATTAACATTTCTCCAAAAAAGACATACAGATGGCTAAGAGGCACATGAGAAGCTGCTCAACATCACTAATTATTAGAGAAATGCAAATCCAAACTACAACGCCCATTCTAACCTCACACCAGTTAGAACAGGCATCATCAGAAAATCTACAAACAAGAAATGCTGGAGAGGGTATGGAGAAAAGGGAACCCTCTTGCACTGTTGGTGGGAATGTAAATTGATACGGCCACCATGGAGAACAGTATGGAGTTTCCTTAAAAAACTAAAAATAGAACTACCATACGACCCAGCAATCCCACTACTGGGCATATACCCAGAGAAAACCATAATTCAAAAAGACACATGCACCCCAGTGTTCACTGCAGCACAATAGTCAGGTGATGGAAGCAACCTAAATGCCCATCAACAGATGAATGGATAAAGAAGATGTGGTACATATATACAATGGAATATTACTGAGCCATAAAAAGGAATGAAATTGGATCATTTGTAGAGACGTGGATGGACCTAGAGACTGTCATACAGAGTGAAGTAAGTCAGAAAGAGAAAAACAAATATCATATATTAATGCATATATGTGGAATCTAGAAAAATGGTACAGATGAACCGGTTCGCAAGGCAGAGATAGAGACACAGATGTAGAGAACAAATGTATGGACACCATGGGGGGAAAGCGGGGCAGGGGTGGTGGTCTGATGAATTGGGAGATTGGGATTGACATATATACACTAAATATGTATAAAATAGATAACCAATAAGAAGCTGCTGTATAAAAAAATAAAATAAAATTCAAAAAAAAAAAAAGATCCACAAAAAATTCCTTGGAAATAAGCAGAAAACCTAAATGAATCAGTGAAGAAGCAGGGTGGGGAGGTAGCTTTCAACAAATTATCTCCAAGAAGCGTATCAGACCCACATGGTATTCACACCAGCTGTGCACGTATAGTCAAGACACAGATAATTCCTAAGTTTGTACAAAATATTCCGTGGCATTAAAAAAAAAAAGCTTTCCGAATCTTTTTACAGAGCTAGCCTAATTATGATATGGAAACCCCAAAATAAATAAGACAAAAGGAAAAATTTATAGACTTAACCTCTTAAATAAGTGGCAGTGAAGATCCTTCCCCCTGTACGTCCACATCGTGCCACATCCTTTTGCCCAGCTGCACTATTTACTCCTCAAAGGCAGGGGGAGACCATCTTCTTTACCCCCAGGATGTAGAGTTCAGCAGGTCACTGACAGAACCCAGATTCTCAACCTTGTTTTCAAGTTCTTAGCACTTCTCACAGGAAACAGCACCAGATAGCGAGCTGCTTGTCAACAATCATACTGCAAAAATTTAAATAAGCGCAGCTTACTAACACCTCAGGGAATTCTTTCGAGATAAACTCAGGCGAAAGGGGACACTTGCCAAGAAGCAATGTTTAATTTGTGACTGAGAGAATATGGAATTATTCCTGGCACACGACACAGGCTGAAAAACTACTACTTTCCCCGACAACGAAGACCTTTCTGACAGCTTTGGGAACCATCCCTACTCTGATCTCTGGGACAAGGAAAAATATCTCCCCACAGTGACATTTTCTTGCTTTCTGCAAATGTTACACTTTCTAAGAGTTGGGCAGTCTTTTTGCTCTTAAAACAACTGAACAAAAGGCATCTGAATGTTCACCTGTTTTTAAGTGGTAAAGTGATAAGCTACTTCTCAGGTTACCAAGCAGCCTTCCCCTAAGGCCCTGCTTTTAGTTGTCTACTTCTTCCTTCCCTGTGGTCTCATCAGTCTATGAATGAAGGGCTCCAGTACATGGGATGGGAGGGAAAAGAAGACCCATGACCAATGGTGTATGAACACAGATGTGACGGCCTCTCCCCTTAACCTTCCAGAGCTCACCAATTTTTAAAAGGACCAATTTCTAACTCCTAAGAAGTGAGTATCCAAAGACCTGTACAATCAGACCCTAAGCTACCTTTCCAGTCTCATTGGCCCTAATTCTTGGGACATCCCAGCCTCAGTGGACACTGTGCAGGCCCAAAAGCTCATCAGAAACTTTCACTCGTCCTGCTCCCTCTGGTTGGAATGACCTTGATAAACCTGCCCTCCTGCCAAACTCCTCGCTCTCCCAGGCCCAGATCGAATGTCACTCTCCCTAGAAAATCTTCCACCAAGCCACAAATGAGCACTCCTATGTCACCAGGCAAGCATCAGTGTCTGAGGTGAATTGTAATTATTTGAATGTTACTTTGGTCCCCCTAATAAACTATCAGCTTGGTGTGGGCAGGGATCGGTTCCTATCTGCATATTTGGGCTTCCCGGCTCAGTGCCTCATACAAGGCAGGGACTCACTACATTTTTGTTGAATGGCCCTGTTGAGTGTCTACTGGAGACCCACTGCCTGACACACACCTGTTATAATTTGATGTAAAACTTAATTAGAAGAGCTGACAAGAGTATCTAATAACAATGGGAAAATGGTGTTCAGGAGGAGACAGATTGAAGGCAATGGTTTCTCAGCCTGGCAAGGAGAGATGATACCCGGATCCAGTGAGAAAAGCCTGGGAAATGTAGGCCTGGATATCCCTGAAAACATTTTTTCTGCCCTGATTCTCTTACTCATCAGGCTACTTGGTTTTCTAAGTAAACTTTCCTTGGGGAAGGATGGTGGGTGGTGTGAGCCAATTGTTTTTATTATATATTGCTGTGTAACAAACTATCCCAAAACACAGGGGCTTAAAAATAGCTATTTTTACTTGCTCATAATTGTATGGGTCAGGAATTCAGACAGGGATAAGCAGAGTAGTCTTTCTGCTCTGGGCAGCATTGGCTGATCAGGTGCTCAGAGGCATTGAGTAAGTGGTCCAACTGGGCTGGAAGTTCCAAAAGGCTCCAGACACATACCCGGCACCTCGGGGCCTCCTGGTGCCCCATGGCTGGCTTGGGCTTCCTTGTAGCATGCTAGTCTCGGGGTCGTCACACTTCTCACATGGATCCTGGCTTCCAAAGGGGTGTATCCCAGGCAGGGAGAGTGAAATCCGCAAAACTCTTGGGTCCCAGCCTCAGAAATATAGAGTCACTTCTGCCACATTCTATTAGTCAAAATGGGTCATAGGATCATCCTGGATTCAAGAGGAAGAGAATAGTCTCCATCCTTCAATGGGATGGAAGGCAAGAAATTTGTAATCGTCTTTAATTCACCACACTTCTTTTTCCTGATAAACTTTGAATAAACCAAGGATCAAAGTTTTAGGCCTACCAAGATGGGGGTATAAATCCTCACAATCAGGCCATTCTTTAGCATGAATAAATTCCCCATCACTATAAGACATCATAGATAAACTCTGACATATTGTATATGGTTCCGAAATATGTCTGTACTTCAATATTTTGGAAAGTGAATCACATTTTAAATGTATCAGAGGAGTTGGCTAACTAAAAGAAATCTGTTCTTTTGCAGGGATTTTTTTGCTAGCTTACATCCAAGACAGTTCCAACTGTGTTTCATTTCAAAAAAGCCCATTCCACAAATATGATACTGAATATATTTATAAATATATTTTTTAACAGGACCTAATTTTATAACTTATAAGTATTTTCACATAAGTTCACAAAGAAGGAAAAGAATTACCATAGATACACTAACATTTTTTGCTGAGACCCTACCACAGTTTGGAATTTGTACATTTGCTTTTGGAAAACTCTGATAACTCAGTGACTTGTGAGTGGCCAAAACATCTTCTGAATCAAAGCCTCAATGAGAGAGGTTACTTTAGGAAAGATGGATAAGAACTGTCATTTAATCTTTGCTCTCTGGCTACATAACAGCTAAATGCCCAATCTGAAACTGCTGAGACTTGAAAGCTAGGTAATACATAGTTAATTAACCTAGATAGTATGAGAAAAGGCTAGGGTTTCCAGGTCAATTTTAATTTCCTCCAAAGGATCAACCCAATTTTCCCCAGTAGCAGTGAGATTTATTTGTCTCAATAATTTTTTGTGGAGTGAATTAGTGAGGGAATGCATGAGTAGATATATCACTCACCCTTTTCCTCAACATGCTCTCGAGAAACCCACAGACACACTGAAGAATCCATCTAATAAGCAAGGCAGTGGCAGCATGAGTGAGAAAGAGGGAACAGATTTCAAAAATTATATTTAGGGGACCATATCAAGATGTGGTGATCCAGTTAGATGTGACGAGGGAGGAAGAGGACAGAAACTCATGGATTTTAAGCTTCAGTGACTGGGTCAGTGGTGCTGAAACCAGTGAGTTAAGAATAAGAGTGAAGCTTCCAGTGTCAAGTAGAAGGAAAAAGAGTTCAGTGGGAATGGACAGTACTTGCTGACATCAGGGGAGCTGTCCAGCAGGCAATTGGTATATTTAAGTTTATGCTTGGGGGGAGAGGTTAGAGTTAGGAGATGTAGATTTAAGAATTGTCACTTCATGTGGTAGTGATGCCATAACAATGTGTGTAATTGTCCAGAGGGTGTGGAGTGAGAGAACAGGTCTGGGACAGACCCCAGGGGACACCAGCATTCACCTGGCAGGTAGAGGTAGAAGAGCTCCTTGGAGACAGGGAAAGAATAATCAGAAATATACAAGAAATATGCAGAGTGATGTACTGCAGGATCCAAGGGACCAGAGTCTCCAAAAGGAGGTTATGACCAGCACGGCATACCTAGTAAACTCTCCTGTGAAAAAGACTAAGAAGCTTCTATGTAATATAGACTAAGAAAACTCATGGTCCAAGCAGTTCGAAAGACTGAGATTCATATCTTTCAATCTGCCAATGACCTAAGGAAGGTCCCTTAACTTTTCTGTGCCTCAGATCTCTCATCTGAAAAACGGAGATAATAGTAGTTAAGCTCATTCTACCTCATAGGGTTATTTGAGTTCTATGAGAAAATGCATGTGAAATCCAGCCCACTGTGAACTTAAAAGCATGTATGGATATAGTTATTTCTTAATTTTGGTAGGCAGATTAATGATTGTTAATAAACGCTTGAAACTAACTGTATATAAGAAAAGCATAAATAATTCTGCTTTAATGAAGCTCTTTAAGCTGTAAAGAGTTTCTCGGATCACTGAAGTATTATTTTTCCCAAGAACTTGTAAGTCCTCCCTAACACCCCAGCAGCAACAGTGCTGGGCTGGGATTCAGGGTCCTTGTCCCAGGCCTTGCCCATCATCTTGTGCCTCTCTTCGCTGTCAACATGCCACACTCGTTTGTGATTCTTTGATACAGGTCTGCTTCCCTTCTAGACTATGAGCTTCTTGAAGACAGATCAGGCCTTACCCATTGCCCTTCTGTTTTCATCAATAGCCCCCAGCACAATGCTTGGAACACAGAAGGGGCAACATAAATATTCACTGAAAGAGGGAATAAGTGAATAGTGACCTCAGACAGTCATCTAACCTTAACCTCATTATAGAAGAACAAAATTAGATTATTAGTTTGCTCTAAATCCTTACAGCATTAATATTTTCTTCAGACACATTAAGCAATACCAAGAAACACTTGACATATTACTTGGAATAGATAAATAATTATGAACATATATGAAGATAAAAGGTTACAGTATTTGTAATCATTTATTTTTAATGGGATTAAAATTCTTCAAGGATGGCATTTGAATAATGTGATTTCAAGCATCTACCATCAGTAGAATAGTCATCTCCATGGACAACCAAAAACGATGACAACTTCGGCAGCAGATGAAGCTCTGTCTAGAAAAGACACTTGCCCTTATCTCTCCCATTGTCTTGTTCCTGAGCCCACCTGTATGTGTCGACCCCCACCTCAAGTAAAGGATACTTTTTGGTACCTGCCCCAGAAAAAAAGTATGCTAAGAACCTTAAACTCTACTCAGGAGTGAGTAGAGCAGAGGTGAGTTTTCACCTCAGGATGGTGTATCTTTGACCAGGAGCAGCTGCAGCCCATATCTGACAACAGAGCTGCTGGAGGTTTCGCTAAAAGTCACCGAAGAACAAGTACCATCCACTGTTTTGTTCAATTGTTAGAACAGCAAAACCTGCAATTATTAGTCATAGCAGCTGTTATAACTGTTGCAAAATGTAAGTGTGCTCATTGCTGATTCCAAGACCTTATCCTCATTGTTCATCTACATAAAAATTTTCATTTGAGGTGTTTTTCCCCAATATTATCTACACCCTTGGAAACTTGACAATAAGTGGCCCAAATTCAAGTCATATGTCACATAAGCAATAAATAACATCAGGGAGTAGTAGGCATGACTTCCAAATAAGCAGTCTTGTCTGGGCTAGTGGCCAAAGTTTGATGTTCTTCACTTTCTTTTTTTAAAAAAAAAAATCCTTTTCTCATGAGTTAGACACCAGATATGCCCCCAGACTGCCAACCAGGAAACATCCCTCCTCTGGGAAAGGCATCTCAGGAGCAGCTGGAGGGCTGGAAAGCTCACACTTCAGCACATCTATCTCGACAAAGGTCATGATGGGTTCAAGCACCAAGGCATCACGGCCACTCTCCATCGGTCCCCTTTGGCACCAGGCTGAGAGTCTTGCTGGTGCCTTGGATGTGTTTTCACCCTTCAGCCCAGAGTGATGCTCTGTGTTTCATGACCTGGATTGATGTGGTCAACAACCAGCCCATGATGTTTGTTATCCCTGCTTCAGCGATACTACTCAAGTGCCAACGCTGTCACTTTCAACTCTCCATTCCTGAGGGTTCTTAAGAGAAAAACAACCCCACAGACAACTTTAGTGATTCACTTAAAATACACTATTTTCCTAAAATGAACAAGTGTCACAAAATCAAACAAATGAACAGAAAAATAGGACAACTAGAAAATGCATGAACTTTATCAGTGCCAAGGAAATCATCATACAGAGAGACACAATTCCACAGAGCTGCCTTAAACCGAAGAGAAAACTGCAGAAAGGGTAGAAGATCAACTTGGATTCTGCATTGCTGCTTGTAACAAACAGAGTAGCCATGCCTGGAAAGGCCTCCAATTTAATACCTAAAAATGTTTTTCACTTGAGAGATTCTCAGTGTAAGATTCATGGTCGACCCCAAGACACACAAGGGAAAAGGACACTAACTCTTCAGTGACGTTGCTACTAAATCATAAACTGCCATCAAATCAAAAAGCCAGCTTCTCAGGAACCTAATCAATGAAACTTCCTAATTCAGAGCACAATCATAAAAGTAAAAGCCTCATCTCTCAGCATGGCAATTAGATCCGTGAGTTTGCTATGTCTTATAATTCACTTTATTATCCAATAGGTTTCAAGTTACATTTTATCAAAATGCAGCCTTTTCTCATACTTGTGTCCTTTCAAGGCATACTTTCATGTCACTTTTAGATCATCAGATAGCAGGCACCTTGATTTCTTTTCCAGTAGTTACTGAATACTATGAGTCAGGTGCTAGGATCTTCCTGGCATACTATCACTTGCACCTTGATGACCACAACTATGCAAGGGCATAATCCTCATTTTTAGAGTGGATGAAACTGACATTCAGCAATGTTCAAGTTCAAGGTTGCACAACAAGGGAGACCAATATTCAAACGTAGGTCTGTCTGCCTCTAAAACCCATTTTTTCTCCAGGTGTCCCCTCCCTACAGGCAATTGTCATCTTCTCAATATGAAATGTGTCCCTTCCCTCCTACCTCCTCTTTTGAGGAGTCAAGAAGGAAGAACCTCTTCCAACACAACTCTTCCGGCTATACGTCAAGGTACTTGTTTCAACAGCTCCCTGCAGACCTTTTCCTCCCATATTGTCTCCCGTGTACTAATCACAGAACAATATATAAGACCGGCTGGGCCCAAGTTTCAAGCAGGGAGAGATGAGCAAAGAGGCCTAACTTGCCCTATAACCTTTTCCCAGAAGGAGAAGGTGAAGGGTAGTGTGACCGAGGAGAACACTCTTAGTGCCCCAGGGAGTGGGGGACCACTGCCACGGATGGAGAGGTCCGGGGAAAGGGTCCCTCTGGGCTGTGGATCCAGGTGCTCCACCCAATTCCCCTACATCTACCTCCTCCTTCCCCACTTCCCCCCCTCCCCCCGCCCCGCACGTGCACCTTGAGCGCTTGCTGCAGGGCAGAGTTCGTGCACGTGGGGTATCCTCGGACAGACCTTACTTAAGCCAAAAATCAATTCACATTGTTCTCACAAGAGGACAGTATATTTGAAATTGAAGTAGACCTGGAAAACCTGGGAATAAGGTCCCCCTATGATTATAGTCATTTTCTGTGAACTGCTTGCCACTGGTAAGCAATATGCCTATAACTTAATATGTATCCAATTAACCTTTCCTAAATTTTATTTTTTTAATAGTAAACTCTATACATCCAGACTTCATCATTTGTTCTCCCGTATCAAGGCTACCAGTGTTAAATTTAAAAGGACACTGCCTGATAAGTATATTATAAAGTACATCCCTACATTACAAAGTATAGCCTAAGTCTCTCCAGTAAACCCTACCTACTTATTTATAGTTACTAATCAGAAAACGCACGTTATCAACTCCACTTTTATGGCAAATGACATATGCTCACAGCTTGGCTCAAGATGACATTTGGATGAATATTCTTAAATAGAATGTGATAACAAAGTATATCGATTGAAAACAATTTACAGTTCTCTCAATTATAATTTTTGTTCTGCTTAAGCAGAGGTCTCAATATATTTCAATCTCTTTGTAAAGTAAGAATTCCAATGTCTAAATTTCACAAGTTTGTGAATTGCAAATAAAGAACATCTCACTCACAGTGCCCAAGGTTTGCTCAGTACTGTAGCCCAAAAGTTTTCATAAACTTTTTTTTGCTATTGCTGATTTCTTCCATGACAGAAAGATCCAAGGAGTAGAGCATGACATGTCAGAACTAATTGGGAGCTAAAACACTATGTCGTCGAACCTCCTCATTTTAATTGCTGTATGAGTACCGTTTTCTGATTGTGTTGATTTTTCAAAAACCACATTCTTACTATGCACTGTTCCAAATAGTGGTTGCCTCTAGGGCTAGAGAGGGGTCTTTGAAGCTCCTATAAACCCAGTTTCTAAACAAATGCAGTGCTCTACTAGGAAGGAAGAAGGGGTTGGTTACTCTTGGATAAGTAATCAATAGCTTCTGCCACAGGGGTCTCCCCAAATAGTTCATTTTGCCCTATACACCTTAACATTAGTATGAGTTTGTCCATTTATATCTGTTTAACCCCCTTAACATTTTCACCTTGACATCTTGCTCATGCTTCCAGATTTCCAGGAAGTCTTCCAAAATTTTCAATATACTTTCATTTTCTATCCTGAGCCATTTTTCTCCTAGGGATTCTGAAGAGTAACTAAATACAAAATCATGTATTATTTGTAGGGCTGCCTAGGGATTGCACCTCCACAATCATACGATTCTGGGGAAAAAATCTACCTGATTTTGACACTTCAGCAAGGAAACACATATAGGCACTGTTACAAAACAAAATTCACCTGAGTAAATTTTAAAGCTCTTTATTGACTTCATTCAACAATCCATGAATGGGGCAGCATCCAATCTAGCAGAGAGAAATGAACTCTGAGGAGCTGTACAAAATGAAAGACTTCTTGTAGGCAGAAGGGAACATGAAAAAGGAAGTTATACTAGGCAGAAAAGCAGACTGGTTATTGCAAAGTCACTTTCTTTAGGGAATAGCAGGAGTCTATCAGGCAGATTGCCTAACTGTGCAGATCAGGCGATTCCCAACTGACAGGTTTAAGATTCCATTTCTGGCGCAGCCAAAACTATAGCTAAATCTCAGCTTGGTGATGTGGGGCTTAGCATAAGTGACTCCATTTGGAGCCTCTGTCTTTGTTGTAACAGCGCCCACATGCCACCCATCCAGGAATGATGGAGCAGCCACCCAGCTCAACCTTCCCAGCCACAACTTTTGTAAAGAACGTTCACACTTACAAAGTTAGGAAGATGAACCTTCTTGCTCCTCACATTATTTCTGTGCTCACATACTCCTACCAAAGAGAACCAGAAGAGAAAACCCCATCTACCAGAATTTGGGTCTAACCAGATGGGTGTCACTGATTCAGGTGTGTCTCATTCGAACCTTCTTCCTTCCTCTCCTACACCTGATTTGCATCACTGGGGCACCTGGGCCAACAATTCTTCTCCTGGTTAAGATGTAAGTCTGTTCTAGGATTTTCAGCTATTTGTTTTTCTTTAGCCTTAACCACAGGTAGAAGTGCAGGATTTGGCTGGTGAGACCATTATTGATAGCCAGGTGGTCATCAAAGGAAAAAACCTGATAGCAGGGAGTGTTGTCATAATCTGTCATCTATAAACCCTGTCACTGTGTCAATTGCCCTTGGAAATCCATTATTGTCACCACCAGCAGCATTCACTGATGAAACAGAGGTCAGAGCTCTCTCCACCTGCTGGGAGAGTGGAACACGCTGCGGCCACAGGGTCAAGAGGCGCCCCCAGGTGCAAGGGCTTGAACTTCGTCAGCTCTTTCCCCATGGCTGTTTACACATATGTGTGTGCCAAGACTGTATAAGCCTCAGGAAATTTCCACCTAAACCTAAACCGAAAGCCCTACAAAAAGAACGATAGAGAGCAGCATAACAAGATGACATCGAAAGCCTCATTCTGGAAGGATCGTTCCACATCACCTCCTAGCACCCAGTTTCTTTCATGTGGTCCCCATACGTGGGAGCCCCAAAAACACAGAATGCCCTGATGTCTCTGCTTGCAGGCATCTGCCTCTTCAAAGCGTCTTTTCTATTTTCATATTAATCTCAGCCACAGCTACACTAGAGGGCACTTGAACACCACATTCATTGCAGACCCAGCCACTGGCACAGGTACTGGTGGCACATTTTGGGGGTGGGGGAGGGGGTTGGGGTGGGAAGTTGAAGGGGGGTGATGGGAGGGGTATATTTATTTTAACATGTCTTTGGTAAACCCATCGGTTTTTGAGGAAGCTTCCGAGTCAGACTTTGGGGACCAAAACCTTAATTATACAATATAATTGTTGTTAATGGAACGTGTACGTTTCCACGCAGCAAGACTAGTGGTGTTTAATGCCAGCATGACATATTTCCCAAATTGTTCTCTTTATTTGAATAAATAGGAAAGAAGAAAAAAATGCATCGGCTCACTGCATAATGAAGAGGGAGGGAGTGTGCAGCCTGTACTATGGTGGCCAGATGCTCTTTTATCTCTTTTCAAATCAACATGCAGAGCTAGTGGTCCTCAAATAGAAAGCCTCCTTCCTAAGGGATGGCAGCACTGTACGTTTGGAATGATAACGTTCTATAAATAAATAAAAAAGATTATTAAGAACACTGTGTAAATCTCCTAGTCAAACACCCCTTCAAGCAACCATCATCAGTAATTCAGTTTGGTCCCTTAATCCCACTGTATACAAATACACAGCATAAATACAGTATTTAACAAGCACCAGAGAAAAAGCAGCACTCTTGCAATAAAGACTCATTTAGGAAGAACGAACATTCCTTGTCCCCGGTCTTGTTGGCCACCCCGAGATTGCCGCACTTCATTCGATTCTCCCGACTAATTAAGACGTCCACTCCACATGAATGAATCTCAGGCATAACTGCCCATTTAAATAAAATCTAAAAATATTAACTTGGTTCCCACATTCTTCTTGCTCTGCTTCAGTGAATTCACAGGGTACCCACTAGAAACCACATCACAAGTGCAAACATCCTTGGGCTTCTCCAAGACATGAGACTCCAATGGGGTTTAAACGGGATCAGAGGCAGACAAGATAGCAGATCAAATCAGGGATCCGTGAAAATCTCATGGGATCTAAGGTCTAGCAAGGTGACTTGCTTTCCCTGTGACTGTCTAGTTCTCTCTGCTTGTCCTCTGTCTCCCTCTCTGTCTTTGTGTGTTTCTCTGTGTTTCCATCTCTCTTCTCCATCTCCATCTCTCCTTCCCTCCCTCCCTCCTTCCTTCTCTGTCTCTCTCTCTCCCCCATCCCCTAAATTTTATTTTTCTTTGTTGTTCACTCTCTGGATCAAGGACCTTGATCAACATGAGTACTGGGGTAACAGGGACGTAACAGCCTCTCTGGTGGTGAGTGCAGCCTAAACCTGAAGTCTTGGCTTCCTTTGCTGGCTTCTAATGGGTTGTGACAACACACAACCATGAGACTTGGGGCTGCAAACAGGCCAGTGCTCGGTTCCTTCCACAGCCCAGCAGCTGCCCAAATACAAGCACTTCTAGTATCTAGTTAGATGACTGCAATGCTTTTTTCTTTTCTCCATCAGCCTGAATTACAGAAGATCACCCAGGTGTCACCAGGAGGCTCTACCAATTAAAGATCTCGGTGAGAGGCCACCTGTTGTGGCCGTCTGTTGCAGCATCCGAACACCTCAGGTTTGCTTCTCTTCCTGACGATTGGCGTGAGAGGAAGGAGAATGGATCCCTAAGTCCGTTTCCCATCAGGGACCCCCATCACCAGGAAACACCCTCCATCTAATCTTCTCATCCCATTTCAATCAAGCCCACATGCCGCAGGCTTCCTGTCCTCCTCTGCCAGGTCCAGAGACGCAGCTTGATCCACTTGAGAACCAGCCCTAAGGGGAACTCCAGGGAATGTCTGAGGCCCCAAGTTTCTACTCTGGAAACCAAACCCCAGCCCAGCGCAACAGCTTGGATCCTCAGCTCACAGGTAATGGGGCCAAAGTGGTTCCATGTGTGGTACATTTCTCCACTGTGATCTAATACCTGACTTTTCAGTTGATCGTTAGAAGCGTCTAATTCTTAGTATTTCTATGCTCTTCTTGTTATATCCAGATTTGAAACCAAATATGGTAGAAGACAGGTCTAGGAACTGCATTAGTTTGCTAGAGCTGCCATAACAAAATAACGTGAGGGGCTTAAGCAACAGAAACTTATTTTCTCACAGTCCTGGAGGCCAGCAGCCCAAGGTCAGGGTGTCAGCAGGTTTGGTTTCTCCTGAAGCGTCTCTCCTTGGCTTGCAGATGGCTGCCTTCTCGCTGTCTCCTCACATGGCTTTTTTTCTGTGTGCCTGCATCCCTGGTGTCTCCTCGCCTTGTAAGGACCCCAGCATGATTGGATTTGGGCCCACCCATATGACCTTATTTTACCTCAGCCACCTCTTTCTAGACCCCATTTCTAAATACAGTCAACATTCTGTGGTACTGGAGCTTAGGGTTTCAACATATGAAGTTGGAGGGAAACACTATTCAGCCTATAACAAGAACCTTCCTATCTCAGGTAGCATCCAGATGCGTACCAAGCTTTGCCTAAAAAGAAACAGAAGTGCATCTAAGCCTTGTTTTTAATTCTCTGTTGATGCCATTGTATTTTTCATAACATAACAATGACATTTAATGAATATTGCAGACATAAAAAAAGAAACTGCAGGGGGCTTCCCTGGTGGTGCAGTGGTTGAGAATCTGCCTGCCAATGCAGGGCACACGGGTTCGAGCCCTGGTCTGGGAAGATCCCACATACCGCGGAGCAACTGGGCCCGTGAGCCACAACTACTGAGCCTGTGCGTCTGGAGCCTGTGCTCCGCAACAAGAGAGGCCGCGATAGTGAGAGGCCCGTGCACCGCGATGAAGAGTGGCCCCCGCTTGCCACAACTAGAGAAAGCCCTCGCACAGAAAAGAAGACCCAACACAGCCATAAATAAATTAATTAATTAATTAAATTTAAAAAAAAAAGAAACTGCAGTCACAAATCAATTCCTAATAAATCTCTTAAGGATCTTTGAAATTCAGCAACTCAAAGCAAAGTTTTCTCACCCTGGTTAAGAAAAAAGTAGGTTTTATCAGTGAGTTTTTTTGGGGGGAGGGTAGATTTTTATAATGGTTGTTTTGTTCTTACAATATTTTCTGTATGGCCCTTTCTTGATTGCTAAATCTTGATTGTTTTGGGTTGTTACTTATAGTTATTGCTTTCTTATAAAAAGCACTGATCCTGTTCGGGTCTCTGCAGGACACCTGAGCAGTCTGGTGCACAGAAATAAGTAACACCGTCTGTTTCACTAGTAACAGTCCGCTCTCAAGTTGAATCAGACAGATAAGAGGAAAAAGCGTATGTAAAGCCGTTCCTGTTTGACAAGGTTTCCATGAAGTGTAACCCCAGGTTTGTTTCTTTGTTTACTTCTCCCTTTAATAAACGTGATGGGGCAGTTTAGAGTATGAGTGTTATGGATCTATAGGAAAATTACTGCTCCAGCCCTCAATTAATTACACGAGAGCCATTCCAGAAGTCCGTCTCCCATGCTCCTATGCCCGATATTTCAGCAGCTGCTCACAGGGGACAATTTCCTGAGATGTCTCTGCCTGGCCTTGTGCAAGCCAGGCACAGTGGAGGATCCTGGAGGTCAGCAGACCCACCTGCCAGGGAGGGTGCCACCTGGCGGGCTGCACCCTGTGGGGGGCCCTCTGAGACATAAAGAAAACTTTTGTTTACTGTAAACTGGACATGAACTATAACCTACTGTGCTCTCTGTGCCTAAAATCCCCTATGTGTGCTTTCCGAAGTTTAGGTAAAAAGAAGGAAATGTTGGTCAAATATGGTAAGTAGAGTACACATATTTATCTCTTCTTCCATCCAAAACCTGAACAAAACGACAGTGAAAATTTTACAAAGATGTAAAAACGAGAATCGGGAAGGGAAATGCAGTGCATGAGAACTGTCAATACATTTTGGGGGGAATAAAAAGTAATGGAGAAATGGCCATTCCCTCGGAAGAGTGGAAAAAGCTAGAATCCAACAATGTGCGGAGAACCCTGGAAAGCTGGGCAAGTGGACACTGCAGGTCCCTCAGCAATAGGGGCTGAGGCCTGGAGCAGAGGTGCTGACTGAAAAAAGTCTGCATGTGCAGGATGTATATGTCTCTTCCCCCACCAAACGCCAGCCCTGCTCACTGCCCCCCACCCCCCATCCCTGCGCCACCCCTGCCAGGAGGGCAAGAATGTATTCTTTGGAGAACTTGAACCAGAGGATCTCCAGACTCAGGTCACAACAGGCATAGCAGATGGGGAGCCAGGTGCTAGGCTGAAAAGAAGGCACTTAAATGAAAGTTTGCTTTCCAAGCAACCCTTCCTGTCTCTGTTCCCAGAACGTGAGTGTCTGGATATATACCAGACATATAGATTACTTTAACAAATATAAAAAATAATACTAGATAGGTGAATATACAGGAAGAGGTAGATGAGAGAGAGACAGAGAGAGGAAAAAGGGAGAGACAGAGAGGAGAATGGGTAGGAAGGTAAGAAGGTTTGAATAAATAATCAGGGAGACTTCTGTTGAAGCTGAAACCATGCGGGGAGACCCACGCTGAGCATATACAGGTGCTCTTTTGCCAGAAATGAAAGATGAGCTTTGGGGAATCAGGCAGAAAGAAATTGCTTTTTAGTTTATGTAGGAAACATTCTGGCTTGGACTGAGATAAAAATAACACTGGAACTAAGGAAACTGTACTGACTTCTGGAGAGTCTGACAAAAAGTACCTGAGACGGCTGTGAGCCAACTCCACGTGGCCCAACTGCAGGGAACAGTATCCACATCCGACCCCAGGTGTTGGTGCTCCCTGGATTTGTGCAGGTATGTACACCAGCCCTGTGGGCAGACACAGAGATCCAGGATCTACGTCTCACTGCTTCAGCTGGACCTCAGTCCTCTTCAATTATATTTGGTCCTTGTAACTACCTACCAGCCCACAGCTGGTAGGGTCAGACAACGCTTCACACCATCAGCAGTGAAGATACGTTGCCCTGAAGAATGATATCGGTGCCTTAATCTTGAGAAGATTCGCCTCTAGGAGAGATCATAGACTACAAGCCCCCAAAAAGAAGTTCTCAAGAGATCAAATGAGAATGATCTCCAGCAGATCACATAACGTGACTGGGCGTGAAGACATTTCTTGAGATGATTAGTGAAAAGGAGTTAAGCTAAATAAACTACATGGCCCACCCCAGCTCTGAACTCAGCTGTGTTTAAATTAGACTCCGCCGGAGGAGCTGCAGCTGCCGTGTGGACAGCAGTCTTCCAATATGATCACTCAGCTGGCTTCCCCCACAGATCAGGTGCTGGGTTCCCCCATAGATTAGATGCCATTTTTCAACATTTCGGGTTCTACTCACAAGGCTGTGTCTTCATGCCACAGAGGTGACTCTATTGGATTTTCAGCATGTACCTTGAATCAGGCCCAATCAAATTTCCTCTTTTCATATCTTTTCTTCTGATTTTAATAAATCCATAATGAAGACCTGGTCATAAACTTCTACTGGTCACGTCTGGAACAGGTATTTCTTTTTTTTTTTTTTTTTTTTGGAGTATAGTTGATTTGCAATATTGTGTTAGTTTCAGGTGTACAGCAAAGTGATTCAGTTATACATATTCATATATTCATTCTTTTTCAGATTCTTTTCCCACATAGGTGATTACAGAATACTGAGTAGAGTTCCCTGCGCTATACAGTAGGTCCTTGTTGGTTATTTATATTACATACAGTAGTGTGTATATGTTAATCCCAAACTCCTAATTAATCCCTCCCCTCCCCGCCCACGTTTCCCCTTTGGTAACCGTAAGTTTGTTTTTGAAATCTGTGAGTCTTGGAACAGGTTTTTCTGTGGTTAAAGGTCATCACGTGGCATCCTCTGGAGCAACCTTCTTTGTTGTTCCCTTTGAGTAGGAAGGTAGCTATAGACACTTTTATCAACCTGTGATCAGTATATAAGACGATATTCCATATAGTTGCTAAAAGTTCTGGGTTGTGAAAAACAAAACACATGGGGTTTCTACGTTGCCCTCAAACTCCGGCTCCAAACCTTTGGGTCCACACAGTCTTGGCTGAGTGTGTGGAAGCCCACTTACTAAAAGCAGTGCCCCAGGGACTTCCCTAGTGGTCCAGTGGTTAAGAATCCGCCTTCCAATGTAGGGGACGCACGTTCGATCCCTGGTCAGGGAACTAAGATCCTACATGCCGCAACTAAGACCCAACGCAGCCAAAAATAAATAAAGGAAACAAATATTTAAATAAATAAATCAACGAAAGCAGTGCCCCAGATGACCAGCAGGGTCACCATTTGCACTTTCCTGGACTAGGGTAACCAAGATTTCCTGCAATCCGATTCCAGGGTTTTCTTCTCAGCCTCATCTGCCTCACACTCTACACAAAACGGCTGCTCCCCAAGCCAAACATCCTTTCTCATTTTCACCCTTTTTCTCAAAATTCCAAATCCCTGAAACGGGTCTCTCTTCCTCTATATTTAGAGTCCTTTGCACCTTTCCAAACACAGTTCAGATCCCCCTCCTACCCAGCTCCATACACTTTCCCCAAACCCCGCTGGCTGAAAGGTTGACTCTGCCCATGAGGTGTCAAGACACTTACCCCTTTAGCGTTCTACACGGTATACGAACCTTCACAGCTCTGCTCACATCATCCGGGACATTATTTAATCTTCCCTCTATCTCTGCTCATCTTCTCACCAGATTATAAGTGCCTTAAAGGCAAGATATACATCCCCTTCTTCTCTGTCCCTCCTATAGCAGTTGGTACACCTCAGTAAATACTCCTGTATCTTATTATTATTATTACTGAATAAGAAGTGTTTCAGTAGGAGATAACACCCACCATAGGTCACAATAGATATGGACAACACCTTAACTTTTCTTCAACTCTAAGATTATTTTTGCTCAACATAACCAGCCACTCACGTTTGATGACCTTCGCTACCAGAAGCCTAGAGTTCCGGGGTTAGCCTCATCCTGCGTGACCCTGGCCCAGTACTGCACGGTCAGAAAGGCAGCACAACAAGAGACCCGTAGAGCACAGTGCTAACTTCATGGAGCCTGGAGCGGGACTCCACTGTGAAACTCTGGGCAAGTTATTTCACCTCTGTGAGCTTCCATTTCCTCCTGTGTAGACTGGATAATCATAAGAGTACCCACCTCATAAGATTTTTATGAGGATGCAATGGCTTCACAACTGTAAACATTGTAAACTGTGAACATTGTCCAGTTCATAGTAACCACTCAATAAATACCTGTTAATATTATTATTACTTTTCTTTTTTACACCAGGATCCGACTCTGAATTTATTTGACCATTCCCTCCCTTATTTCTCTCCCCCAAAAAACTCTTCGGTGGCTCTTATCCCCTTTTATGGCTGTTATATTTTACGGCTCTCCCTGGATGGTAGCGTACTGCAGAGGATGCTGAATGATAACCAGAGATGGACCCAAGTCTCAGGTGGGCTGACGAAACAAGCTCCTTGGCCTCCCCCATGTGAAAGGTTTTGCCTCTTTGGCATAATAAAAATAGTTCTAGTAATAAATGCAAGGTTTCTACAAGAAGATAACCGTAAGAGTGTGGCAGCTGAGATGAAGCATTTTCATGGATGTGAGTGACTTCAAAGAATGGAAGATACTTTCCACTGTTTTTTTAGAAATTCCAAGTCTTACACCATTATTTGTTTCTTAGGGTGCTTGTTAACATTAAATGTAACACACGAGTCTCCACGTTTCACCAAAACGTCAGTTTGGTGAAACTTCACTCATCAGTTTCCCCTCATCATGGTGTGGGGTGGACAGGCTACTCCTAAGAGAGTAACCCTGTCCCTTGACCATTATAAGGGTTGAGATTTGTACATTGAATAACCTGTCTCTCCGGGGGCTGAGGTTTATATACTGAACGTTTCTCCCATTGGGGCCTGGGAGCTGCCCTACATGCTTTGTACCCAATCAGGGAAGGAGGGAGGCTGCTGAGGGCCATGATCAGTCTGTCTGCAGGCTGGAGCCCTGTCACCAGAAGCCACTTTCACTCAACTTTCATAGTAACTGTCAGTATAAGACAAGAGAAATGACACAAGAAAATAGCTGGGTCCTCCAAAAATCACAGTATTCATCCAACAGTCTTAAGAATCATTTGCTACCATATTGATCATCCACTTATAGGTTCAACTGCCTGGGAATATTTGGGAGATTGGGAAAGGAGGGGAGAGAGAGAGAGGGCAGGGGGGAAGGATTTGAAGAACTACAGGGGAAATAAAACAAAATAAGCTCTCGGAAGCTTCATATACCGTGACAAGCCACGCAGCAGCCGTTGTGTGAAAGGTTTTGATGGCTTTATTCTTGAGCCACACAGCAGACTAGAGCTGTGGGTCTGGGCACACAGCAGCTGCGCTCTGCCCCCACCTGCTATGACCAAGAAGATCTGTCGCGAAGGTGCCTGTGAGGCCACGTATTCATGAGCTGCCTGGGCAATTGATAAGTCGACGGTCAGGAAGTAGAAACACTCACAGGTTCAGACCTGAAGCTTGGTCCTTAAAATGAATTGGAAGCATCTGGCTGTTTTGCTGTCGGTAGGTAATGATGCAGCCGCGTCACACGCCCAGATGTGATTCTACACTTCTGCAGCTGTTCTGGTGGGAGTTTCAACACCCAAAACATCTGCTGCTGGGACTCTGGTACAATTCTCACTCCATCTCTCTGGGTTCTTCTTCTTTTCCCAGAAAATGTACTTTCTTCCCACTCGGTATTTTCCTATTTTCCAAAGATGTTATTCCCAGCAAGGGGATACCCACCAAACACTATGTAACATTGAAAAGAAGTCCATATCATCTGCAAAATTCATAGGCAAACTGAGGGGGTGTGACACTAATTCACTTTATGAGGCTTGATGAGATAGAACATTATAGCCAGGCAAGGAATTCATACTTTACGGCACACATAAAAGAAAAAACTCTAATGAAGTCACTTCTGTATGTTAAACCCCATGCGCGGGAGAACACCTTTAAAGTCCAAAACGTTTACCTCCGAGATATTGCTTCATCAAACTGCACACATAAAGCACTCTCAGTACACACTATTTAGTGGACAAAAGACCCTTATAAGGCATGATTCTTCAAACATTTTAGGTGATTAATACAAATTCGCCTAATAGTTTCGAAGAGCAAGAGGAAATATCGAGTCATAAAAGATTCATGCACTTCGACCCAGTAATTTCTGGGAATTTATCCTAAAGAAATTATTTTATATATGGAAAACTTTCATGTATAGAGAAGCTTATCATGGGACTTATTACAGTGAAAAATGGATTTGATCTATTGTCCTGAAAACACAGAAACAGTTAACTAAATACCGTGTCTCGACTTCCATAGGATACGTGGAAAATCAATGTGAAGGGCTGAAATGTTCCAGCTGCTCAAGCAGCAATTAAAAAGATATTTACTGGAGCTAATCTTAACGTGGGAAATGCTTCGACATATATTCAGTGGAAAAGCAAAATACAAAGTTGTTTGCACGCTGTGCTTAGAATCATATCAAAAACTGACATTTGAAAATGACCCAAAGTATTTGCTCCAAAACAATAATAGCTATTGTGCTTGAGTGGGAGAATTACGGGCAATTTTCTTCTTTTCCCTATTTTCCTAATTATTTACGAAAGGGTTATATTACTTGAGTCAATAAAAAGACCAAGAAAACGCATCTTTACAGTATGACAAAGATGTGAACTCTGCCAAGACCAGTGAGTTGAAAGAAAAGCACTACCGGTGGAGCCCAAGGCATCTCATAAAAAAGAAATCTGGAGCTAGCAGACTTCGGATGGAGACTCGTTTCTTTGTCGCAACCTCAGCTTTCTATTTTCTCCAGAGTTTTAAGGAATCCAAAGTGAAGTTAATCCAAAATTCTGACTTCACCTGCCTGAGTTGGAAATACAGTGACAGATTGAAGAGGCCAACCCAGTATCCTGTGAAAGTTCCTAAATAAGCACATATGGGGAGAATTATTTTCCTTCATTTCAGTGATTGAAAAAACTTGGAATAAGGCTCTCTTTGGTTCCACCAGGTGACTTTTCCAAACCCGTGAAACTTGGGGAGAATGATTGCAGCACTTCTGCCTCTCCACCCAAATGTCTTTGCCAACCTCATCACCGGCCTGAAGGAGAAAAGATTCATCTGATATTACCTTCAGCCTACTCTTTTCTCTCCCTTTTTTTTAAACACTCCTCTCAGAGTTTAAGATAGTACATTGATTTTTTTTTAATATTCCCCAAATAAACTGCTATTTCTTAGCATTCTTGGAGGAGAGCTTTAATTTAGGAGTGAAAAGGGATGACTGAATGATAAACTGATTAGTCTCAGGATTTCTCAAGGAAATGCTGAGCCAGCACCATGGCCCTCCCGCACACCATTATAATTCTTTGATTTCCTGTCACAGCAGACAGTTCAAACACTGAAAGTAAATAGGAGACATGGAAAATCAATGCGAGGTGCTGAATTGTTCCAGCTGCCGAGGTCTGTTAATTACATCATATTTTTATGGAGACATTCAGCTCAGGCTTGTTAAGTGCCCACACCTGGAGGCCGTCGCCTGCCATCCTGTTGGGGGCAGCTCTCCTCCCCAGGCAAGTTGGTTAACTGTAAAAGGACAAGCTACCCCAGGAAAGCCTGCTTGTACAGACCAACTCTCGGAGGCAAAATCCGGATGATCGCCGGTGTCTGCCGTTACCATAGAGATAAGAGGTGCTGGGAGCTGGAGAGGGGCCACTCGAGGGGCAGGAAGCGGGGTAGTCGGCATGCACAGTGTGAACCTGAGGAAAATGAAAGTCTGTTCTACTTGCGTAGCCAGGCCGTGGTGGGCTAAGTGGGAGAGAGCTGAGAGGAGACGAGGGACCGCAGGGAGCGGCAGAGGAAAACGTGCGCGCGCGGGCGCACACAAGAGAGCACGAGGCTCTGAGCCGTGTGCAGTGCCGGGCAGTCGGGAGCCACGATGGATTTCCAGGACAGAGTCCTCGGAGCATCGTCTCTCTTGCCAGGAGATAAAAGGAGGCTCCCAGCGCTAGCAGAAACCTTGTGGCTTCCTTCCATAAAGGCCCTTCTACATGTCCTTATAACTTGCACCCTTCCAGGGTCCTCTCTGGCTTCCCTTCCTCCTCTCCATCCCATATCCTTTCCTTTTTTCTTCTCTCACATCCTTCCAGAAGTTTCCAGGGCCCCCTTTTGATCCATCTTTATGCATGCTAAAACAAGCTTCTTCATCCAGGAGTCTCTAACTCATAATTCACCCTCTTCTCTTCGTTTTCCTCTCTACAGCACCTCCTTCCTTCATTTACTTCTTGCTATTTTTTTTTCCAAGTTATAGCTTGTTACACAAGTAGCTGGACGGAAGAAAAATTCCAGTGCCTGTCAAAGATGCTTTGAGACATTTTCTAATGTCCAGTCCCTGCTGCCCATCTCCCCTTCAATGACAGGGTCTGTCTTAAGCCAAGTCTAGGCCCAGGACTATGACTTTCAAATCCTGTGTTCCTCAGAGAGGCTCCAAAGATTCTACACATATTTTATGTTAATCCCATTATTTAAATGTGAATTTCAAATGTGACACCTATCTCATATTCTCTCCCTCCACCCCCCAAAAACGTACATATTTTTAATGTAAATCAAATGCACATTACATTTAAATGTATATACACGTAATATGTATGTACGTAAACATAATACATGTAAATGTGCACTACATTACATTTTTATGTAAATTCAGTGTAAACTGTACATTTTAAAGCTTAGAAGTTTTAACGTTATTTAATGCCGTGAACTTGTGCTGACCAAGTAAAGTGTTTTGTGCAGATTTGGAAATAAAGATTCTCCTAGAATTTCTAGGAACTGTGTCATTGAGGAGGAGCATTTTAGGGCTGCACTGGTATTTTCATAAATTCAGCCTGTGCATGACTATTCATCTAAATTGTACAAAAAGTACACAAAGCACAAGCGTGAAGGGCCCCGTTAAATCCAGGTGAGGGTCGCTGTGTCTGCTTGGGGTGTCCTTTTGCTGCAGGGCAATTGCACTGGTGCAATAGTAAACCATCATGTCCTAGATGGTTTTAGCGCTTGTTTTAATGTCCTCATTGCTTTTTTGAGTGACTTTTCTATGAGAGGATTTGGGCACTTACTAAATAGCATCAGTGATCCAACTTTAAAATATAAATTTTCTACTACTCCTCATGCAAGAATCCAGATCAATTTGATTAAGGAGGTCTCCCAAAATTGCAAAGCCAGCTGTCAACAAACTTATAATTTGCAACGATTTATCTGAGCAAATCTGTTGATTCCAGAAGCTGATCTAAGGCTGGAACTGTTATCTGTAACCTCCAACTGCTAATGTTTGAATTCATTCAAACACCTTCATTTTTATAATTTACTGATTTTAGAAAGATAATTATTATAAATCCTAAACAAAGCAGATGTGTATTATCATTTAATCAGCTTTCTTTATGTTGTTTCCATTTAGATTTCATTTGAAAAGAAATGCTTTGCCACCAAAAACAAAAAACAAAAAACAAATGTTGAGCACCACTGGCTTCCCCCCGCCCACCTCCCCTTCCCCTGCTCTTGGCCCCGCTAACAGTCCTTGCTTTTCCAGGCTGTTCTTTGCTGCCTTGTCTCCTCCTTTCGTAGAACTCGATGCCACCACTCTGACCATCCTGCTCTAACTTGAAAAACAGGCTCACGCTAAGGTGGTCACATGTAGAAATGATTTAAGGGTGTGGGGGGAGGTTTGCATCTTACCCTGAACTACTCAAGTCTTAGGGAACCAATATAAAGGATCAAATCATTCACAGTGACATTTTAGGCACTTTGACATCCAGAAGAGCCTATCGGAGGCAACCTTTGGTAAATCTTGTATCCTTTCATAGTGTTTATCAAACTATCGTCTGAGGACCACTAGCATAGAACCACTTGTGAAGTGCTCGTTAAAAAGGCAGACTCCTGGGACCTAATCCGAACTCTCTGGAGGCTAGGACCTGAAGCTGCCTTTAGGGCAAGCTCCTCAAATAACTCTGCACTTCGAAGTTCGAGGGTCACCACCATCCATCTACTGCACACCGGCGTAGAAGGCAAGGGCTGAGTGGCAAGGGCTGCCTGCCCTCCCTTTGCCTCCATTGAAAGATACAGACTGAGAAGCATCCCAGCGAGGCATCTGAGGGAAGAGAGCAAGTGCAGAGAAAGGAAGAATATGAAACCTAGCGAGCAATTTTGAAAAGGAAAAGAAAACAAGTCTGATTTCCTTTTCTCCAGCTCCAAACTCATTGGTCAGCAGTAGGAGTAGGTGGGGGCAGTCTGACGGATGGAGGAAGCCCAGCTCCTGGCACAGCCTGGAGGAAACGGTAGCACGAAAGGAGCAGGCTGTGCAGGCAGTTAACGAAGACCCGGCGACAGACCACAGGGACAGCGTAGCGGCACCGACCCCTGCTCCCCCTGCCTGTGCAGAAAGTGTTCCTGGGATGGGCTTCCCTTTCAATGCTTCTCCCAGGCAGGCCCAGAATTCCTGAAATCCCTGGGCTGGAGGCACTCGAACAGAACAAGCCCTGGCACCTCCTCTGGCTGTCGTTTGTACCTCTGTTCTCCCTTCATAAAAATCCACCGTGCACTCCAAAAGAGGAACTAGGACACTTCGTTTTTATTCCACATGCATCTCATTTGTCTTCAGTAGGTTATTCCATAATCTCATCATTATTGCTATGGCCCTCAGAGGACAGCTGACTTGCATTAATCAGCCCAGCCCCTCATCGCTCACCAGATTCTTTACACTTTTACCATGCCCTGGGGCCTGCTAACTTACTTGAAAAATTAATAAACCTCCCCCCTCTTATCTTACCTTATTAACGTCTGTCTTTGTAACCCATTATCCCCACATACCATCAGAGATCACTGGAGGGTGCAGTGGTCACCGGATCGCTCCTCTCATTCTCTCCTGAAACTGGAACTCTCCCCACTCCCCAACAGCCAGAAACAAAATGGCCTTCGTGGGCCAGCAGGGTGTTTGTTTAGCAGCTCGATGGTGCAGTGGACGGAAGGCAGGAGAATTCTTGGGCTTCAGCTCAAAGCCATTAAGGCCCATTAAGCTGTTCCCTCCTCCCCCAGCCCCTCTCCCCCTCTTTTGTGCACCCTACTAAATCTGACTCATTAGCTTTAGATGTTTTGAAATACTGGTACATTAATCACTTGTGTTTGCACACTGTTTATGTGGGTTGTTGGTCATGGTCTGTAGTTATACTGGCTGTCTCCCTTGCTTACTTAAAGGTACAATCCAATTGAAAATAAAGATTTTTGCAGGTTTGCTCATTACACACAGTGTCGGCAGCTGGTGAGTGTCTTTTGCAATTCATCAGAGGCCTCCTAGACCACCTGCTCTCGGCATCCTGCAAACAGCTGGCTCCGGGTAAGTACCATAAGCTATTACCTTATCCAACAAATAAATAAATAAATGGATGGATGGGTAGACAAATAAATAAATGCATTGGTTTGTCAGCCTTGGAGCATTGCTTGTTGAAGGGAAAAGTCCATTCTGAACAGGGAAAAATACCTCCAGCCCAAACCTTTGTGGTGCCATTTAAATGAAAAAAGAAGGGAGGGAGGTGAAACTCCCAAAATTTCAAGTGGAAATATTTTGTCATGTGAGTACCAAGGCAGTCAAGGAAAGGACTCCACAAGAAGCTGGCTGTGTGGTTTAGTACACAGAATGGGAGCGGGGGGGTGGGGGGGGGGACTGAATTAAATTTCCTTTGGGTTTTTCTTTTGTCTTCTTTTCTGAAAAAAGCCAGAGGAAGGTTTTGTGAAGTTTGAACTAAGGCCACCAAATGTCCCAGGATTAAGAAGCCAATCCCTGTTTCCAAGATCATCACCCACCACCTTAGATTTCTGTGGCCTTTACTGTGGCCAGTTTTTGACCCTGAGACTGACCTCTAGGTGGTCACGTCTTGCTCCCATCCCCACCCCCTGTCCTGCCCCTGCAGCCTGAGGAAAGCCTAGGGACAGTGGGAGCAGGAGCCTAACGCTGGCCACACGGCCCGGCACCTGCAAGGAGGAAGGACAGGACTAGAGGGCAGACAAGTTCCTGGCGCACCATGGCAGAGCTTAGCTACACAACTAGAAAACGGTTGGGGGTCTAGGGGGACAGGCATTCAGCAGAGTGTCATTTTGAGAGATTTCTAAAGTTTATCACAGACAGCCGGAAAGTTCCCTGAGGACTACCCAAGTAGACCACTTTTAATAATTTAGGGCTTGTAAACATCACCCTATACAGCTATGATCCCCCCAAGATCATTTACTCCAGTCTCCATGGTCCAGTCTCCAGGTCAAAATCGAGCTGTGTCTTTTGACTTGTCCTTGCAAAACTGGAAGGGCGATCTGGTGTAGGACAGGCATCTATCTGACTTACTATTATGAGCTTCACCAATCAAATTCCTAAATAATACTGTTAGAAATTATTATTTTTATCTTATGGCTGGTTAAAGTCTAATAATTTTTGCAGGCTTATTTTTGTTACTTTTTTAAAGCAAGAGTGTTTATGGGTTGAATTGACATGAGAAGTGTTTTCCACTTTACCAGACTGAAAAGTTGAAAATGAAGATACATGTGTATTCCTACATTTTTCTTACTTTAATCCCTCAAGAACTAATAAGAACCTATTTGCTCTGTCAGTAGAGAACCAGGAACATCAGCTTGTCAGAAATACAGACTCCCTGAATCAGAATGTGCATTTTAACATTTAAGATCCCCAAGGGACTTGCTGGCACATTAGAGGTTGACAAGCACCACTCTCATATACCCTTGATTCTTTCAGGTCGAAAGTATCTGTAGAGATTGCCACAAGCCATTATCAATAGTAAGGTGATCATAATTATTTGAATAAGAAAATGCAAGCCAAGCAAATTCCTCACCTACTACACGAGCTAAAATGTCCGGTTCTTTGGAGAAGCAGCACAATGTGGTAAAAAAAGAAAGAGGATTTGGAGTCAGAAAAATCTGGGTTTACTCTCTGACTCTGCCTCTCCGCAGAATCTGACTTAGGCTAGTCACACCTCAGAGGCTTCATTTCCTCATCGGAGAACAGAGATAACAGCAACTCTGTCACCAACCTCCAGGGTGGTTTCAGAAATAAAGGAGCTCCTCGGGACTTCCCTGGTGGCACAGTGGTTAAGAATCTGCCTGCCAATGCAGGGGCCCTGCGTTTAATCCCTGGTCCGGAAAGATCCCACATGCCGCAGAGAAACTAAGCCTGTGCGCCACAACTACTGAGCCTGCGCTCTAGAGCCCGCGAGCCACAACTACTGAAGCCCATGCGCCCTAGAGCCTGCACACCACAGTAGAGTAGCCCCTGCTTGCCGCAACTAGAGAAAGCCCATGAGCGCAGCAACGAAGACCCAACGCAGCCAAATAAAAAGAAAAAGAAAAAGAAATCAATAAAGAAGCTCCTCTCTGTGCAGTCACATAATAAGCTCCAAAAAGTGTTATACATGTATAATTAAACCATAGTCATCATACTAGTAAGAAAGAAAGATGCTGGAGATAGTATGACTGGATCAACCAAGGCGATGAGAATGAGGACCCCCACCCCAGTGGTGGGGGGAGAATAGATAGGCCCTGGCATCCTGCAGTGGTGCAATTAACATTTCACTAGTGGTAGTGGATGCTGTCTACCATAATCAGTATCAAGACTGCAAAGAACAAAGAGCTTTATTTGGGGTCTTAAGAATTGCAATTCAGGAGACATAGATTCGGGTAAAACCCAAAGAAGAGTGTTCTACGGGGAAAAAAAGAGTCGGGGGCTTATAAACGCAAGAGCCACAGGTTGTTCAAGAATTATGACTGACACTGACACCAGAAAGGACCCACCTATCCTTAAGGGATAGACTGTCACAAGCTATTTTAGGGTAAGGGTTCTTTAAGTATCTTGAGTTTCTGGAACACTGGGCAGATGTTCTGGATGCCCACGTTAAGACAAGACGTGGTCAAAGTTCAGATTCCATCTGGGCTGAGATGTGCATAAGTCACACCTCCTCAATGGCCTCCCAGCTCCACTGTAAAGAGCTCTCTTAGCCACAATGACTCCGTTTTGATTGTCCTTTCACAATGCACTGGCTGGTGCAATATCTCTGGCCCTTGAGAAGTGTGAGAAATATGTCAAATACAAAGAATTGATTAGCCATTGCTGAGGGCCTTTGATTTATTGAAGAAAAATTATGACAAGCTCAGGATGACTATTCAACAATTCAAGCAAACCTGTGGGAACCCGATGGCCTTCTAGGCAACATTTAAGGAAATGTTGATCTCTTGTAGCCAGTGGACAGGAAGAGAGAATGATCAGGCTCAGAACCTAATCACAAGAGTAGCAGAGCTTCAGAGAAAGTTAAATTCTCCTTCTGGAAAGTTTCCTCTGCTGAAATCAGGGCCCTAACAGATAAAGCGCTGGACCCTGAGACTTGGAATGGGCATACCTGAGTGATGCAGTTGAGAATTTTTAGCTCCCAGAGTCCCCTGAACCCTCTGTGCCTACAGAGGAGCCCCACTCCCCTTTGTTAGAGATAATGCCCCCCAACTTGCCTGAAGAGCTCCCCAAGGCCACCCCCAAGTTTGATGATTCACTAGGAGGACTCATGGGCCTCAGCACACTGTCGTACTCATAGTTATGGTTTATTACAGCACAAGGATACAGAGCAAAATCAGCAAAGGGAAAAGGCAGATGAAATGAAGTCCAGGGGAAACCAGGTACAAGCTTCCAAGGGTCCTCTCCAGAGAAGTCACACAGAATGCACCTAATTCTCCCAGCAGGAAGTGTGACAACACATGTGAAATGTTACCAACCTGGGAAGCTCATCAGAGCCTCAGGGCCCAGAGTTTTTACTGGGGGCTGATCATGTAGGCAGCCTCTGCCTGACACATAACAAAATTTCAGATTCCCAGAAGGAAGGCAAGTGTTCAGCATGAACTACATTGTTTGTACAGTGTAGGCACAGTAAGCCACTCTTCTTAGTTCTGGGAATTATGGGAACCTCCCCCCCCACCCCACCAAATCCAAGTTCCCAGATGCCAGCCAAGGGCCAACCTTTAAGCTGGCCTTTCAAAGAATAGCAGTCATGCTTTGTGACCCTGGAGCTTGACCTTGTAACCATTTCTTCCTTCTCAAATGATGCAGTATCTTTGTCAATAGGGGACCCTGAAGTGCCACTGCAAGGCCATAGCCACAGGAAGGGGCTTCTCATACTAGTTCCATCGTGCCATTTTCCTCTGGCCTGACTGCCAACAGATCAGAATGCAGGAAACCTGGTGGTACCTCACCAGCCCTGGTGGACCAGCTCCAGCCTCCTCCCTGCACCCTCTAGCGATCTTCTCCCCCACCCTGTGGGCTGCTTCCTGCAGACCAGTACCAGCTGTGCCTTCTACTAAGTTTCTTCACCACCAGCAAGCTGTGTGTTCCTGTGGCAGCCATGCCTTCTCCAAGGAGGTCTGGATCTCAGCCTTATGGGATGGAGGAGATGTCTCTTCTCCTTAAGTTCTTACTCCCTTCCTTATTCATGCTCCCTCGGCCCTAGCAGTAGTAGCTACTTTCCACATGTGCTATTTCTATGTTCTTGGAGTCCTCTTTTATACCATTTTGTAGTTAAATATCTTTTACTAGTTAGTAATTCTTTAAACTTTTTCTGTTCAAATTTCTTGTGTGGTTGCTGCCTCCTGACTGGACCCTGACTGATGCCATGACTTAAAAGATAATGCTTGCTCCCACTGCCCCTCCTGAGAACCAGACAGATAACACGGTTAAATCTTAGCGCCCCCTCACTTGGATGTGCCGGGTCAACGAGTGGAGAATATGAGCTCTCCACCAAAGGAGCTGCAGGATCTGGCCAATATGTGCTGGCAGGAGTGGGGAAGGTGTGTGTGGGAATGGATACTAGGAAGTGGGGGCTTGGAATATAAGCTTGGATGAAGGGGAGTTTATCAGCATGGAATACTTTCCCATTATATGCAAATGGAGGCAAATACCCAACTGCTAGGATGGCTCTTAAAAGCTTGGAAAATGTGATATGACCCATGTGAATGGCCCAATGAATTAGAAATATCAAAACTGATATGGCAAATAGTCTAGAAAGAGATCTCAAGGCTCAGAGAAGTGGGTATGCCAGAGGGGATTTACTAGGTAAGTCTGAAAACCCTACTACCACCAGGAGGGCCCAGAGGACACCTTTTTTTTCAAAGAGGGAAGAAATGTGCTCGTGAGAGGGCACCAGCATTGTTTTTTTGTTTGTTTGTTTTTGGTTTTGTTTTAATTAATTTATTTATCCATTCATTTATTTATTTATTTTGGCTGTGTTGGGTCTTCGTTGCTGTGCACGGGCTTTTCTCTAGTTGCGGCGAGCAGGGGCTACTTTTCGTTGTGGTGCGCAGGCTTCTCATTGTGGTGGCTTCTCTTGTTGTGAAGCACGGGGTCTAGGCATGCGGGCTTCAGTAGTTGTGGCATGTGGGCTTAGTAGTTGTGGTTCGCAGGCTCTAGAGTGCAGGCTCAGTAGTTGTGGTGCATGGGCTTAGTTGCTCTGCAGCATGTGGGATCTTTCCGGACCAGGGCTCGAACCTGTGTCCCCTGCACTGGCAGGCAGATTCTTAACCACTGCGCCACCAGGGAAGTCCATCAGCATTGTTGAGCTTACTGGTGACTCTCCTGTGGCCAAGGCTAAGAAGAGAAAACACCACTACAGAACTGAGCCCATTGAAAGCAACAGGAATCTTGAAATAATAGAGGACTAGTGGCAGCACCTCATCATCTGAAGCAAGGTAAGCACAATTATCACAATAAAATCAAGGTCAGAATAGAAGCCAGGGACACTCGGAGAGCTATGGAGATGGTAAATAGAACACGATGTTCCTAGGGGCAAGATTGATGAGCAGCCAGCAAGGTATTGCACAAATTATCCAACTAAAAGAAATCAAGAATGGATGATCAGGAGTCTCCAGGCAGCTGCCCAAATAAAAAGTCATGATCGCTTGCCAGGCTTCTGGACCTGAGCCAGCTCTCGTTTCCAGAAGAACTGAAAAAGAAGTCAGGTCCCCACAAAGAAAGACATTGGGATACCACAGCAAGTGTATTCGATAATAATTCTCCTAGTGCTTCCCCAAAGTGACCTACAGCCATTAACTCACGTAAACATCCAGTGAGAGAATGGGAACTTACAAAGATTGCTGGTCCCAGAGTCTGAGTTGACTTTGATTCCCAGGGACCCAAAGCACCATTCTGCCCTCCATGATAATTGAGGAATATGGAATCCTGTCATGACCCAGGTCCAGCCCAATATGGGTCCACTGGGTCCACAGACCCATCCAGTGATCATTTCCCTTACCCAAATATATAATTGGAATGGGCACACATGATAAATGTCAGAACCCTTACATCAGGTTCTTGATCTTTGGGATAAGAGCTATTGTAGTGGGGAAAGCCAAGCGGTAGCCTCTGAAATGTCCCCTCTGTTTCCCCCACCCCAGGATAGAAAAGATAAAACAAAATCATATGTCAAGGGGAACGGCAAAAATTAGCACCATCATCAAAATTTTAAAGAATGCAGGAAAGGTGATTGCCATGATGTTCCCATTTGATTTACCTACCACTCTGACCCCTCCAAAAACCGTATTGATCATGGTGGATGAGAGTGGACTACCACCAGTGGTGTGCTGGTAAATGTTTCACAACCGGCTCTCCAGGGGTCAGGGGAGGCTTGCTTTGTAGCCTTTGCCAATTTCCACGGTATAATGCTCCCACCATAGGCTTGACAGCCAGCTCAACAAGGCTTCTGAAAATGTAGCAGTCGGCTCTCACAGGCCAGCATGGGGCTGCTTCAGCACACAGATTACCACAGACTTGACTAAGCAGAAGTCTCAATTGTAGCCGCTGTGGCTAATGTGGTATCTTTGACACAACCTTCAGCAACCTTCACAACCATAGCTAGTAAGCTGGATAACTTTTCTTTTCCATCCCTATCAGAAGGAAGGTTCAGAAGCAATTCATATTTGCATGGGATGGATGGCAGTATACAGCTGTCTTCCCCCAGGGCCTTGTTAACTGTTAATTCCCCAGGCCCTCTGTTGTAGTATAGTCCAAAGGGACTTGGACATTCCGGAGATTTCCCAGGACATCACATTGGTCCACAATATCACTAACATCCTGTTAATCAAGGATTTGTAGAAAGTGGCAAGTACTTTGGAATATCTTGGTAAGAGATATGAGCTTCAAAGGTGGAAGTTAAGCCCTAAGAAGATTCGGGAACCCACTATATCAGTGAAGAGTTTTTAGAGGTCAAGCAGACCGGGGCTTATTGGAACATTGCTCCCAAAGTAAAAGACAAATTATTGTGCCTTATGCCTTTTAAAGTTATTATTATGCAGGTGCACTCAGCGGTGCCACATGGGCCAGATGATCCAGTAGAGTGTCTGAGGCAGGGAGAAAAACACCATACCAAGTTTGTGACACAAGGTTCCACTCCCCCTGCTGCCAACAGCCCATAGTCAATGACTAGCTGATGCAGGAATATAAAGCCTTAGCCCTTGCTTCCATTTGGGACAACTCTGAAGAGCTCCACCTCATCTGAGTTTCTCTCCAGATCTCCCTGGAGAATCAGCTGAGGGTTCAGTTGCAAATGCCTTGGAGGTTCAGCCTCCCCCACTGCCTGTTCCTGCCATCCTCAATTCTTTGCAGATGCATCTCTCAGGAATACTCTCCAAGAAACCTTCTCCATGCAACTCTCCATCTCAGAGTCTGTTTCCAGGGAACACCATCTATGACAGCCTCCAATGGAACTCTAAATCCCACTTTCTTTATCTAGACAAGCTCTGCTTTTTTCTCTTTATTTCTTATCAGCGTTATTGTTACTGTCCGGTGCTCCCTGGTAAGATTTCCACTGACGGAAAAAAATGGCAAAAGTAGAATCAGTCAATGTCTCACTCTTGAAGGAACACCTTGGGCTTATTGCCTTGTAACAGACCATTGCCTGCTGAAGCTTGATGTGGAGTTTGGACTTTGCCACAAAGTCCAGATGGAAAATACGTTGTCTTTTCACATGCCACTGGAAGAGCCTTCCAGTAGAGTTTCAAGAAGTGTTCTGAGGTCATATTCATCCAAAAATGAACATAATAAATTAATTTTAATTGACTGATCAACTTAATTAATTAATCAACTTGGTTTATTAAACTTAGCTAATGATGTCAACCCTGAGTGGGAGGTAAGGAGTAGTGGCAGCATATGTGACATATATTTGCATAGCTATTCTAGAAATCGTACAAGGCTAAGGAACTGGTAATGAACATGAGCAGAGGGAAACACCAATGTGAAACCCAGAACTACTACAGAATTGCATGTTCCAGAAGTGTGGGCTGCTTTACTAGAGCAGAACTCCTGGGTTAGAAGCAAGGCAGAACATTTCTTCCCATAAATGAGATGGTGCTGCAAGTATTAAACCCATGCAGCCGTCAGATTGGAGGCACTTGGCCTGAAGGGCACTGAACAGGTCGCCTTAGAATCCAGACACAGTGGGACACCAAGTGCAGAATTCCTTCTGAGACTGTGGTGACCTAAGACTTCCCAGGACCAGAAAGACTCACAAGCTTGGCCACAAGAATCATGAAGAGAGAAAAATCAGTCCTACTTGTGATCGAAAGGAATTAACTATAAAACTGAAAGATTTTAGGACTATTTGAGAATCCAAAAAGGTGACTATTACAAACTAAATAAGTGTATCAAAGTCAGTAGCATTCCCAAGTAAGTTATAAAATACAATACAGAAAAGCAGATCTCACTCACACTGTATGTGTGTATATGGGCATGTGCTGTGTGTGTGTGTGTGTGTGTGTGTGTGTGTGTGTGTGTGTGTGTGTGTATCATAGCTATTTAGTTTGAGAAGTAACTTAGCAAAAAAAATTTCTTAATGAAAAATAATTTAAATATACACATATACACACACAGATATAGATATAGATATAGATATAGATATAGATATAGATATAGATATAGATATAGATATAGATATAGATATGGAGAAAGAGAGAGAACCTCTATGGGAGGAACAAAAAACCCTGAGCCTGTCCTGAGCTGTTACCCTCAGGTCTTTACGTCCCCCTGCTCTGGTCTTTGCCACAAGGTGGCTCACAACTCGAGGCTGCGGTTTCCGGCCCCTGTGTCAGCTTGTTGTGGCAGGATTTGGTGAACAGGAGGCACTGCTGGGAGACTAATGGGCAGGAGAAGAAAGAAACTGGGGTGTTGTGCCCCCTCCTTCTGTGGCTCAGGAGCCAGCCCAATAGTGATGGTATTTTCTCCACAGCTCCAGCTCCCACTCTAGCTTTTGCTGGCTGACTGGCAGCTCCAGTAACACCGCCTCCTCCCTCGGACCCTCCAGCCTAGGGTGTGGGGACTTGCTGTTGCTGCTGATCTCTGGGTTACCTCACTGTCCCATCTGCCTTCTCAGCTTTTTTACCACCCATGTAACCAATCCCCAGCATTCAATACACTCTGTTTAAAGTACTCAGATGGTTTCTGTGTCCTGCTTAGACACCGACTGTTCTGAAAACTAAAAAGTTTACTGAGGAATGAAATAAAGATTTAATTATTGAAAAGACCAATTTCCTGGCTACAGCTTCTCACACCCCTACTTCATTTGCACTCTCCTCAGGCAGCTCAATGGCTAAACAGAAAATGTGAACACTGACCATCTAGGCTCCAGATCAGGATGAAAAGGGAAGATCCAAACAATTGCTAGATAAAGAAGAGAGTGAAACTCTACAGAAACTATTTAGAACAAATAACCATTCAGAAAGAAATGTCCCTATTCCAAAATGACCAACATGGTACCTAAACAATAATTCTAGAACAACAACAAAAAAGAGGATATGGAAGCAAGCATGTAATGAATAAAGAAGTTTAGATGATTATTTAATCTAAGAAAACAAAGAAGTTTTTAGACAACAACTATTTTGCATTCCCAAGATAATTAAAGAAACGGAGTGAAAGATGATAAAACAAGATATACTGGGACGAAAAGGCAATCAGAAGAGTTGAGTAAATATGTTGGAAACAAATGATAGAGTAGAATTTTAAGATGGTACTAGAAACAGAATTAAATCTATAGAATTATGATGATGGCACAAAGCATAGGTTTCTGAAAATCATCCAGAATGAATAGGGAAAGAGTTTAAAAGATAAAAGCAAATGGATGGAATATGGTTGATGTGGCCAACCAATAATGGAAATCTAATATATAAATAACTGCTATGCCTGAAGGAAATAACCAAAGAAAGCAACAAACAATATTAAAAATCACAATAGAAGAAAATCTTTGTGTAAATGAAAGAACTCAGAAGGCTGTCTCTATACCAGACAAAATAATAATAAAAAACTCAGCAAATCAAATCTGGCAAGTCGTTGAATTTCAAATATGAAGAAAGTGCCCAATAAGCATTCAGGTAGAAGTAATAAGTTACTGACATAAGAAAGAATGTAGATAACGCTCAGACTTTCCTTGAGAACCATGAGGTGGCAAAAAATAGCGAAGTAATGTCTACAGTATGCAAGGAAAAGACGTGACCCAAACATGAACAAAGTTTTATATATATATATACACACACATACACATACATGAAGGCACTGTAATATATGCAAAGATCAAGAAGTCTTATCACCTAGCCACCCATACTAAAAACCACTGAAAAGTAAGTCTGCCAATTGAGAGAAATTGAAATAATACTGAAACCAGTTAAATACATTGCTAAATCTAAGAAACTGTAGTTATTGTGGTTGCAAATCAATACAGCAATGTTATCATTCTTGAAAAACCTACACAACTCAGGACAAAAATCTCAGAGCATCTTAAAAGGAGTGGAAGGGGAGAAGGGGAAGGAAGGGGAAGTGTGCTAATTTCCTCCTTTTATCTTCCAAAGTCCATCAATACCACTTTGATTCTGAAGTGATAAATTGAGAAATATGAGCTTAAATAATTTATTTGAGAGAAGAAGCAACAACTTAGAATACATACACCTTTGAAATTATCAGGGAGAACAAAAATCAAGGAAGCTTAAAAAACGTTTAAAAACCTGAAATAAAATAGATATTTAATTAGTCAGCTTTTTCTAAAAGCTTACTTTTCCTGAGTTTCTCATTGTGATCTAAATTTGCATTTCCTAAATGACTAACAGGTAGGGCACCACTGGCTGTTTAGATATCCTCTTTTGTGATGTGCTTGTTTATGTCTTTTATCTTTTTTCTGTGGGCTTATCTGTCCTTATTTATTCGTAGAAGTTTTTATATGTTCTGAGTGTCAGTCTTTTGTCAGGTATATGTCTTGTGAATTTTGTCTCTGACTCTGTGGATTGCCTTTTTACTTAAGGATTTTGTTTGATGAACAGAGATTTCTAAACTTAATACATTACAATTCATTATTTTTCCTTCATGGTTAGCACTGTATGAATCCTGTTTAAGAAATTTTTGCTATTTTCAAAATTATAAAGATGTTTTTATGGATTTTCTTCTATAAAAAAATGAGTTTCTAATTTACAAAAAAAGTTGAAAGAATAATATCAGGAATTCCCATATTCAGAATTGTTCCCATAATGTTCTTTAGAGCAAAGAATCAAATCCAGGACCACATGTTCCACCCAATTGGGCTGAATCTCTAGCTTCTTTTGATCTGGAACAATTTCCATGTTTTGTTAACTTTCATGATGTCAACATTTTTTTAAGATCATTGGCCAGAAGAATGTCTCTCAATTTCTGTCCAGTATTTCCTCATGATTAGAGCCATGTTTTGCACTTTGCCTGGAATATCACAGACAATGTGTTCTTTTTATTGCACCCAACTGGACAGCACATAACATCTATTCCTGTTCTTACCAGTGGTGTTAGCTATGACAACTTCGTTAAGGCGATATCTACCAGGTGGCTCCTGCAAAGGTACGTTTTCCCTTTTGTGATTAATAAATTTTTTTCAGGGAGATACTTTGAAATTATGTAAAATCTCCTTCCTCAGTGCACTATCACACACTCAGTTTAGCAGCCATTGATATTTCTTGCATGCGTTACAATGAAAACTGCCAAATAATGATTTTTCTCTTACCATCAATCTTTCTGCTATAAGGAAGAACTTTCTCTTCTCCCAATTTGTTTATTTATGTCATTGTGGACTTAAAAATTTCTCTTTTCTTCAATAGATTATAATCTGTTACTATTATTATTTATTTTGATGCTCAAAGTGTCCCAGAGTTGGCCAGTGGGAGTTACTTCCAGCCAGCATCTGTGCTCTCCATCATTCACTGAGCATTTCCTTATATTCTGGCACAACAAGGTGTTCCAGGATCATCTTGTCCTTCCCTTGCCCCAGCCCTGGAGTAAGCCGTTTCTCCCAGGAGCCCTGGTAAAGGAGTATATGGAAACCAAGATCTGGATACTAAGTGTGCTCTGGATACTAAGGGTGTCATTGTCCCAAAGCCCTGTGAATGAACAGAGCTTAGAAAATATATGTGTGTACACATCATACACACACATACACACATCACATTTACATCTATATTTATTTCTCTATTTATCTCTATATATTAAAAGCCATATGAGTTCATGCTGGTTCCTCCAATTCCAATCCAACACTCCAGGGTTTATTCTAGTTAGAGCTAACAGACAAAACACAGGATGTCCAGTTAAATTTGAATTTCAGATGAACAACAAAAAAAAAGTTTTAGTATAAATAATTCCCAAGTGGTACCCTGAATTTTTATTTGCTAAATCTTGCAGCCCTAATTCTAGCTGTCTGTGCTTCCATATATGTTCTCTCTTTTTCCAGTAGTAAGATACCTGACTCCCATCATCGTCAACATATTTCTCAATCCGTCTATGGTCAGTCTCTTAACCCCATGCAGCCCCTGTCCCCACCTTGCACACAAGCCCTGATCCCCACTTGGATGCCTACTTCATTCTGGCCTATTAATGGCTTTTTAGTGACCAATGGATGGAAGGGAAGGAAGGAAGAAAATAAATTTAAAGAATGGATGGGAAAAGGGAAGGGAAATGCAGCTAACGCACAACCCAAAACCTGGCTTAAAACAGCAAACGTGTATTTCTTGCTCACTGGTCTCCAGGTCAGCTGCAGCTCTCCTGGGCTCAGCTGGGCTCTGTTGGTCTCCTGGTGTCTTCTCGTTCTACATCCCAAGATAAAGAGGCAGCCACTGCCTGGGGCTTCTTATACAAGGGGACAGAAGCTCAAGGGACAAGCCACACTCAAGGTGCTTCTTAAAGTCTCTGCTCAATACTGGCCACTATCCCTTCCATCTACACCACACGGGTCAAAGTAAGCCAACAGAGCCCAAAGTTAAGGAAACAGGAAGGAGAATATACTCTTCCCACTAGGCAGTATAGCCAAGTCGGGGGCTGGATGAATCATAGAACAGGTAACAGAACCATCCGCCACCAATGCCAAGTAAGTAAGAACAAACACAACCAAGGTAACAACCATACATAAAGGATAAAGCCATCAATGGGAAAAAAATTCTCACCCTGAATCAAAACACTAAACTCAACTGTACCTAAGAGATAGGTCTAAAATAAAATGACTCAGCACGGTTGAAAGGAAAAGAATATTTTTTAAAATGCAACATAGCATGTTATTATTATCTGAAAATTTGAGCCCAAAAACGTGTGTAGAACTCTCTAGCAAGATAATCATGATAGGTATAGCTAACACTGCTGGGTGGTATATTTGCAAGTTGCTAAGAGAGTAGATCCTAAAGGTACTCATCACAAGGAAAAAAAAAATTTTGTAACTCTATGAGGTGATGGATGGTAACTAAACTTATTTTGGTGATCATTCTGTAATATTTATGTATGTCAAGTCATTATGCTGGACACCTTACACTTATGCAGTGTTGTATGTCAGTTACATCTGGATAAAACTGGGGGAAAAGAACTCTCTAGTAAATTAGGCAATTACTTAACCTAAAGGTCAAAAGGGCCTCCTTCACAACAAACCAAGTTTCAAACCTCTTTTGAAAAAGCACAAACACACACTTAACAGTGATAGAAATTACACACGTGAGAGAGAGAGGAGAGACAGAGGTGCATACTATATAGAGATTGTGTCCTCTTGTCAACATTTACAAAGTGGGATATTTACAAAAATTAAACGTCAGAGAAAAACCCTTAATAAGTTCCAAACAGTTCAGACCATTCACTGACCACAGCAGAAGACCATATATAAATAGACTAATAGCATAGAAACAACAAATGGAACCCACTCCAGAGGGGTGAGATCATTCTAAATTTCACTGGTGAAAGGAAAAAAATAAAAACTGCAACTGCAGGATATTTTGGAGAATAACAACAATGAGAACAGTACGTGTAACTGCTTGAGCTGGCATTTCTTATTAAAGGGAAAAAGATGTTGGAACAATTAGCTAGCCTTCTGGGGGAAAAAAGTAAATTTGGATCATTACTGCATAATTCCTTATGCCAGATGAATTCCAGACAGATTAAAAATGAAAACATAAAAAGGGAATTTATACTGAACCACAGATTTTTTTTTACAGTTTGGAGGTGGCTGAGGCCTTTCTTACATTAAGCCAAAGACAGAAACTAAAAAGATAATATTGGTATATTAGACTCCATTAAAATTTAAGGTTCCAAAGAGCAAAAAAAAAAAAAAAAAAAAAAATGGCTAAAAGAAATTAAACTCTGAGGGAGATATTACTAAAATTGTAAAACAAAATGTTTAACAGCCCTAATATTCTAATATAATCATATAAATCCATATGAAGAATTGAAACCCAACCAGAAAAAAATGTAAATTGCATGAAGAAACACTTTAGAAGTGAACAATTCAAATGGCCAGTAAGCACATAAAGAGATGTTCGGCCTTGCTAGTAATGTGTTTGTGTGCACATAAGTGTGTATATTTGTGCACAGGAAAATGTCTGAAAAGATAGACACCAAAATGTTAACAATGATTATCTCTGGGGAGTGGGATTTCTTCTCTCCCTTTTGGAATAGGTTTGATTTTTTTTTTAATAAGCATATATTAATTGTATACGTTTTATGATTAAACTATTCAGTATACTAAAAACATACAAATAAAAACTGACGACACCTCTTCTGTTTTTTACAAAAAATTTTAAATCTGTTTTTAATTATGTGGTAGAAGAGTGCTATTGACAAGGAGCTATAGACTGAATGTTCCTAATCCCCATTATGATGGTATTTGGAGGCAAGGCCTTTGGGAGGTGATTAGGTCATGAAGGTGGAGCCCCATGATGGGATTAGTGTCCTTATAAATGAGACTCCAGAGAGCCCCCTTGCCCCTTCTGCCACGTGAGGACACAGAGAGAAGACAGACATCTATGGACCAGGAAGCAGGTCCTCACTGGACGCCAAATCTGCGGGCACCTTGATCTTGGCCTTCCCAGCCTCCAGAACTATGAGAAATACATTTTTGTTGTTTAAGCCACCCAGTCTATGGTATTTTTGTTACAGCAGCCTGAAGGGACTATGACATAAGACAAAATGTTTACCTTATATTAGAAAATAATAAGAAAATAGGCTAAAAAATTATGATTTAAGTTTTGTTTTGTACAGGAGATACATTAAATAACAGCAATTTTCTCCAGTAATGGACTTGTGGGTCATTGCATGTTTTTCTTTGTGTTGTCCAGTAGTCTACAATAAATATTTAGAAAACAACCCTCTTTTTTATTTTATTTAAATAATAAGAGTTTACCTGCTACAGGTGGTGACTCAAGACTACGAGGCCCCCACTTCAATCATTCTGAAGTTTGGGTTTCCCAGTTTTCCTTGTAAGGAATAAAGCAGTGACCCATCAGAGGTGTGGAATATTGAGGGATACACAGCACAAATTCTTAGGTAGAAATGTACGCCTCGTCAGTTCCTGAGACTGAAACTGGGAGCAGAGCTATTCATCCAGCATCTAAGCCTTAAGAAGTGATTCACGCTCAGTAAATACTTACGGGGCACCTACCAGTACCAGGCGTGAGGGCAGATAAAGCTGAACTAGACAGAGCCCCTCTCTCCATGGAGCCCACAGTCTAACAGAGAAGACACAGTGAATACATAGTGTCATGTGTGCAGCAACAGACAGGCAGGCTCAGGAGGGAGACTGGAGTGAGGGAGGGGGACCAACCATCCCGCTTTGCCTGGGACTGAGGGGCTTTCTGGGAGGTAAGACTGTCAGTGCTAAAAAAGGGGGAAATCCTGGCCATACAAGTTGGTCACCCTAAAGAGAGGCCAGGAACAGCTTCAAAGCAAAGGTTTGGCCTAAGAAGGGCTCTGAAAAATAATTAGGCATATCTTAGGAGGGTCAAGCCTTTCCCCTGATTTCCTCCCTGCCCAGGATTGGGCTGGAGAGCAGAACTGGTTGTGCAGCAGGTGATTTTCTGCTCTTTGGATTACCAAATCCCTTCCAGAGCTGAGGAGAAAAGAGATTACAGCATGACAAAGGCCACTGATCGTGCAGTGCCCTTCCCACAGGGTGAATACGAGCGAAGCCTCATCCATGACCGATGGGACTGTTGGCCCCATGGAGGGTGCCAGCTGCAGGGCTGCCATGCTGCACCACACCAGGGAGTGCCACTCACACAGAGCACAGCGTCCCTGTTAGCAGTGAGGCAGGACGCCCATCAGGTCCTGGAGGACACTGAGGGCTGTTTGCCTGGTCAGCCTGGGAGAGTTTTCCACAAGAGCCCCATATGACACTACAACACCATTCCCAGTAACCCATTCATCTTTGCCCAAAGCGGAGTCCTCTATCTGCAGGAGGAATCAAGACAAAGCAAGTTCTTCCACTCTATGACTCCAGAGGAGAGAAAAACAGAATGACGTGGCACCAGGAGCGGTGCAAGGCTGAGCGAAAACCAGGGAGAGTGCGGGCATCGCAAGGGCTCACTGGGTCAGTACGCAGTCTGAGTGGACGCTGAGTCACAGAAACGGGGCTTCACGGGGAAGCCGAGAGAATAAGAAGGTAGCCAGCTCGGTAGGAAGTGAGGAGAGACCCAGCCGGCCACGGATCACAGGGGTTCCAGCTGAGTACACAGGGCTCCACCGCGTCCTCCTGCTCGCCCTGAGCGGCAACAGGCCCGCCCTACGTACCGCCTTCATCCCTGACATCTTGAAGCGACCACCAGGCCTCTGACCATTATACTCGGACCTTGGGGTTCCAGAAAGAGTCAACTGAGTTCCTGTCTTTTCTATTTCTGAAGGGCAAGCTAATTCAGTGATGACAAAACCCCTTTGCCAAGCCATTTCTCTTCCCAGCATGCCTCCCAAACCCAACACGTACCAAAATTATGCTGAGCTTGCTATTTTGGGAAAGGGGGCCCTGACATTTCCATACCTATCTCTGCGACCCAGCAACGCCTCCTTGCCTCTGAGTGGGAAGCGTCATCCCCTGAGAAGACAGGAAAGCAGCAGGTCAGAGTCACCGGCCTGATTGCTCCTCACTGGTTCTTCTGAGCGGGCATCTCCACCTCCAGGGAGAAGGGAGGAACCTTGCCAACCCTTTCACTCTCACTGTCCTCTTCCTTGGCTGGCACATGTTTCAAAAGCTATGGTATATCCTCCCTCCATCAAGCCAAGACTGGCTTAGACATTGTTGAAGAAAATAGAGGTCAAGAGCAGTCTGTACTGAGGCATACATAGGGGTTTCTCTAAAATACACAGGTGGTTCCGGCATGGCCCCATCAGGCTCCTATATACCAGCAGTCAGCAAAACACTGACTGTGCCCCACCCTCACCCCCATGAAATGCACCCTAGTCTAGGGCTTTGCAAAATGGGTTCTGTAAAGTAGTAGTCCCAAGATGCCTCCACCGCACAGGGTTCTGTGGTCACAGAAGGTCGGCAAGCACAGCATGGCGGAGCCCACGGTTCTGGAGGGCCCTGGAAGACCTCCTGTGGGCCTGAGACCCCCGCCACATTTCCTGTCTCCCTGGGAAGCAGGTAGCAATGGGAAACTGACTGCTCCCTGAGGCTTCTACGTGAGGGACAGCAAGGACCTCTGTACCTTCCCCCGAAATATACTGTACCATTCAGGGTCCAGCAAGAAATAGGACCAAACTTAGATGGTTCAAGAGGCTTTAACAACTGGCAGAGACTATGTGTGGAGCTGTGGGCAGAGAGAAGAGAAAGCATAGGAGAGGTGGAGGCACCCAGAGAGTAGCAGCAGTGGGAAGGGAAAGTGTACCCCTGCAGGCCAGTGGGGCTGGAGCCCTGGGAGGGGCTGCCCAGGGGATGTGGGGTCATGGAGGGACCAGCCTCTTCCAGAAGCACACCACCAAAGAGGAGGAAATTGGAGAAAAGTGTCCCCCTCTCTCGCCTCCACATGGGAAGGGAGTGCAAGTATAGGTATCTGTAGGGTGAGGCTCCTGGGCTCAGAGCTAGATGGAGGATGTTGGGGTGAGGGAGCTGTGACACGGAGCTTACAGATCAACAGCGAGGGAAGAAAACATAAGAAGCTTGCGACTGCCCTGTGCAAATCCCTCATCGTTTAGAAGTTAGGTCTGCTTTTTCAAACGTTCTACTAAGAATAAGAGAGAAGAGACCTGCCTCTAAGTGTCCTAAACGAGGCAAGAATGTTGAGTTTTGCTGTCACCATTGGCCTGCAATTTCTGTCCTGGGGAAAACAGTAGAAGGATTAAGACCCCATTTCCCTTTGTAGAAGGGTTGCCCTTATTTGCTGGCAGGAACATGGCTTCAGGGAGGAGGCGCTTCCTCTGTCACCCTCCCCCAAAGACACAGTGACCTGTGTGTCCTGGGCCCTGAGCACTTCTGAGACCTGAGCCTTTCACTGGTGGGCAGAGGGGAAGAAATACCCAGGTGGTATTTAGCACTGCTGGTGTAGGAAATAAAAAGCCAATCACACCTCTTTTGATCAGTCTCTATCTCTTGATGTCCTGAAATTTACATTTCATTGCAATAAGAAAGAATCAAAGGAGGACCTAACCCAAAGAGGGGAGTTATTCCTAATTCTGATGGATCATTAAACATCCCCTCTTGGAGATCCATAATGTATATTATTAAAATATCTAAGTAGTCCTCCAGAAAGAAATCTATTAAACTCCTTGCTTAATCCAGGATTTCCCATATTTATGTGAAAATAGAACCTTTTTTTTTTTTTTAATCCAAGTACCCTTTGGAAAGTACTATGGTCTTCTATAAGCCATGTTTCTACAATCTATGTTTAGCAGAAGGCTAAGCTTAACTGCGTAGTAATTCTTTCATACAGCAAAAGAGCAGAGCTGAAAAGGCGAGAGGGAAGGGCAAGCAGGGAGGTGTGTGAGAGAGTACCCCTCTTAACCCATCGTAATAAAAGGGGTAAGGATGGTTCAAGCCTGCTAAAGAGGAAGTATATGGTAACCTCCATTCAATACACCTGCATTAAAGGTGATGAAGATACATGCCACCCAGGCTAAGAAACAGCTTGCCTGATACCCTGAGAAAACCATAATTCAAAAAGACACATGTACCAAAAAAAAAAAAACAAAAATACAAGTACCTGTCACGAAGCAACTAAGCCCGCGCACCGCAACTACTGAGCCTGCGCTCTAGAGCCAGTGAGCCACAACTACTGAGCCCGCGTGCCACAACTACTGAAGCCCACGCGCCTAGAGCCCGTGCTCCACAACAAGAGAAGCCACCACAATGAGAAGCCCGCGCACCACAACGAAGAGTAGCCCTGGCTCACCACAACTAGAGAAAGCCTGCGCACAGCCACAAAGACCCAACGTGGCCAAAAATAAATAAGTAAAATAAATAATTTTTTTTAATTAAAAAAAAAATAAAAAGATACATGTATCACAATGTTCATTGCAGCACTTTTTACAGTAGCCAGGACATGGAAGCAACCTAAGTGTCCATCGACAGATGAATGGATAAAGAAGATGTGGCACATATATACAATGGAATATTACTCAGCCATAAAAAGGAATGAAATTGAGTTATTTGTAGTGAGGTGGATGGACCTAGAGTCTGTCATACAAAGTGAAGTAAGTCAGAAAGAGAAAAACAAATACCATATGCTAACACACATATATGGAATCTAAAAAAATGGTACTGAAGAACCTAGTGGCAGGGCAGGAATAAAGACACAGATGTAGAAAATGGACTTGAGGACACGGGGAGGGGGAAGGGTAAGCTGGGACAAAGTGAGAGAGTGGCATGGACATATGTACACTACCAAATGTAAAATGGACGGCTAATGGGAAGCAGCCGCATAGCACAGGGAGATCAGCTCAGTGCTTTGTTACCACCTAGAGGGGTGGGATAGGGAGGGTGGGAGGGAGGTTCAAGAGGGAGGGGATATGGGGATATATGTATACATACAGCTGATTTACTTTGTTATATAGCAGAAATTAACACAACATTGTAAAGCAATTATACTCCAATAAAGGTATTAAAAAAAAAAAAAAGAAACAGCTTGCCTGGTCCTAACAAGAAAGACCTCTGAAGGAAAAGATATCTGAGGCATATGAGAGAGAGAGGAAGAGAAATGGCATTTTAGGAGGAAGGGGTGGTCCTTGCGACCTTTCTGATGTGGCCTTAAGTAAGTCAGGTGTGAAGTGCCGTAAAGCTGTTCACCAACAAGAGCGAAAGTGAGTGGGGTTGCGGCAGGTGACAAGGACGCCAGAGGAGGACGATGACCAGGTGAGGCCTTGAAGTCCAGGATTAGGATGTTAACTCCGATTTCAGGAGCAACTGGGAGTCACACAGACTTTGGAAATTTTTCAAAATGAAAATAACGTACAGTCATCCTTAGGCATCCACAGGGGCTTGGTTCCAGGACCCCCGCAGGTACCAGAATCCACGATGCTCAAGTCCCTTACATAAAATGGTGTCGTATTTGCATGCAACCTACGCACATCCTTCCGTGTACTTTCAATCGTCACTGGATTACTTTTAATACTTAAAACGATGTAAATGCTACGAAAATAGTTGCCAGTTCACAACAAATTCACATTTTGCTTTTTGGAACTTTCTGGAATCTTTTTTGGAATTTTTTTTCTGAATATTTTCCATCTACAGTTGTTTGAATTTGTGATGCAGCCCCACAAATACTGAGGGCTAACTGTACAGTGCAGTGCACAGGATAGCTTGGAAGAGAAGATAGAGTTCAGAAGGCCAGGTAGAAGGTTGTACCAGTCCTTGTTAAAGAAGGCAGGGACCCAAATTAGGACTGTGACTCAGAACTACAGGGGTCAGAACAGACCTGAGAAGTAACAAAGTCAGAAACTTTATGTTTTACTGGTAAAATTGTTACAAGGGGCTAAGGAGGCAGAGGTGTTGAAAATGAACTAAGTTTATGAGCCTAGTATTGAATTTGAGCCTTCAGACTATAATCTACCCCAGCTCAAATTTCTTGGCAATTCTTCATTTCCATGTTAGTGGTTCTGCTTCACCATACTCTGGGCAAATTAACTGGCTTCCACACTTCAACACTTTCTGGCCCATCAGCTCTGATGCCAGAAGTAAAGGCAGCTGGATAAGGAAAATATAGCCAGAAATAATGGAAACGCAATGAAAAAGGAAGGCTGGAATGCCTTCTTTGGTGCTAAAAGAAAATAAAAAGGAGAACTGAAGATAATCTTATAAAATCTGAGCTACAGATCAGTTGTATCCCATGATTGTGAGCCCAGAATCCTTCCAGGGCCTCAGGACTGAGCGTAAGCCAACTGTCTCCACCTTGGAGACAGAAAAGCTCAGCTGTCATTCTAAGCGATCCTGAAATACATTGATGCCTAAATGGGTGATGTCTAAATCATCTTCTACACCTGCCCGAGGAACATCTTATTCCATGTCAATGTGTCTCATCTCACAAGCATGTTCTAGTATAGCGCATAAACCCTGTATTATCACACGACGTAAGAGGTGTTAACTCAAGTTCAGCCTCATACTAGGTCTGAACCTCAGCTGGATGATGGAGAAGCCCCTCTCCAGGTACATCGTCTTTGTACCAACACACCATCATTATTTTCCCAACGCTCTGTCATGCACCAGATGGTTGGCATTCATCCGGGCATCCCCCTAGTAAACCAGACTCAAAAGTCTGTGGCCACCTTTGACCTCTCCCTCTTCTTCATTCAGGTTTTATTAGTTCTGTCTCCACAATGTTACTGACAATGGTTCTCTCCTTTCTGTTTTCACAAAACACATCCCGTAAGTTTAGCCCCTCCTCCTTTATTTACTTTAACAACACTCTTCACCGCAGATATTCTTCCATAGTTTCCTACTTGCCTAAGTGACACTACATACCATTTAGTTTTTTCACAATTTAAGAACTTACAAGTAGAAAATTATTATTATCGTTACCGACATCAAAATCAAAGCCCTTCTCAAGTGCTATATATTCTCCAGGGCCTTTATTAAATCCCTTTTGCCAAAAGTAATTTCTCTCTCTTTTGACCTCTTATGGGAGGTTTCGAGACAATCTGCTTTGTAGTGGAGTTCGTTGCATTCATATCTTAACTCCCACATTTGACCAGAAGCCCCCTGAGAGCAAAAGCAGTGCCTTATGCATCATCATGCCCTCATATCTCCTAGCATAGTGCCCTGCTCAATATATGTTTGCTGAGTGACTGGATAAACAGACAGTCTTAGTTAGAACTCACACCCCCTTAGCAAACTGGAAATGAATGGAGAATATGGAATATCAATGGGAGGCATTGCTCCAGCTGCTACAGCATGTTAATTACACAATACTTTTATTGAGCAATTCGGTGGTAATTCTTGCAGCTATTCCTCCTTAATAAGATCCATTGTGCACCATAAAATAGTAACTGGGATGCAGTTTGTATTCCACATACATCATATTTCTCTTTAGCAGGTTCTTCCATATCCATAATCTCATCATTATTACTATTACCCTCAGAAGACGGTTGACTTGCATTAATCAGGCCTGCTGCCATTCCCTTGCCAGATTTTCTGCAGTTTTATTGTGCTTTTGGACATTTTAATTAACTTGAAAAATTAATTTTAAAATCTTACCTTATTCATGCTCTGCCCCCTTGGAAATCCTTTCTTCTTGTTTATTATCACTGACCATTTGAAGATGAGGTCATTTGTGATTAAAGCTCCAGAGAACTTTCACGCCATCTTGCCACAGTCTATGCTATTTTTAAACGGGATGAGACTAATAATCCAAAAACTGAAGGGAGTGGATTTCTGTTGCTTTGGGAGTTCAAAGACTTAAAATTTCAAATATGCCATAACATTTACTCCTCCGCTACCTGCTCTCTACAGAAGCTCAACAATGTTAGTTTACATATACAGAGTTGAGTTTTGTTTTACCCACTTGACAAGCTGAAACGAAAAAGGCCCCAGATCTGCTAAATCAAAAGCATTGACACATAGCCAAATAAGCAAGACACGTCAGGTCAAACTAGCTTCTTGATCCTCAATGCTCTTTCTGGACCCTAGGAAATATAAAGGGATGGTCACTGAACGTGAGTTCTTCCTTTTCTAAACAAAAAAAGGCAGTATCTCACAGGCTAACCCCAAAAGGTTGGTAGTGGCTTCCTGGTCACCCTAATGAGGGTGTAAGGCTCTATCGGGATTATCCACAAAGAGTGTTCTTAGCAGTAAGAGCTGCTGCCTTGTGTATAGGACGTGTGAGTGACAGCAGCTGCTCATCTGCCTTCCCGTTATAAACACTCAGTTACTCTTCTGGCATAATTTACAATAGTGATTCTCAACCTTTGATTATGAGGATCTACTTACTTAAATTTCATAAAAAGGGAAGACATATAATCCCAGAGTGTCTGTAGATATAGACAACATACGACAAAAAGCTAGTATGAATTCAGTGACTACTTTACATGAATCTTTCTTTTGTTGATATTAACTACCTCTACATATATTTAGAACACAGGGTTCACGTGTGCAAAGAGGGTAGGATTTATTGAATTTGCAGACAGTACTCGGTGTGCATATGTATGTGTGCACTCTTTGTATTAACTCTGTACCAGCCCCACCCAACTCCCGCTTCTCTGGCCAGAGCTCAGATGCTCACAAAGTGCAGACGCCTCACTTTAGTTATACAACCCAAGAAATGAATATTCAAACCAAAACACTTACATGGACGTTTAACTCTGAACATTTTCAAGAGATGGCTTATTTTGCTATGATTCTATTTTAAATGCCTGCAGTTTTATATAATAATAGATAGAGAACTACCTCACCCTGCTGCCTCCAGTCTGAGCTCCGTTAGCCAGCCACCTAAGGTATCTGCTTGCTGTAAGGAACAGGCACCCGACAAAGCCAGCTTATCACAAGGATATTTTAAGGATGTGGAGTAATATGATGGGGCCCATTCGCAAAGAGTTCAGCCTACCTCAAGTTCTTATGTCATTTACTAACTGGTGTCCTGAAGTAACTCACCTGCCACCTCAGAGCTTCAGTTTCTTCACATATAAAATGGAGATAATAAGAATGCCCCAGTCATACGGCTACGGAGATTATCAAATGCACGTCAAGAGATTAGCTTAGTGCTTGCAACACAGTAATTACTTAATAAAGGCTAACTGGTACTAACAGCAACAATAGTAATAGAGGTAGTGGTAAAGGTGTAGCTGGGCCCTGTGGAAACTAAATAAGCTGAGATTTCCAAGTCTCTCTCTTCAGATCCGCCTTGCCTATCTGCTCAGTTTTCTTTGCCGCAGACTGTCGGCACCTTGATCTTGGACTTTCCAGCCTCTAGAACTGTGAGAAATAAATTTCTGTTGGCTTTATAAGCCACCTAATCCATGATATTTTATCATAGCAGTCTGAACAGACCAAGCCATCCTAAATGTTTAATTCTTTCTATTCCAAATTTAAATTTAGGCTTTTCTCTGCCTTTCTAAATAAATTTACACAATCCATCAACAGTCACTTGGTATTTCATTCATGATTTACTAGATATAGAGTCAGTCCTCTCAAAGACACTCCCTCACCAAATTAACGTACCTTCCCCAACTAGGTCTAGTCTTACACATTCTTTTGGGATAACACTCTCTCATGACTCATTATTTTTTTTCTAAGTATAAAAGATTTTTAAGGAAAAAATGAAAGGGCAGAAATGCTTTATTAACTTTGAGGAGGAGAGAAGAGAATAGTGAAATCTGGCTCAAAATATGGAAAATCGGCCACAGGTTCAATATTTGATGATAACCCTTCACCTTGATACACTGACTTCATCTTTGTCTCCAGACTCAATGAACTAAAGAAAGTGAGAATTTTAATAGAAACTGGAAATTATCTCCACAGTGAGCTGCCCTATGCTTTTTCAGGGTCCTGATAGTTTCCAAGTTCAGATGTTAAGTGTGCAAGAGCTGATATCATTTCATGGGATAAGAAAAAAGGTGGAGCTCAGAAAATGAATGAACCTTGTCTGGAAATTTTCACAAAGACAGTCAAATCAGCAAATGCTTTTGAGTACAGCATCAGCCCTGGAATAGAGGGGTCTAATGGCCCCATAACCCAGAGCAGGCAGCAAGACAGAAGAAACTAAGACCTGGGTGTACACCTTTGCCCTAGACCTTCACAGGTGCTGGAGAAAGCGACCTGCTGCTGAGGCTGATGGCCGAGACCCAGTCAGGTCAGTGTTAAAGGGACTCGGGCTTATTTCAGGCCATGAGCTGGTCCTATTCAGATGAGTATGCTGGTGGAAGGTAAGAGTTCTGGAGTCAGGCACCAGCTCTCCCATGTCCTAACCGTGTGACTTTGAGTCATGTTACTTAATCTCTATCAGGTAATGGTGCTTTCCCATCTGTGATATGGGGTTGTTTGGATAAATTGCTATTATGCATCTAAAATAATTAGTGTATGTGTGGCACATAATAAGTACTCAACAAACATTGTCTTTATTATATTGCTATTGTTGTTATTGTTGTTGTTGCTATTACACCCCCGGTGGGTCCAGGGATACCTCTAATGCCCAGATGGCGATGGGTAGAGATATTCAATGAATGAATGAATGAACAGGTGAATGAACAAAGAAATAAACAATAGGAGAATTGTCACAAGGCAGTACATAATTAACTATGGATTCAGTGAATTCTGGAGTAAATCATTTTCTTTCAGCCTCATCTCCCTTCAAAAAAATATGTTCATTTTCAAATCCATCTCAATATTATACTACTCAGATATTTCTAATATACTTCTGGAACAAAAAATTTTTTAGTGGCCAAAATACTACAAACATTAATGTTTACAAATAAACGATTACTTAGAAAAGGAAGCACAGTTATTAATCCCCAATGTAGGGAGGGCTGTTTAAAATGCTGTTTAAAATTTGTTGAGGGCTGAGAACTCAGCTTGTCACATTCACCCAGAGTGTAGCTCTTAAGTAGTAAATTAGAAACTGGATACACAGCTTTGAAAGGACTGTGTGTCCTTTTTAAATGTCTGTGGAGATCTAGTCAAATAAAAGAGGAAATTGAAGAGCTACAGAGCTTGGCAATTTCACAGCAGGTCAGGAGTGGGAGGATCTACTGGAAAGAGTCTATTTAGAACCATCTAGTAAGCTCAGAGTGAGTAATTAACATCAGCATCCCAAGAAGAAATGAAGGTCAAGCTGGTGTAGAGGATCAGACAGCTGACCAAAATGACCTGGGAGAACAGATAGACAAGAGAATGATAGATATCTCAATCTTGGCCCATCAAAGCAAAAATTAAGTTAACAGCAAGGAATTGATTGTTCCTATGGATTTTTCAAAATATATCACTCATGTGTTATGCAGATTATATGTGGAAAATGAGGTGTATGTGCTGTTATCTAAATAGAAGTATCTTAAGGTTCAAGAGGACACCCTTGTGGTTTTAGCCTAAAATCATTCCTTGGAACCCAGATCTGCTTATTAGGCTAATCACTTCTGTCTCCCAACTGAGCCCACAATACGGGTCAGCTTTTAGCTTTTGACTTGGACCAACTCTGAGTTTATTTTCTCATTACCCACATTACCATTTCTTCCAAGACTCATCTTCCAAGACCCAGGACAAAATGTACAGCATGTTCAAGAAATGGCAAGTATCCCAGTGTGAGCAGAGTACAGAATGCCCACATAGGGGGAATGAGTGGTGAGGCTGGAAGGGGAAATTTGGTCCCAGTGACAGAAGCCCATGAGGCCATATTAAGGAGTTTAACCGTAGTGGTAGGCATGGGTGAGGTTTGGCCTTGTAGTACTGGATGATCTCTGTACTAAATACTCTGTTCTAGAATTAACTTTATGAATCTACTGACTGCATACAAGACATTGTTTAAAGTTTTTTTTAATGCAGTACCTAATCTCAAAAATAGCCAAATGTCATTTTTACCCTTTATTATTAGATATTTTATAATAATAACATCTTTATCCACACGCTTGCCTCCTAAGATGGGCATGTTTTTAATTTGTACCATATTTGCTCACATAATTGATTCCTAATTTTATTCTGAGAAGAAAATACCTTTTCCTATAAAATTCCACACTGCTCCCCATTCACCCACACAGATTCTCTTCTCTCATGAGTGTAGTGTCATGGCTGTCCAGGACCCTGAACCTCTCAGACCTTCCATCCCAGCAATCACCACTGCCTGAGCTGTTTCAGAGTTTCATAGTTAGTATTTTGAGAGGAAGAATCTGATTCTCTCAGCATGGGTCAGGTGTCTACCCCTCGTCCAATCAGGCTGGGGAAACTAGGCCATCTGGTCTACACATGGCCACAAGGCCCACTCTTCCAGCCAGGACCAAAGGGCACTTTTAAAGAACTGAGCACAGGCTGGTCATGAACTGCAAACATGCCTACCATGCTTTTCCCAACATGAATGCTTCAAGGCAGCGTATACTTGTGGGGGCAATTTTGTGGACCCTAAAGAACTAATAAAGAAAAAGAAACCCATTAATGCAATTTGATTCTAACCACGCTGTCGCTGATGACAGTTTAATTCTGGATGGGGTGTTACTCTTTAGTTAACCAGAGAGAAGAGACATAATAATTTTGAGAGTATATGATAAGATGGACCGTGATTCAGATTATTGTCTGATTCAAGTCTCTAGGCCTGAATTAAAATGATGATATCGGGGAAAAAGAATGTATTTTGAAAAGAAATTTAGTTTATCCTATGTAATCAGATACTATTGGGGTTTCCATACCTCTTAAGCTCTAGAGGAGATGTCTTCAACTCCCATTTCATACTTGTAAGAAGTTCATTGTCTACCCCAGGGCTCCTATGGATTACTAGTCACCTTTGCCCTAAGCCCCTGCTTCCACTGGTTAGTTCAGCTTATGGATCAACCTACCACCTACATCTTCTGCCCACACCCATCCCCTTCACATCTCATTAATATCAGATATGGGCTCCACCCTCTTCTCTCTTTGCAGCAAATCAAAACCAACTCATGCAAGGAATAGTGGATTTTAATGAAGATGTAGGGAGACAGAGGATGGCATCCCTACACTGGGCCCCCTCTACAGCTGCCCCAGTAGATGGCTAGTCCAGAGAGAGTGGGTTCTGCCCTCAGATCACCAGCACCGTCCAGAGGAGAATAGGAAGCTGGAAATGAAGATGAGAAAGACTGGGAAATGGCCAGAGGCCTCTCAGGAGAGGCCAGGAAGGCAGGAAGCCTGATGGTGTGGTCCCCAGAGTTATCACCATCATAAATCTAGAAATCACGAGAACTGCACAGCAATGGGAAGTCCAGGCTAGGGTCAGATACAGCTGAAGCTCTTTTAACCATCCTCCCCCGGCTGACTTTTCTCTGTAAAGCATTCTCACTGATGCCCTTACTTATTTATAAGTAAGCATAGATTTAAAATAAAAATTCTTCACCATCGCATGCTGAAGCCCAGAGGCCAAGAGGCTACACTCCAGTAGCAGAATGCCAGGAAGAGTCTGTGTGTTTGTTATTAATATGTTTATATCGTGCACATGTGCACCATATGACTTGTAAACAGGAAAAGTAGAATTGTTGTTTCTGTGAAGACTAAGTTGAAGTCTTTGAAAAGATTTGTTAAAACAAATAAAAAACACTCATTTCTCTGAATCTGGGGATCCATTTGGATTAATAATGATGTATGGAGAAGCAGAAACATGTAGGGAGAGAGAGACAAGTTATCTTTAGCACATGGAGGTAAACAGAGAGGACCCTGGATGGGTCTGGGTATGGATAGCTGTTATAAATTATTTTCTCTATTGTGTTTCCATTTAATATTAGTCAGGACTACAGGTTATCATGATAGAAATTCAAATCAAACAGCTTAAGCAAAAATATAATTTATGGGCTCATAGGATTTCAGGAAGGGCTGAATACCCAAATTGGAAAGGCAGGGAGATGGGGGGGGTGGGGCGGGGGGATCAGGAACATCTGAACGCAGAAACTAAAACACCTCCAAGACTCTTGTCCCTCCAAGACTCATCACCACTTCTATATGCATGCTGTCTTTATTGTCTCTCACCACTTATTTCTTCACGTAGTGGTAAACACAGCCACCACCAGTACTTGAATTTTGCATCTTGCAAATGCTGCTCTCAGACAGACTACCTGGACCTCTCTCTTGGCCCAAGGAAAGATTCTTATTGGCCCAGTTTCGATCATGTGTCTTTCCCTGAACCAATCAATTGAGGCCAAAGGTGGTGGGCACATCTACTGTTCCCACTCTCACCCCATATTGTCACTCTTACTGTTTTGTGGTCCACATAGCACCCATCATGAGCTGAAACTTACTCATCTCTATTGTCTGTCTTCCTGACTGCCACAGAAGGTCCATTCTGACTTGTTCACCACCAAAACAATACTTCAGCACGTAAGAGCTGCTCAGTAAACACTTCTGAATTAAAACATCATAAGCCCAGTCAAAAATCAAGCCATATGTGAAATTCATGAGCCATTAAAAATCACGCTTTGGAAAAAATTACTATGCTAAATGAAAAGGATGTAGATATAAAACTATTTCCAATATAACCCTAATTTATAAATAAGCTTAGATTTAAAACAAAAATTCTCAAATGGGAAGGGCAAAGTCAGCAGGAACTCATCAGACTATAGAGCCTGCCTGCAGACCTTCATGCCATGCAAAGGAAATGAGAAAGGAAACCGGAGGAGAGGTTGAACCCCTCTGTCCCCTTGGGTCCCTAGTAGGGTTGCCAGATAAAACACAGGATTCCCAGTTACATTTTATTTTCAGATTAACAACAAATAATTTTGAGTGTAAGTATGTCCCAAATATTACATACTTAATAATACTAAAAAGTATTCATGTTTATCTGAAATTCTAATTTAGCTGGGCATCCAGTATTCGTATTTGCTAAATCTGGCCACCCTAGTCCCTGGGCATCCCCGTGCCCACCCAGGAGCCACAGAAGGACCCAAATTGCAGTGTGGCATATAGAGCACGATCAGGAGATAGGGCCTTGGATCTCCCTGGGCTTCAGGTTGACACAGGAGCAATGCTCCAGATGCTCCTGCATGCTCCCAGGGGAGGGTGCAAATCATGGCCAGCATCCCGGCCATGAGGAGCTGCAAGGTGACCCCGGAGTGGAGCTGAGGAGTGAAAAGGCTAGGCCAGCTCCTGAATGGCTGGTGGCTAAGCCTCAGGGGATCTGTAGCATGGCAGAGCTGAGGTGGGGCTGAGCCAGCAAAAGGAGGACACCCAACCCTGCCAACACCAAAAGGACTACCGCTGAGTCACACCAGCTGGCACCTCATGGTTCACTCTAATGACACAACAGCAGAGACAACACACATCTTTGAAAAAGCCAAAAGAATTCCCAAAGAGACCACGAGGACCAGCCCATGGATCCTCCGCAACCACTATGAAACAACCCTGGTAGCCAGTTTAAAGCTTGATACGCACATATCCCAAAAACAATGATTCAGGCCAAGTTTACCAACTTTCTGCCATGAGCAAATAGGCAAACATGAGAGGAAAATGAAAACCAATTTAAAAAATGAAGAACGTTGCCTTTTTTTCACTTTGAGGATCTATACACGCACACAGAGGAGGGTAGAGAATTTGTCTTAGAGACGGAACCAATCTTTGTTTGTTTGTTTGTTTTATTTTTGGCTGTGTTGGGTCTTCGTTGCTGCGCGCGGGCTTTCTCTAGCTGCGGCGAGCGGGGGCTACTCTTCGTTGCGGTGCGCGGGCTTCTCATTGCGGTGGCTTCTCTTGTTGCGGAGCACGGGCTCTAGGCACACAGCTCAGTAGTTGTGGCTCGCAGGCTCTAGAGTGCAGGTTCAGTAGTTGTGGCTCACGGGCTTAGCTGCTCCGCAGCATGTGGGATCTTCCCGGACCAGAGCTCAAACCCATGTCCCCTGCATTGGCAGATGGATTCCTAACCCCTGTGCCACCAGGGAAGTCCCCCCAATCTTTTAAGATAACACTTTTCTGGGCCTTTCTTTGGTTGTGAAAAGTAAGATACCCTGGACATAGTCTGAAAAGATAGGATTAGAAGAAGAATTAAAATGTTCCCTATAACAGGGCTTCCCTGGTGCCGCAGTGGTTGAGAATCTGCCTGCCAATGCAGGGGACGTGGGTTCAAGCCCTGGTCTGGCAAGATCTCACATGCCGTGGAGCAACTGGGCCCGTGAGCCACAACTACTGAGCCTGCGCGTCTGGAGCCTGTGCTCCGCAACAAGAGAGGCCGCGATAGTGAGAGGCCCGCGCACCGCGATGAAGAGCGGCCCCCGCTTGCCACAACTAGAGAAAGCCCTCGCACAGAAACAAAGACCCAACACAGCCAAAAATAAATAAATAAAAATTTAAAAATAATTTTTAAAATGTTCCCTATAACAAAGTAACTGGAATTTTAGAACTTTCTCCTAAGGAGCTAGAGCTTTGAGGTCCTAGCTGAGGAGAGGTGGACAGGAACGGTCCCAGGAATACGATGAGAAGTTTAGGTATAAGTAACAAGCAGCCTGAGAGAAACACTCCCTTGTTCAGAATGTTTAAACACAGTGGTGTCTAATCTTCAGTTTCAACTGATTCTCTGTTCTGGGCAGGGATATAATCTAAGTCCCCTGCATTAATTGAAAGCCTTCAGGAAAATCCATTAAACACAAAGCCTGTGGTGGGATTACTAGAAAATTAAAGGATCAACAGTGAAAAGATGAGTTGCCTTCCAGACTCTGCAGTGTGCAACCTGCACACCCATACCTGGTGACCCTAACTGATCCAGGACTGGAAATGAAGAAACCCTCCTCCCGGCAATTACACTAGAACAAGATGATCCTCCAGAGGGAGGGCTAGGAAAGCTAAATTGTATTATTACCTGGATTAGACAAGGAATAAAATACATCAAAATGTCAACAGGGATTATGTTTAGGGCCTACAATGGGTGACTTTTTTCTTCTGTTTAGTGCTATCGTGCGATGAATATGCGTTCATTTTGCTGCCAGGGAAAATGATGAAGAATCAAAGAAATTGGGGCTTCCCTGGTGGCGCAATGGTTGAGAATCTGCCTGCCAATGCAGGGGACATGGGTTCAAGCCCTGGTCTGGGAAGATCCCACATGCCGCGGAGCAACTGGGCCCGTGAGCCACAATTACTGAGCCTGCGCGTCTGGAGCCTGTGCTCCGCAACAAGAGAGGCCGCGATAGTGAGAGGCCCGCGCACCGCGATGAAGAGCGGCCCCCGCTTGCCACAACTAGAGAAAGCCCTCGCACAGAAACGAAGACCCAACACAGCCATAAATTAATTAATTAATTAATTTAAAAAAAAAAAGAATCAAAGAAATAATGACACAATAGGCAAACAGCAGTGGTGATGGAATGGCTGGCTGTGACCAGCCTGGACACCAGCTGGGGTCTGATCAGCTGGTGCTCCTCTTGCCTTGGTCCTCTTGCCTGGCTCAGGAATTGGGAGGTCTGAGCCTATACCTGGAGGTACCCAATGCTCAGAGAGAGGAGCAGAATTCCCGCAGGGTGGTGATGGGTGGGAGGGTAGGACTGTGACCAAAGAGACAGCCTTGGCAGCAGAACCCAGCCAGCATGTCTCATGTTTGGGCAACTATACTGAGATCTGTGTATTTTAGCATCACAGAGACTTACCAAACTGCTTCTAAATCTTAAACAAAATGTCAGTGAATGAGGAGGTGTCTTCATATTTTTATCTAATGTCCCTCTGGAATTTACTTTCATTACTCTTTATAAAAATTTTACATTTCAAAATTAGCAGGTTTTTTAAATTTTTCTCTCTAGAAGACCTCAGAGGTTATACAGTGCTATTTCCTCTCTTTACAAATTGCACACTTGACCCTCAGAGAGGAGAAAGGATGAGACCAGAATTACACAGTATATTAGTCAAGACTCTCCAAAAAGCAGAACCAATAGGATGTGCATAGAGAGAGAAAGAGATTGATTTTAAAGAACTGGCTCATGTGATTACAGAGATTGGCAAGTCCAAAATCTGCTAGGTGGGTTGGCAGACTGGAAACCCAGAGAAGACTCAATACTGCAGTTCAAGTCCAAAGGCCACCTACTGACAGAATTCCCTCTCGCTTGGTGAAGTTGGTCTTTTGTGCTATTCAGGCCTTCACCTGATTGGATGAGGCCCACCCACATTATGGTGGGAAATCTGCTTTACTCAAAGTCCACTGATGTAAATGTTAATCTCATCCAAAAACACCCAATATATAGACATCCAGAATAATGTCTGACCACATAGCTGGGCACTGTGGCCCATCCAAGTTGATGCATAAAATTAAGGGTCACACGTAGGTAGTCAGAAGCAGGAATGGAATTAAAACCCCAACCTCCTGATTTTCAGAAAGCTCACTCCACTCCATCATGTGGCCCCAGTCAGACTGATACTTTTGAAACAATCAAAGTCTGGGTCTTACATTTTTTTAATTCAAGAAGCAGAGGGTAGTGAAATGTTATGCTTAACAAAAATGTTCACGTATGTGCTTGAAGTGATTTTCCCTGGCAGTATGGCTATCTGGACACATTTCAAACCAAGAAAGAAACAAAACATTATTTAGAGAGAATGAATCTAAGGGCCCCCCAGCTGTATAAATCCCCCACTGCAGCTTAACCCCATCATAAAACAACACTAGTGAAATATTTGTTCAGCCCTCTGACAGCCATGGATATTAGATGCCGAATATTGTGAAATACACAACATTAACAGGTGTACACGCACCAAACGTAAGCTGACAAAAGTTCCTCAGACGGCCGCTTCTCCTCATTAATCCTGAATGCTGGATGTGATTCCTCATTAGAGGAAGAGCACATTCGTGTCCACATTTTCCACTTCTCTTAAATATCAATATTAGCAACTTTGAATTTTACCTCCTACAGTCTTTTTTTCTTCATTAAAGGAAAAAAAGAATGTGAGCTCTGAACGTAGCACCTCACTGAGAAGGCTATATTGTAGGAGGAGACTTCCCACCTGTATGGCTCTAATTTACTGGAAGAATATTTTATTAGCTAAAGAAGTCAAGCAACAACTCTTTAAGATTCCCATCATACTTCTGCTACAATAACATCATTACCATAGCAAACTATGGATTTCAATTTCAATATCACTTTTTTTCAGGACTTAGGTAGTTCAATCCACTTGAAAACCCTGAGTGCACTGGGAAATATTTGGAGACAGCAGCTAATTAGAATCTAAACAGTTATAAGAATAAGTGAGTAATTTTACTCCATTCAGCTCACAAATGTTATCAAGCAGCAAGCAATTTCTGAGATGGATAGAACAATAGCTGCACAATGAATTATAACACTGCAGTTATACCGTTATCACAGGCAAAATAATGAGACCTCAGGTGAAAACATCAATCCATTCTGTCTTCAGGACAGAGATCTCAGTTAAGGAATGTCTTAGCTCGGGACTGCCATAACAAAATACCAGACAGTGGATGGCTTAAACAACAGAAATGTATTTTCTCACGGTTCTAGAGTCTGGAAGTCCAGGATCAAGGCGCCAGCAAGGTTGGTTTCTGGTGATACCTCTCTTCCTGGTTTGCAGATGGCTGCTGAGAACTTCCTAATGTTTCATCACATGGCCTTGCCTCTGTACAGATGGAGAGAGAGAGAGAAAAGGAGAGGGAGAGAGATATTAACTGAGCTGTGGTCTCTCCCTCCTCTTATAAGGACACCAGTCCTATCAGATTAGGGCCTCACTCTTATGACTTGATTTAAACTTAATTACGTCCTTAAGGGTTCTATCTCTAAATACAGTCACATTGGGGGTTAGGGCTTCAACATGGGACTTTTGAGGGGACATTTATCAGTTCCTATCAGGCAACATTAATCTACCTAAAATGTCTTTTTCTCTGTTACAACTTTATGCAGGGATTTTTTTTCCTTTTCCTCTTCCTTCTCCATTTTCTCCTCCTTTTCCTTCTCTTTCTTCTTGTTTTGTTTCCTTATTATATACAGATTCTCTCCCATTACAAATAAACTTCATGGTTAATTTAGAAAATGTTTTTCTCTTTTTAGTGCACTGAGTATTTGGGTTCCTTTTTTTTAATGCAAAGGGAATGGTTCACAATTAACTCAGAAGAATACAAAACATATTTTTCTAAATAGTCCTAAGAGTTCATGTTTGCTCTGACCAGATCCAACTCAACATGGCAATAAAAACAAGTGGTAACATCTCTCAGACCTGACTTCAGGGGCGTTACTTCTTACACATATTTAGCTTATGCAAGTTCAACTATATACACCTGGAGGTGGGAGAGACATAATCTCTATACAATGTGATGTCTAAACACAAGCCATTCAATATATCTGGTATTTAACCAAAGAAATAGCAAAGTGTCTGACTTGGGAGGAAACTGTGACCATGTGTAGATGTGTTAACAGACAGAATAAGATACCCTAAGACATCTGTGCTACATTTGATGAGCAACTTAAAATATTTTCAAGGATACTTTTGACTCTGTGTGATTTTTGTCTTATGATCTGTCTTCAAAAACTAACTCCAAAATAAGACTTAATTTTAAAATGTATCATAACCTAGTATAAGGAAGAAAGTGAAAGCTCAACTGACTAGCCCCCCAAAAATGAATAGAAATTGACCTAAGTGGAGGGAGGAAGGGATGGTATTTCAGACAGAGGGAACAGTATATGCAAAGGCATGGAGGCAAGAAGGTGGCCAGAAGGTACAGGAGCCCGGCTTCTCAAAGGAATGTTCTCAGGAACATACTCAGGAACTCATTAAAAGTGCAGATTCTCCTCAGCTGGGCTGGGTGGCTCCTAAGATTCTGCATGTTAACGAGCTCCCGGGGTCACAGATGCTTCATTCTGGGAACCTCACATTGAGGACAAGAAGATGAAAGAGATAAACTGAAAAGGTAGCAAGAAAAAAAGGCAGGGTCATTTGCTGAGGTCAAGTTAAGTAGGGCCTTGAAATGCAGAGCATGTTGCTGGACTTGTGATAAGTTATTACTCTTAAAATGATCAGGCAGAGGAGCAATGTGAAGTATTAGCATGAAAGTATTTGTTAGGAATATGGTCTGACAGAGCTATGCAGGGACTGAGCTGGAAAAAAACATTTTGAGTTAATTAATACAGAAGGTTGAAAACTTTGCATTCAAGGAGAAAAATTCTGCTAAAGAGGGCAAAAAATTCACCACTTAATGAGATTTCATTGTAACTTTATGTTCAAAGGCCCTAAAATAGGTGGTAACCTATTTCTTAATCAATGTCCCTGAACAAACAGAATAATCTCTCTCCAAAGTTTGAAAAAACATTGTTTTTATATATTAGAAATACTGAATCACTTTTTCAGAAAGCACTTCCAAGAAACGCCATGATGGGCAAATATTTATACACCAGCTGACTTAAAACCTAAAACTTTCTCCTTAGGAAAAGACAGCATTTACAAAACTAACCATAATGGCAGAGAAATTTCATGTTAAATATAGATTACTTTTTAATCCTATCTTCTAGGCCAAGAAAAATGCAGGTAGTAAGAAAAAAGTACAAGACCAAAATCAAATTTTTGTCATGATCTTGCTACCAACTGCCTGGCAGAAGCGCTTTTTTAGAAGCTGATCAGTGCTTCCAGGTGCATTGTTTGGGCCCAGCTCTAGATAAAGATAAACATTCAGGCTTCCGGGGATTGGGATCACAAGAGTGACGAGCAAAGTTCATAGGAACTGAAAGACCCTGGTGCCAATTAAAAACCATACATCCCATCACAGCAAGGAGGGAAGCTGTTGAATAATTGAATAATCTCAAGCCATTCCAAAGGAGAATAAACAGATGATGGCCTGATCCCGTGGAGACAAGAGGGAGCTGTGTGCATTACAGTGCTCTATATTCTCCTCATACTTTGATTAATTATCCAGCTGTGCAACTGTCATTATCAAGGATATCTCTGAATCATGTGGCTCCGACAGTAACCAAATCTGGCTGTTCCTTTCATTTTTTTTTTTTTTTTTTCACATGGGTAAGCACCCTGCTGTTTGGAAGAGAGTTACCTAGTATGTCACTTGAAACAAGCAAATGCTCCATTCACCGCAGACAACAATGGGTCAGTCGTTAGACTATTTTTCACAGCACTGTTGATAGGTTTGTACAGAGGTACCCCTGGCAGAGGAGAGAAATATGCCCTCCTACAAATTGATCTTCCCCTGGAAAAGGTTAAGAAATACCAAGCTTGAGATGCGAATGAGTGTCATTTTAAAATCTTATTTGCTTGCTTGTTTCTTTATTTGTACTAGAAAATTGCCCCCCCCCCCGACCCCATCCCATCATTCCAAAAGAGACTTGAACCTGTGGTTCAGGATTAAGAGGATATTTCTCTAAAGACTATTTTAATTTTCAAAGGATCCAGGGCTTAAGCCAAAGAAACCCATTTGAAATTATAGAATTCCTATCTCTTTCAGTCAGTCATGGGAGGAAAGACAGACATGGGAAAGGAGAGAGGAGGCTCTTAAAATAAAGTCACATCAATAGCTGCCTATCCCACCCTCTCTTGGTAGCTATGACCAAGGTGACCGTGGAATCTTGAGTGAGTCAGTTCATTGTTCTGTGTCCAAGTCTATCCACTGGTTAAATTTGGATAACAATGCATGTCTTCCCTACTTCCAGGGAGGCAGCACAATAGTAGAGACTATTCCATCTCCAATATTCCATCTCTTCCCTATATTTCCCAGTCTTCTCGTGGTTAAGCAAGACCATGTGACTAGTCCTGACCAATGAAATGCAAGCAGAGTGATGTGAATCACATCCAGGCAAACGTCATAAAACCCCCGTGCAACCTTCTATCTTCTCCTGCTCATGCAGCTACAGACAGAGGCCCTCCAGCCAGGGTCCCTGCGTCAACATGTGGAACCAGGACCCCCTGCCGGTTTATCCTGTAAAGATATCATAAGCAAGAACTAAACCTTTGTTTGGTTGACCCTCCCTTCTCATGTCTCAGGGGAAATTTTATTCCTCTTTCAAAGCCAATCTCAAATGCCACTTCTTCCATGGAACCTCTCCAGACAGGAATTCCCACAGCACTCTGAATGTCTATGTTTTTTAATATTTACCTAATTTTGCCTAATATTACTGAAAATCTGTAAAGTTTCAAGCTCTGTGGCCAAATGTACTGGAATGTAAATCTCAGCTCCAGCATACATAGCTGTTTAGACTTAGGTAAATTATTGAACCTCCCTAAACCTCAGTTTTCCCACCTGTAAAATGGGGTTAACAAGAGGTGTCATGAGATGTAAATGAGATACAGGTAAAGAGCTTGGCACAAGGTTTGAGGTGTAGGAAGACATGCACGAACCATTCAGCTTATTATTCCTATGAGCTGGTCCTACAACCTTACAAGACTGCAAGAGCCTTAAATATGGAGATGATACAAGACCTGGAACAGGGTCTCACACGCACACACAACAGGTACACCCAGGAAATGTGAGGAATGAATGAACTTTTTTAAAAGAACAAAATAAATCATTGAAATGATAAAAAATTCTTTAATAAACAAAAAGGAAGAATAATGAGTGAGAAAGCAAAAAAAAAAAAAATAGACAATGGACAAATTTTAAATAAACTATGTTGACTGGGGAAATGTAGAGAGATGGAATCTACGTTGACAGGTGGCCATTTTCAGAGATGACTTCAGGTACAGAAAGCTGAGGTCATCATACGCCTCCATGCACAGCACACGTCACCTTTATTCTTCTGGGTTTTATAATGCTTCAATGAAACATTTACATTTTAAAACCCTTTGAGGGCATATAAGATATTAGACATACGGGTGCTCTGACTTCAGAAGAAATCGCTCGGTATATTGCTGAGTAAAGTGAAAAATAATAGTAAACAAAAATAAAACAGTGCATTAAAAATAAAGGCACAAAACAGTGGCCTTGGGAAATAGGCCAGGTGTTGTTATGCTTTTAAATGTCTTTTAAGTGCATAGATGTGTTCCTCTTATTGGAACAAATAGTTTCCACCTTCCTGAAACTTCCTTCGTAAACTGGTCCTCACAAAAGAAAGGTTTTCGCTCCTCTACATTTTTAAGCAACAGCGACATCATGTGGCCACTCTGGGAGCTAACCAGTCTTTGCTCCCAACTATGAATTTCCCCAGGGAGATATCAATTCGGTTCTGCCTTCCCTTCCGAATAAACTCATTCAAAAATCATTCAGCGAATGGCATGTAGATTCCCATGCTTAGGACAGGCACAATGGCCTGTATCTCTACATAGTTTTATCTAGGGGATCATCCCGTCCCTAAACTCTTAGCCAGGCACAGCCTATTCAGAGACTAACCTAGTCCCACAGCAACCAAACCAAGTTTGTTTGACAAAAAAACCCTGAAACGTTACTAGGGATGAATACACTCTATACGCCAGGTTCAGGAATGATGACATATAGTGTAAGTGTGGTCTTTTCCCACAATTGTCATAAGCCTCCCAGACCAAGTCGAGACGCTTTGCTTTGCATTCAGGTGGCCCCCCCGGAAAGCCTTCGGTAGAATTTATCACAGATGGGTGACTACTAATGTAAGGTTCCTCCTCCGCTAAGTCGAGTCCTCACGAGGGCAGGCAAAGAAGCGTTGTGCTCACTCTTGTTTCTGCAGCCTCTGCCTGTCACTAGTACATGCTCATCCATTCATTCAACAGATATTTACTGAGCAACTACTGTGTACCAGGCGCTGTTGTAGGCGCTTCAGAGTTTACAGTGAACAAAACAAAGTCCTTTGTGTCATGAAGCTTACACTCTAGTTGGAGCTTCCATTCTCGCTGGAGCAGTCAGGCAATAAAGTAAATAAAGAGGGGAGTAAGTGTCATGGACAAGTGGAGGCGCTACTCTGTGCTGGGTGCTCAGGGACCGCCTGGCTCATACGGCGACAGCTGAGCAGAGACCTGAAGAAAGTGAGGGAGCCAGGTGTGTGGTTAGGAGGAGAAGACTGCTAGAAAACTGAACTTGAACTTGGGAGAGAGGGAAGGAGGGATCCAGGGAGGAGGAAAGGAAGGGAGGAAGGATGAACGTGTGCATCACTGGACAAGGAATGAGAAGACCTACGTTCTTACCCTGACTCTTTCATAAGCAGCTGAGCAAACTCAGGCTTTCCTTCCCCTCTCTGAACCTCAGTTTCTCTACTCTAAAGTGAAGAACTTAGATTAGATAGTCGCTAAAGTTCCAGTCAATTTTAAGACTCTCTATCATGAAAAGTCAGAGACTGTAACCTTTAATGGCATTTTGCGTGCGTGTGCGTGTGCTCGCCTGTGTGTGATTCATTTCCCAAAGCAATTCCAGGCATTTGTGTTTCTGTCAAGAGCGATTACACACAAAAACCCCCACTATTTGCTTACTAGTTAAAAGAAATTGATCTGGAGTCTATGGGTTTAAAGATTGGTTGGTCTCACAGTAAGATGTACACTTCTGGAGATTCGTCATTATGTGCCCAAACACAGTAATTGCTAAAGGATCATGCACTGTAATTTGGCCCTAATAACCATTCAGGTGGGGGTAAAGTGAGCAGTTAGCTACAAGATATCAGCACCTGTTAAGTACATGACATTTGACAGAGAAATGAATTCCTATTTCAGCAATCCTCTAGTTTGATGGTTTTAGCTGTATTAATGCCTGAAGCTCTCTAGTAATATAATGACAGATACCTACAACACAATACATACACACCATACGATAAACACAGTAACAGAGAAAGTATAAAAGCAGGGTAAATGGGCTCCAGATTTAAAATGGTTCCTTGGTTATATTTTCTCCAACTTCTATCAACACTGTCACATGTGGCACCAAGTACAGAGGACAGGATGGATCCCGTGTTGGACCAGCATCAAAGGGCTTGTCATCAAGATTTCAGGAATCAGCAAAGGTCCATCTGCCCACAAATGTCTTCTTCGTTAAACCATCATTTTGCCATAGTGTCACCATTAGAGGTTCATTCTTTAGTCTGTTATTATCTCTAGAGTATTCCTTTTAAAATGAAATGATGTTCCTAGAGGGAGCTGCCCATTCTACTTCAAACTGTCACAAATGCCTCGGGAAGAATAAGCAAGATCAGGGGAGAGACACGGAGATGCAGCCTTGGACAGAAGTGCTAATGTGGGAAGGGAGGACAGGATCAACAAGCAATGCAGGAGGGGATAAAGGTAAGAAAAGGTGAGTCCCATGAGGTGAGTTTCTGCTCTGCATGCCAGGATCTGTAGCTAGAACGTCTACTTCTCATGCACGGGAGACCCCGCTGATGTTATCTTTACAGATGAGGAAACTGAGGCTTGCCTAAAATCTCACAGTTAGCTGTGGAGCTGAGGTTCCATCTCAAGTTCACAGACTCCCCGCTGTGCCAGGGCACTGGACCCCTCAAAGAGGAGGAAATACTGAAAAGGAAGAGGGTGAGAGGGGGGCTAAGAAAATGCAGAGCTTGACCAATCTGCCATTCTGTCCTGAATCCCTGCCTCCCGCCCCTGTCTCCCGCCCCATGCCTGAGCAGCAGAGAGTTGTGGGCAGGCACCTCTGAGGCAGCCATGCATAGTGCTGAACAGGGTGACTTGTCATAGCACTTTCCGGGACAGTGCTATCAAGGGCTGTCAACCCCTAAACAAGAGGCTGAGCAGTATTGTGAATGAAGAGTGGGTTCACATAACAGGTGCAGCACTTCTGGGCTGTGAAGCCTTGGACATAACATTTAACTTCTCAGAGCCTCCGTTTCCTCTTCTGTAAAATGGGAAGAATAGCTACCTAGGGGAATTTGGTCAAGATGAAATGATAGCAAGCCTAGCACCGGGCCCAACACACAACACATACATCAATGCATGTGGTTCCATCCTTTTTTCCCTCAAAGAGAACCATTAAACTAGGGAAACCTGAGCTCACAATATTCAACCCACTTCCACTCTCCTTGCCCCATAAGCTGTATCTGATCCCATCCCCAGCTTCCATGGGGCAGAAGATCTGCTGGTTACCTCATTCCCCAGAATCGTCACTGCACAGAGTCACTGTGTTCATACACTTCCCTGTCCAGGCCCAGCTGAAAGTGGAGCTCCTCCTCTGCTACGGCTGAGACAGCAACAGAATACACACGGGCACAGTGTGGGTTAGGGTCCTTTTCGAGGTTGTACTCCATTGAAGAATATGGGGCAGGGGAGGTGGAAGAGCTGAGAATCTAACAAGACAAACCTTCCTAATTAGTTAGAGCCAAGAAGTGACACAGCTGACTTTGTAATATGAGACTTATAATTTGCCTACTGGGACCAAGTCAAAATTTCTCATGTCTGTGAGAAAAGGGTCAAAAATCCTTGACTCAGGGGAAGGATGGAGGCTTCTCTTCTAGAGAGCTCTGCTCCTGCCCCTTTTTCCCATCCTCTTCCCACTCCTGTTGGGTCTGTTTATTGAGTGCCTAGTACACAGTAGGCATGCAATAGGCATTTGATTAATGAATTACAAATAAATTAAATATTGGATGGATGGATGAATCTTAATCTACAGTTACATCCTTACTGATGTTGAAACAGAGTTTTGTTTGTTTGTTTTATTAAGTAGGCTACATGCATTCATGCAACTAACAAAGAGATTGGCTGCAGTGAATCCTTTGTTTGCTGATATTTGGTACACCAGTGGGAGGACATATCCCAACACCCAAGTTAATTATTCTCATACCCTATTATCCTCCGAGCCTCATAGCTTGACTAGATGACACAGCCACGTCAAAAGACTGTATCCCAAAGAGAAACAAGATTCCACTAATGTTACTACAATATCCCTGAAAGAAGAAATCATCTATTCTTGAAGTTAAAGATGGGTGCATGGCTGATTCACTTTGTTATACAGCAGAAACTAACACACCACTGTAAAGCAATTATACTCCAATAAAGATGTTAAAAAAAAAAAAAGATAGGTGCATGGGTTTTGTTTGCTTATTGCTCTTTAAATCATCCATGTATGAGTAATATACCTTTTTGTATGTAGATTTCCAAAAAAAATTAATAAAAATTTTTTAAATGAAAGAAAGGTAAGGAGAGGGTTAACAACTGACTCAAGGCTCCGCAGAAAAGAATAAATCTTTAACCTAAGGCCTCATGCCTTCACCGTGGTGGGCAGCTCCACTGATGGCAGAAGCACAGTGTGGTGCCCGGACGAACAAGTAGACAATGAAAGAAAGAGATCCTGTGATCTTTACATCCTTGGATAGTCTTGAATTCCACACAGCTGTTTCTGGACAAAGAGACATTCTGGAACTGGAGTCTTCTCCCTCGGGACCGATGTCCGTGTCCTTTATTACCTAAGAGTGCCGGGTCTTTGGCGCCAACGATGAAAGCCAGTTCACAGGCTGCCGTGGACAGAGGGCTTTTTGTGCTTTCCCAGTGTGCGCGGAGGCAGGCAGGGCAGGCGCCCTGGCACTCCCGCAACCCCACTCAGCTCTGGGGGCGCCGTGGACTCCAGCTCCTCCACACTGACCTTAGAAGCCCCGACAAACCACTTCAAGGAGATTAACCTCCATTCTATTTTGCAGCTTTTTCTGGGCTTCCACGGGGTAGTTGTCTGGACATAACACCTACTGGCAGTTCATCTGAACAGAAAGCAGAAAAAAAATAGCCCGACCAAATCCCCACCCAAAGAAATTCACGGCGGCTGCTTTGAGCGCGCCTAGGGTTCCCTTCAGTCAGCCAGCCCTGTCCCTGTGAAGATATCGGGCTGGGGGCTTCCACCAGGTGGCAGGAGGGCCAAATACATGGAAATTCTCACCAAGAAGAAACACTTTTCCCTTTGGCATCTCCACCATGCTTTTGTGGACTGCAATATTCCAAATGAAAACAAAATTTTTTTAAACAATGAAAATTACCTCATTGTAGAATTATTTTTAAGTTTGAGCTGATCCTTGATATTCTTATATATTTGAAATAAACCGAACACTCAGTGCGATGACCCATGCAGGACACATCATCAAGTATCCTTGCTCCAGGGCTTCCCTGGTGGCGCAGTGGTTGAGAATCTGCCTGCCAATGCAGGGAACACGGGTTCGATCCCTGGTCTGGGAAGATCCCGCATGCCGTGGAGCAACTAGGCCCGTGAGCCACAACTACTGAGCCTGCGTGTCTGGAGCCTGTGCTCCGCAACAAGAGAGGCCGCGATAGTGAGAGGCCTGCGCACTGCAATGAAGAGTGGTCCCCACTCGCCACAACTAGAGAAAGCCCTCGCACAGAAACGAAGACCCAACACAGCCATAAATAAATTAATTAATTAATTTAAAAAAAAAAAAAAAAAAGTATCCTTGCTCCACATGCAAGGTCAGCCGCAATCATATCCACACAGATTGTGAGATAATCAAACTCTCCCAAACTAATCCCTTTCTACTTTTCTCCCTTTCCCTCTCTTATCTGGTGCACGTATGTATTTCTGAATGGGGTGTACTCATTTGCCCAGGCTGCTGTAACCAAGTACCATAAACTGGGAGGTTTAAACAACAGAAATGTATTGTCTCACAGTCTGGAGCCTAGAAGTCTGATGGAGGTGTTGACAGGGCTGGTCGCCCTGCGGGCTGTGAGAGGACCACCTGTTCCAGAACTCTCTCCTTGACTTGTGGGTGGTCGTCTTCTCCCTGTGTCTCTTGACATCATCTTCCCTCTCTGTGTGTGTCTGTGTCCTACTCTCCTCTTTTATAAGGACACCAGTGGTATTGGATTAAGGCCCAACCTAATGACCTCATTTCAGCCTCACAGCCCTTAAAGACCCTACCTCCAATAAGGTCACATTCTTATGTACTGGAGGTTAGGACTTCAACATCTGAATTGGAGACAGGGGCACAAATTTGACCTGTGACATAGAGCTTTGCCAAAATCCCCTTTCGAAGTGTTGACTGCTGCATTTAGGACAAACACAACTGCTTCAAAATTGGATGCTCCAAGCAGTCACGTGCTCAAGAGGATGGATAGGTGTGGATCTAGTTGAAACACCAAGAGAAATGGGAAAGGCTCTTCCCAAAACAAGATAATATATTGTTTTAGAGTGTAAATCAAGCCACAGAGATTTTGTGTTAGTGAGAGAGAGAGAGCAAATTCATTTCCTCACTGAATTTCCTTGAAGCATGCAATTTTTCTTCTTTTCAATTGTCCTTGTGTTCTCTATCTTGCATATTTATTCATAAATCCACACCTCATAGGACCTACATTTAATCCACACCATGACTATTTAGCAGTGCAAACGGTATATTCCATATTCTTGAGATGTTCCAGGACTAATTGGTTACCATCTCCCATCACATACTCATCAGGGGGCGAGGGAATGAGGTGGGGAATTTGATCACTTCAGGTCCCCTCTCAGCTTACCCTCCCTTTTCGGTGTCTCTTCCTTAAGTGGTGTAATAAATATCTGGCTAATAAATAGCCATAGAGAAGCAAGTGATGTCAGACTCGATTATTTCAATTCTGCTGAGCATCCAAACCAGGGCTGGAGTCCAACAGCTCATGGACACATGCAGTCCCTGCCCCCGGGGGACTTTTGTGCAGCGTGATGGACTAGGGGCTGTCCACACTTCCTGGTCCTCGTAGAACCAAGATGAAGCAAGTGGGCTTGCCTCTCTTTTTTGAGGATCCTTCTGGCTTTTGGTCCCTTTCTACCTAAGAAAGGCTAGAGTTCACCTACAAAAAAGATAACCAGGGTAACTAAAAGTGAATACTGTGTCATCTGAGAAGGAGTTGAAGGAACCAGCCTGGAAAAGATTAAGGAGGCACTAAGAGCTGCCAGAGGCAAGAGACTGCTGATTAGTACTGTTAGAAGTTCTGAAGAGCCCAAAGGTCAGTATAGGTCATTTTTACAAACGTGAGCTGTCTATACAACCTGCTCTATAAACAGAGAGCTCCCAGTCACTGAAGTGTGGAAAGAAGCACCATTACATAGGCTTTTGGAATCTGAATCCTGGCTTACCTCTTTCTAACCATGAGACCTTAGGTAAATTACATTACCTCTCTGAGCCAATGTCTCTAACCTGTGGTAGATCCTCAAATATTAATACACCTACCCCCCTTCCTCAATCCTTTCCTTAGAGTCACAGGTACTAGAAACTCTAACTTCTGTTCCTCTCGTTGAACAAACTGAGATAATACAACATCTCAGCATGGGTGTTTGGCTTTGGGTGTAGGGACAAAATCCACCTAAAATTCCTCTGGGTGACCGAGTAATAACCACAGGGCATAGGTTTTACCACCACTGTTCTTCCTTTCCTACCCAAAGGGAACCAAGATTTGAGCACCAGTTACCACATAAAACATTCAACTCCATCTTGCTGGTAGTTTTAACCATGTTTAAATATTTCATAGAAAACATTTTTCTTTGAAACACTATCTTGTCTCACTTTTTAACAGAGAGTGACCTGAATTAATGTGGAGAGGCCAGCATAAAGAGCAGAAGAAATTAACACAAGGCAAGCTTCAGTGCTGAAACAGTTGAACGCTGCTCAGGATCCTGTTTGTTGGCCTATCCACATATGTGGGATGTCCAAGCACTGTCTTTCAGCACTTCAGAGACTTCCCTGACTGCATGCGTGCTGATGTGTTTTGGAGGCAGGGATATATACACAGACATATATTCAGCTTTCCTCCTGGGGTAACTTAGACTGCTGTTCAAAAATATTTACTCCCTGCCTTCCTCCTCCAAGGCAGGAATATACTTCCGCACCCCTCTGCCTGGGGGTTCAGTCACGTGACTTGATTCATCCAGTGAAATGTGTGCAGACACAATAGGGCACCAGTTTCGAGCCTGGCCTTAGAGCCAGCATATGTTTCCACTGATTCTTTGCCCCTCTGCCACTGCCCTGAGAAGAGCATCCCCCGTCAGATCACTGCCGCCCCTCTGCCTGGGCCGCAGAATAGTACTCGTGAAGCAAACGTGAGCCCAATTCACAGCCAGGAGCCAAGTCCAGTCGGACCATAACTTGAAGTGGAGCCAACCAGCAAAGCACAGCCCCATCAACCAACACTTGACCCTTGAGCAAAAAGAATTAAACCTCTCCTCCATGCTTGAGCAAATCTCACAGTCTTCTAATTATTACTTGTACCATATGATGTGGATTTAACTACATAATAAAGTGATGAGTATGTGGATGTCATTTCTCCTGAACAGTATAATCTGTAGGCAATGGAAGTGTGTGTCTGTAAATATGTGTGTGTTTGTGTACAATATGATCTATTTCTACTTGCAACACTTCTGATATCAAATGTGTGGGTTCTCCACACCAAGCAGTTCTCCAGTTCTCTGCAGACACCCACGGGGTGTCCGACAATTTAATTCAGTTCTGACACTAACCACCCAGGGTTAGCACAGACCCCACAGATTAAGGGTCCAGTCCCACAAGACTGCCCTCCACTTCAGATGCCAATCACAAGAAGTGGCTCCCCCAGGGTATCCCTACTTCTGTTCAACTTGTCTACAAATCAAGGCACTGGTTTGATAATTTACAACTCACAGAACACAGGGGAACACTTTACTTATTATTACTGGCTTATTATAAAAGATACAAATGAACAGTCACATGAAGAGCTACATAGGTCAAGGTCCAGAAGGGTCCCAAGCACAGAAACTCCTGCCCCTGTGGAGTTTGGGCCGCATCACCCTCCCAGCACGTGGACGCATTCATCAACCTGGAAGTTCTCTGAAGCCCATCATTTAGGATATTATGGAGTCCATTAATTAGGCACGATTGATTATATCATTGGCCCCTGGTGACTAACTCAATCTCCAGCCCTTCTTCACTCCTTGGAGGTCAAGGGGTGGAGCTGAATGTCCCTCTAATCACACAGTTAGTTCCTCTGGCAACCAGCCCCCATCCTGAAGCTTCTGCAGGCCCACCCAGAGTCACCTCACTAGTATACTCAGGTATGGTTAAAAGGGGCTAATTATGAATAACAGAAGATGCTCTTCTCACCCCTATCACTCAGGAAATTACAAGAGTTTTAGGAGTTCTGTGCTGGGAACCAGGGATGAGGCTAAATTACATTCTCATCGTATCACTATATACACATTTTTTATAAATATAATGAAGAAACTATCACGTAATGGGCAATAGCCTGGAATGAGAGCCACAGCAGAGAAAACAGCCAGCTCCCTGGGCTGTGGATGATGGTGCTTGCCAACACAGTAGAGCAGTTAATCTGACCCGTTCTTATTTCTCCTGAAAGAGTAAGGTATGAGTGTGAGAGCCCAAGACTGAGCCATGACCCAAAGTAGCTACTGAATCAACCAATTTCTAAAATTCCATTTTCTTCACTGACCTTAATGGCTTTTTTGATTGGACATCATGTGTATCAATCTTAATCCATTTTTACAGTTTATCCGCACTGGAATCCTCATTTTGGGGAAGTTAAATCCCAGCTCTGTCATCATCATTAATTAACATGGATTGAATGTCCACTTGGGGCCTGCTATAGAATTCGGGGGATGAGTCCCTGGGATGACCTTCAGCAGTTGCTTAACCCCTGGGCCTCAGGGGTCGGGGTCCACAACCTGAGCAAAAGCACTGATTCAATAATGTCCTTATGCGGCCAAGCCCATGGTCTCTCTCCCTCAAATGTGAGTAAGGAGAAAATGAACCCTCAGCTGCTCTACTGCTGCTCTGGAGAACATGCAGGTTCAAGAGGCTGGTGAGAGGCCCCCGGGGGACAGATTGGCTGGAAAATGCCAGAATCCTATGTGGCTATAAATGGGATAGAAAGCACAGCTGACACCTGTGTGGGGTGGGGACCGTGCTCCGACACAGTGGCGGTGCAGTACTTACGGGTTGGGGTGCTTTCTCAGGGTAACGATGGGTGGCTTCAAATCCAGGGCAAGGGAGCGGGAATGAGGAGCCATGTGATGTTTGGAAACAGAGCAAAACATTGAAAAGGGGGCAGTAAGAGGGGCTTCAAAATGTGCTATTTAGCACCTACATTTGGCTTTTGTTGTAATAAGCAGGAGTCCTTGAATCCCTATGGCACGCGAAACCAAACGGAAAAAGAAAAAAACCTCACTCATATTTTATACCATGTTCTGTATATAGCTGCTATGAAGAAAGGGGACGAGGAAAGAAAGGCACCCTACAACCCTCAGTTTCCCCAGCCACAAAATATAAGGATTTTATCTAAATGTTACTCACAGACTGCCCTGTCTGAAGAAGAGGAAAATCATAAAATAGCAATGTGTATATCCAAAAAAAGAATGACATTAGCAAAATATATTCATTTTCTACTGCTGCATAACAAATTACCACAAACTCAGTGGCTTAAAACAACACCCATTTATTAACTTGCAGTTCTGTAGGTCAGAAGTCCAGCATGGCATGGCTGAGTTCTCTGCTCAAGGTTTCCTAGGGCTGCAATCAAGGTGTCAGGCAGGCTGTCTCTGTCTGGAGGCTCTAGGGGAAAATCCATGTTCAAGCTCATTCTTGGTGTTGGCAGAATTAAGGTCCTGTGGTTGCAGGACTGAGGTTCCTGTTTTCTTGAGAGCTGTCAGTGGGGCATAGCCCTCAGCTCATAGAGGCTGTCCACATTCCTTGCCATGTGGTTCTCTCCAACATCAAGCCAGTTATGGCACATCAAACCTTCTTATGCTTCGAATCTCTGACTCCTCTACCTCTGGCCTCTGGATCCAGATGGAAAGGGATCCTGTGATCACGTTCACATGAATGATCTCCCTCTAAAAGTCAACGGATCTAAAATCTTAATTACATCCGCAAAATCCCGTGTACCATACAATGTAACATAATCATGGGAATGTTAGCTCATCTTGTTCAGATTCTGCCCACACTCAAGGGGAGAAGATAATAAAAGGGTGAAGGTCACTGAGGTTCATCTTAGAATTCTGCCTACCAAATAGATTATTCTGTTTCCCCCAAAGTTCCAGGGTCCTCCATCTGCCCTTGGCCTTCTAGAGCTCTCGAGACTATGGTTCCATTCAGGTGACTCAAACTTAACTCAATCCTTGTCCCATTCCAGTAGGCCTCCCCTAGGTTACTAGTCAGCTGACCTGGTTAAAAAAAAAAAAAAACTAGCTCCCTTTGACCATCACATCTGAGTCTTTAATAAGGGAGTTGAAAGAATGAGGGGCAGGAGAGAGGCTAGACCCCAAACTGACTCTAAGATACCTATTGGTGGAAACTTCACGCACTTTGGCAAACTGGCACAGAAGATACATTACAGAATCCCCTCCCCATTCTGGGTAAGGCCCACCCTGCCTATGTCAGACTATCACCAGGAAGTAAAGTACATGAAGACTCAAGTTTCATTCCCATCGTCCACCATCTACCCAGCCTGGACAATAGAGTGGACAAAGGCTTCCCATAGGCAATATTGTCCTACCCCCTGCTCCATCCACATTCACACAGAGCAGAATGTTCTGGCCCCTCCTCAGGCTTGCAGTTTTACTGCTGAAAAGCTGGGGTAGGTGTTCCACTAGCAGATGGTTTAATGTGCAAGTCAGCCTAAGGAATCTGCTTTTGGGGATAGAAGCTTCAGCCAGCATTCCACAAACAGTCATGGAGCACCTGCTTCTTGCTAAATTCTGTGCAGCAGGTTTGGGAAAACAGCAATTGGCATCTGTAATGTGTCCATGGGCCAGGCCTATCTGCTATGTCCATAAATAAGCCAACCCCCAAAATAAGGTGATCTCCTGGTTTCCCAAGGAAAAGATCCAAAAGAACAGGTTGGGGCCCACTCAAATGTACAAAATTTTAAGGATGTAGTTGTTATAGAAAATGTGTACTTCTAATGTATAATTTATAAATTGACCTTTCCATATAGCTGAAAGATCTCATTATATAAAATATATTAATTTGGAGGCATGACTTGTTTCCACTCTCACATACTTTCTTAGCTCAGGCTATCCCAAATTACCATAAATGGGGTGGCTTAAACAACAACATTGATTTCTCACAGTTCTAGAGGCTGGGAGGCCCAAGATCAAGGTACCGGCAGATGAGGGGCCCTCTTCCCAATTTGCAGATGGTCATCTTCTCACTGAGTCCTTACATGGAGGGGACAGAGATGGGGCCAAGCTCTTGTGTCTCTTGTTTTAAGGGCACTAATCCCATCATGAGGGCTCCACTCTCATGACCTAATCACCTCCCAAAGGCTGCTCCACCTCCTAACACCATCACATTGGGGGTTAGGATTTCAATATATAAATATGTGGAGGACACAAACATTCAATCCATAACACATGCCATGAAACGATTTTATCAGGCTCTTCACATCTATCTTCTACATCAATGTAACCTCTACCATGAGAACGCCCTTTGGGGTCACCTAACTTGGATGAATATTTTTTAATCCATAGCTCATGCTGTCTCTGAAATTTCATTTCAAGTCACAAGTAACCTTGGTATAAAAATAGTTATTACATTTGTCATAATTTCTCGTTCGTATTGTAGTTGTATATTTGTGATCTCCAGGACATAACCATTGACTGCATGGCCTTTTAAGTGGCCATTGAAAGGCTTTTTACAACATCATCCAAAACTTGCACTTGTGAAGTCACTTCATTCAGGTCTCTGCTCAAACGTCCCTTCTCAGCAAGACTCCTTAACCACCATTTCTAAATTACACCCTCTGCCACCAGCTACCCCCTTCACCTGCTTCATTTTTTTGCTCCATAGAACTCATCTTCCAAGACCTTGTGTTCCCCATAGGCCAGAAATCCTGTCTCTTTTGTTACGATCTATCCCCACTGCTTAGAATAGTATTTGGTACTGTTCTAAGTACCAAATATGTAAGGGACTGATACTTACTTTTAAATAAAAGAGTATTTCCAGGCGTGATCACTGAATTATATTAAATTACATTAAGTTATTGGATATATATCAAATTTTATTATTTATGTATAAACTTTATATATCTATAATATATATGAAATAATATAAATATGAATGTATAAAATTTTATATATTTCCTTAAGTAACACCTACAGGAATGTAAAACTATCATTAATGAAGGTCTTTTTAGGTTAATATGTTTTCTCTAAATAATATTTTTATGAAAAAAATAAAAATTTAAGTAGTCATTGAGAGAGTACCCTGTAATACAAGAGAAGAGTTAGGAGTCAATTTTTGGAAGGGTGGGGGTCTCTTCTTATTTGGGTCCATATGCAGGTACACAGCAGTCATTTCTACACTATGAAAAACCCATTTCCTAGTCCTCTATTTGATCCAAGTGTTTTGCTCTCTCAGTTTCCATGGCAATGTCTGTTTTCCTCCATCTCTGTAAACAGTCCTTTCATGATTCTTTTTTACATCTGTCCCTTAAACACAGAAGCCCTCTGTTGGCCTTTTTCCAATCAGTTTTGTGCAGTTTTGATGGATTACGCATACAGATTGCTCCTCCTTGGCCAGCCTTCCTAACCTCCTGACAGACTTCCATTCTCCTAAGGTCAGATTCCTGGCTTCCAGGCACCTTCCCGTCCTCCAGCCCACCTGAGAACACATTTCTTGCCCTGTTTTCAGTATTCTCATCACTGACCCCATCCTACTCCCTCCTCTGGGTAACATATCATTATTTAGATGCACTGTCTGAGCCCACCTACCATCATGAATTCAGATCCCCTCATAAAGTAAACACAGCAATGCACGGACAGGGTACGAAGATGCGAGAGACATATGCACATAGAGAAAATGGTAACTGTCACACAGACATGGATCGTATCTTGAGAAGGAGGAATCCTAAAGATCTGGTGGGGAGGGACTGTTGCCAGCAGCAGAGATCACTGCCAAGCACTAGAAGCCTGGACTTCCGAAAGGACCCACATGACCTGCAAGGTTCCACCACTGACTCCCAGGAAGAAACCCACTAGAATGTGTGAAGCACGGTGAATTTGAAAGTCAGGTAGCCATTGTTCAGTCTGTTGTATAGTCACATAGACGATAGGGAGATGGGAAGCAGCAGCCCTTCGGGTGTACTAGCAAAAGAACAAGGGGTCCTGGACTTTATTTAGGTTGAACTAAGGGGCAACGGGAGAATTAAGCAACACATACCGCCAAAAACCCATAGCCCCTAATTATCCACTCCCCACTGGTCTGTGGTTTGTCATAGACACTTCATAAAGTTAATCCAACTGACTCTTGCACATAGAATAAAAATTTTTCCCTGGACCCTCAAAACATCGCTAGGAAACAAGAGAAATAGATGTCAATCTGTCCTGCAGGATGGAAAAAGGCACATCTCCTGGCCATTGAGAAGAATCCAGCACTGCTGCGAGAGAGAGAAGAGGAGGGTCAAAGCAAACAGCCCCCGCTTCCTCCGAGAAGGTTTTATTTTGTTTCCCGATTTGTGATTTCATGAAAAAACATCCTGAAGCACTCTTTGTTTGGTTTTCCCTCTGTTTAGTTTTTGTCTGTAATGTAAGAAGACAGTTGTGGTTATAGGGAACGAAAACATTGTCATTTTTTTCTCCATCTCAAGTTTTTTATGATGAATTGCCTCTGAAATTTGTATGCAAGGATGTTTTTTCTTGAAAAAATTGAGCAAATCTCCATCTGCAAACTTCTATCACACCTAAAATGGCATATATGCTTCTTCAGAAAGTAAAACTATTTTAATAAAAATAGTGGCATTTTTAGATATTTTCACAGTTACACAATCTCTTCATACTTGAGTTTCTTCTTTTTTTTTCTTTTTAAAACATTTTCAAGGAAGAATCTGTTCAGAAAATAGTTCCCCTTACTCAGGCATAGTTATGAATTGGTAATAAAGTCAGTACCACAGATTACATCTGGAGCTAGAAATATGTTACAGGCAGTGATTTACAGTCTCATTACAACATAATTTATACAAAGAGCGATGCTAATTTCCATGCATCCTGATTTATTTCATTAATAATTCTTACAGGCAGTATATTCTGTTATTACTGAACTTATTTTAGATCAGTAAGTTTTCAAATTGGCTTATGATCAATTCATAAAAATACTGGAAGTAAACAGATCCATAATAAATTGTTCCATAGAGTGAGATATAACTACTATGTAATAGTATACGGAGATGATATTGGTTTTAATCGGCTACCCAAAAAAGGGAAAATTTATACCATTCTCTGTTTAATTTAGATTATAAAATTCACCAGGGAAATCAAGGAATCGGATAGCTGATAGTTCTTAATAGCAACTGCAGTAAAACACATTTCACTGTTTGAAATTTGTGAGCCTCAATTAATCATGGGCTCAAATAGTTTTTAAAAGTGCTTTATAATCCAAATATTACTATCTCAGTAAGACACTCCAGTGTGTTTATTAATCCATATCTACTCACATACCCTCCTTGACCTTCAGTCACATGCCTTACAGCTCAGCAGGCTTCAAGCAAGATGTCAAAACTCCTGCTCTAATTGTATGATTTTCAGTTACTCCACACTATTTCTTCCCAGAGAAGCGTTAAAACAATAATAATCCCCTGCCAGTTTAGTCTCCCTCCTTAATGACAATAGGCTATGCATTCATTACATTCTTGGTATTTTAGAGCCTTTCCCTTTAACCTTCCTCTTTAAAAATATTACCTTCCCAGTCCCTACTCCTTTTCTATTTTCTAAAATAAGACAACCTCCTCATTAAACGCCCCAACATAGACGAGAGTCTGTCCTCCAGAGAAGAGGATGCTAAGTTCTCTCCTGTGAGCTATTGTGCTGATTAATTCCCATTTTCCCTGCATCCTGATGATCTCCACCCTCAGAGGACAGGTCCCTATCCTCTCTGCCATGGTCCCCCCCCAGTACCTAGAAGGTGCATAGTATTTAGCAGATGAGTGAATATGTCACCTGTTAAATAACAAAAATTCAACCAAAAAACTTTTAAAGATCTAATTGACTTTACTGAGCGATTAATGAATTAGGCAGCATCCCATCTACCAAGGAGAAAGGAGCTCCGAGGAGTTGTACAAAACGGAAGGCTTTTATGGCAGAAGGGGGAAAACAGTGGCGTAGGAACCTACCTATAGGAGATGGAAGGGGGCTGTGGGCAGATAACCTTATTGATGCTGACCAGACAACTCCAGACTGACCAGTTAAGACTGTATTCCTGGGGGAGATTAAGACTTCAATTAGGTTAAGTATCAAGTCTTGGTTTGCTGACACGGGCTTAGCACAAGGACTCCATTTTGGGCCTATTGTTTCTTTTACAACAATTCCCCACTACTGATCAGACTCTCAGCTTAACTGAGAGATGTGATCAAAATTTAACACCTTAGCACCACTCTTGGCTACTGCTGTGTTCTCGCAGCGTCTGCCGATCCTTGGTGTGGTATCCCTACGTCATGGTGCTTCTGCTTAATCTCCCTGTGACAGTCACAGGTCAAGGCCTCAGTTTATAATCTTTAAGTCTGTCGTTCCCTTTGTTCCTTTTCTGGCATTCCAGTCTTAGGGAGCTCATTTGCTTGGTAGTGAGCAGCTCCAAACATGCATTTAAAGCTTCTGAGAGAATACAAAGCACCAGGGAGATTATTATGATTATAATAAGCAGGGTAATTCCCAATGTCTGGAGTGCACTTTGGAGCCATGGTCCCCAAGACCCAAACCAATCAAAATCAAATAAGTCAAAGAAAGACCCCGTTGAAGGAGTCATCTTTTTAAGCCAAGAGGCTTGCTCAGTCATCTTAATGTAACTGAGTTTCAACTTCTACAGAAGTGTTAATCCAGCAGGTGTAGCAGGTGTTGCTGGCCACAGCACAAACACTTTATGGATCAGCTGAAAGGTAATAAAGGGCTACCCTATTATCAAGAACAACTTTGGCCAGAGAGTCTAAGAATTTTTGTTAGGCACCTATTGCTTTACCTGCGGATTCTGCAATGTTTTCGAATTAAAGAGAGGTTTATGATCATATTCTCATTTACATTTACTCTTAACCAGTGAAGTAGGGATCAGTCACAGGGGGCTTATTTTGAACCATGAATGCCTCCTGGTAATTCCCATTTGAATCTGTGGCTCAGGACTAGAGAAGTGACAGCCATAGAGGCCAGTAAAAATTTAAGGGTCAGAAGACCACACAGGCAGTTTTATTCTGGTTACCCTTGTTTTGTGTCCCTTTCTTTGTACAGTGCCTGGAAACAGAGTTCCCCATGTTTGGGGTTTTTTAACCAGAGACAGGGAGATGGACCAGAGAGTCTCTAGCATCAGGGACAGATCAGAGTTTTCTGATGACAAATCCAGCAGTCGGAAAGGTTACCGCACACCCCGCAGCAATGGCCTAGGAGATATGGATGGTGGTATTATCTTTCCAGGCCAACGCCAGAGTAAAGGAAGGGAATGGAAAAAAGGTTTCACGGTTATTTCAAGTAAGAAGTCTTGATCCAGTGTCATAAAAAGAAGCAGTCTACCTCGGTATCAGCTACTTCTCTTCCCAGTCAATTTTATTTGGAGGTCTCTAGCATCTGTACAGGACCAGATGTCGGGTGGGGCCGTCTTCAGCTGTGAGACCTCCAAGGCTCGAGTCCCCGATGTCTGGCTGCCATCTGGGTAGTGAGGAGGACCTGGTATAGTCCCTTCCAAGAGATTTTAGGGCAGTCTTTGTTCTTACTGATTGCAAATCAAAAGTGTGGGAGAACACTGGAAACACTAGTTTGGAGAGCTATAGCCAAATATTTGAGGAAACTAGAAAATTTCAGGATCCAGTCCAATTTACAGGTATAGAACAAAACCTCAAGACAATTAACAGGACTATAATTCAATAGAGACAAAGGTATAAACATAATTTTTCTCTCTACAATTATCCCCATTTCCTTATTTCCAAGGATCATCACAGTAAAACTAATTTATCTGTGTTAAATGTGGCTTAGTTATTTACGTAAGTGCAAAAAGAATAGTGATTGACCATACAAGGTCTTTTGAAGACGCTGCGCTGAGACTTTTTATCAGGAATCCCAGATTGAACTTTTAAAAGCCTCTCCAGGCCAGGAAGCCAAGCCAAAGTTCAAGCAGTTCCTCAAAGCTGTTTGGTCATATCTGAGTCTATGCATATCTCACTCAAATATAATATTCCAGTCAAAGCCTTAGTAATATAGCCAATGTTTCTAATTGTATCCTCTTATAAGGAGAACAGATTTCTATTGAATTTAGGTAAATAGCTAACTATATTACCATGAAAACAATACACAAGAGCTTCTGAATTTTGGAGGGATCAGGTAGGGGGGGAAAGTAAATGTGTCATCTTTGTTTACAGTGGTATATTTTACCAAATTACTCTCAGCTTTAAGAGAAAAGAGAAAAGGTTTCCGTAAATCTGGACAAACAAAACATTAAGGAATTCATTCAGTCCCATATAATTAATACTTGTTCTGATTAAATCCAGTTTTTTCACTAGTTCTAGAAATTCTTACCCAGTTCAGTTTTATGATTTTGAAGTTATTGGAAACTGCACTTGTCAAAATTTTCTTTCATGAATTTTCTTGAAGATGAAGCACCTTTGCAGGAATGGTTTTGAAAAAGCATCAGAATAAAACAAAAACTATCTGTCATAAGTTTTAAACTGTGCACCGTTCTGAGTAACATGGTGAAATCTCACGCCCTCCCACTCAGGATGTGAATTATCCTTTCGTCCAGCACATCCTCACTGTATATGCTACCAACCATCAGTATAGGAAAAAACATAGTATATCTAAGGTTCCGTACTATCCATGGTTTCAGGCATCCACTGGGGGTCTTGGAATATATCCCCTGTGGAGAAGCGGGGGACTACTGTAATTTTGAGCATTTTTATAAATACTATATTTATATAAGCATGTGTTTAAGCCAATTAAATAGTGCTCTTTTACAAATTAATTTTAGTAATACTATCAGAAGGTAGAAAACACTACACATCTACAACATACATATATAGATACACATAAACATATGACAGACATGGACACCTTATGGTTTCATTTTTAAATTTTAACCATGAGGGACTTCCCTGGTGGCACAGTGGTTAAGAATCCGCCTGCCAATGCAGGGGACATGGGTTCAATACCTGGTCCAGGAAGATCCCACACGCCGCCGAGCAACTAAGCCCATGTGCCACAACCACTGAGCCTGCGCTCTAGAGCCTGTGAGCCACAATTACTGAGCCCACATGCCATAACTACTGAAGCCCGAGTGCCCTACAGCCCACACGCCGCAACTATTGAGCCCACGTGCCGCAACTACTGAAGCCCGCATGCCACAACTACTGAAGCCCGCGCGCTGCAACTACTGAAGCCCGTGTGCCTAGAGCCCGTGCTCCACAACAAGAGGAGCCACCGCAATGAGAAGCCCATGCACCACAACGAAGAGTAGCCCCTGCTCGCCACAACTAGAGAGAGCCCGCGTGCAGCAACGAAGACACCACACAGCCAAAAATAAATTTAAAAAAATAAAAATAAAATAAATTAAAAAAATAAATTTTGGGCTTCCCTGGTGGCACAGTGGTTGAGAGTCTGCCTGCCAATGCAGGGGACACAGGTTCGAGCCCTGGTCTGGGAAGATCCCACATGCCGCGGAGCGGCTGGGCCCGTGAGCCACAATTACTGAGCCTGCGCGTCTGGAGCCTGTGCTCCGCAACAAGAGAGGCCGCGATAGTGAGAGGCCCGCACACCGCGATGAAGAGTGGCCTCCGCTTGCCACAACTAGAGAAAGCCCTCGCACAGAAACGAAGACCCAACACAGCCATAAAAAAAAAAAAAAAAAAAAATCTGATTGTCTAAAAAAAATAAAAAATAAATAAATAAATAAATAAATAAATAAATTTTAACCATGAAACAGGTACAATAATGTAAAATTCACTAGTTATAAATAACATTATTATTATAAATAACTTATTCCACAGTTGGAGTAAGTTAAGTTTGTCTGATCAGATGGCTAAAGCTTTTTATATTAATATTTGTAGAAAAGATACTTAAGATTTGTATCTGTCCTTGATAAGCAATCTTATGGAAACTGGAAAAGTTTGTATTTTTTATAAAACCTCTTCCCCCTTTTTTTTCCTTTAGTCTTAGGAATTAGGGATGATCTAGATAAGAGTTTCCAGAGGTGACCAGGTAAAATTTTTATATCTCAAAGGATATGTACAGGGAAAGAACGTAAGTTCCTCTAAGAAGGACTCTGAATTGTTTCTGTAATTACATTTCTCCATTCTCATCAACCCTCATGCCTACATTGCTACCTCTAAGCAGGTGACACCCACAGTTTACATTTACCCTAACTTCTCTCAGAAGTACCTGGCCCCTCATGGCCCCTCCACTTGGACGTCCCACGGGCACTTCCAACTCAACAAGTCCAGAACTGACCTGGCCATGTCTCTTCCTGCTGCATCCTATCCTGCCTCCACATAGATCAGAGCTCTCCCTTAAAGTCCCAGCTTAACAGCCATCTTTTCAATGACACTTATCATTTGGAAATAATTTCTCTCCTTTGAAACACCACAGCTTTACATGTGTGTTTTCAGTACTTGTCACTCTCTACCTTATACTATACTGATGGAGGGTTTTTTCCTCCCCTTTTGGACTGTAAGATCCTTTTTTTTTTTTTTTTAACATCTTTATTGGAGTATACATGCTTTACATTGTTGTATTAGTTTCTGCTGTGTATAACAAAGTGAGTCAGCTACACATACACATATATCCCCATATCCCCTCCCTCTCGCGTCTCCCTCCCACCCTCCCTATCCCACCCCTCTAGGTGGTCAAAAAGCACGGAGCTGATCTCCCTGTGCTATGCAGCTGCTTCCCACTAGCTATCTATTTTACATTTGGTAGTGTATATATGTCCACGTCACTTTCTCACTTCGTCCCAGCTTACCCGTCCCCCTCCCCGTGTCCTCAAGTCCATTCTCCACATCTGCGTCTTTATTCCTGTCCTGCCCCTAGGTTCTTCAGAACCTTTTTTTTTTTTTTTAGATTCCATATATATATGTGTTAGCATACAGTATTTGTTTTTCTCTTTCGAACTTACTTCACTCTGTATGACAGACTCTAGGTCCATCCACCTCACTACAAATAACTCAATTTCGTTTCTTTTTATGGCTGAGTAATATTCCATTGTATATATGTGTCACATCTTCTTTATCCATTCATCTGTCGATGGACACTTAGGTTGCTTCCATGTTGGACTGTAAGATCTTTTATAGATTCATGAATTCTCTGACAAAGTTTATGCAGTATTTTCCATATGGAAATGTTAGTTGCATTAATCAATGAATCAGTCAGTCTGTGGGAGGGAGAGAAAGAGTGGACAAGGAGAACGGCCTACTTCATAGTCATGGTTTAAGATTTACAAACAAAATGCCTTAGACTCGCTTTTGAAACCTGATGTCTCTATAAGATCCCATAGAATTTTGCTGCACTCAGAGAATTATCAAATTAGTGACTTAAATTATATTTTTAGAGACCACCTAGTCCAGAGGTTTTGCAAAACCTTTAAAGTTGCAAGATATTTATGTATGAAAATTGATTGCACAAACTTGATCAAAAGATAAAGCTTTAAATACAAACATATGCACACAATACACACATAACAAATAGTAAGAAATTGATATCAGCTTAAAGTAAATAATTAGTATTAAGGGATTTGAATTTTTATATTAATTTATCCATTTATTTAATAAACACTTCTATGGTATTTAATGCATACCAGGCATTATTCTAAATGCATTAGAAATATTAAATTATTTTCCTCACAACAATCTAAGAGGTAAATATTATTGCACCCATTTTATAGATGAGAAAACTGAGGACTTCTTCCAGGTCACATGACTAGTGAGTTGTAGGATTAGGAGTCAAACTCAGTCTATCTGGCTCCCAAGTCCACACTCAAAACTAACAAAAGCTACCTCATTTGCTGTTATTACTGTTATTGTTATTATTAGAAAAATAATAAAATGACACTATGGTTAAAAAAAAAAGCCTTGGGCATAGAATTGTGAACGTTCTTTCCTTTTTCCTCAAGCTAATAAAAAAAGAGTTGAATTAAAAATTGATGACTATAAATGACAACATTTATACTGTTTGCTACTGTGATCTTTGATCACTGTTGATTGAAGTTTTATGAGCAAGAAAAGTAGAAAAGAATTAGATTAAGAAATTATTTCTTTACCATCCTTATGATTTAGAAGAACATTCACAAGCTCATAAACATATTTAAAGTTTTAACTCCACTTGTAAAGTAACCATGAATCCTTGTCAAGTTTCTCTGGAATCAAGAGCTCCATAAAACACTCTGAACACAGCTACTGCTCATTTCTGCTATCTCAGAGCAGAGGGCTCTAAACCATCATGGAAAGATTCATGAGCAACTTAGGGAATGGACCATGTCTTGTTTATCTCTGTATCTCACTGTATACAGTGCAGTGCCCAGCTTAGTACGAGGTCACTGCATGTTTCTTGAGTTAAATTTAGTAACTTATTTTATTTATGATTTTTCCAAAGTGCTACAAAAATCCCGATTTAGTACTATTCAATGTCTGTTTGTAAAAGAATCTCCAAGAACAGAAAAGAAAGCAGAACCCAAAGGCAATGAAAGCTTACAGCAAGGGAAGCTTCACCGCCAAATACAGGGGATTCTCTTTCCCTGTAGGGTGCCGTGCAGCAAGCACACCTCAGCTGACCAGCTGCCATGAGCTTCTCCTTGCTGACCAGCGAAAGGAAAATGGTCACACACCTCCCAAGAGCAGAACAAAAATGGAGCCCAGAATTTCTCTGGGAGGATAGAGAGCATGTCTTATCAGCGATTATAGGAACTGTCCTAGAGGGATATCTCTTAGGTAGCACACTGGAGGTGAGGGGTGGGCAGAGAGGAGTGAGCTGGGTATGTGTTTTAGCAGGCATCAATTCACAAAAGCAAAGCTCAGGTCACCTCCCAGGTGTGTGTGTGTGTGTGAGAGAGAGAGAGAGAATGGGTGAGGGAGAAGAAGAGGGGAGGGGAGGGGAGGAAAGAAAAGAGAGAGAGCACAACCCATCTAGATGACAGATTGCTGGGGTGCTGAGACACTCACGCCTCTACTCCATCCAAAAATGCCCTCTCCCTATAAGTTGGTGAGGATGAAGGTCTACAGTGAGACAGTCACAGACACGTTAACAATGAAAGGGGCTTCAACATTCATCCAATAACTTCCTTTTTGCAAATTATACTACAAGAGCAAATTATGACCTAACCAAAGTCAAAATTATATTAGCAGTAGGACCAGAACACACAGCCCAGGGAAGACAGGAAAGTTAGGACCCATGTGGTTTGATTCAAATCCAGCCCTCTTTCTATACATTTCACTTCATCTTTTGTTTAAAAGCAAATACCCTTGACAAAAGGAAGACCTTAGCCTTATCCATCGTTTATGTGCTATATTTCTAAGCCTCAGTCATTCCCTTACCTCCTTCCCAATTTTTGCTCCATCTGTGTACAATTTGTACTATTTGTTACCTATTAGTTTTCTCTAAATTCATGTCTAACATTTTATCTGCGGCAGAGATTGCCAATGTCCCCTGCTTTCCATTCTGCCCTCTCCTTAAGGTGACAGAGTGCCCTGCACCACTGAGTTCTGGCTGGGCACCAGGCAGGCAGCCTCTCTTGCAGAAGAGTACAGCCATGTGACAACAGAATGTGAACAGAAGCAATAGATGCAACTTCCACTTATTTAAAGGAAACTCCTTGCCATGAAGCTCCTCTTTTTCCCCTTCTGACAAGCGAGAAACAGCAAGGTCATGTAGCAGCTTCAGTCCCTCAGAGGAGCACGATGCCAGAGAGGACGACAAAGCAACACAGTGGGAAGAATCCAGGCCCCTAAATGAGTTCATGGACCCAAGTTTGAGACAGCTATATTGGGGATTAAATAAACCTCTCTCTGATTTAAGATACTGTATTTTAGGGATCCCTTTGCAATTTCCTGAGCTGTGAGCATGTGAGTGTCTTCTGTTATGTTAATGAGGTGACTTTTGGAAAGCCCCTGGGTCACCTAAGGGGGTGGGAAGCAAAGAAGGAGGGGCTGGTTGCCAGGAGAACCAACCACGTGATTAGAGGTTGGAACTTTCAGCCCCACTTACTGACAGCTAGGGAAGGAAGAGGGGCTGGCTGGAGATTGAGTTCAATCACCAACGGCCAATGATTTAGTCCATCGTGCCTTTGTAACGAAGCCTCCTTAAAAATCCAAAAGGACGTGGTTCAGAGAGCTTCCAAGTTGGTAAACACATGCAGATTTGGGGAGAGTGGCGCATCCAGAGAGCATGGGCGCTCCAAGTCCTTTTTCCCATGCGTTGCTCTATGCACCTCTTCCATCTGGCTGACCCTGAGTTATATCCTTTTATAATAAACTGGTAATCTAGTAAGTAAATGTTTTCCTGGGTTCTGTGAGCCATTCTAGCAAATTAATCAAACTGAAGAGGGGGTCACAGGAACCTCTGATCCACAGCGAGTTGGCCAGAAGCACCAGTGACATCCTGGACTTGCCACTGGTATCTGAAGTTGGCTGGGAGGTGCAGTCTTGTAGGAATGAGCCCCTAACCTGTAAGATCTGGCACCATCTCCAGGTAGAGAGTGTGAGAATTGAGTTAATTGCTCAATGGTGTTGAAAAAACACACAGTGGACTTTGTTAAAGCAGCTTAGCATTGACCCTACATAAAACAACATCTTATGCAATAACAGCCATGAAAAATCAGGATTTTATTTAATCTTTTTGGTAAAAACATTAAATTATATAACTATTCAAATCAACAACTGTTCAAATACCATCTAAAACATCATGCCAATACAACAGAAGCATGAACACCTAACCTGAGGAAAGACTAATAGAAGGGAAGCAAAAACAAGTGATAAGAATAAGTGGTAAGGGCATGTGTGCATTGAGAAAAGGAATAGGAGAGAATAAAGGCTGGGTGCCCAGAAGTAACCTTTGCCTTCTTCACCACCCGGCCTTGGGCAAGCCTGCATTCTGCCACACCACCGGGGGAGGAGGGGAGGACCAGGGGCTATGGGGGCCACCTCAGATTCATCTCTATCTCCTAGAAGGATCCCACATGGGCAGGGACACAGACCTTCCTCCCCACCACGTCCCAGCAACCACCCAGGTGGGGCTTGACAGTGATGGGCACCGTTTGGAGGGACGGTAGCTGTACAAGAGTCTGGCCAGCCTCAGCTCCTCCTCTTGCCCTGATTCCCCTTCCCTGTGCAAACCAAGGGGAAAAAGGCAGAGCATTCAAGGAACAGAGTGAGAAAGGCAACAATGTCTGTGTTTGCCAATAAAGGCAATTCTTTTGCGTGTTTTTCATGCTGGACTTTCCCCCCACAGCTCCTCCTCTCTGGGTCGCCTCTCTCCTGCAGGGGTGCAGGGGACCGGCTTGAGATGCAGATTGGAAACATGTGTGCCTGAAACCCACCTTCCCTTGACCTATAGTGTGTCCACTGGTGTCGCCCCACATGGCCTCCCCCTAACTTCAGTGTGTCTTGAAACAGAAAAATGCCATTTTGCCTGGGGCCAACTTGGAAGCAAAAAAAAAAATGAGTGTTTCAACTAATTTTCAGAAAACGATATTCATCGTTTTAGCTTCCCATCTGGAATTCTTTTTTTAAAACAACACACAACGGCAGGTTTTGCCTTCATCTCTATAGCTACATTTGACCCTTGCACTGAGGCGGAACAGAATCAAGTCAAATAACTCTGTTTGCTTTTCCTTAGAAGGTGGTGGGACAAGGCTCTCTCTTCCCACCAAGGAGCCCTTCCTTGTAGCGTCCTTCAAGTCACTATCAGCACAGAGACCCTGGAGTCCCCTCCTCAGACCACACTCACCCATCAGAGTAAACACATCAAAGTGAAAGTGTTGAGTAACTACTTTCGTATGTGTGGAAAGGAAAATCTCATATTTTAGTGCCTGAGCTAAGCAAAGTAGAAAACAAATGTTTGAAAGCAAAGTTTAAAAACAAATCACCATGATTGGTAGAAAGGGCCCTAGACTTTAAAGTTGGGCAGACCTAGTTCTGCACTGGATAGTTGGTTCAAACCAAGCAAGTTAATGCACATCTCTGAGCTCAAATTTCATGCTCTGGAAAATGGAGACAGTAACACCTTTCACATAAGGTTGTCGGGAAAATTAAAGGGGATGACATATTTTAACCTGAATAACACAATGCCTGGCAGGTACTCCATAAAATCAAGTTACCTTTTTCTTTCTTTCTTCTTCCCCCTAAAACAAACTTATATGTTAAATGGCTTAAATTGAACTATCAGGGGCAATTTTAGCATTACAGATAATAGCTGGTAAGTGGAAACAACATAAATATCCATCAATTGATGAATGGGTAAGTAAATTATGATACAACGCAACGGAATATTATTTAGGAATAAAAAGGAATAAATTAATGATACATGCTACAACATGGATGAACACTGAACACGTGCTACATGAAAGACGCCAGTCACAAAAGTTCATATATTGTATGATTCCATTTATGAAATGTCCAGAATAGCCAAATCTATAGAAACAGAAAATAGATGAGTAGTTGCCAGGAGCCGGGGGGTACTGAGGTGGGGGGAAAGGAGTGTGACTGCTAATGGGTGTGCGGTTTCTTTTGGGGGTGATGAAAATACTCTAAAATTAGATTCTGGTGATCATTGCGCAATTCCATGAATATACTAAAAAACACTGAATTCTACACTTTGGGTAAATTTTATAGTATGTGACATATCAGAAAAAAAGTGTTTTTTTAAAAAAGGAAAAAGGTGTCAAGGTTGGAAGTGGTCTTAGAAGTCATCTGGTCCAATCCATCCTTTTGCACATCTGAAAGCTGAAGTCCAGAGAGCTTATCAGGTGACCTTCCTAAGGGAGCACAGATGTTCAGGGGCAGATCAGAAACTAGAAGCCAAATCTCCTGAGTTCTGGAATGGGGGCCTATCCCGGACAGAGAATGCAGCACCAACATACTTGCTGACAATAGGGTCCTTTCAGTGCTCTCTCCCTTGGAAAGGAAAGCTCATCCTGCAGGGATAATGGGGCAGTGATTGTAGCTGAGCCAAACATAGCCAAAGAGGGCCACTCATCAACCACTCAGCAAATGTTTACTGGAGCCTTGCATGAGCCAGGCAGCTGAAGGACTGGGAAGGCAACAGTGAGCAAAAGAAAAGCTTGGATCTCAGTGATGATAATAGCTCATCTCTATAAAACACTGAGTGTTATGCACTTTACACGGGCCATCTCATGTCATACTCACAAATAGGTACTTCCTTATAGGTTCTTTTATTATGGGTACCCTCCAGGTACTCTTATTATGCCCATTTTACTGATGGACACACTGAGGCTCGCAGAGATTAAATAGCTAGACTGAAGTAAAAAAGCAGATAAACAGTGTAATCAGACCTCAATCATGATACTCTGACCCCAGAATTGTGCTTCTAACCCTTATGCTGGTCTATTAGTGATCCAGAAAATAAGTAAACAACAACAGTCAATTAGCCATTACAATTAGTGATCAGCAGACATGGTGGTCTGAGAGACATGTGGGAGGGGTGTTTAGGTATCATGGAGATGAAGTGATCGGTCTCTATGAAGAGGTACCATTTAGGCTGAAACCTGAAGAATGAGGAGCCGCCAGGGGAGCAGGAAGAGAAGGCTGGGAGTGCCTGATGTGTTGCAGGTTGTGAGGCTGGAGCACAGCGGAAGCTGGGAGAGACAAAGGGGTAGGGAGCAGAGCAAGGTGGCTTGGTGGGCCATGGAAATGAGTTTGCATTTCATTCCAAATGCAGTGAGAAGCCACTGGATGGGTTGAAGCAAGGTGATATACGAATGATAAGATCTGATTTACAAAATCCCTCTGGCTGCTGGGTAGAGATTGATAACCGAGGGGTGAAAGTAGAAGCAGCTGGGAATGTATTGCTGCAGCCCAGATGAGGGATGCTGGTGACTTGGATCAGGTGGGAGCAATGGCGATGGAGAGTGGAGACCGACTCAAAATGTATACTGGGAGTAGAATGGTCCTGGATGAGGGATTGGGCATGGGGAGAAAAGGAAAGGAAGAATGGATGACGCCTAAGACCCTGGCCGGGTGCTTTGTATCAGGCCATGTTGTCCCCGTGCACGGACCATGTCTTTTATTTTCTGTATTCTGATGCTTTGACATCTGGGACCTTGCTGACCCTGGAGGGACCACCCTCCCAGGATCAGCCAATTCCTAGAGATAGTAAACAACTTATCCATGAGGGTGCTTTTCAAATACAAGCCAACCAATCCACAGCCCACACCCCAAGCACCTACTTTATCAGCTCTCACACTCCTGGCCACTATTCACCTGCCCTAATCACTCCAGGGCAAGATACCAAGCAGCTAGGGACAGACCCAGAGCTCACTGAAACAATTCACATGAGCCAGTCCTAAGCCTTCTCACTCTGCCTCACCTGTTCCTTCCCGTGGAAACCACAGCAACTCCTGCCCACACTTCCTCTCTCTCCCCCTGCCTCACTGACTGACCTTGGTGTTTCCCCATGTGGCCCACCATGGTGTGGTGGCCCCTCTCCTTGGGAACTGTGAGTAACAAACCATCGCTTCAGTGGCAGCCATCTCTGATCTGTTGGCCTAACTATACCTCAAATTTTCTATTAATGCACTGTATTTTAAAACACCCCACTCGGGTCAGAATCTCACTTCTTGGGAGGCAGACACAGAGGAGTAAGGGTGGCTGAGCTTGAGAGCAGAGCTTGTTGCACCCTTAGAAGGATCTCCCCTGGCTTGACATCAAGTGGGCAAGTGTCTTTTGTGCCCCTGAAAGAATCACAAGGGCCTGGACAAGGCGAGCCCCCTCCCTTCCCCACCCCAGCCCCCAGCCCCATCATTTTCACTTGTATCCCCTGGACTGAGAAACAGAGCTGGGCTCTCACTCCACTGTCTCTGCACACAAGGTGGAAGGAAGCCCTTCTGCTCTAGGCTAGGAATGATGTTCCAAATTATGTGCTCAGAGCACTGCTCACTCCCCACAAGCTGCACTTGGACACCCAATGCTATTGATATCGCAGATATTATTTTAACAATAGCTTCCAAGATAATTAAGCCAGCAAACATCTCTGCCTGGGGAACCATAGGCAGGGGCTGTAAGAGGGTGGGACAGGGGTGACTGAACATACCCACACTATTAAAAGAGGTGAGAATTAGCAGAGGCACTTAGAGGGATTTCCAAGAGTTGTTAAAGGTGATCAAAGCCTTTTCTTCCTCAATAAGACCTTAATTGTGCTGAGTGTTACCACAATTAAGCAGTGGGTAGCAAATAAAATGCCCTAGCTCTTTGCAAAGTGAGGCAAGGAAACTGTGAAACTGGGTTTCAACCAGCGAGATTTTCAAACTACTGCCAGAAAAGTTCCCAGAGTACTAGATTCTGAGGCAGTGTGAGTACGGAGGCAAACACAGCCCACTGCATCCACTCTGAATCCTGGAAGATGGAAAAGGTCCAGGCAGAGCACCTGACCCAAGGCCTTCAATGTACTGATGGGCATAATGGGGCCCAAGAGGTGACGTCACGTGAACAAGGTCACACAGCTGGTGAGTGGCCTGTGTGCAGGTGGGTGGGCTTTTCTGAGTGGGGTGCGTTTGACCTTGGAGCTCCTTCCTCTCCCCAGCCCAACCCATGTGCTCCCAGTCCCAGGAGACGGCCCAGACAGGTATAATCAGGCAACCTTCCCCCAGGAAGACCAGGAGAGAGGGCAGGTTCCTCTGGTCTCTGCAGCACTCTGGGCTCTCAGTGTGGTCGTTCTCTCCTCGCTAATCCCTGTGGTGCTTGACTGAGGCTGCTCAAAGGGCCGACTCTGACTCAGTCACCTGTGAATGTCCAGTGCTCAGCATCATGCCTGGTACATATCTCAGAGGTGTGGGATGAATGTGTGACACCTATGAATGTGTGGGAGGGAGGAGAGGGCAGAAGGAGGGAGGAAGGAAGAGAGAGGGAAGAAAAGGAGGGAGGAAGGGAGGGAAGGAAGGAAGAAAGGGAGGGAGGGCCCCCAGGAACACTGTCCCTGGCTTCCAATCTTTCCCTCTGTCTGCCCCCATCCTGTTCCCTCAAGCTCCACTCTCTGCTTTATAATGTACTACCCAAATTATCTGACAAATCAACTTTTGGTCATGAATTAGTGAATTGCGATAACAAATTTAATTCCTCAGCAAGCTTTAAACAAAACAAATATATATATATATATATATATATATATATACACATACATACATATACCTATATATGCCTAAACCAAAAGATGCCTGCAGTGATGCCTGCAGCAAACCCTTGTGGGAGAAATACCAAGACCCTTCAAACAGGCCTTTACTCTCCAGAAACAGGGGAAGTCCCACTCATTAATCCAGAGAAAAGAATTATATGTAGAATCCAAAGTGGAACCTTGTCCAATGCTTCTCTGATCTAATAGAATGAACCTCTCATCATAGCTTAACATTCTTTCTATTACATAGTGCAAACTATTCATCCCTCCCAGATAACATCAGTACAGTTGAAACATCAGGGGAAAACACTATCAGATTTGACTATTGACCCAACATTGGCATATCACAAAATTGTTTCTTGGATCCTGGATCTGGGTGTCTTTTTCTAAAATGAAAAATCATTTTACAATAATCTATCACTAAAAAAGGTTATCATATTGATTCTGCCAAAAAATTAAACACTTAATCTATATTACACATGTTTTGGAGAAACTACATCTCTTACAACGTCACAGTAATGCATCATTTAGGCTCTGAATGCATAGCTCTTCTATGTTTGATGTCTGGTGCTGTTCTATCAAAAAAATTTAGTGCAAAAACCACAAAGAAGTGAAAACTTTGAAGTAGCCTTAGCACTGTGGACCATATTTGTTTTCATTTCAAATCACCTTGTATATTTACTTGAAAGGAAAATGGTAACAATAACCCTTTGCAAAACAGGGAATATTAAGCAGTTCGGTTTTCCCATTTTTGTTTTATTTCTAGAACACGTAAGCAGGGCCTATAGGCCTTAGGAGAGTACACCCAAAACTGGAAAATGACCCTCGTGTCCTGATTATTTCGAAGGAAATTCCTCCCTCTGCACTTTTCCATCCCAAGTGAGGGTTTTTGTGATCACCACCTCTGCTGTTACCTTTGGAGATCAGAGAATAAATAGATTCCAAATGCAGGTGGTACCTTTTCTAAATGAAAACTCAACATATGTTCTTCCTGAAAGACAAGGGCAATTCTCAAAGCATCCATGTCGCCCCTCTCTCCCGAGGGGTGATAACTGACACTGCATAGATGCGGCAGAAACAAACCGTGTGGAGACAGGTGAGCGCAAATAGGCATCCACCATGCAGGGACCACCTGCAGACCTACATTCCACGTGTCCTGTCAAGAGACTGATGATTGCACCATGGTGATGGGGTTTATTGTACTTATATTCACTCAAAGGCAGGAAAGAGTTGCAAGCATATTGAGAGATTAAAATTTGCCCCTCTCTCACCCCCAAATATATAGCAGAAGTTTCCACAGAAGGCAGCATGGGGATGTTTAAAAAGTCTGAATCTCAGAGTTTGCAATGTCAGGTTTGATTCCCAGCTTTTCCACTTACTAGCTGTGTGATGTGGACAGGGTGCCTATCTTCCCAAGCCCCCATTTCGTCACCTGTAAAGTAAGCACACCTGTCCCACTTAGCTCACCGGGCTTTGAGACATTCAAATGAGAGAAGGGATGTAAAATGCCTTCACCTGGCAGCACTTCATAAATAATATCATTGCTATCTAGCCACCTAATGCTAGGTCCCTCTGAATTATGTTCCCACTGCTGTCAAATGATTCTCACCCCAGGAGTGGATAAAGCAACAGCATATGCAAGACTCAGAAAGTCTTGCCCTGAGGGAGGTGGTCAAGAAAAGGCTGATGTTCTGAAGAGTTCTAGTTCCCATCTCCTTACTTGGTGAGGAGTCTTAGGCATACAACACACCCTCTTACTTTCTTTGAAAACCTCCTGATTAGCCCAACAGAGAAATGAACCGTCTGGTCCACACTAATTTCAGCCCCAGAGGACAAGGCCAAAGGCACCAAATCCAACCTACATACACAAATCTATCTTTACACACCAGGCTTCAACAAGCTGCAGACTGGAAGTGAATTTCTGGGGTCACTGCTTTGTGTCTCTTGTCTGAATTGCACCTGAATATTGAATCTCTCTGATGAGTCTTCGAGAGGTCCTACAACCACGTGGAAAGCTCCAGAACAGTGGGTCTGGAGGAAACCTCAGACATCAACTCCACTCTGCAGCAGGATACCCTTCAATGGCTTCCCACTGCCCTTGGGATGAGGTCAAAATGCTGACCACAACATATGCAGCCTCCATCTGGCCTACATTTTCCTTCGTGTTCCATAATCCAGTCCAACCTCTTTGTTGCTGCAGAGCTTGCACAAATGCAGTCTGTCTGTCTGAAATGCTTCTCTATCTCATCCTACCCCCAACTTTTCCTCACCAACTCCTCCTTGTCCTTCAGTCTCAACTTAAACAACTTTCCTCAAGAAGCCTTCCTGACTCTTCAAACTTAGTCCTATCTTTCCATAGCACCGTATACTTCCCACTTTTTAAAATGCAGCACCTCACAAGTATTTTTTTAATGTTAGTCTAACTTGCTACCCTATCAAATCCAAAAGGACGTGAACTGTATCTGACTTATTCTCAAATCTCCCCACTGCCTAGCACAAATCTTGGCACAACTGAACACTAAATGGATTGTTAAATTAGGTTTAACCATCTGGTCTACCTCCCTTGTGTTACAGAGGAACCTGAGGGGGACCCAGAGAGGTGAAGAAACTCACCCAAAGCCACCGTGCATCTTTGGTTGCAGCCAAGAATCAGAATCCAGTTTTCCCAAAGATCAGTCCTGGGGTTCTTCCCATGCAACCTTCCCTCCCCCTTTCTGACAGTATTTAACTCTTATTTCTCACAATGTCTGCACTTAAGATTGATTCGACATGGATCATGATTTAGTTTAGACTGTGTGACATCCACCTTCTCCATTCTGTATGAGGATGAACAAGGAAGACTGCTATTTCTCAGTCTCTTATGGACATGCTGGGATTCTTATTTGGACATCACACAGCTAAGCACATAGTTAGCATGTAGGAGCACACACTACCCCCACTGCTTTGTTCGGTGCCTTAGAAAAGTAAATGCCACATCACAATATCGCTTTGGTGTAACTGTTGAAATGGCCTTCTTTCCCCAATGAGGAAACATCCCAAATGAGTGCAAGCTCCCCTCCAGTGGTGTCATTTTCAGTGAAGCTTGCCTGTGTCATTTGCAGTTAGGGGTTCATTGGTCAGAAGTGTTTTCTAGGGATGTGCACAATGGAAACCATTAGAGAGATACTCAGAGCCGCCAGCTAGCCCAAAAGTTTAATCCACTATATTAACTGTAATGATGGTAAGCAGCTGCTAAAAGAGAGGAAAGATGAGAAAGCAAAAGAGTGCCAGCCTAGTACCAACATACTCACATGAGGTTTTAACAAGAGGCCCAGTGCTGGATTTAATATAATTATAGCATTAAAAACCTCTTCCAGATTACTAAAAACACCTTTAAAATCTTTAGATAATGAAAGGATCTGAAGAGATTATTCAATAAACCTGTATATCTCCACTGTGAACTACCATAGTGGAATTCTATCATCACGTTTATTTTTGTTTGGGGTGGGCTGGCAGAACTCAAAACTCTTGGGGGTAACTTTCAGGATCATTTCTCAGCCAGACAGTTTCATACATGAATCCCAGAGAATGGTGACATTCTTCTTTAGAAAGTATTGGGTAGTATAGGAATTCTCATCTCTACAACCAAAGTCATCAAAAATAAATTAGGACTTGAAAAAAAAGAGGGTTATTGTAAAGGGCCTCAGATTCACACTTGTTCATCCAATAAATTACAGTATGTCATCTGTGCCAGTAACTCTGTGTTAGAAAGCAGTCGATGCAATATCTGCAGTACAAATTACAGACTTTGATCCCAATGTGACTGTTAGAACAGAGGACTAGGTTTGCTCTTTTTATTTTATATCTCCAAATGTTTCAGAGTGAAGAGATGAGAAAGTGTATTGAATCCTTCGGTTCCCTCTTTATCCATCTCTAAATAGGATCTTAGGACTTTGTGTTCTTACCTCGCCTTTTATCCAGCCTGCAGTGTGACTCATCTGCAAGCACAAATTACCTCGCCAAAGTATTCTTAGGAGAAATAATTAGCCACACGCCCCTCCTCCGCATACCCTCCCACGTTCCTCGGGAGGCCCAGATGCCTGACATAAATCATTTAGTCCTGAGCCCTCGCTCACACCTTTCCCACTGGATTCCATAATTGGCAAAGTAGTTGCCAACTGGGTTTAAAGTGATTTGAAATTGTTTTCCATCCAGTCTTGCTGATAGCAAAAGGTTTCCCCTTTACCTCAAGCATGAGTTACAGTAACATGATTGAATGTAACCAGTTATTCAGTTCAAGCTGTGATTCTGATACAGTATAGACAATATGAATTCCCCAGAGCTCGCTGAGGCCATCTCAATGGTCCGTTTAAGTCCAATTCAATTAGACTCACTATGGTTCTTAGACTTCCTTAGGTATGTTTGCAGCAGCCCTCAGGGTTGAATGTGAGACTGGTATTCATCTAGGACTTTTAAATTAGGTCTCAGGTGTCATCATTCTAAATGAATTATTACAGTGGTGTGTTCACACTGCTGTAGTTGAAGTTGTGTTAGCATCTCCCCTCCACCATTTTAATCCACTGTGGAACAGAACTTGTCATGTAGGGTCTCCACCAGAGAGTGACTTTTTCCTTGAAACCTAGTTTTTAAAATAATTGGCCTACCAAGTAAACACTGTGATATGCATTTTTTGGTAGAGGGGTAAAAAGACCACCTTAATTTATTTGGGGTTTTTTGTTTGTATGCTTGTTTTATTTGTAAGTGAGCACATAAAAGAATAGCTCTCAATATTGAATTTTCTCACATTTAACAGACTGAGTCGTGACTGCATCCCTATTGGGGGGGGGGGGGGGCGGGGAGGAGGAAGCGCCAGACCTAAAAGGAAAGTTAATATATTGGTGGGCTTTTTTTCAAAATTTCCTGTTGTCTGCCTCTATAATCTCTCCTTCTGGAGCCTCAACTAACATTTTCTTCTTTCTTTTAATTTCCCAGGCTTTATATGAGCCCCAGTCATGACATCAGCAAGCATGTGGGAACATCTGTCAGTGTGTAGCTATTTCAGACACATTAAAAAGTACATGCTCATTCCCCCATGCTAGAGTTGCCTAACAAACTATATAGCTTCGAGCAGAGTGACAGTGACATTAATACCATAGTAGAGGGATCAGCCAGCCTAATGGAGAAAGCACTCTATGCATGTGTCATCAATAACAAATCACACGCTGTGCAGAAAATAAAATAATTACAGAACCTACTTTTCTTTATCCAGGCAATTCAGACACTGTGGCAGTGTTCCAAGTTCCCAAAAACCAAGGGGTTGCAGTAATCAGCCTCACTCGGAAAACGTATGCAAGAGAGTTTAAAACAACAGAGCCATGAAATTCAGAACAAAGCAACAACAGGTGAGCAGATTAAATGGGGCACTAATTGGGGAGTATATAAATCAGAATCACAGAATGTGAACACACTTAGGGTTTATTATTTGTTCTCAATGAAAGAAAAGCTGAACTGGCAAATTGATTGATATTTCTATATGCTATCTCTATGATTATACCTGTGACTTTTGTCTATAAAGCATAAAAAGGAGGTAATACTTTGCAGTTACATGGTAGATTTGAGTAATTAACCAAACTGGAAAGCTCAGGCCCTCCAACTATTCAAGACACCTAAATTATACAAAGAGACTCTAATACTCTAACCATACACAAAGCTAAGTTTATTTTTAGTCACTAATATAAAGTCTTAAGCAAAATCATTATAGCCCTCATAGTTTACTTATTATTAAATGCATGCACGCTACAGCAAGTAGTGAAAGATTGCTTAGAGTGACTGAAATGGTGGAGGAAAATGCTAACTGATTTCAGTAACGAAAATTAGTTGCTGCTGATTTAAATGGATGGTCAATTTTTATTTCATAAATACATTTTTTAAGATGTCACATACATTAAGGATAATATTCACCAAACTAAACTTCCTCAGTACCAAGATTTTAGATTCTCTGATGGGATTTAGATAATTAATCACACGAATCCTATCTCAGATTCATTGCTCTTGCTATTCCGCCTTCATGAAAGCTCTTCCCCCAGATATACACACAGTTTCCTCATCATTAACACTGGGTCTCAGCTCAAACATCATCCCCAGAGACTCCTTTCCTGACCACCCTAGCTCCTGCAGTCCCCTTCTCACTGTCACAGTCTATCCCATTACCCTGGATTCATATTCTTTGTGAAATTATTACTTAGAACTACCTTGCTATTTATTTGCTGATATGGGTACTGTCTCTTCCCCCGTTAGAATTTGGGCAGGAAATTTGTCTTTTTCACTTCTGTATCCCCAGTGCCTAGATAGCACCTAGTACACAACAGTAAGTGAATAAATGAATGAATGTGGATACACCACATTTTGTTTATCCATTCATCTATTGGTGGACATTTGGGTTGTTCCCAAGTGGGACTTTTGGCTATTGTGAATGATGCTGTTATGAACATGGGTGTACAAATATCTGTTGAAATCTCTCCTTTTAACTCCTTTGCGTATATACCCAGAAGTAGAATTATATGGTACTTGGATCATATGGTAATTCTATTTTTAGTTTTTTGAGGAATTGCCATACAGTTTTCCACAGCAGCTGCACCACTCTGCATTCCCACCAGCAATGCACAGGGGTTCTGATTTCTCCACAACCTCATCAGCACTTGTTATTTGCTGCTGTTGTTGTTGTTGTTTTTAAACAGCCACCCTAAAGGATAGGAGGTGGTATCTCATTGTGGTTTTGATTTGCATTTCCCTAGTGATTACTGATGTTGAGAACCTTTTCATATGCTTTCTGGCCATTTGAATATCTTCTTCAGAGAATATGCAAGTCCTTTGCTCACTTTTAATCAGGTTATTTGTTTTCTTGTTGCTGAACTGTAGGAGTTCTTTACATAATCTTTTTAGATATTGTAGAAGTGTACATTAATATATACATATATATTTATAATACATATTATATATCTTTATAAATTATCAGATATATTATTTGCAAACATATCTCCCATTCCATGGGTTGCCTTTTCACCCCGTTGATAGTGTCCTTTGATGCACAGACTTTTTAAAAAATATTTATTTAATTTATTTTTTTGGCTGTGTCGGGTCTTAGTTGCAGCACGTGGGGTCTTCATTGAGGCTTGCGGGATCTTTCGTTGCGATGTGGGCTCTTCGTTGTGGTGCACGGGTTTCTCTCTAGTTGCAGCACGTGGGCTCTTTGTTGTAGCGCGCAGGCTTCCCTCTAGTTGTAGCGTGTGGGTTTTCTCTTCTCTAGTTGTGGCGTGCGGGCTCCAGAGCGTGTGGGCTCTGTAGTTGCGACGTACAGGCTGTCTTGTTGAGGCACGTGGGCTTAGTTGCCGCGCAGCATGTGGGATTTTAGTTCCCCAACCAGGGATTGAACCCACATCCCCTGCATTGGAAGGTGGAGTCTTTACCACTGGAGCACTAGGGAAGTCCCACAGACATTTAATTTTGATGTAGGAAAAACCATTTTTAAAATGCATGGCTATTGTAAAGAAACTATACTCCAATAAAAATTAATAAAAATAAAAAATAATAAAATGCATAGCTAAGCTGGTGAGAAAGAAAGGGGAGTTCTTAAAGCTGAATATGATGAGAAATCTCAGACTCAGAGGGTGACTAGGTTCTGAGACCACCGTTTGCCTGGGAGGTATATGCACGTTCCCGGATGCTTAGATCTTGGGTCTTACCAACCAGAGGTGTCAAGAAAGGAAACAAACCTGGGGCCAAGTAAAGCAGGGAACATATCTTAAAAGTTGAGACTTCCCAAAAGTGACACCCTCAGTGGGTATGTTTTTTATAAAGGTTTCTGAGAGGGAGACAGTGGGGATATTTGCATGTCTCAGCCTTGTCTCTGGTTAGAACATAAACAAAGAATATTCTCCCCTAATAATTCCTAGCCATAAGCCCATTTTCATGCATGTTTGGGGCCAGAATTCATTATTGCAGAAGGCCAAGAAAACTTAAGCTAAAAATTTACTTTGAAGTGGTCTTCATCAATGGACCCACAAATTCTCTCTGCCAAAACACAGTTTAGACCTCCAAGAACAAATAAAATTGCAAAGAATATGAGTTCACAATCACCAGACACATAAGAAAACAAACTACCACAAATAGGAATCAGAAGAAAAAGCAAACCATAGATATTGGAACTGCAAACCTGCAGCTACTGAAACAGTAATATAGTGACTAGAAACTAAATATGTTCACATGTTTAGAGAAATTTTTTTAATGTTTTCAAAATTATGATGAGGATCAAGATATTATCAAAGATTACCGGGGCTTCCCTGGTGGCGCAGTGGTTGAGAATCTGCCTGCTAATGCAAGGGACACGGGTTCGAGCCCTGGTCTGGGAAGATTCCACATGCCCGCGGAGCAACTAGGCCCGTGAGCCACAACTACTGAGCCTGCGCATCTGGAGCCTGTGCTCCGCAACAAGAGAGGCCACGATAGTGAGAGGCCTGCGCACCGCGATGAAGAGTGGCCCCCGCTTGCCGCAACTAGAGAAAGCCCTCGCACAGAAACAAAAACCCAACACAGCCAAAAATAAATAAATAAATAAATTTATTTAAAAAAAAAAAAAGATTACCAATAGGCTTAGGAAAGAACTAAATAGAGCTTCTAACATGCAAAATTGAAATTGAAAAAAAAAATCGATAAATAAAACTGCAGTTTAAAAACAACTGAAGAAAAAACATGAAAATTTGAAAAGTAAGATTAATAAATTTCCAAGAATGCAGTACAGAGAGAAGCAGCAAGGAAAATATGAAAGATGGGATAAAGACCAAACACATGGAGAACAGAATGAGATCTAAAATAAATTCAATCAGAGTTTCAGAAAAAGAAATTACAGAAAATGAGGGAGAAGCAAGTATCCAGAACTGGAAAATATCTACCACCCTTCAGATTCGGGAAGCACAGCGAATCTCAAGAAGGATAAATAAAAGTAAAATCCACTAATCACACCAGAGAGAAAGATACCAAAAACAAAGTAAAGGTCTTAAAAGAAACCAAAGAGAAAAGATAGTTTACCTACAATTAAATTCATGGCGAGCAACATTGAAAGCCGAAAGACAGTGTAATATCTTCAGGGAACTGAGAACAAATAATCCAGAATTTCAAAGACTATCAAGAATAAAGGCAAATAGACTTCCCTGGTGGTCCAGTGGTTACAACTCCACGCTTCCATTGCAGGGGGCACGGGTTCGCTCTCTGGTCGGGGAACTAGCTCCCACATGCATGTTGCAACTAAGACGCCCACATGCCTCAACTAAGAAGTCCACATGCCGCAAGGAAGATCCCGCGTGCCACAACAAAGACCCAGCGCACCCAAAATAAATAAATAAATAATAAATAAATAAATAAATATTTTTTAAAAAAGAATAAGGGCAAATAAATACATTTTCCACAAAAAAAAGAAAACAGAGACATTTCTTACCAACTGACTCTCACAAAATGAAATTCTAGAGCTTATAATTTTAGGAGGAATGAAAATTATACTAGAGTGGGGCCTGGGAAGCAAGAAATGAAGAAAGAACAGTGAGGGGGAAAAATCTCCAACTACATAAAACAATAAAATTTGTGGAGTTAAAAAGTAATCAATATGGAGCCAAAAATACTAAACATGTTAAGTCAGAGAGAATAACCAGAATTGGTCGTCTTAGGTTTTGAGCGTCTGACAAGACAGCAAAGATAATAAATGTACACTATGTTAAGTTACATATGCATGTTAAAATTTCTAGGGTAAACATTAAAAGAATGGAACTAGTGTATACAACTTCCAAGCCAGTAGAGAAGGGAAAAATGGAATGAGAAAGAAAAAGAACAAAGCTAACACAAGAAAGACTTAAACAGGAAAGAAACCAAAAATTATTTGAATGAACAAAAGATTAAAATAGTAATAACGATAAGAGCAGAAAGAAACACTGATTATGCATTCAAAATAGTGCACAAAGACATAAGCCAATATAACATGCAAGCTCTAGTTACAAATAAAACCATATTTTATAAATCACAGCACCTACATGCATTGATTGGACACACAGCTTAAAATATTTTGATCAGGGATTAAAAAATATGCTAGAATTTTTTAAATAAAAATCTATATAAAAAGGCGCACCACCTATATCAATCCAATGTAGAAATATAATGAGATACATGAGTACATAAAAAAGGCAAGTTGCAGAATTGCACATACGACGCTTTTTTTGTTAAAAAAAATTTTTGAGTGTGTATGTATATGATTAGACTCACACATAAACACACACATCTATGTAAAATGCATAGAAAAACTCTTGGACGCATGGGAGACTTCATAACTATGCATTTTTCATTGTTGAAAATTATTTATACAATAAGCATGCATTCCTTTTATAATTAAAAAATTAAAATATAGAAAAAAAATTTTAAAGTGCATCTAAATTCTAGGACAATAAACAGGTTAAAAAAACAAGAGGGAATAAGCTGAAGGTCATGGAAAAGAATCAAGTGTAAGATGGTATAGGGAGAACAAAAATGAGAAATTGGAAAACAGAAACACCAAAAGGTTATATAAATGTTGCTCCTATTTAACTTTTTTTGAAAAAAATGGCTCTTTTATTTACTGGTTGGTTTGGGGTTTTCTTGTTTTTTTAATGTGTGTTGGTATGTTGCCAAAGCGCTAGATTTCTCTGGAGCTAATTAAGACCCTTGTCTGGATTTGGACCCTGCAGATAAAGGTCAGAACTGCTAGTGGGGCTTTCAATGGTTTTAACTGTTGTTCTCTGTGCTCCTAAAAGCTTAACTCCTCAATTGCTGACCTGAAAAATGGTGTCACCCCCGCCCTTTCCTGTTTAAATCTTTGTCCATTTAACCCCTCATTAACTCATTAAACCCCTTCAACTGAATTTACATGTCTGTTTCTTGCAGCTTTGGTATTTTCCAGAGATAATGCTGCCTGGAAACATCATCTTGTCTCTCCTATGGCTAGTTAACATCGGACCCTGATTTTCCAAACTGCCACAGCTTTTTCAGGATTAAAAGCCCTGAGAGGGAGGTGTTAATCAGAGCAACACCCAAAACAATTGGACTCTAGGTACCAACCCAAATCCTGAGGTAAAAGCAGCCTGAAAATATCCAGTGGCTCCCAGGCATCAAAAAAAGTTATGAAAACCGAACAAGGAAATGGGCAGGAAAGGACTAGGCAGGAAATAAGCTAATGAGTCATGTAAATCCTAACATCTCACCACTGCCTGTGTTAAGAAGGAAATGAAAGAAAATAAATGTGCCCCTCCATACAGCTTAATTTATAGCAGAATACGAAAATATTCTGCTGATGAAATTTTTGAGAGATTCAGTTGCACCATTAGTTATTAAGTTCTCAAAAGAAAATATAAACTAATGGCATGGCTAATTAAAATTGTGGCCTAAAATACTGTAGCCCAAATCACTTTATTCTTAGCTAATGAAAAATAATACGACCCCCTACTGAAGACCTCCTCGAAGGCTGCTTGGGCCTATTTATAATTCTCTTAATCTCAAGGCTATTTGGCCCTTTTGTTCCAATATAATAACCCCAATATATCAGACCACCTCTATTTGCTTCAAGCTATGGGGAGAATTCTCTCCTTTTCCACTATGTGAATCTTTATCTTCACAAATGGCTTTACACACAGGCAGAGTAGACGGGTACCTGATATTGTGATTGCAGGGATTCCCTGAAATCTTCTAAGAATGTCTTCTGCACCCAGGTTTCAAAACACCTGAAACACCACCATGGAAGAGACATACAGCTTAAAGCAGAATTTGGAGTTAAAATTTTCCTTTTCTTCAGGTTTCCTTTAAAATACAAATATTGTGGGAGGAATAATCCAGGAGTCATTAACATTACAGCTTGAATTAATGCATCAGGGCTGCCAACTACCTGAGACCTGGGATTGAGACCCTTCACCATCCTGGGCTTCAGTAAAAAATGAGGTAGTTGGGATGGATCCAAATGTCCTCATCAGAATAGGGGTTTAGGAGAGAGGAGGCTAGAAGGATTGCCTAGCGAGGACATCTGTCATACCACCCCCCACACGTGGACCACCTCCACTTCCTACTGCGTCCTCATCCCTCTGCCCACCACCTCTGCCAGGCCCCAGCCTCTAACTAAGAAATCTCAGAGGTTGATTCCAGCAAAAACATTCTATGCTTCTAGAATTTGATTCAAGTGTTCCTAACTATAGTTATGGGCTTCTTTGCTTATCTAATGAAAGTTATGAACCCTGTGACTAATCAGACTAACTTTAGCTGCTATAAGAAGCCACCCCACAAGGTACAGTGGCTCAAACATGACAGAAGTTTATTTTTCACTCATGCGAAGTCCAAAGTAGATGCTCCTGCTCAGCAGGTGGCTCTCCGCTAAGTGGTGATTCAGGAACCCAGGCTGGTTCCCATCTTAGGGCTCCGCCACCTTTAACATGTACCTTCCAAGGTCAGGGCTCTCTTAGGCATTGAGCCTGCAGAAAAGGGATGGTGGGAACTAGGTTAAAGGTCAGACCTAGAAGTTGCACACAAAACTGCCCTGAAGCCCTTCCATGTATCTTGGGGTTTGGGCACAGGAAGTTAAAAATTCCCTGGATTAGATCATTTGTTTCCTGAGTAGCAATGGCTTAAGACCTGAGGCAGAAAAAGGAGAGGAAGAGGAGCAGCACCACACTCCACCCTCAGGATTTGACCTAGAGTCAGTTTCCCTTAAGTCATGGTGTAAATAATGGAGCCTCCTGTACTTCTCCAAAGGAGTCTCCAGCCCTTGCTTATAAGATTTTAGATAGATAGACAGCAGATAGAGATACACATATATTTATTATATGTGTATTAGTTATATATAGTTATTTATCAAATAGATAAATGTACGTAAATCATATGCACGCATGTGAATATATATGTGTGTATCTGTATATATATATGCACATACCTAGACGGTTCTATTTGGTAATAGTAATAAAAATTTATCTTTTATGAACTTTTCACTACCCACTTTGGGAGGTGCTCCTATCCAAAGGGACAAATTCCACATATTCAAACTCGCCACAGTAAATAATATATCAGAAAGCATTTAGTAAATTATAAGAAGTCATTCAAATGGATGTTAAAATGACAATTCTGGGACTTCCCTGGTGGCGCAGTGGTTAAGAACCTGCCTGCCAATGCAGGGGACACGGGTTCAAGCCCTGGTCCGGGAAGATCCCACATGCCGCGGAACAACTAAGCCCGTGTGCCACAACTACTGAGCCTGCGCTCTAGAGCCCATGAGCCACAACTACTGAGCCCACGTGCCTAGAGCCCGTGCTCCACAACAAGAGAAGCCACTGCAATGAGAAGCCCATGCACCGCAACAAAGAGTAGCCCCCACTCGCCGAAACTAGAGAAAGCCTGTGCGCAGCAGTGAAGGCCCAATGCAGGAATTCTACTTGGAATTTTGTGTATGTGTGTAACTTTTTTAAAAGTGCTACACTTTGGCAAAAACCCAAGGCTATGTCCAAATTAATGGTGCAAGTGTCTGCATACTCCAGCTGTTATTCAAACAACGAAAGTCAAGTTTTAAAGAGACTTTCAAATCTGCTGAAATGATTCTGTGTTAAATGTGAATCCAGAATACAATGTTTAAGCAGAACACAAAAATAACTATTGTGACATTCATTTTACCAAAGGAATTTTTTTTAAAAGAAGAAAGAAAAGGAATGATCCAGCAATCCTACTCCTGGGCATATATCCAGACAAATATGTAATTCAAAAAGATACATGCACCCCTGTGTTCATAGCAGCACTATTCTCAATAGCCAACACATGGAAACAACCTAAATGTCCATGACAGATGAATGGATAAAGAAGATGTGGTACATATATACAATAGAATACTACTCAGACATAAAAAAGAATGAAATAATGCCATTTCCAGCAACATGAATGCAACTAAAGATTATTATACTCAGTGAAGTAAGTCAGAAAGAGAAAGACAAATACCATATGATATCACGTATATGTGGAATCTACAATATGACACAGGGCGGGTGCCTGGTGGCGGGAGCAGCTTTCGTGCCGCCGGTGGGCTCCTGTGAGCGGGCGCAGAGGGCCTAGGTGGGCAGACAGGCGGCCCGGGGCAGATGCTGAGGCCGCCACCCTCGGGCCCCACGACGGCCCCAGGGCATGAAGGTGACACGCGGCTGCTGGTGGCCAGGGCCAGGTGAGGTGGGAGGCTGCAGCCCTGAGGCAGGGGCGGGGGCGCGAGGAGAGCAGGCAAGAGAGGAGGATGGTGGCCCGGGCCGTCTGGGAGAGAAGAGGTGGAAAGTGACAAGTCGGGTGAGGCATCCGGGCCTGGGAAGGCTTCAGCAAGGCAGCTAGTGGAGGGGCCTGGGAGCCAGGGGGGCTCTTCAGACCCATCAGACCAGCCTGGCTTAGAAGCAGCGAAGGAAGCAGAGCTCCCCTTGCAGTCGGGAAGACACACCAAGGAAAAAAGAAAAGTTACTGAAGCCTCAAGTGATGATCCACAGCCAGGGACTGACCTGTAAACACGTGTATGGAGTGCTACAGAAAGTTTCCGCCGGCTATACACTTTGATTTACAAGTGCTAAATGACCTTCTAAATTCTCTACTCAAACATTGTTTACTGAAAAGAAGTATTTCAGGTCATGAACCTCAGCATAATGGTTAAAATGCTGCCTGCTCTGAAAATATTACTAAAAATATTTGAGTATGTGGCAACTATGAAATTAAGGAATGCTGTACCTGCTTTGATATCTTTTGCAAGCTTGTTGAAGCTGGGATGGTACTTGACCCAGAACACTTTAACTATATTATTAAGCTTTTATACCAAGTACAGGCTTCCAAGCAAGAAATAACTGCAGTTCTGGAAATGAAATCCAGGTTACGGATGAGGCAGTTTAAAAAGAACTGGAAGTGTGATTTAGAGTCAGCCTTGAATGAAATACAGCATTGTAAAGAAAAAGGTGACTGGACCAAATTGGGAAATGTATACATTAACATAAAACTGGGCTGTGAAAAATTTGCAGATTTCCCAGAGATTTTGTGCTTGTATTGCTGAAACACTAACAAAAGACTGTAAAGACGAGAGACCAGGTGGTCCATTTCGTGAATTCGCTGAAACAGTTAGCAAAGATCCACAAAATAGTGAAGTAGATAAAACTTTGCTGGGAAGAATCGGAATCAGTGCTATGTACTTCTACCACAAGCTGTTGCAGTGGTCCAAGGGAAGGAAGGTCTTAGATAAACTATATGAATTAAAAATACATTTTACAAGTTTAAAAGGACGTATAGGGCCTGAGAAGTTAGCACCAAGATGTCAAGTTGTGAATATTGCAGCAGAAATTTTTCTAAAAAGCGGAAGCCTAGATGGTGCCATTTGGGTATTAAGGGAGTCAGAGGGGGTCATCAATACACCACTGTGGCCTTGTGATAGACTGGATGTGCTCAATTGGCATAATCTGCTCTGTACAACTGCACATGAAATCATAGCGAAGAGTCTTTACAGACAGACATTTGAAGTTTTGCAAAATCTACCAGGTTTTCAAAATTCTCAAGATGCCTCTATAGAAAGCAACAGTCTTTGTATGTCACCTTCCGTAGCAGAATTCATGATTTCAAAGAGCATCCCTATTGATTTTTCCTTTCTTAGAAGATTAATTACTTCTTTAGGAAGAAGTTGTTTATGGCTCCAAGCCAGAGCCCACACAAAAGTGCTCTTTCATTGGGTTGCTACCCACCATTGGAGGGAAATTTATACCGAAAACTTCTACTGATTCCTTCCTACTTGTCTGAGATTGAAATGCTTTTAGCTATTGAAATCTTCCTGGTATCTAATGCTAGTAGTATTCAGAGTCCTGGAACTTCTACACAGACACTGCAGATAGTTTTAAAAAGATGTGAAGAAAACAAATCTCAGATCAAGGATGACTATCAAGCTGCAGTGGAAAGATTAATTATGGCTGCTCGTATATCAGATCCAAAGCTTTTCATTAAGCACATGACCATCAATGTTAATAAGGAACAGGTTTATAGTATGGAACATTGTTCTGCCCTGAAATGGTTGAAAGAGAATATGAAGTGGGCTGGAAAGGTTTGGCTCTTCAATAACCATTAGTTATTAAAGGCTGTCTTTTTTTTTTAAGTTCAAGTAATCATTGTTGAAAATAAAAGGCAATGAAAATAAAGACAGTTTTCACTATAAAAAAATAAAATAAAATATGACACAAATGAACCTATCTATAAAACAGAAACAGAATCACTGACATAGAGAACAGACTGGTGGTTGCCAAGGGGGAGGGGCTTGGGGGAAGGATGGAGTGGGAGGTTGGGGTTAGTAGATGTAAGCTTTTATATACAGGATGAATAAACAACAAGGTCCTACTGTATAGCACAGGGAACTATATCCAATACCCTATGATAAACCATAATGGAAAAGAATATTTTAAAAAAGAATGTATGGCGGACTTCCCTGGTGGTCTAGTGGATAAGACCCCGTGCTCCCAATGCAGGAGGCCTGGGTTCGATCCCTGGTCGGGGAACTAGATCCTGCATGCATGCTACAACTTAAAGTCCACATGCCGCAACTAAAGATCCTGCATGTTGCAACGAAGATCCCGCAACTAAGACCCCGCGCAGCCAAAAATAAACAATAAATAAATAAATAAATAAATAAATAATTTTTTTAAAAAAGGAATGTATATATAACTGACTTTGCTGTACAGCAGAAATTAACACAACATTGTAAATCAACTATACTCAATTTTAAAAAATACTAAAACTGAAAAAAGAAAGAAAAAAACCATGACTAACTGAACAAAAATTCCACCAATTCTTAAACTCTATCATTTTTTTTCCTCTGCAACCCCTTTCCCAAATAGAGAGAAAGAGAAAAGGAAGAGGGTCCAAAATACAATCTTTCCAAGATCTGGGGCCTCTAACAGTTGGGAGGACAGTTGTAGCCCTCAAAGGAAAAGCACTGGGAAGATGGCATTCCCACCCTGCGGCCTGGTCCACCACCTCCTGTCTGCCATGGTGGACTGCATAGGCCAACTATTTCCATAAGACTGATACCTGCCTTCTATTTGTTATCAGAGGGGGTGGGAAAATAAGCATGGGAGCTTTCAAAAATCAGTCTTTCCAGATGTTTTGACTTTAATGTATGTGTCTTACTAATTTTATAAGAAAATAAAACAACAATCTAAACAATATAGGTCAAACTAGAAAACATTTCTCCTCTTGGGAAATAACTGCTGAATGTAGATTTCTTAAAGATATATTACTTGGATATTTTACCTTCTTTTTCAAGACTTTTCCAGAAAAATGTGTTACTTTTATCACATGAACTTCCTTTTATATAATGCAGAACCTAAACAACTTGCTTGTGTAAGGGAGGAAAAAAATTACTTTTTCTCTACCCATCTTAAGTTCATTAGCTGGGACTCTGCAAATTAGACTCAGAAAAGACAGAGTAATAAGAGAAAAGCAAGAAACAAACAAATTTATTAGCATGCGCATCCCACATACACACAGGAGTACTCAGAGATGAATAACTCAAAGAGGTGATTAGAACTTGAACTTATGTGGAATCTTAGCAAAGAATAATAATTTTGTAGAGAAGTAACAAAACAAAGGAAAAGGTCTTTGAGCTTCTCAGAAGGACAAATTATGGGAAGGTAAATATAAGGAAATTAATAGTAGATAAGGGCCAGTTAGTAAAGTTTGTTATAAAGATTCCTCTGGCGCTATCTCTTAGCTGATAAAGATCTAGAGTAGTCTCCAGTGATTAACTTCTGTCTTTCCTGGTAAAGAGAGGACGGGGGACACTTTTACACATTTATGTTCTGCTTTTAGGCAAATAGGGGTCTGCAGAGAACTTTTCTTGTATCTGCCTCTTCTTAATTGCCTTCAGCTCAAAATAACCCTTGTTTTAAAATAGCATATTTTGGGACTTCCCTGGCAGTCCAGTAGTTAAGACTCTGTGCTTCCATTGCAGGGGGCACAGGTTCGATCCCTGATCAGGGAACTAAGGCCCCACATGCCACATGGTGTGGCCAAAAGAATAAATAAATAAATAATAAAATAAAATAGCATATTTTGAGATGGCATATTCTGCTGCCCTTCACTTATTAGATATTATGACTAATGTTGAAGTAACTTTTTTTCTATTTTAAATTCCCTATCCATTCAAAAATAAATTTTAAAACTCCCAGCGTGGGAATCTTAGCTAATACTTATAGAATATCAGGTCAGCCTCATTGGCTATCTGTGTTGTCGAACCATACCATACACCAATTTCAATTAAGAAAAACAATTTAGGTGCTTCGACTGTTTTTCAGTAATAATACCTTGCTTCATTTCCCACCTTTAACCTTGACGTAAGTGTGGCAGTTAATGAGATATTTTATAGATGAAAATTTAATAAGACTTTTTAAATAATTATAATCATGTAAGTATTTTAAAGTTTTGACTTTTATAAGATTCACAATGAGGAGAGAGATTTGAAGAAATATTTTATAATGGATAATTCAGCATAAAATTGATTCTCTCCCATTTTGTGAATTTTTACTTAATGACTTCTATATTTCCAAGCTGCCATGGAAGTAGAAGCCACAGGCACTGTTAATTAGTAAACAGAAGTGTTTTTATCAGTCAATTCCTGCACCAACATGTGATTTCTCTGCACTGTTGTGATAAATATTTGCTATCATCCAGTGTGTCTAACTGGGTCAGCCATCATGGAAGAGTAACTCTGTCATTTTTGTGTGATCCAAATATTAGGAGGGTAAGTCTATATTGCCCTTAAGCTCTAGGTTACAGTGATTCAAACCTACATTCTATGGATTACAGAAGTCCAAAGCCAAACTCAAGTGTTTAGTAAAACTAATAAACCTATTTATATGTTATCCAGAGCTTCTCCTTAAATAGCTGAGTTTATGGTTCTCCCCCAGGTCTTGCTTATGCCCCCCTGGTCTTGTGGTAATGCTGTTCTAGTGATAAAACACTGCCTTCATTAAAAAAAAAAAAAAAAAAAAAAAAAAAAACCTACTACACAAGACATTGGTAGTAAGGTTGAGAACTGAAGGGAGAAGTCTTTACACCATATCAAGCCTTGTACATGCTTGTTTTCTTTAGTCTTTGACCTCCCACCATGAGGGATTTCCTCTTATCCTTTCAGGGCACAAGATTACAAGCCACAGTGCCATCTCCCTGTGAGCTGATCAATACTTACATTAAATGTAAATGGACTAAATTCTCCAATCAGAAGACATAGAGTGGATGGATGGATAAGGAAAAAAAAAAAGACCTCGCTATATGCTGCCTATAAGAGAATCAATTTAGCTTTAAGGAAACACACAGGCTGAAAGTAAAGGGATAGAAAAATATACTCCATGCAAATAGAAACCAAAAGAGAGTGGGAGTAGCTACACTTATATCAGAGACTTTAAGTCAAAAACTGTAATAAAAGACAAAAAAAAATTATTATATAATGATAAAAGAGTTGATTCATTAAGAGGAAATAGCAATAGTAAATATATATGCACCCAACATCAGAGCACCCAAATATATAAAGCAAATATTAACAGCTCTGAAGTAGGGAACTTCTCATCCAGACAGAAAATCAATAAGGAAACAATGGACCTGAACAACACTTCAGATCAAATCGTCCTAACATACATATTAAGAACATTCCATTCAACAGCAGCAGAACAGACACTCTTCTCAAGTGAACATGGAATATTCTTCAGGGTAGGTCATACAGAGGTTCCTCAAAAAATTAAAAACATCACAAACATATGAAATAGCAATCCCATTTCTGGGTATACATCCAAAAGAAATAAAATTATTATCTTGAAGGAATGTCTGTACTCCCATGTTCACTTCAGCATTAATCACAGTAGCCAAAATATGGAAACAACCCAAATTCATTTGTCAACAGATGAATGAATTAAGAAAATATCGTATATATGTAAAATTAAGTGTTACTCAGCCTTTAAAAAGAAGTAAATCCTGCCATTTGCAACAACATGGATAAATCTGAAGAACACTATGCTAAGTGAAATAAGCCAGACACAGAGAGACAAATATACCTTAAATATAAACAATTTTTGTTTGTCAAAAATAAATACATAAAAATAAAAGTCCTGTGGGCTATACCTAGCAATATTTCTTCTTCATTGCATATACTTGTTGGAAGTTCTAACATTTTTTTTCCCACTATTATTTTTTTTATGAGATCCCCCAATACATATAATTAGAACATGGATTACTTCAATGGTTTTTGCTGCCAATGAGTATAAGCTTACACAATTGTTCTAAGAAACACACACTTTAGGTTCTTGCCAGTGCAGATGGTGCCTACATCATGTTAAGCAGACAGGTTGACTGAAACAATTCGATGTTGACCTTTGCTAAGTGAAAAAAAGAGACGCTGTTTGCAATTTCATGTTTAATGTACTTTGTACATTGTAGGTACTCAAAAATGTGGGTTAAATGAACAGTTGTAAAAAATATGTTGTTGGTAAATAACTTCTGAAGTCTTGGATGCAATTAACGTTTTAGATGGGAAAGATCAAGAATTCCCTGGCAGTCCAGCGGTTAGGACTCCATGATTTCACTGCTGAGGTCCCGGGTTCAATTCTGGGTCAGAGAACTAAGATCCTGCAAGCTGCGTGGAGCAGCCAAAAAAAAAAATAGATGGGGAAGATAAAAATGATAGCTCAATATTCAACACTTGTCAAGAAGGATGTAGCCTGAGGGGCAATGTTACCAGTACACTATATATAGCACCACTATAGTAATTAGTTGAGTGAGGCCATCATCAAAAAATCTACAAACAGTAAATGCTGAAGAGGGTGTGGAGAAAAGGGAATGCTCCTACATTGTTGGTGGGAATGTAAATTGGTACAGCCACTATGGAGAATGGTATGGAGGTTCCTTAAAAAACTAAAAATAGAACTACCATATGACACAGCAATCCCACTCCTGGGTGTATACCCAGAGGAAACCATAATTCAAAAAGATAAATGCACCCTAATGTTCACTGCAGCACTATTTACAATAGCCAGGACATGGAAGCAACCTAAATGTTCATCAGCAGAGGAATGGATAAAGAAGATGTGGTACGTACATACAATGGACTATTACTCAGCCATAAAAAAGAACAAAATAATGCCATTTGCAGCAACATGGATGGACCTAAAGATTGTCATACTAAGTGAAGTAAGTCAGACACAGAAAGACAAATATATGATATCGCTTATATGTGGAATCTAAAAAAGGGGTACAAATGAACTTATTTACAAAATAGAACTAGAGTCACAGATGTAGAAAACAAACTTATGGTTACCAGGGGATAAGGGGGGTAAATTGGGGTTTGGGGATTGACATATACACACTACTATATATAAAATAGATAACTAATAAGGACCTACTGTACAGCACAGGGAAAACTAAATACTCTGTAATGGCCTATATGGGAAAAGAATCTAAAAAAAAAAAAAAGAGTGGATACATGTATATGTATAACTGATTCACTCTGCTGTACACCTGAAACTAACACAACATTGTAAATCAACTATATGCCAATAAAAATTTTTTAAAATTTTTATCACTGGCAACATAAAAAAAAATTAGTTGAGTGAAAGGAAATTGATTCTGCATATTTTTTAAATCTATGCAGTATGTACTCATATAAAGCTTAAACTGGTTTAAACATTTAGGTGATTTATGTAAAAGCCCAGCGAGTATGACAGGAAGTATATTCAGATGGAAAAGGTACTGCCAACTGGAAATATAAATGCACTTGTATTATCTTTTTGGTGTTCTTAATTTTTTTGCTCGGAACATAAACATTTATATAGCAAAGGAACATAAAATCTCACTTTTTCATAGCACTTTTCATGTGTATTGTTTACACAATAACTCCATAACCTGGAACGGCACAGTAGGCTTCAAATGATGCCAGGTTTATAGAATCACCTCTTTACTAACAGTCCAAATACCTGGATTATGCAATAACAGAATCCAGAAAAAAATTTTTTTAATCAATGAGATGCATTTAATACATTAAATTTGTATCCATGGAATTCGGAGCCTCTAGACTTGGTACTATCTAACCCCTGGCCATTTTTCTGCTGTTGCATCCACCAGATGTATTATAATTATCTGTTGGTATGTCTCAGCCACTCCACTGTCAACTCTCTGAACAGAGCCTGACCCTCCTCTATCATGCCTAACAAATAGAAGGTTTTCAAAAATGCTTATTACATAAGTGAATGCTGTGATCCGATCATTTGCTCTTTGGGGCCTCTCTGAAATTTATACTTACAATGTTAACTTCAAATTCCTTCTGTCCTTTCTTGAGTCATCTTATCCAACTCAGTACTAGCAGATAGCACTTTGGAGCATGTGTCATATTCGGGCACTGTGCTACACACCCCTAAATCCTTAGCATTTAATCCTTAGCACAGCCCTGGAGGGTTGATATTATGATTATCATTGTCTTCATTCTCAAAAGGGATAACTGAAGTTTAAAGAAGTTAAGTAATTTGCCTGAGGTTACACAGCTAGAAAGAGGCCCAGACAAGAGTTAAGTCTGTATCTGCTGGATTCCAGAGCTTACATGTGATTTTAGGCATTTCACTAAAATTCTAAACTGGAAATGAGCCACACACACAAAAAAGCCAAGTGCCCATTAGTAATGGATAAAAGTATCTTGTCTCTAAGGGCCCTGGGGCTTGTAAAAATTCAGGAAGTTCTTCATCTTGTCCATCATTCGTGTCTCTAGATGGCGGCCCTGAGCCTGGGTTTCTAAATGAGGAAACGAGTGTCAGAGAGATGCTCCCACCAGTAGGTAAACAGCAGTCTCCACTGAAAGAACGGCTGTGGGTGAGGGAGTAAAAACAGTGAATGCTTTCTCCCAGTTTTAAAATGCAAAGCTTTTCCGTAGCAGTGGTCCTGCAGTTCTATACCAGAAGCCAGTGCAAAACCAGGATTCAATTATGGAATCTGACCTCTACAAAGCTCTAGGGAGAGAGAACTATATTAATTAAATGTAACCACTGTTGAATTTGTCAAACTCCTCCTATGCTTACCAGGAGCTTCTTCATAAAAAGCACAGTGCCTGAGAGCAGCCAGAGGAAGCATCTACTACATTATGTGATCCGAGGGAGGCCAGAAGGCCCACAGCCTCCCTCCCTGGCCCCACTGAGCCTGCTCCAGGAACTAACCCTCCCACAGTTGATCCTTCTCACAGCCCCTAGCCTGGGCCAAGCCCCTTCCTCTAAACTCACACAGCATCTTTCAGAAACAAGCATCTAACATCACATAGGATTCATGAGAGAACACAAAAAGGTGAGCTGAAGAAAGATCCTTCTGTCCTTCCAGCTCATTTCCAGCACTCCAGCATGGAGTGCCTGGGGAATCTGTGAGCATGGTTTCTGGGGGTGAGGTTCAAACAGAGGCAAGTGGTCACTCATTTAGGTCCTAAAAGGGATTCCTGCATTAGGCAGAATGTTGGAAGAGGTGACCTCTAAAAGGTGACTCTTAGAGTGTTCTGCCTATGTTTTCCTCTAAGAGTTTGATAGTGTCTGGCCTTACATTTAGGTCTTTAATCCATTTTGAGTTTATTTTTGTGTATGGTGTTAGGGAGTGTTCTAATTTCATACTTTTACATGTACCTGTCCAGTTTTCCCAGCACCACTTATTGAAGAGACTGTCTTTTCTCCACTGTATATTCTTGCCTCCTTTATCAAAGATAAGGTGACCATATGTGCGTGGGTTTATCTCTGGGCTTTCTATCCTGTTCCATTGAGCTATATTTCTGTTTTTGTGCCAGTACCATACTGTCTTGATTACTGTAGCTTTGTAGTATAGTCTGAAGTCAGGGACCCTGATTCCTCCAGCTCCATTTTTCGTTCTCAAGATTGCTTTGGCTATTCGGGGTCTTTTGTGTTTCCATACAGATTGTGAAATTTTTTGTTCTAGTTCTGTGAAAAATGCCAGTGGTAGTTTGATAGGGATTGCAATCACAGCAAGATCCTTTTTGACCCACCTCCTAGAGAAATGGAAATAAAAACAAAAATAAACAAATGGGACCTAATGAAACTTAAAAGCTTTTGCACAGCAAAGGAAACCATAAACAAGACCAAAAGACAACCCTCAGAATGGGAGAAAATATTTGCAAATGAAACAACTGACAAATGATTAATCTCCAAGATTTATAAGCAGCTCATGCAGCTCAATAACAAAAAAACAAACAACCCAATCCAAAAATGGGCAGAAGACCTAAATAGACATTTCTCCAAAGAAGATATACAGATTGCCAACAGACACATGAAAGAATGCTCAACATCATTAATCATTAGAGAAATGCAAATCAAAACTACAATGAGATATCACCTCACAATGGTCAGAATGGCCATCATCAAAAAATCTAGAAACAATAAATGCTGGAGGGCTTCCCTGGTGGCGCAGTGGTTGAGAATCTGCCTGCCAATGCAGGGGACACGGGTTCGAGCCCTGGTCTGGGAAGATCCCACATGCTGCGGAGCAGCTGGGCCCATGAGCCACAATTACTGAGCCTGTGCGTCTGGAGCCTGTGCTCTGCAACAGGAGAGACCACGATAGTGAGAGGCCCGCGCACCACGATGAAGAGTGGCCCCTGCTTGCCACAACTAGAGAAAGCCCTCGCACAGAAACAAAGACCCAACGCAGCCACAAATTAATTAATTAATTAATTAATTTTTAAAAAATGTTTGAGTTTAAAAAATAAATAAATAAAAATAAATGCTGGAGAGTGTGTGGAGAAAAGGGAACGCTCTTGCACTGTTGGTGGGAATGTAAATTGATACAGCCACTATGGAGAACAGTATGGAGTTTCCTTAAAAAACTAAAAATAGAACTACCATACGACCCAGCAATCCCACTACTGGGCATATACCCTGAGAAAACCATAATTCAAAAAGAGTCATGTACCAAAATGTTCATTGCAGCTCTATTTACAATAGCCAGGACATGGAAGCAACCTAAGTGTCCATCATCAGATGAATGGATAAAGAAGATGTGGCACATATATACAATGGAATATTCCTCAGCCATAAAAAGAAACGAAATTGAGTTATTTGTAGTGAGGTGGATGGACCTAGAGTCTGTCATACAGAGTGAAGTAAGTCAGAAAGAGAAAAACAAATACCGTATGCTAAGCATATATATGGAATCTAAAAAAAAAAAAAAAAAAGGTTCTGAAGAAACCTAGGGGCAGGACAGGAATAAAGACGCAGATGTAGAAAATGGAGTTGAGGACACGGGGAGGGGGAAGGGTAAGCTGGGACGAAGTGAGAGAGTAGCACTGACATATATACACTACCAAATGTAAAACAGATAGCTAGTGGGAAGAAGCCGCATAGCACAGGGAGATCAGCTCGGTGCTTTGTGACCACCTAGAGGGGTGGGATAGGGAGGGTGGGAGGGAGACGCAAGAGGGAGGAGATATGGGGATATATGTATATGTATAGCTGATTCACTTTGTTATAAAGCAGAAACTAACACACCATTGTAAAGCAATTATACTCCAATAAAGATGTTAAAAAAAAAAGACTAAAAAAAAAAAAGGTGACTCTTCAGTTTCATGAGTACTGTGCTCAGTCCCTGTGTGGCACAGAATCTCAACAATCCGGGTGTTCAGACAAAGGAAAAATAATGGCTTTCCATCAGGTTATTCTGTGGACAATTTGCAAGTGACCAAGCATTTCTTCGTCCCCTAAATCAGATCATCAACCACGGTTACTCCTTGGTAAGATGAAATTTTATTTCTTTGTTAAGTTGCTTATTTGTAATACAGCCTTGTTTCAAAGAAAATCCGGAATGACTATAATGCAAATTGGACAAAGCAAGAGTGTTAAAAATACAGAGACAGACTTACAAAACCTCCCCAGTCCTCAAGCCAAGTAGCTGTGTCCATAGTACTTATATGGAACAACAGTGACATCCAGTGGTCAATTAAGTTATTCCCAGATGATGTTTGTAATTTTCCCTCAACCTAGTACTAATTATAATCAGAAAAATATTTTTTTTGAGCAACTCAATTTTGGGCTCTTCTGAACTTCAAGAAAGGCCTGAATTTTGTGTCCTCAAACGCAGGAAAACACTTTCCTCTGTCTCCCAGCTTGTAGCTTTAATGTCTGCAGATAGTCTTCACTCTAATGTAGAAAAAAAGAGCTCTCTGCTGCCTCATCTATAAAATGGGTCAGGTAATAAACTACCTGCCAAATTGGAGCCAGCAGTGAGTTGCCACAGGAAGCACAGTGTACAAGGATGGCCATAAACGTGCATCGGAGGAAAAAAGGAGAGAAGATATTCCGTATGTCAAACATAGAACAAAGAAAGGAAAGCTGAAAGAATGGGGCCAGACTAATGCTCTCAGGCAGTGAGCTGTACTGAGGGTAAGAGCTGTGGCTGATTCGCTGTTGTATTCCCAGCACGATATATCCATCATATAGCAAGTACTCAGATACTTTTTTACTCTGTGAATGAATGAATGAATGAATGAATGGAGGATTTTCTAGTCATTCTATCCCAAAGGATCTGCCAGTTAAGATTAGGTGGGTCTGTTCAGCCCAGCTTGTATCCAGAGGTTGCCCCTCAGATGGCATCTGAAGACCAGCAGGAAGAATAAAGACCCAGAATGATCTTACTGGTCTGAGAATAAAACAGGCTAGAATAGTAAGCAGTTTTAAAGCCTAAATCAACGTAAATTCCCTCTCTGTGTAGTTTACATTGAAAATCTCCATGTTTAGCTGCCTCATTTGCTGGGTTCACATCAGGCGTTCAGTGGCTCACGCACTACTAGGCAGTGGCCCCGAAGGATGGGACAGGAGCCTGTGACAAGCACAGCCCCCAGGGCACATGGGTTAGAGCTCGCTCTTGTTCCCTGGGGTCATGACAGCCAGACTGATCAGAGGTCAATCTAAAGGGCTCTAAGTGGTTTTGCATAAACTGTAGCTTAGATTATCTCATTTTAAATAAAATATTTGTAATAAGAAAATTGTATTCAATATAAATAATTTTCTTTAGTAACATTTTAGGAGCCAGTTACATGGGAAAATGTCTTCATTGTTTAGAAGCTTTTACTACTAAATATGCTTGCAAACAAAGCAAAATATTTAAAGATATAGTCCAGATAATCTTATTCTATTCTCTGGATCTGCCTGGGGGGAGGGGGAGGGTTAAAAGAGTCTTGAAAACATATCAAATGGCATTTTTGCATAGCTTGTAAAAGATGACCAAAAACGATTATTTCCAATTCATATAACAATTCATCATCCTATAATCTTGCAAAAAAATGTAGTAAAACATGATATTCTTGGTAAAACTAATACGTTTGAGATTCTAAGAAAATATGGGGAACTCCAAATCAATTTCTTACTAAAACTGTAATTAGTACAAAAGAGCATAAAGTCTTATAATAGCAATAACACGTTTGTTTTAAGAAAATAATTCTTGGCCATTACTAGAAAATTGCTAATTCTTGAAAAGGCACATGTATATAAATTGTTAGTGCAATTATTATACTCTTCTCCCTACATGAAATACGATAATGTCAACGTTACAACCAATAATAAATTAAAGAGTGTGCATATGAATTCATTTAACGATTTTACTACCTCTTCTGTGGAGATGGGCTGCAGTCTAGATTAAAATAAAGATTTGCGAGTTCAAGAATTGCTGAAGTGAATGATTAGGAGTACAACACAATCTTCCTGCATATGGGTTCTCCTGTTAGCAAAGCGTCATTTGCACTCTGATGTAAGGCATAATCCCCACAACTCCCCATGAGCAAATTCGGCATCCTAGAACCAATTCAGCCCTCAGTGTCCACAAGTAAATTCCTTTCAAGGTCCAAAAGCTCAGGTATCAGAAAAAAGAGAAAGGTACAATCTGAGACCAAAGAAAGGGGCTTCTGCATCCATAGTTCTGCATGCCAGCCACAGTTTCTGTCATTTGATTTCATTTCATTCATTTCATAACTTGTAAAAGCACTATACAGAAATACAACTACTTTAACTGAACGTCAATTCAAAATAATTTTCTCTGAATATTTTTAAGGATTTCAAGGCCATAATTAGGCATTATTGATACATTTTAATAACTAGACATCATTCCTCAGCTAAAATCTCTGCAGTGGCTTCCCATTATCTGTCATATAGATTTTACCTGCCTTAAATAGCACATGGACCTTAGTGTTCTGACTTATATACCTCCCTCCTGCCATCCCTCTCATACACCCTGCCTATTCCATGCCTCCCCCAAAGAACATTCAACATCCCAAACAAGTACAACATCAAATAAGAGACTAATGTATCTGCATTTCCCTACATTCATTTAGCAAATATCTATTCCATACCTTCTTCATCATTGGCTCTAAGGATAAAACGATGGCCAAACCATCATTCCTATCCAAAATGTTTACAATCTGGTAGCTTGCTGCCAATGTTACAGACTTACCTCTATCTCTTATTTAGAAAACCGCACACACACCATCTTTCCAGTCACCAAGAAGAAAGAGGCTGAGAGGCCTTAACGACAAGATAGGGTAAAACTGGTGGCCAAAGCTTCCAATTAGGGAAGTAGCTTCAAATTATCAATTACATCCAAACATGGGACAACATAGACCAGTTACCTGCCTCCCCCACCAAAAAAAGATAAGGAACAGGAGAAAGAACTGGCCTTGGAAGTACAGGGTGGAAGATAAGAGAGTATCCTCAGATGCCAGGCAGATCTTTCAGGATCACCAGATTTCTGATCATGTCAGAAAGAAACAAGGCCCACCACCTGAGCATGGTGAAAAAGGTGATCAGGTTCTGGGCATGCTCTGGGATGAGCAGAACAAGCAGAGATAAAACCTGGGGACCTGAAAGGCTGGGGAGAAGAGACTGGTTGACTCCAGCTCACCAAGATATCACGCAGGTTACAGGGAAACCGGGGTGTCAAGACAGGCCAGCTCTTCAGTACCTGGAAGGGCTTAGGATTTCTACCCTTTAGCAGATATCAGTCATAAGAATTTGCGATCAAGAGTGGAAGAAGAGTAAGTTGCCAATTTCTCAGTGGCTCTAGGGAAGAAAAGACCAGGCTGTGCAAGACTTGGTACCCAGCTCTCAATGCTGACCAATGGAAGGAAGGAAGGTAATGGAGGAGAGATCTCCAATGAATGGCATCTGCATCTCTCATTTTCTCAAAGCTGCCATCTATTGGGCCCTTATTAAACCTCATGACCACCTATGTTATTATGATCTTATGATCTTATGTTATTATGATATTATGATCTCCATTCTATAAATGAAGATACTTGAGGTCCATTTAAATTAAGTAACTTGCTCAATATCCCCATAATTCACTGCATGTTAGAGCCACAATTCCAAAACCAGTCTCTGTGAACACTAAGCCATGCTGCCTCCCTCTTTGAGTCATTTAATTGGCCCAAGTTTCTTTATCATTGGGATAAAGGTAAATGAACTTATGCTGTTTTCCACATAAGATACTAAGGAACACTGGTCACCTCAAAGATTTCCAGGTTGATTTTACACCATTTCAGCCTTTAGGTTTAAAATAAGCCAGCAGATGCTAGAGTCCTTGAAAAAAAAAAAAAAGGCTAAAAAGTATCAACACTGTCTAAAACAATCATGTAGGGGCATGATAGGGGAAGGGTATTAGGAGGTACAAACTATTGTGTACAAAATAAATAAGCTACAAGGGTATATTGTACAGCACAGGAATGTAGTCAATGTTTTATAACTTTAAATGGAGTATAATCTATAAAACAATTTTTGAATCACTATGTTGTACACCTGAAACTAATATAACTTGTAAATCAACTATACTTCAGTATAAATAAATAGAAATAGTTAAGATAGTTTAAAAAATTAAATAAATAAAGCAATCACATAAATGCCTACTGGCTTACACTATGGAGCTGTCACTGCTAAGTACAAATAATTTCTTTTAAAACCAAAAGGCAGTATCAAAATAAATGAAAACGGAAAAAAGCTATTCCATTTTAGAAGTCAGTTATTCAAGACAGGTACCTATGAAGGGAACTAATTTCCCTATAACTAGGACTAGAAGGCGTTGGTGGTTATTTTAAGTCTTTGCCAAGCAACAGAAGATTATGCAGCAAGCCGTTTCTGCAGAGGCCGAGCCTGAAGAAGAAATGTGTGCCTCAACGCAGGCAGAGGAGTGGAGGGACCCGCCAACCGAAACTTGATGTACTGAACAAAAATATTTACAGCACCAGTTTATGAAATGATCCATTTTCAAGGCATCAACTGCTTTATGCAATATCCCATCCTACTAAAAAGTTCCCTTCTGGGTGTACACACAGAGGAAGTTAAAATATATCTTTATGAATACTGACATGATTGGAACAGCCTATTGTAACGATACCCACCTAAAGATGTATTTTAAGGGGCATAGGATTAAGGATGCGGCAAATTGAGATTTTGGATGTCTATTTCATACTATGAACAGGACCTCTGTAAGCTTTTTTTTTTTCCTTCTTTCACACCATTAGAAATATATGTATGCTCTGCAATTTCAGGATAATATTTTTGCTTTGCTGCTTAGTGATACAATGGAAAGAGTGCACAGCTGAAATTTTATGCATCTAGAATACTAATAACCCAGTTATCACAGAACTTGCATTCATTTAGAAAGATGGGACAAACCTCTCTCTCTTTTTTTTTTTTTTTTTGAGACATGGTCCCAGGTCTTTTTTTTTTTAAGAAATTCACGTTCTTTTATTTATTTATTTATGGCTGTGTTGGGTCTTCGTTTCTGTGCGAGGGCTTTCTCTAGTTGTGGCAGGTGGGGACCAATCTTCATCGCGGTGCGCGGGCCTCTCACCATCGCCTCTCTTGTTGCAGAGCACAGGCTCCAGACGCGCAGGCTCAGTAATTGTGGCTCACGGGCCCAGTTGCTCCGTGGCATGTGGGATCTTCCCAGACCAGGGCTCGAACCCGTGTCCCCTGCATTGGCAGGCATATTCTCAACCACTGCGCCACCAGGGAAGCCCCTCTCTCTTTTTTTTAATTCATTCATTTCGTTCAGTAAAAGCTATACGTAAGGAAAGGGAATATAAATGTTCCACGAGACCAAAGTTTCTCAACCTCAGCACTACGGATATTTCACGCCAGACAATTTACTGATGTGGGGGACTGTCCTTGGCATTGTAGGATGGTTAGCAGCCTGCCTGGCCTCTGCTCACTAGATGCCAGTAACACCCATCCCCCCAAAAGTGTCTCTAGACGTTGCCAAATGTCACCTGCAGGGCAAAGTCACCCCAGTTGGCAATGATGTCTTAGACTCTCCTTCAAGATGCACTCTCCCAGCCCAATAAGCAGGCATAATGGAGCCCTGATTTTCCTGACATGTGGTCAATAACTATCTTCTTCACCAGAGGCCACTGTGTTTCTGCATAAGATCTCCTTATCTAAGCATCTCAAACGCAGTCAATCAGATGTTCAGCTCTCATGTGGCTGAGAATAATGACCAGGGCCAGGTGTACACAAAAGGAGTTTTCCCCTCTAATATTTGAGTACAATTTTTTGTTTTTTTAATTAAACTCTGCTTCACTACCTTTAATACATCCAGGAATGTCGTCAAGTAGACAAACCACCAACTAGTAGATAATGGCTAGGCCAAGATCATTTGACCTTAGTTCCTTTCTATTGTTCCCAAGTGCACAGGTTAAAAAAAAAAAAAAGTGGAACTTGCACCCTCCTTAAATCAAGGTTGGCTGCATGATTATCATATCCAAATGAGAAACTCACAGATGCTAATCTCCTGCTCTTACCTGGTTTAGAACCAAAGAGACACATTTCATTTGCTTCCCCAGATCAAATAAAGAGGGAGTCTGGCAATAACGATAAACCCCAGAGATCAGCTAAATTATGTCCCGACTTGACATTTATATGAGTACACGCCTCTCAATCTCCGGAGGTGATTAGATTAAGTGTGTTTTAGCATGCGCTTCATGCACACACATCCCTAAAGATTAAGGGATGGGGTATACTGTGAGTAATACCATCATTGCTTTTATTCAGATGTTTTGTAGTGCCAATATGCTGCCTAAAACATTATTTAGGATGGAGAAGTGCATTTCAACAAAGTGCACACAAAGCCTCTTACGTTTCAGGATTAAGGTTTTCACACCCGCCCCAGCTCAGACCCTGAGCAAATATTTCTACCGCTGGGACATGTAATCATGGTTTCTTATCTGGGCATCATCCCACATGGCATACTCTACACCTCCAGAGACTGAAATCATTTTGCTCAGAGATTTTGATTTACTTCATTAACTCCAGAAATCTCAGGAGAGGCCATGAGACAGTACGTTGGAATGCAGCCTGACAGCAGTGAGTCTCCTGGGTGTATGGGAGAGTGGTGAAAGGCGCTTCCCTACCTCTGCTCTATGTTAAGGGGAAAAAAACTGGTGCTCCATAAAATTCAGAATTAGAGCTGAAATGCCAAGTCACCAACAGTGAGCCAAAACCTACCTCTTTGTCCTGGTATGAGTTAAAATCAAATTGATATCATCCAGGGGATACTGCATTGGTCATGGAGAAATCTGTTCTTAAAAAGAGAATGAGCAGAAACATGGGATTTCAGATTTCAGATCTGATAGTTTTGGAATAGATATAAAATACAGCTCAAAGTGCACACTAAAAGGAAGAAAATATGATAGTCTTTAGTTTTTTTTTAGAAATTACTAAATTATTCCAATACAAAAGACATGTTTCTGTCTTGGAAAAAAAAAATTAAGTAGCAGTTTAATGTTAGGAATTTAAAAATTACTTTATCTGTAACTGATCAAACAAAACTTAAACTCTTTTCCAACTGTAGAAATTTATGTTGTTTCCCTTCCCTGCTTTCTCCTTTGCTCTTTATGTATTATTTAATCTATAAATATTATGCCCACTCATCCTCTGTTTAGCAGACCTATTGCAAAAATTCTGTCCTGTTGTCATTGTGTCAGACCCTACCTCAGAACATGTGGCTCAAGTTTAGTGTCCAGAAGTACCTACAAGTGTCTAATAAACGCAAAACACAAAATACTTTGGAAAGAGAAGTTCCTCATCATGGCCAAACTCCCAAATATCCTATTATACAGAACTGTCAGGGGCTGTGGAAACTCTATAATTCATCTTCTTTCTTTGCTTGTATTTACCCTCACCTCAATCCACAAAGGATTTCAGGCAACTTACAGAAGAATATATATTACAAAAGAATAAAATAGATGAGGGAGTCAGGACAAAGGTAACTGAGGACAGGAAGCTAGTAAAAGCCAGAGGTAAGCTCAGAGGGCAGCCGTGCACAACATTGGGACCCCGTCTGGTGAAAGAGACGAGTCCAGAGTTTGACTACAAGCTTCCCCGTGACCAAAGCAATGACAGAAGGACCAGCAGTTGTGAGAGTGACAGCCAACTGTTCAAGAGCAGCCCTGTTGGATGTCAAGTCCTGACAGCATTCCCTCTCAAGATGCCTCCTAAGGAGGCTGTATCAGGACCTCAACGGCACCTGAATTCATTTTTTTCATCTTCTTAACCTTTACCAAGGCAATGCCTAAGCCTCCCTAAAGTAGCACATGGATGTTTCTCATTCTTAAGAATAATCACTAGGTAGGGAAACGTGGAGACACCATCCAGTGACTCACAGCTCCGCAGACAGTTTTCCTTCTTACGCCTTGTCTCTTACAGTTTCATTACCTGCCTTTTTGTCTCTTTTCTGCAGCCTGCTCCCCAACTCTCCCTTCTTATAGATAAACACACAACCACCCTACAGACCCACTCTGTGAAAGCTGTATATGTATACAACCTTGGCATACCAGCCCCTGCAATCAATAAGCCTTTTACATTAACCAGAACACACAGGGCTGTAAAAACACATTTTGCTCTAAGACAAACCCTACCAATTTCCATGAAAAATAGTGGAAAGTCTAGATTGTTTTTAATTATAACTTCCTATAATACATATATCCTACCTAAAATAATTTGCCCTCAATAAAACCTTTTTCGGGGGGGAGGGAGTGAGGGACAGAAATATCATGGAAAAAAGGAGGCAGCAGAGAGTAATAATGATATTACACGCTCTTATACAGAAAGGAGACGAGGCTTGCCAGCATTACTGAGTAATGATCTTTGAACACAGCATTAAAGTCGTAGCATGAAGGAAAGGAGAGAAAATATTTAATGACATCTTAATATTCCCAGTCTTGCAAAAAGCCAAGAACAGGTCACAGTTTATCAGTGCCTGTACATGTTAATATCATTAGACAACAACTTTTCCCAATCAGAGTAACAGAGTTACCAAAATCATGGGCTGGTAGAAAGGAAGGAAAATAAAGTGGACTATAAACTGCTTGGAAATCCTGTCTTTTCCAATTGACTTTTAATAGGAACGTGGAAAGTGGGCTCGACAATCGCTTGGCTCACTTGGCTAACAGCTTGGCCAGAGCCTCAGTAAATATTGAGGCTGTTTCTACGAAATAACCTTGGACTAACCATGCTCGGGACAAACCCTCGAAAACCCTACTCGCCTTCTGGGACACACGTATGGTCAGAAGTCATTTTGGGGTCTAGTATGTCACTGCCCCCAACTCCTCCAGTCCTTGCTATATGATTCAGTTCAAGGAATTTAAAGCTTTGCACCACACAAACAGTTGCTTAATGAAGATCGGGTGGAGGGGTAGGTAAGCCAAGAAACCTGTGTGATCATAAGCAGAAAAAACAGGCAGGAGTGAAAAAACAATGGTGGGGGGAAAAAAGCAGACAGTAGAATGATAATTTAGAATGATAATCACCAATTCGCCTGGGTTCCCACTGCCTTTTCCTCTCCTCCTCTGCTCTACCATCCCTTCCAAATAGCAACGGTCTTACTATTTTCTTGCCACAGAAATTTGAAAGACAAATCACAAGCCAAGGGCTCTTCCTCCTGTGCAAAACCCTGAGCAGATTTAAAAAAAAAAAAAAAGGATACAAAGTATATTAGTCAGCTAGAGCTGCCTTAACAAAAGACCACATACAGTGAGAGGCTTAAAAAACAAATTTATTTTCTCACAATTCTGGAGGCTTGAAATCTGAATTCAAGGTGTGGGCAGGCAGGGTGCAGGATTGGTTTTTCTGAGGCCTCTCTCATTCTCTGAGGCCTCTCTCATTCTCGAAGTCAAGGAGACCTTCCTGACTACACATGCACAGAAAGGCTCCTCGGAGGTCAAAAGGGAGGGGGTGTCACCTCATAGTAAGTGATGCCAACCTACCCGTAGGCCTCTTCGCTAGAATCCATCTTGGCTAAGAGATGCATGTGCACACAGTGGAGGACCCTCAGATATACCAAATACAGACTCAGAACCAGGCAAAGCAAGGTGATTGGCCAAAGGAAACCCAGAAGAAATGCCCCATAAAAGTGATTCAAGCCACCATGAGGGTGCAACTCTCTCTCTGAGAATCTATCCACACGTACCCTTTTCCTCCTAATAAACACTTTACTTGTTTCACTACTTTGTCTCTATGTGGAAATTCATTTCTACACAGCTGACAGGCCAGGGCCTTGACACTGTCCACTGGTCTAGTGGCTAGGATTCAGCGCTCTCACTGCCGTGGCCTGACTTCAGTCTCTGGCCAGGAACTGAAATCCTGCTTCAAGCCGCTGTAGGCCAAGGCCACCCGAGATCAGGTGGAAGCCTTCTCTTCCCTGTGTCTTCACATTGTCTTCCCTCTGTGTGTGTCTGGGTCCTAATCTCTTCACATAAGGACATCAGTCATGGTGGATTATTGTTTTAACTTAACCACCTCTTTAAAGGCCCTATTTCTAAATACAGGCACATTCTCACATGTTGGAAGTTAGGACTTCAACACATGAATTGGGGTGGGGGGACCACAATTCAGCCTAGAATACAGAGAAATTTATTTGGGGGAATGGAGAGAGAGGTGAGTGGGTCCTGCAGGTAGCCCAGACCCAGGAAGGTGATGAGACCCAGAAGTGGTCTCTCTGTGGGACACAAAGGGAGAACAGACCTAAGCCCAGGGGTCCCTAAGCCTCCTCCAGGATTCCTCTGCTCTAAGCACCACATTCAAGTAACAGAGACTCCCAATCTAAGAGCTTCTGGGATCAGAGGAGCAGACTGGTGGCCAATGACCAGATGGTCTTCCCTGATGCTCAGGCTCGAAGTCCCAAATCCCTTGCATCATCCAAGGCTGGGAGCCCTTAGAGAGTGTTAGTAAAGGCTGATACTGAATTTCCAGACAGTCCTGTGGAACAGGGTCTCGGCAACGGATTTATATTAATTTAAATGAAAAACAGAACGTGATATTTCTTGTTGTTTGTGGACAACTTGCTAGAATTTGGTCAGGCTGTATATAGAGTTTGGTCAAGAATAAAACAAAACAGACGCAAGGTCCATATCTATACAGTAAGCCAACCAAGGTATCTAAAACTGCACAGAAGCAGAACAGAGCTCAGACTAAGAGGTCCTGGGGTAAAATGGAATTTATTTGGACATAAGAGGCAAGAGAAAGTCAGGTCTCCTGACTTACTGCAATAATACACTGATCTCCTCCATAAGTAATAATAATGGTTAATAGGTGCTAGGAGCTAACACATGTTCAGCCTTCCCATCCTAACCAATCATGCCAGCACTCTCATTTAAATTTAAATCCTTCCTGATATTTTAGTATTATGTGTGATTTTATATATCTTTTGTTTACACAGTCCTCCTACTTAAATGTAAACTTCATGACAGCAAGATCTCTGTTTTCTACTTCCTTTGGACCACCCCCAGTACCTAGAGAAATTTTGCTCAGTTAATTACAGGTCACAGCTGTGACTGAAAACTCTTTCTTTTCCTTCCTCCATAGCATTAAAAAGGGGAATTCCCTGGCGTTCCAGTGGTTAGGACTCCATGCTTCCACTGCAGGGGACACAGGGTTCGATCCCTGGTTGGGGAGCTAAGATCCCACAAGCCGTGTGCTGCGGCCAAAAAAAAAAAAAAAAGTATTAAAAACAATCCAATAGCTAGTGGGAAGCAGCCTCATAGCACAGGGAGGTCAGCTTGGTGCTTTGTGACCACCTAGATGGGTGGGATAGGGAGGGTGGGAGGGAGACGTGAGATGGAGGGGATATGGGGATGTATGTATATGTACAGCTGATTCACTTTGTTATAAAGCAGAAACTAACACACCATTGTGAAGCAATTATACTCCAATGAAGATATTAAAAAAAAAAAAATCCATGTGTCCCTTTGTACTCTTGAGACAGAATGGGAAAACTGGATAAAATCTCTCTATTTTTCCATTAACACAGGTTAAGAGTGTTTTCAGAAAATTCAGAAAATGAAGGTAGCTAAGTTCTAGAAAGACCACTGGGAGAAAAAAAGAGGTCTGGCACTGAGAAAGGTAAAAGAAAGCAGAGGAGAGACAAATTCTGGAGAAAAAGGATGAGAACATGATGAATTCAGGGTGGGGTAATATTAGCACTTGAAAGCCCTATGTCCCCCCCGCCCATCCCCCAACCTAAACATACACTTTTTCCAAGCCTGGAGTTCTGAACCAATTACGAAATACAACAAAAGAGTAAAGCAAATAGGAGATTAAAATGTCCCTTTGTCTCAAATAAGATTGGTATTATAGAACATAGTGCACATCATAGGCAAGCGGACCTTCTAATGTGGAGCCACTGAATTAGACCACCCTCTGCACCCTAGGAAGACTGGGTGCTCTTCAGCTCTCCTCTGATAGGTGCCAGGCCTTTGCCACTAAGCTTCCTCCTGCAGGGCAAGGCAAGAGCATTCGGGAGCACACACTCTCTGAGAGCAGCTCAGGAGAGGAGAGCCCAGCAGGGGCTATTGATAATTAAACAGGCAATTACAAAAGGCAGAGTCTTTATCTTGGATCCATAAATGTGCTCCCAAAAGGTCCCAAAAAATCATGTGCCAAACTTTGTGTGTCGGTGCATTTTTCTAGGGAGAGATTTATAGCTCTCATAAAATCCAACTGCCCAGTATTAGGAGCCAACAAAACACATGACTGAATGGAGACGGGTCAAGATTGTAAGTCCTCATAAGGGCAAGTATGTAGTTAGTTATAGGCCTTGGGGTCCAAGTTGGGTAGGAAAAGAGCTAAACCAAGAAAGCAACTCTTCCACAGTGCTTAACCAGTCAATACCTGGGAGACACTTTGAGGGGTCAGTTGAAAAGATCCTGGTAAAGAACAGGAAAAACAAAAGCAAGCATGAGAGAGCTGGAAGGCCAGAACTGCCATCCATTCATTTCACAAATATTCAATTAAGTGCCTGCTATGTTCCAGGTATGCTGCTAGCTCCTAAGAATACAGCTGAAGAGAATTTGTGTTTAGAAAATGAGAGACTGAAACAAGATTTCTTGGGTGAAAACCGTTCTCTCACTAGGTCAAGTTAGGTTTTGCTCAATTATTTCCTTCTTAAGTTACAACGTTCACATTTGGAGGAAAAAGAAAGAAAGCAAAACCATGCATGGTGAATTAACCCACCACGCTGCCAAGATCAATCTCCTATTCACTCATTTGAGTCAAGCGGAAAGAAGGAAAAATCAGGATGACAATAAAAACAGAGAGAAAATGAATATGTTAAAGCTTTGCATTTCAACTTTGAGCTGACATTGTGCTGAGACTCTTTGCAGCTGCTTTGCTGGCCATGTCAAGAAGTGACCATGATTTATGGTGCCACCTCCACAATTTCGATGTTCTTGATCCCCCACCGGAAGCAGTGACAAGGAAGGTTAACTGCTCTGTAAAGAGACAGTTTGAGTAATGCTTTCATGCACAGATCTGGCACTGATCTACGGCGCAAGGGGGAAGCAGGGATGTTAGCCATTGGTTAAATCCCTTCCAAACAGCAACCTCCCAAATGCTCTAACACCTTTTGGAACAATCTATGCTTGTATGGAAAGACACCCTGAATTGTGTTTAAAACTGTTTCCTTGTCCTTGTTCCCTCACAAACATGCAAGCAGCCAACTCTGCTCACATCTGCACTTTGTATTGTTAATAATAGCTAACATTAAGTGTCCGTGTACCATACCAGCCCTGTCTACATGCTTTATCATCATTACTTCAGTTAATCCTCTTGTCATACCCTATGATCATCCCCATATACAGACCAGAAGAATGAGGCACAGAAGATTAAACAGCTCACCAAGAAGCAGGAAGCAAAGCCAGGATTTGAGCCCAGAAGTCTAACTGCATAACCTGCTATACTACTCAGACCATTCTTCTTCATTTAATTCAGCCAACTTATTCTAACTTGTATTTTCTCCTTTATCAGCTTGTATGCATTTCTTTTTTTTTTTTTAATAAATTTATTTATTTATTTTTGGCTGCATTGGGTCTTCGTTGTTGCGCGCGGGCTTTCTCTAGTTGCGGTGAGCGGGGGCTACTCTTTGTTGCAGTGCGCAGGCTTCTCATTGCAGTGGCTTCTCCTGTCGCGGAGCACGGGCTCTAGGCGCGCGGGCTTCAGCAGTTTTAGCACACAGGCTTCGGCAGTTGTGGCTTGCAGGCTCTAGAGCGCAGGCTCAGTAGTTGTGGCACACAGCATGTGGGATCTTCCCGGACCAGGGCTCGAACCCGTGTCCCCTGCACTGGCAGGCGGATTCTCAACCACTGCGCCACCAGGGAAGCCCCTTGTATGCATTTCTTTTTTTTTTTTTTTTTAACATCTTTATTGGAGTCTAATTGCTTTACAATAGTGTGTTAGGGCTTCCCTGGTGGCGCAGTGGTTGAGAGTCTGCCTGCTAATGCAGGGAACACGGGTTCGAGCCCTGGTCTGGGAAGATCCCACATGCCGCGGAGCGGCTGGGCCCGTGAGCCATAATTACTGAGCCTGCGCGTCTGGAGCCTGTGCTCCGCAACAAGAGAGGCCGCGATAGTGAGAGGCCCGCGCACAGCGATGAAGAGTGACCCCCACTTGCCACAACTAGTGAAAGCCCTCGCACAGAAACGAAGACCCAACATAGCCATAAATTAAAAAAATAAATAAATAAATAAATAAATAAATAGTGTGTTAGTTTCTGCTTTATAACAAAGTGAATCAGCTATACACTTGTATGCATTTCTAAAGGACTATTTACACTACTGAGTAAAACAGGGTGTGTATCACCATAGGAAATATTTTTTCAGTCTTCCATAGTCACAGCTTGCTTGATGAACAGGGTTAGAAGTTTCTGTGTCTGTAAATATTCCATTAACGCTAATCACTTTTTCATATATTTACACTTCATTGCCCCCAATAAAGGAAGAAGAGGAAACAGGAACCAACCTTGATTGAACACCTTCTTCCTTCTAAACATTGTGTCAGGTGCATTCTGCCTCACAATGACTCCATGAGTTAAATATAATTATCTCCATGTTATAAACTGGGAAATGGAAGCTCAAGAACGTTAAGGACCTTTCTGTGTGTCTAACAATGTGGGAGGTAGAAATGGGCTCAAAGGCCTGTGTAATTCCAATTCACCAGGGCTGGATACCTGCTGTGTACATCTTGGTAACTCAGCACCTTCTACCCTGTTAGTCACACAGATGAGGGCTAATCGAAGAGGAAAGAGAAAGGCAGGAATAGAAGAAACTGAGGAGTAAAGTGAGAATTGGTTTAGATGTTCCTGCAACACTGGAGAAATAGCTTCTCCGCATCCCAAATTTCCTCAATGTCTGTCTAAACTCTTGTCAAAAACTTTAGATTACAGTTGTCTGGGAGGCAACCTTGAGATGTTACACTCAAAGTTTCTTCTCTGGCAAAAAGCCAAACTCCCTCTAGCTTCTGGCAACTGCATAGTACCTGTGTGAGGTCTCCTGCTTTCCAAAATGCCTGAGGACAAGGTCAAGCATGTGCTGCTATGGGGATCTCGTCCCCCACAGCTACTCAGCTGGGAGAGGCTGGGTTCCTGGAGAAGGAGGTGAGGGTCTAGCCCCCTCCTGTCACACAAATATCATCTTAATCTTATTTCCTCAACTCTTTCCCTTCACTGAAGAGTTCCTGAAAGTCAATTCAAATTCCACTTCAAACTCTTTTTCGCCTAGAGAAAAAAAAAAAAAAAAGCTGCTGTTTTTGTCGAATGGAAGTACTGTGCTGTGACTGGATTTGTAACAGCAGCGTGTCAAAATGCCAAAAAAGTGTGTCAAAAATAACATTTTAAAAAAACTCAGGGGAGACATGTTATAGTCCTAAATGAGCATCTTTATTTCTCTGTGTTGAAATTTGTTAGTCTCCTCTCGAGGGTCTTAATAAACCTCAAAGAAACACACAACACTTAATGAACACAATTTAAGGGCCAATTCAGCCCCTGATACTCCCGTTACTGTCAAAACATCTCTCACTTGTATTTGTGAGTTCTTCTCTTCCAAGTCTTTGTATTCAATTTCTTCCTCCACGGATGCTGGTTTTCCCAACATCCTTAACCTCCAAAGTATATGCATGTTGCCATGAAGTTAATCAACTAAATAGAATTAATTTCAATTTATTTTCTTTTTCATTGTTGAGGAAAACATCATGAAGTATTTCTTGACACATTACGGATAACAGTCAAATTCATGGCAATCCCATGCTGCCCAGGGTTTGTATATTTAATTTAACGGGCTTTTAAATAATATTCAAGCATATCTATAAGGATGCTGGCCTCCCATGACCTGGCTGAGAGAAGATAAAAAATATTAAAATTTCAGAGGCTATTCAGATAACTCAAAGGATCATAGTGTCTTTCTGCGTAACCTGAAGAGAAAATATTTACTTCCATCATGACACGGGGTGAAGATCTGATCTAATACTAGGAAGCTCCTTGAATTTCCTGCTTCCACCACCTCAGTGTCATCTATTGCTTGTTCACTGCTCGGCCTCCCCACTGCAGAGGCAATCGCAAGTCAAAGCAAAATCAAAATGCCCCCATTTCCTGGGCAAAGTGATCGGAAAACAGTTGGACCTATGACATAGCAGGGTCGTAGTTACTTTGCACAAATTACTTTGATACGAGGCGGGAAAGGATGTCTCTTCCTAGTTCAAGAACAGTAAAGGATGATGTACACCTAGAACAGCTGGTGGCCATTTTTGCTTTAATGTGGAGCACGTCTTTCTAAGCATGAAGTCAACAAAGGTAGCCAACAGCCAAGAAATGAAGAACAGTCTCAATAATAGCATTTGAACCCTTGGATCCAGCTGTACCTAAAGTCAGCTACACTCTCTTAGATTTCCAAGTTACATGAGCTAATACATTTCTTTTCTGTGCTTATTAGTTGGATTTTGCATCTCTGCATTCCTGAAAAACATACCTGATTCTTCCCATAGGTACCCAAAACAGTGTTTCATAAGCCATGATTCAATGGGGGTGGGTTTTGAACTTTTATTTGCTATAGGTTTGTGCCTTTTCCAAAAGGAAAAGCAGGAAACTGAGACTGGACTCTGCATGGCTGGGAGACAGAGTGGGGTGGAGACTTGACCTGATGTGATTTGTATAACCTTTTGAATTTCTATCTTATACATATTTGTATTACTTATTAAAAATAACTGAAACAATTTAGAATTATTAAACTATTTTTAAATGATAAAAATAGCATAACCATGGGCTTCCCTGGAGGTGCAGTGATTAAGAATCCACCTGCAGGGGCTTCCCTGGTGGCGCAGTGGTTGAGAATCTGCCTGCCAATGCAGGGGACACGGGTTCGAGCCCTGGTCTGGGAAGATCCCACATGCCGCGGAACAACTGGGCCCGTGAGCCACAATTACTGAGCCTGCGCGTCTGGAGCTTGTGCTCTGCAACAAGAGAGGCCGCGATAGTGAGAGGCCTGCGCGCCGCGATGAAGAGTGGTCCCCGCTTGCCGCAACTAGAGAAAGCCCTTGCACAGAAACGAAGACCCAACACAGCCAAAAAATAAATAAATAAATAAATAAATAAATAATAAAAATAAAGGAATTCCTTTATTAAAAAAAAAAAAAAGAATCCACCTGCCAGTGCAGGGGACACGGGTCCGAGCCCTGGTCCAGGAAGATCCCACATGCCACAGAGCAACTAAGCCCATGCGCCACAACTACTGAGCCTGCACTTTAGAGCCTGTGAGCCACAACTACTGAGACCGTGCCCCACAACTACTGAAGCCCACGTGCCTAGAGCCCAGTGCTCCGCAACTGAGAAGCCACCGCCCTGCAATGAAGAGTAGTCCCCACTCGCCACATCTAGAGAAAGCCCGCGTGCAGCAACGAAGACCCAACGCAGCCAAAAATAAATTAATTTTTTTAAAAAACCTTTAAAAAATAGCATAACCATACTTTAATACAGTGAGATTATTTCTAAGACTCTAAGAAAATAATCTGAAACACAGACCAAAGTACATGCACAAAGGTATTCATCACAAGGGTTTTGGTGTTCTTTTTGTTTTAATAATTAGGAAATGGCAACAATCTAACTACCGAATGTTAAGGGAACAGTTAAGAAAATATTACATTCATAAAATAAAATATCATACAGCCATTAAAAATGATGTTTATGAAGAGCTTTTAACATGAAAATGTGCTTATATGATAGGATTTAGTGAAAAAAGCAAGCCGTTTTTCTATACACTGTATAATTTTTTATGTACTGTGATCTCAACAAGTAAAACCACATGGAAAATATATTAAAATGTTAATACTTATCTCTTAGCAATGAGCTTACAGGAAATCTATTTTTCCTTTTTCCTTTTTCATAGTTTCTAGTTTTTCCAAAATAAGAATGTATTTCCGCTATAGTAATCAGAAAAATGTTTAATAAAAATTAAAATGTGTGTGTTCTTGTTCACAATCTCTGGCCACCTTACTCAGTAATGATGGACTCAGAAACATGCCCTCTGGGACTTCATCTTACACGGCGTGGAACATTGTTTTCTGCTTGCTACTGGGATTCACCAGAACTGATTTCATTTTATGCCTGCACTCACTGCCGAAGAGATCAGTGCCCACCTTTTCATCATCAAGCCCTCTGCATGAGACTGGAATCCAGCAGCATGACAGTTTCTGAAGTTGGTTTGCTTGGATACACATCCCAATTCCATCATTTTCTACTTAATTGCTCTGTGTCTCCATTGGGATGCAAGAGATCCACCATGGAATGTTGCCGTGGGGATTAAATGAGATAATTCACGTAGGATGCCTACCTCACAGTGCCTGGCACACAGTCAATCCTTAATAAATATTAGATATTTTGCACAAGAGAAATTTGCTTTTCAAGATTGTGACTTCAAAGCATGAAAATAAGCTCTCCTAGTAACACCCAATTCTCTATTAGCTTATCTGCTTTGTTTCCCAACAGTTTGAGGTTCTGTCACATGGCTTGAGGTTTTCTTTCCTACCCTCTTTGCATTAATTCCACATTGACTCTGCTGCCTTTGAATCCCACATCAGCAGGAAGCCTCACAGACTACCAAGATTTTAGTGCTGATGCCCTACGGCAACTGTCTGTCCTAGGAAAGAGGAAATGAGTGGGAGGAGGTGAAGGTCAGAGGGAGCCCATGACCAACAGGCCTCTAGAATATTTGTATACACCCCTGAAACGCCAGAGTGATATGGTCAGAATTCTTCATGCAGAGCAAGAATTCAAGATTTCTCGTTGTCCAGAGTAGATTGATTTCATGGCTAAACTCGAAAGAAAGTTTGGAGACAAGATCTTGATTTCCAAGCACTATTCTCCACTGAAAAGGAACCAAGGGCTCCTTGAAGGAAAGTCTGTTTCCAGGACTGGGGCAGGAAAAGTAGAAGATGCTCCTAGAATATTTTGTTGTGCCAGAAAGCAAGGAAGTACTCAAAGAACAATGTGGACATGTCAAAGGAACACAGAAGCCAACTTCAAGGGGCTCCCACTGGCCAGATCTGGGACAATTCGAGCATCAAAATAAATAATGATAGTAATGAATGATAATCTATTAAATTAAATAAAATTCCAAAAATACATACTGATGGAAGGAAGGAAGGGAGGAAGGAAGGAAAGGAGGAAAAAGAAAAGGCTCTTCCTCATAGAAGAAGGCCAACTAATAAATATAGAAGGAATAATAGAGTTAGAAAAGTATCAGTGATGCAAAAAACAGTAGGTCATAGTTTGAGGTCATTTATATGATCTCAAAATATCTCCCAACACATTTCTTATTAATAATAAAGAGAAAAGAGTAAATAAGTTTAGAGTGAAAAAACCTTAACCAAGTTATCAAGGCCATCACTACTAATGAGTCAGTATATACCAAGTTATCCAACTCATTATTAGTAATGAGACATCCTGATATGATATGATGGTACTTCTGTCAAATATGCATAACCTGAATCTAATCATGAGGAAACATAAACATCAAACAAACCCAAATTGAAGAACACTCTACAAAGTAACTGACCTGTAGTCTCCAAAAATATCAAGGTGAAGAAAGATGAAGAAAGGATAAGGAAGTGATCCAAATTAGAGACAACTAAAGAGACATAACGATTAAATGTAATGTGTGATAATGGATTAGATCCTGGACCCGGAATAATAACTCCAATTTTGAGATACTTTATTTGAACAATTTATGAAATTTGAATATGAATAGTGAATTAGACAACAATAGTATATCAGTGTTAAAGTTCCTCATTTTGATAATTCTGCTAGTGTAAGAAAATGTCCTTGGCCACAAGAAGTACCCACTGAGGCATTTCAGAGTAAAGGGGCATGATGTCTCCAATTTACTCTCAAAGTTCAGAAAATTTTCTGCAAGTCAAAGTTTTATCAAAATAAAAAAGGTTAAAGTAAAGCAAACCTGGGAGAGTCGTGGCACATCAAAGACAAATGAGGTTTACTGAATGCTCTCTGCCTTTCCCAACTCCATGCAGCGTGTACACACACACACACACACACACACACACACACGCGGTAGCTAAATTCCTTGTCCACAGCCTCTGTATGGAAAATTGTGCTGTCCATTTACTTCCCAGCCACTCCAGGACAGGGAAGAAATAAAATCTTATCAATGGAAGAACACTTTCACCTTGAGGTGCTCCTCTCTCCTCTTAGTTACGGAGTGCTTTGAGAAAAAAACTGATCACCTGGGGGCTTAAACACAAGAGCTCACATCTCATCCCTTCCCTTAACGAAGGCAGAAAAAGAAAAGAAACTTCGTTGAGAATTTTAAAACCCTCCCCCAAAAAAGGTAGCCATAGCGGCAAGAAGTGCAGTGCCCAGTTAGAGAGGGCCTGACACAGTAGACTAGGGAGGGGGCAGGACATGGGGGTGTTAGCAAGGGGTTAGGTGAAAATCCTGCCCAGAGAATTTCAGGAGGGGACTTCGGCCCATGGTGGGGATAGCGGAGTGTAGCAACAGCAGCCCATCTCCCAGCCCCTGTGAGCACAGCCCGGAGATGAGGGGCAGCCAGCAACAGAAATAGGAGACCAGACAGTCATCATCATGAGCTGATGTGTTGTAACCCACATTGGATATGAGATTATTTTGCTCATTGGAAGATAATTCTGTATCAGGAGGATTGGTTTCTGGTACTAAGGAAACCAGAACCTTCCTGCACACTC